>NC_083585.1:13999304-15199304 GCF_027579695.1 Neoarius graeffei
GCTGTCTGTCTGGCTGTCTGTCTGTCTGTCTGTCTGTCTGTCTGTCTGTCTGTCTGGCTGTCTGTCTGGCTGTCTGGCTGTCTGTCTGTCTGTCTGTCTGTCTGTCTGTCTGTCTGTCTGTCTGGCGGGCTGTCTGTATGGCCGTCTGGCCGGCTGGCTGGCCGGCTGTCTGTCTGTCTGTCTGTCTGTCTGTCTGTCTGGCTGTCCGGCCGGCCGGCCGTCTGGCCGGCTGTCTGTCTGGCTGTCTGTCTGGCTGTCTGTCTGTCTGTCTGTCTGGCTGTCTGTCTGGCTGTCTGTCTGTCTGTCTGTCTGTCTGTCTGGCTGTCTGGCTGGCTGTCTGGCTGTCTGTCTGTCTGTCTGTCTGTCTGTCTGGCTGGCTGGCTGGCTGGCTGTCCGGCCGGCCGGCTGGCCGGCCGGCTGGCCGGCTGTCTGTCTGTCTGGCTGGCTGTCTGTCTGTCTGGCTGGCTGTCTGTCTGTCTGGCTGTCTGTCTGTCTGTCTGGCTGTCTGTCTGGCTGTCTGGCTGTCTGTCTGTCTGTCTGGCTGTCTGTCTGTCTGTCTGTCTGGCTGGCTGTCTGTCTGGCCGGCTGTCTGTCTGGCCGGCTGGCCGGCTGTCTGTCTGTCTGGCTGGCTGGCTGGCTGGCTGTCCGTCCGTCCGGCCTTCCGGCCGGCCGTCTGTCTGTCGGCCGGCTGTCTGTCTGTCTGTCTGGCTGGCTGGCTGGCTGTCTGTCTGGCTGTCTGTCTGTCTGTCTGTCTGTCTGGCTGTCTGTCTGTCTGTCTGGCGGTCTTTCTGTCTGGCCGGCTGGCCGGCTGGCCGGCTGGCTGGCGTCACTGCGGGTGAGTGTGTTTGGGGGGGGGGATGGGTGCGAGAAGAGGGGCCCCCAACTGCAATGAACCAGCTTTGGTGGGGCCCAGGTTGCAAGAGGTTGAGAACCCCTGTATTAGAAGACTAAGAACATATCTTAACAAAGGGTGCCAATAATGCCGCTTTTCCACTACAAACGCGGCTGAGTCGGGCTGAGCCGTGTCGGGCTGAGCGGGGCTGTTGGAGTTGGATTTCGACTACAACCGCGCTGAACTGTGCTGGCTGGAAGTGGGTGGACACATTGGGTGGAGTTAGCGAAAGTGGGTGGACGTCAGGTGATGTCGTTAAGCAGCACAAACAGTGACATCAGTGAGCTTTTAAGCGGTAGTCTCACGACCCGAATAGTAAACAATAAACATGGAGGACATGGAGTCGTTAGTGTTGCTGGTCTTGGTGCTGTGGCTTGTTGTCACCGACAACGCGGACAGATACTGGCAAGAGCGTATAGATGAGGCGAGGTGCATAAGGCTTCAGAAATTCTCGTAATTCGTAATTCTTCTTCTTCCGGGTTTGCGGTGTTTACAGATCCCAGCGCGCTCGCGGGGTGTGTGTGTGGGCATGTGAGGACACTCCTCCTCACCAATCAGTGCACAGGGGAGTGTCTCCTCCCGCCCCCAGCCTCACTCGGCTCGCTTCAGCCCCACTCCAAAACGATGCGAGTTTTAGGGGCTAAGCAGGGCTGAAGCGAGCCGAGTCGTGCTGGTTTTTGGTAGTCGAAACGCGAGCCGTGTCGGGCTGAAGTGAGCTGAAGCGAGCTGAAAAAGGGTAGTGGAAAAGGGCCATAAGTGTGGAGGGTGCTGTATACACATAATTAACCCTTCTAGATCTGTATTATCTGCTTAAACAGTAAATCAGCCTCCTTTCCTGGGAGGGAGTTTGTTTTTGCACCTTTTTAGCAGGGATATTGTTTCTTAGACACTTCTGCCTCCAGAACAGCAGATTTTCCCAGCACCTTCTCCTGCACCTTCTCTTTACTGATGAATATGTTTGAGTAAATATAACTGTTGCTTAAAATGGCAAATATTTGTACAATTTTATTGCAGGTTGTTTGCAGTATTTTAGTTTCATAAAAATTGGTAAGGGATTTTTTTCCTGAATTAATTCTTTTAAAATACCTCACCCCAGAGATATAATTGAGGCAAATGTCCTAACACTAGCAACACTAACTACAAAGGATGTTAAAGTCCACACACCCCTGTATTTACGCAGATATATTCACCAGTAAAGACAAGGTGCGGGAGAAGGTGCTGGGAAAATCTGCTGTTCTGCAGGCAGAAGTGTCTAAGAAACAATATCTCGGCTAAAAAGGTGCAAAAACAAACTCCCTCCCAGGAAAGGATTTACTGTTTAAGCAGATAATACTGTTTAAGCAGGTTTTTAAAACACGGTAATACATGCTTAAATTCCTTGAGATGACATGAGAAAGAAACCTTGAGGGGAACCAGACTCAAAAGGGAACCCATCCTATCCTGGGTAACACTAGAAAGTGTGATTACAGATGTTATGCCTATAAGAAATCCCTCTTCTTGGTTTCAACCATTGTCTGCAGAAAGACAAAAGGGATGTATGGGATCTCAAATTCGAAAGATATTCCTTGCACCCATACCCAGGGTGAAGCATGGTGGTGGCAGCATCATGCTATGGGGCTGATTCTCTTCATCTGGGACAGGAATAGAGGAAATGATGGATTGCTCTAAATACCAATCTCTTTTGGCATAAAACTTGCAGGCCTCTGTTAGTCAACTGACGATGAAGAAACATTTTACCTTTGTAGCCTATGGGAGGACTGCACTTTTATTTTGATGCGGCAGCCGGACCCTTGTTTTCCCTGTTGGTCTCAGGTAAAGTTTAAAATGTCACGTCCTTAGCTCACCTGGCAAGAGACGCCGAGTTGATGCTGAGCACCTGCGGTGGTATATGTTGTGTCTCCTCTCCGTGGTTGTTATTTTTGTCTTTTTTACAAAGAAGGTAGGCTCCATTTCAGCTTTATGGTTTTATTTCGGACTGTTACCTTTTGTTAGCTACTGATGCCACCTAAACTTGTCACCGTATCCCTAATTAGCTGGTGGTGTGAGCCCAGCTGGCTGTGTGTGTGTAGTGACTTCAGTGCCTGGACAAGCAAACGGAAGGTAAAGTTGCATCTGTTTGCATTCGGTCCATGCATTTGTTTCATGTAAATGTTTGCAAGTTTATTGACATCGCTTAATTTAATTATAGTATTGCCAGTGGCCTACAGCTGGAAGCCTGTGTGTGGGTAACAGCTCATGCGATTTGACGAGCAAACAGAAGGTAACGTCATGTCTGACTTTAGCCAAATTTAAACAATGTTTTCTTGTTGTTGTTTTAATTTATTATTGAATTTATCACAGTATTACTGATGGGGTGGACCCAGCTGGAACCTGACCTTCTATGAGTAAAATTCGTTTCTGTGTAGCTGTCCAAGCGGGAGGTAATGTTGCCTTTGCCTTTGTTCTGTAATATATCTCGTGAAAGTACTACAGTGCCCAGCGCTATGCGGGGGTGGTCAATGTTCTTTTTAATGTAAGTGGGTAACCATAGTATTTTCCTAATGGCAACCTTCTTGTTAAAAACATGCAAGAACACATCATCACCATTGGCGCTACAGCAACGGTAGATGGGGCACCACTGTTTTTTTCCCTATTGAGTTTTAGTTAATTTTCTTTTTTTTTTGTTGGTTTAATACTCTGGGTAATTAGGAAACTGAGCTTCGGTGATTGTGTGTCGTGACTAGGTATTAGGTTTGTGCATTTAAAGTGTGTAGCCTATGGGCTGTAGTTTCATCCTTTTAGTAGTATTTAGGTTACCGTTGGGGGAAACCAAATTAAGTATCTTCATAGTAGTACGTGTGTGCAGGTGTGAGTGTGTTGTTACTATCTAACAAACTAGACTGTGCCCACATGGCAGTAAACTTTTTTCTTTTTTTGGGTTTGTGGTTTTGTATTTTTTTTGTTTATTTTTTCTTGTGCCTTGTTGATTAATACGTTTGCTGTGTATTGTCTTTTGGTTTTCCTCTCATGAGTATTTATATTATTCGTACCATATATTATATTTTTGCTATTTGCACATTCCTGTTGCCAATAGGCACATTGTTATCTTACCATCTGCCTATGTGGCTGAGAGCCTAGTGCCCATGAGTAGTTCTGTTTTAAATAAAAAAAAAGAGAAATTAAAAGAAAATAAAAGCTTTTTATATGACTATATGACAGTTGTATTTCAGTTATTTATGTTGAACTGTTGCGGGGAAGTAAATCCAGGTGCCTTATTGTAGGGTTCTCTCACCCTTGAAACTGAGAGTGGCGTAGTCACTTTTATAAATTTGTCATAGCAGTGGCCACACCTTCTAGCATGATAATGGCCCAAAACACAAATCCAAGTCAACAAAACTATGGCTTTTGAGAATGAGATGATCAAAGTTTTGGAATGGCCAAATCTGAGGCTGGATCTAAATCATACCAAAAACTTGTGTAATGACTTGCACAGGCAAACCCCTCATAATTTGATAGATCTGGAACATTTTTACAAGGAAGAGTGGAATAAAACTTGCCAATCAAGATGAACTAAGTTGATAGATTCTTACACAAAAAAAGATTGAGCACTGCAATTTTATCATGGGTGTGTAGACTTTTTATGTCCACTGGAGCTAAGGCTAACATTCCAAAGTTTCTGACATGTGACATTTCCCTTCTCATGTTCTGAGCTCTGGTAATGCAAAACTAGACTCAACTTCCAAAGACCACTGGAGGATCACATGCTATATCATCACCTTTGGTTTTCATTAAAAACATATGTCAGTTAAGCCAGAAGGTTTAAAAATAATTCAGAGACAAACCACTTTAAACAACTTGATAAACGCCATGCGCTTTGTTCTTGGCTTTTTATTTTAATGAGTGTTCTTGGGGAAATAATTGTTGAGAGCTTGATGGCTCCTTTTATCAAATGGTTATCTAAATAACAATAGAATAAATGGCCATTTCTTTTGGGAACATACTTTTGTTGCAATGACAGTTCAGAATGATGTGTTACTGTTGTCAGCTGCACCTGCCGGGACTTTTCTGCTCTTTGGTGGGAAAATGCTTTTATATTTTGTCAGGGTCTTGGAGAATTAGATGCATCTAATTCCAAGGGTTATTCATTTTTGGCTCATTTAATTCATTCTTTACATGAGGGCCATTTAACTAAAGGAGCCCCATGCTTGTAGTATATATCGTGTTGACAGCACTAGAACTCATTAATAAATTTGCTTAGATTTGACTGAAACAAAAATGTGTTTGCTTAGAGATATCAATTTTAATATACAGTGAAAGTGTTTTTATTTTTTACATTTCTTTTTATATAATCATTAGTTGATCACTAACTTCTAAATCATCTGAAAAATCTGTTCTGACATCATGCAGATTTGCTAATGCAGTAATGTTATCTTGCAAAATAATGCCACCCACTGACTTGTATGTTTGGGTGTTGCAGTGTCTCATAGGCAGTGAACTGTCCCTCAAGTCTTCTTAAGTTTCAGGCTCAGAGATTGGATTATGCAATGTACTGTTGCAAATCCCCTCAGAGAGATCTGACCCTGACCTCATCTATGCACAAATTCACCAAAGGAAAATGTGACTGAATAATGTGCATCATTAATGAAAAGTTAGGAAAGCCCTGGGAAAGAAGCCTTGCTCTCTCACTCAGTAGGAAGCAGTACAAAATAAAGTCATTCTTTTTTTTGCATTTTGTAAACTGATAAACATACTTCAGAGTGACATATCTTGTAATATGAAATATTACTTGGGTGCTCATGTGAACAATAAACGACTGGACTGATCACACACACGCCCTGTACAAGAAAGGCCAGAGCAGACTCCACCTGCTGAGGAGGCTCAGGGCCTTTGGAGTACAAGGTCCACTTCTGAACTCTTTTTATGACACTCTGGTGGCATCAGCCATATTCTATGGAGTTGTCTGTTGGGGAAGCAGTATCACAACAGCAGAGAGGAAAAAACTTAACAAACTGATTAGGAAGGCAGGATCTGTCCTGGGCTGTGTACTGGACTCAGTGGACGTAGTGGGGGAGAGGAGGATGTTGGTCAAGTTGTCATCCTTAATGGCGAACACCTCCCATCCACTGCAAGACACAGTAGCAGCACTGGGCAGCTCCTTCAGTGACTGGCTCCTCCATCTGCAGTGTGTTAAGGAGAGATATAGCAGCTCTTTCCTCCCTATTGCTGTGAGACTGTTCAGTCAGCACCTCACCAAGCACAGCACCAGACAGTCCTCACAATAATGAACAATACTGTCCAGATCACTTCTACATCCATTGAAACCCCTCTGAACATATACTGTGTGCACTGACTATCAGCATCAGTACTTTACAGCGAACTGCTAGCTACACATGGTTAAAATGGCTCTTGTTCAATATACCGTATAGTCAGGGAGCATATGTAACCTACTTTGCAAAATTTGCCAAGTCTGGTTTCTCAGTATTAACCCTTTATTTACATCCCAAACAAATTATTTTTACTTGTTGAAATGTCAGCAATCACCATTTTCACCAAAAAAAGGAAATGCTAAATATTGCATGGAAAAACCTAAAAAAAACCCATACATCCATATCACTTACCGGTAAGTCCATTATAACATCTGTATTTTTTTAATTACCCGTTTACTAACTTTATGTGAGTAGAAATCATATATTTACATGATATTATCAAGTTAAGTTTAAAATGAGACATAGAGAACATAAAAAAGCCAGAAATATTCTCTTGTTGTGAGGAAGTGTCACTATCAGTTAGGGACTCACGAGTTTCCCTTCTTAAACAGGTAGTATGATATGTCATGTTTTGTGCAAATGTATCCATTTCATGATAAAGAAATACAAATCTGGCTTGCACTTCTGCATTTTTAGTGGTCTCCTTGATCTTCAAGAATTTTTGCCCCATTTCTGGAGATCTCACACTATACAGTGGTGCTTGAAAGTTTGTGAACCCTTTAGAATTTTCTGTATTTCTGCATAAATATGACCAAAAACATCAGATTTTCACACAAGTCCTAAAAGTAGATAAAGCGACCCCAGTTAAACAAATGAGACAAAAATATTATACTTGGTCATTTATTGAGGAAAATGATCCAGTGTTACATATCTGTGAGTGGCAAAAGTATTTGAACCTCTAGGATTAGCAGTTAATTTGAAGGTGAAATTAGAGTCAGGTGTTTTCAATCAATGGGATGACAATCAGGTGTGAGTGGGCACCCTGTTTTACTTAAAGAACAGGGATCTATCAAAGTCTGAGCTTCACAACACATGTTTGTGGAAGTGTATCATGGCACGAACAAAAGAGATTTCTGAGGACCTCAGAAAAAGCGTTGTTGATGCTCATCAGGCTGGAAAAGGTTACAAAACCATCCATTGGTGGAGTTTGGACTCCACCAATCCACAGTCAGACAGATCGTGTACAAATGGAGGAAATTCAAGACCATTGTTACCCTCCCCAGGAGTGGTCGACCAACAAAGATCACTCCAAGAGCAAGGCGTGTAATAGTCGGCAAGGTCACAAAGGACCCCAGGGTAACTTCTAAGCAATTGAAGGCATCTCTCACATTGGCTAATGTTAATGTTCAAGAGTCCACCATCAGGAGAACACTGAACAACAGTGGTGTGCATGGTAGGGTTGCAAGGAGAAAGCCACTGCTCTCCAAAAAGAACATTGCTGCTCATCTGCAGTTTGCAAAAGATCACGTGGACAAGCCAGAAGGCTATTGGAAAAATGTTTTGTGGATGGAAGAGACCAAAATAGAACTTTTTGGTTTAAATGAGAAGCGTTGTGTTTGGAGAAAGGAAAACACTGCATTCCAGCAATAAGAACCTTATCCCATCTGTGAAACATGGTGGTGGTAGTATCATAGTTTGGGCCTGTTTTGCTGCATCTGGGCCAGGATGGCTTGCCATCATTGATGGAACAATGAATTCTGAATTATACCAGTGAATTCTAAAGGAAAATGTCAGGACATCTGTCCATGAACTGAATCTCAAGAGAAGGTGGGTCATGCAGCAAGACAACGACCCCAAGCACACAAGTCGTTCTACCAAAGAATGGTTAAAGAAGAATAAAGTTAATGTTTTGGAATGGCCAAGTCAAAGTTCTGACCTTAATCCAATCGAAATGTTGTGGAAGGACCTGAAGCGAGCAGTTCATGTGAGGAAACCCACCAACATCCCAGAGTTGAAGCTGTTCTGTACAGAGAAATGGGCTAAAATTCCTCCAAGCCGGTGTGCAGGACTGATCAACAGTTACCGGAAACGTTTAGTTGCAGTTATCGCTGCACAAGGGGGTCACACCAGATACTGAAAGCAAAGGTTCACATACTTTTGCCACTCACAGATATGTAATACTGGCTCATTTTCCTCAATAAATAAATTACCAAGTATCATATTTTTGTCTCATTTGTTTAACTGGGTTCTCTTTTATCTACTTTTAGGACTTGTGTGAAATTTTGATGATGTTTTAGGTCATATTTATGCAGAAATATAGAAAATTCTAAAGGGTTCACAAACTTTCAAGCACCACTGTATGCAATCTGACCATGTAAAATTCTTTGACAGAAAACACATAAGTCCTGATCAAATATTTTCATCTTTTTTGATGAGCTTGGCATGGCTTCATCACTTGGTCACCCTTGTGTCTTCTCAGCTGCAGCAGAAGCTACATATTTTTTCATACTTCTTCTGGCCCAGGGTTAAATTTCCTTTATGACAAGAGAGTTTGGTAACATGCTCTGTGGTACTGGAATTTTCTCTCAGCAGAAAAGGTCACATGTTTTAATCTTTGCCAGTCTTCTGTGTATTTGCCTATTTTTGACCAATTTTCACAAAATATTTTGATCTTCATAAATGATTTTTCACTTGCCACTGAGAAAGAGCCATCATATGCTTTATTACAAATTACACAATTGTCATCCATGATATTGGTTTATATATGCTCAGGGATCAGGTGATGTCTAGTCTTAGCATCTACAGACCTTCATTCTGAAATAAAGCAGAATGAGCATTTTCTAAGAGCATGCATATTAAGCTACCTTCAAATGTGTCCATGTTTATGATGCAATGAACTCTTCATCATTTGATATTCCATATTAATGAATAAATAAAAAATGAATGATACTTCTAATTCAAAATATTATATTTGACATGTGCAGGTTTCAAATTTTGTCTTATAAAATCTTTTATTCAAATAAGGAATCACTTATCCTAGCTTTTTATTGAAGAGTTGGTATGTGGACACATTGTTACTAAGCATTAGCATATTAGCACAAAGCATATTTACAAGATAGATTAAGATTAAGTGGTGGAAACTAAAAGAGGTTGAACATCAGAAGGAGTTTAGGGAAGAAATGAGATGAGCATTGAGTCTCCAGAAGAGTCTCCAGGAAGTCTGCCAGAAGATTGGGACACTACTGCTATACTAGTCAGAGAGGCAACAAGGAAGGTGCTAGGGTGGTCATCAGGAAGGAAGAAGTAAGACAAGGAGACATGGTGGTGGAACAAAGAAGTGCAGGAAATTATAAAAGAGAAGAGGCTAGCAAAGAAGAATTGGGACGATCAGAGAGGTGAGGAAAGCAGGCGGTTATACAGAGAGACGAGACAGAAGGCAAAAAGAGTAGTAGTGAAGGAGAAAGCAGATGCATGCCAGGAGTTGTATGAAAGACTAGAGACCAAAGAAGGAGAGAAAGACCTGTACAGACTAGCTAGGGAGAGAAACAGGGAAGCGAGGGATGTACAGCAGGTAAGAGTGATGAAAGATGTAAATGGAAATGTGCTGACAAACAAAGAGAGTGTATTAAGAAGGTGGAAAGAGTACTTTGAGGATTTATTAAATGAGGAGAATCCAAGAGAGAAAAGGTCAGACTCGTTGGAGACAGCAAATCAGGAAGCAGAGTTGGTAAGGATGAGGAGAGGGCAGCCATGAAAAGAATGAAGATTGGGAAAGCAGTCAGACCAGATGGTATCCCGATTGAGGCTTGGAGATGCTTGGGTGAGATGGCTGTGGAGTTCCTAATGAGATTGTTTAATAAGATCCTAGAGAATGAGAAAATGCCAAATGAATGGAGAAAGAGAGTGCTAGTCCCAATATACAAGAATAAGGGAGATGTACAGAGCTGCAGTAATTACAGAGGGATAAAATTGATGAGCCACACCATGAAGTTATGGGAAAGGGTATTGGAGGCGAGATTGAGAAGAGAGGTAGCAATCTGTGAACAGCAGTACAGGTTTATGCCAAGGAAGAGCACGTCGGATGCAATTTTTGCTTTAAGAATGTTAATGGAGAAGTACAGGGAAGGCCAGAGAAAGCTACATTGTGTGTTTGTAGACCTGGAGAAGGCATACGATAGAGTGCAGAGAGATAAGTTATGGTATTATATGAGAAAGTGTGGAGTGAATGATAAGTATATTAGAGTGGTACAAGACATGTATGAGAACAGTGAAACAGCAGTGAGGTGTGCAGTCGGAACGACTGAATGGTTCAAGGTGAAGGTGGGACTTCATCAAGGATCTGCTTTGAGTCCTTTCTTGTTTGCCATAGTGATGGATAGCTTGCCAGATGAAGTGAGGCAAGAGTCACCATGGAACATGATGTTTGCATGCACATATTATGATATGTGGTGAAAGTAGAAAGGAGATTGAGTTGGGTTTGGAGAGGTGGAGGTATGCATTGGAATGAAGAGGAATGATGGTGAGCAGTAGCAAAACAGAATACATGTGCATCAATGAGAATGGGGATGAGAGTGTAGTGAAGATGCAAGGAGTAGACGTAAAGAAATTTGGTGAATTCAAGTACCTGGGTTCAACTGAGGAAGCTTCACCCCAGGAAAGCAGCAGACCCGGACAAGGTGTGTCCCCGACTACTGAAGACCTGCGCTGCTGAACTGGGTGAACCACTCTAATGCATCTTCAACCTCAGCCTGCAGTTGGGGAGAGTGCCCACCCTCTGGAAGACATCATTCATCATTCCAGTTCCCAAAAAGAATCAGCCCAGCGAGCTGAACGACTTCCGACCGGTTGCACTCACTTCACATCTGATGAAGACATTGGAGCGGCTCTTCCTCAGCCTCCTCAGACCCCAGGTACAACATGCCCAGGACTGTCTGCAGTTTGCATACCGGGCAGGTGTCGGTGTGGAAGACGCCATCCTCTACCTGCTACACTGAGCCCACTCGCATCTGGATAAGGGAAGTGGCACAGTGAGGATCCTCTTCTTGGACTTCTCCAGTGCCTTCAACACCATCCAGCCCCTTTTGCTTCAGGACAAACTGAACAGGATGCGAGTGGACCCCTGCCTATTCACCTGGATCTCCAGCTACCTCACTGACAGGCTGCAGTATGTCAGGCTAAAGGACATCATGTCTAACGCTGTGATTAGCAGCACCGGAGCACCCCAGAGAATGGTGCTGGCCCCTCTTCTCTTCACCCTGTACACCGCAGACTTCTGCTACAACTCGGAGCTGTGTCACATTCAGAAGTTTGCCGATGACACAGCCATTGTTGGGTGTATCAGTGACAACAGAGAGGAGGAGTATAGGAGCCTGGTGAGGGACTTTGCTGTGTGGTGCAACAGGAACCATCTGCAGCTCAACACCTTGAAGACCAAGGAGCTGGTCATTGACTTTGCGAGGTCCAGACCAAGGTCACGACCAGTTCTGATCGAGGGAGTCAAGGTGGAGGCTGTGGATTCCTACAAGTACCTCGGGCTGTGGCTAGACAGCAAGCTGGACTGGACTTGCAACACCAATCACTTATACAGGAAGGGACAGAGCAGGCTATACTTCCTGAGAAGGCTGCGGTCCTTTAACATCTGCAGGAAACTCCTGTGGATATTCTATCAGTCTGTGGTTGCCAGTGTCCTGTTTTACACCGTGGTGTGCTGGGGGGGCAGCACATCCAAGAAGGACACATTCAGGCTGAACAAACTGATCAGGTGGGCCGGCTCTGTGGTCAGCATGAAGCTGGACTCTCTGGTGACTGTGGCAGAGAAGAGGACTATGGACAAACTATTGAACATCATGGATGATGCCAGTCACCCTCTGCACACCGTCATCAGCAACCAGAGGAGCCTGTTCAGTGACAGAATGCTCCTTCCCAAGTGCAGGATGAACAGACTTAAAAACTCCTTTGTCCCTCACGCCATCAGACTGTACAACTCCTCTCTGGGGGGGAGGAGGGGTAACAGGAGGACAGAGGACGGGAAGGAGCAGTAGCCTAGCCTAACAATAAGCAATACTGGACAATGTGCAATATAATGTGCAATATAAAGTGCAATATCTCTCCTGCTGCCCCCCTTTCCCCCCTTCCTCTCTTCCCCATATCTTATTCTTTTTACATTTGTATATGTAAATACTTAATTTAATTTATCTAGAAGTTTTTTTTCTCTATTTTCTATTCTCTGTTTATCCTGTAATGATGCTGCTGGAATCTTAATTTCCCTGAGGGAACCCTCCCAAAGGGATCAATAAAGTTCTATCTAATCTAATCTAAATATCTAACTGTGCAGGAAAATGGGGGCTGCGATAGTGAGGTGAGAAAGAGAGTGCAGGCAGGGTGGAGCAGTTGGAGAAGGATTTCGGGAGTCATTTGTGATAGGAAAGTCCCAGCAAAAGTGAAAGGACTTAAGATGTAAGATGTATAAGACAGTAGTGAGACCAGCTATGATGTATGGATTGGAGACCATACCCTTAACGAAGAGACAGGAGGCAAAGTTGGAGGTGGTGGAGTTGAGGATGTTAAGGTTTGCAATGGAAGTGATGAGGTTGGACAGGATAAGGAACGAGCACATCAGAGGGACAGCACATGTGGAGAGCTTGGGAATTAAGCTAAGAGAGATGAGACTGAGATGGCACATCCTGAGAAGAGATGCAGAGCATGTTGGAAGGAGAATGTTGAGTATGGAGCTGCCAGGCACATGAAAATGAGGAAGGCCAAAGAAGAGATACATGGATGTGGTGAAAGAGGACATGAAAGTGGCAGGTGTGGTAGAGGAGGATATGGAAGACAGAGCAATGGAGACAAAAGATCTGCTGTGGCGACCCCTAATTGGGAGCAGCCAGAAGAAGAAGAAGATATTTACAGGATAGGTGCAAGGATGAGGAATCTGTTGTGGTATGTGGTTGTGTATGGAGAGTGCATGGCCAGATAAGCATCAGACATTTCAGTAACTCTATAACAGGTTCACTAGTTCTCTACAATTTGTAAGAAAGAGTTATATTCTTAATTATGGCAGACATCTGAGACAAGCATGCAAACATACAGATAGGCAAAGATAGACACACAAAGAAGCGACTAACTTGCTAAAATATTTTTGCAACAAATCTCAGAGAGTTATGTGACCCCAACAGAAAATCAGTCACCTTGTTAAACACTTTGTTTCATCAATCTTGAAACAAACATACTTTTAGATAAAGACTCTATAGAGTAACAAACTCCTAAAAGCAAAAAGTTATGTCAGTTGAATAGACTGAGCAGCACACCACCTCTGAGGTTCTAACTGATCCCACTCAGTAGTTTAGGTCCTTTTAAGGTTAAATGGGTATCTAATGTATGAACCATGCTTTTGACCTGAGTAAAAAGGTTGTGTGCCACAAATAACACCTATTATGGATATAATAATTGCATATTAATGATGTAATACTTTTATACCAATTTCCTATATGTGGTTTCAGGGCTCTTTTTATGCACAAATTTCCCCTGCATAATTAACTATGAAACAGCAGCCTACAAACATTACAAGAAGTCCAGATTTATGAATTTATATCTGAACTTGTATATTATTACCAAAAACAAGACTTGGCAAATTTTGCAAAGTAGCCTCCAAATGTAAACAAACACTGCCTGACTAATACCTACTCACTTGTGCAATACTACCTAGGTAATACTGGAAATAATACCTGTGCAATACCATCTTTGTAATACACTTATATTAACTATATTTTTAGAAACCAGTTAATTTATGCAAATTTGTTAATTTTTTATCTCTAAATTTCTAGTTTATTTCTTATATATATATCCTTTTTTGTAAGTACTTTTGCACTACTCCTTCACGGCCTTATCTTTTTCTCTTTATATATTTTGCTGTGGGTGGTGTAGTGGTTAGCGTTGTCGCCTCACAGCAAGAAGGTCCGGGTTCGAGCCCCGTGGCCGACGAGGGCCTTTCTGTGTGGAGTTTGCATGTTCTCCCCGTGTCCGCATGGGTTTCCTCCGGGTGCTCCGGTTTCCCCCACAGTCCAAAGACATGCAGGTTAGGTTAACTGGTGACTCTAAATTGACCGTAGGTGTGAATGTGAGTGTGAATGGTTGTCTGTGTCTGTGTGTCAGCCCTGTGATGACCTGGCGACTTGTCCAGGGTGTACCCCGCCTTTCGCCCGTAGTCAGCTGGGATAGGCTCCAGCTTGCCTGCGACCCTGTAGAACAGGATAAAGCGGCTAAAGATAATGAGATGAGATGAGATATTTTGCTGCGGGGCGGCACGGTGGTGTAGTGGTTAGCGCTGTTGTCTCACAGCAAGAAGGTCCAGATTCGAGCCCCGTGGCCGACAAGGGCCTTTCTGTGAGGAGTTTGCATTTTCTCCCCGTGTTCGCGTGGGTTTCCTCCGGGTGCTCTGGTTTCCCCCACAGTCCAAAGACATGCAGGTTAGGTTAACTCAGTGCTTCTCAAACTTTTTCTATCATTCCCCACCTCAGAAGAAGGGGATTTTTCTGCTCCCCACTTGTCCCATATCACACCAACAAAATGGTAAAAAAAATAAATACACAAGTTCATATTTTTCAATTTATTGAGGTAACATCAATTTGTAGCAATTTCTATTGTATAACAACATCAGATACATTCAATATGTTCAAAATAAAAATGTTAAAAATAACTCAAGTTCACAATTTTTCAAAATTTATTTAAGTAACATAAATTTCTATCTAGTTCTCTCAACACCAGCAACATTAAGAACAATGTTTAAATATAAAAAATTATATAGAAAATGGGCAAATTAAATAAATTGTGCTTAAGTTTGTCACTTTTTAAACTTTACAAAGATGCAGGGCAGAGGCAGGTGAACAAATGACTGCCTTCACAGCATTAATGACTGCAATGGGCCTGTGTTGTGCTACAGATTTTTTCAAAACGGGGTTGAATGCTTGAAACTGCCACTCTCAAGTCATGCTCAATGTCAAGCTGAGATCTGTACTTTGTTTTTAACGAAGTAACTGCTGAAAAACCAATCTCACAGAGATAAGATGTGGCAAAGGGAAGAAGAATGCCCACAGCTCTCTGCCCAATGAGTGGGTACTGGTTTTCAACTTCCAGCCAAAATTGACTGAGTACCTGAGATGTAAATCTTAACCTCAGGGTGGAGTCAGAGGTCATTTCAATCAGTTGTTCCTCTTCAGCAGAGCTAAAATCAGCTGGTGCAGAAAGAAATGAAAACTTTATTTGCCATTGCACATTAACAAGACAGACAGACAGACAGACAGACAGACAGACAGATAGATAGATAGATAGATAGATAGATAGATAGATAGATAGATAGATAGATAGATAGATAGATAGATAGATAGATAGATAGATACCTGCAGCATGAAATGGGTCCACTATCCAGTCATATTGTGTAGCACTGTTGGGAAAGTATTTTTTAAAGAATCCTCCCAATGCCGTGATGTGCTGCTGTATACACGGGATCACTGCGGTGGCACCAGAATCAATGCGCTCTGCGACTTCAGTGAGATTTTCGAAGACTTCGGTATGTCCTTGATTGACGCGCTTCCCCCATACCGCCAGCTTTCGGATGAAAGCAGTGATCTTGTCAGCCAGGTGAGGTAGGTGCTTGTCTTTTCCCTGAAGCTGAAAATTTAATTCATTCAGCTTTGCAAATACATCGCTGAGGTAAGCCAGTTTCATCAGAAACAGTTCATCGCCAAATTTGGCCACTGCCTCATACATGCGCTCTTCTTCTAAAAACACCCGGATCTCCGTTCAAAGCTCAAAGACGCGCGACAAGACTTTGCCTCGGGAGAGCCACCTCGCTTTGCTGTGAAACAGCACAGCGGTATGGTCTGCTCCCATCTCCTCACAAATAGCGGAGAAGAGTCGCACTTTCAGGGGTCTTGTTTTGATAAAATTGACCACATCCACAACTGCTGTCAACACCTTGTTTAATTCGGGGCTGAGGTGTCTGGAGGCCAGCGCTTCCCTGTGTAGAATGCAGTGCATCCACTGTGCATCTGGCACTGCCCTTTTGATCAATGCCTGGAATCCCTTCCTTTTTCCTGCCATTGTCTGCGCTCCATCAGAACAGAACCCCAAGCAATTTTCCCACCTCAGCCCTTGTTCTTTGAAGTAGTTGTCCATAATCTTGAACAGCTCCTCTGCCATGGCTCTTGATGGTACAGGTTTGCAAAAGAGCAAATCCTCGTTTAGTGACAGCTCGTTTACAAAACGGACATAAGCAATGAAGAGGCATGTTTTACTGCTGTCTGTTGCTTCGTCCACTTGTAAAACAAAGCAACTTTCTTGCAGTTGTTCAATGAGTTGGGATTCGATGTCATTAGAAATGTCGGAAATTTGTCTCGCAACGGTGTCGTTTGACAGGGGGATTGATTTTAATTTGGAAGCGCTTTTCTCATCAATCATAACTGATACCATATCAATAGCAGCAGGGAGAATGAGTTGCTCAGCTATTGTATGTGGCTCTTTGCACTGGGCAATATGGTATGCCACTTTGTATGAAGCCATCTGTGCCCTGCTATTAACTGACGCAGTTTTCACCATTCCCTTTTCCTGCTGCCGGTATTCCGCAAGTTTTCATTCGAAAAAAGCTAAGGGTTTATCACTGTGAGTGGGGTGTGCAGTCTCCAAGTGTCTGCGCAATTTGTTAGGCCGCATACTGTCGGCTGCCAGTTGCCGCAGGCATAATACACATAAAGGTCGCTCCTCATCACCTACCTCAGCTACCGTGAATCCTAAGCCAAGGTAGGACTCAACATATTTTCTTTTAGGTTGGCATTTGGCACTTGCCTTCCCCTTCACTATTGGCGCTGTAAAATCCCCGACTTCAGCGGCCCTTTTAACAAACTTATCCATTTTTCGTGCCTAGTCCTGATGTCTCAGGCTCAGCTAGCACGAATGCAGGTTTGAAGATTCTAGCATGCATAGCGCCCTAGAATCTTTCTGAGGTACGTAAACAATGGTTAGTCGCATAGCAACGCATAGTCAGTGCGAATGAAAAAGGAAAGGTGGCCGGTGTCGACTGCAGATGTTTCCTATGTAATGTTCTTTAACACGTTTAGCAAGGACAATAACCGAACACATTTTGAGCAAGTGTAACTTACAAGCAAAACAAAAAGGCATAAATAAAGAATGCAAAAGAAATAAATACATAAATAATAATAATAAATCTTCCGATTTCACGCACCCCACTTGCAATTCCTGTGCGCCCCACTAGTGGGGCGCACCCCACACTTTGAGAAATGCTGGGTTAACTGGTGACTCTAAATTGACCATAGGTGTGAGTGTGAATGGTTGTCTGTGTCTATGTCAGCCCTGTGATGACCTGGCGACTTGTCCAGGGTGTATCCTGCCTTTCGCCTGTAGTCAGCTGGGATAGGCTCCAGCTTGCCTGCGACCCTGTAGAACAGGATAAAGCAGCTAGAGATAATGAGATGAGATGAGATATTTTGCTGCTGTAACAATGTAAATTTCCCCTTGTGGGATAATAAAAGGCTATCTTATCTTATGTTATCTTAAATAAATCAATCATAGTAAGTAATTAATATCACAAACATTTTTACTATGTTTTTTAAATTTAAATTTATTTTTTTTCTCCACATATATATGTTGCCTTACATCAGGGGTGCCTGGCTGGGAGCAGGCTATGTTACCATGGTTAGCTAAATTGCAAGAGCCTTTTTTTTCTCTGACCTCACCTGCATATTAATTTACAGAATGATATTAAACTTGGCTACAGATAAAAAGCAGAAGTAATAGAAGGAGCGATCTGAAAGGAGCTGGAAGAAAGAATATTTTCTCATTGAGAGTCATAGAAAATGTGTGTGCTTCATATTTCAAGACACTTTTGTGGTAATTGGAATTTAATACCATGAGACATTATTAAATAAATCATGGGCAGTGAAAAAAAAATCAGAGGGTGAGAGGGCAGAGGGATTTAAGTAGCTGGAAGCTATCCAGGCAGAAGCAACTTTGTTATAAAAGCAAACATGGCACAGAACATTACTAGAGTTAATAAGTAGCAATTATTCTTAACCAATAAGTATGGAAAATCTTTCGTGAATTCTTAAGAGTCCTTAACTAAAGGGCAATATCATTTGTCCAGAAAAGAAGCACACTTTTAGATTATATAAGGTTATACCCCACTGCAATCATAACACTAAAATTCATTTCACTATATTGGAGCTTTAAAAATTATATTTTGGCCCTCTGGTAATTTGATGTGATATAATCTGGTCCCCTTTCTAAAAACTTTGAACACCCTTTCCTGCAAGAAAAATAACCACTAACATGTGCTAGCCCTGTTTGACGTCAGCTTGGTTGAAATTAAGGCAGACTTTTGGACATGTTGTGAAGGGGCCCTGGGTCTTGAAGTGGAAGCTTGCACAGCTGCTCCTTTTGCCATCACCAGCTCACTGCACCTGTGCTCTGATGGACATGCTGTACTCTTACACACTGGATGCACACTGACAGAACTGACTTCACCCATTAATGACATCATGGGAGAGACTGGAGCTGGCTGGGTATAGATGGGTGTCTGATTTGCACAGCTGCTGCAACACACAGGAGCTGCCACACACAAAGTAGGTGATTGTCAAAAACAACCTTGAGAAAGACACACTTTTTGCTTAGTGTATGAAGCCCTTAGATTTGTAGCCACCATACCATAAAGATAAAGTGATCACTATGAACAATTTTAGAGAGAAAGTGCAGTCTACAATTGTTGCAAATTGTTTGCAATAAAAATATGCCACACATAATGTATATAACAATATGTGCACATTTTCGCAAAATGTTGATGGACCAGAGAGAAGTGAGGTGAGATATGCCGCTTTTCCACTACAAACGCGGCTGAGCCGTGCCGTGCTGAGTCGAGCTGAGCGGGGCTGTTGTGGCCCTTTTCCACTACCCTTTTTCAGCTCACTTCAGCTCGCTTCAGCTCACTTCAGCCCGACACGGCTCGCGTTTCGACTACCAAAGAACAGCACGACTCGGCTCGCTTCAGCCCTGCTTAGCCCCTAAAACTCGCACGGTTTTGGCGTGGGGCTGAAGCGAGCCAAAGCGAGCCGAGTGAGGCTGGGGGCATGAGCAGACACTCCCCTGTGCACTGATTGGTGAGGAGGAGTGTCCTCACATGCCCACACACGCCCCGTGAGCACGCTGGGATCTGTAAACACCGTAAACCCGGAAGAAGAAGAATTACGAATTACGAGAATTTCTGAAGCCTTATGCGCCTCGCCTCATCTATACGCTCTTGCCAGTATCTGTTGGCGTTGTCGGTGACAACAAGCCACAGCACCAAGACCAGCAACACTAACGACTCCATGTCCTCCATGTTTATTGTTTACTATTCGGGTCGTGAGACTACCGCTTAAAAGCTCACTGATGTCACTGTTTGCGCTGCTTAACGACATCACGTGACGTCCACCCACTTTCGCTAACTCCACCCAATGTGTCCACCCACTTCCAGCCAGTACGGTTCAGCGCGGTTGTAGTCGAAATGCAACTTCAATAGCCCCGCTCAGCTCGACTCAGCCCAACTCAGCACGGCACGGCTCAGCCCGACTCAGCCGCGTTGGTAGTGGAAAAGCGGCATTGGAGTTGCATTTCGACTACAACCGCGCTGAACCGTGCTGGCTGGAAGTGGGTGGACACATTGGGTGGAGTTAGCGAAAGTGGGTGGACGTCACGTGATGTCGTTAAGCAGCGCAAACAGTGACATCAGTGAGCTTTTAAGCGGTAGTCTCACGACCCGAATAGTAAACAATAAACATGGAGGACATGGAGTCGTTAGTGTTGCTGGTCTTGGTGCTGTGGCTTGTTGTCACTGACAACGCCAACAGATACTGGCAAGAGCGTATAGATGAGCCGAGGCGCATAAGGCTTCAGAAATTCTCGTAATTCGTAATTCTTCTTCTTCCGGGTTTGCGGTGTTTACAGATCCCAGCGTGCTCGCGGGGCATGTGTGGGCATGTGAGGACACTCCTCCTCACCAATCAGTGCACAGGGGAGTGTTTGCTCACGCCCCCAGCCTCACTCGGCTCGGTTTGGCTCGCTTCAGCCCCACTCCAAAACGGTGCGAGTTTTAGGGGCTAAGCAGGGCTGAAGCGAGCTGAGTCGTGCTGTTTTTTGGTAGTCAAAATGCGAGCCGTGTTGGGCTGAAGTGAGCTGAAGCGAGCTGAAGTGAGCTGAAAAAGGGTAGTGGAAAAGGGCCAATAGTCTCCAATTTCATTTCCATTCCATCATCTCCTCATCTGAATATTAAGCTGAACCACATGTGTGAAATGTGTAAGTATATCTAAATATATTTATTTCTATACATACACATTAAAATATAAATTCAAAGGGAAAGTGAAAAATAAGCAGATTAAAACACAAGAAACAGGGTTTCAAAGCTTTCAAAGGCAATCACACAGATATGTAAATTAAAGCTTGAAACGTCATAGATCAATTCTCTAAAAAAATTACACTTTTTTATTCTTTTAGCAAGTTTAGTCAGAGGAGTTTGGATCAAGGAGTAATAACAACTGGCAGTGATATGGGAAAGTTTCAGGCTTGGTCGATGACAATAATGGAGATTCAAATTCTTGGACATGAAGATTCAACCACAGAAAACAACAACAACAATGTAATAATCAATGCAAGAAAAACTCAAATAGCTTTCTTCAGTGGTGCAATTGCAGATAGTCTATGCAATGTACTGGTTATATGTTCCCATATTGCACCATTTCTGAGTTTGATGGTTGTTGGATGTATGGGGTCATTGTCTTGTGGAAAGGTCCATCTGTGACCAAGCTGTAACCAAGTGGAATAGACAGCCAAGTTTAAAGCTAAAATATAGTTCCATCAATCTTCACAAAAGCCCCTAGACACTAGCTGTTCCAAAGTGTCAGTGTTTACAGTGAGTATAGGTGCTTTTCCTTTTGTCTTTCATGCCAAGCATGGCAAATATAATTTTATTTACAGTGAAATTTTCTGACACTTGGTGAAGTTTGAACACTGTAGTTTGTAAGATCGGTTAAGCAAGGGATATTTCTTTGTCTCATGCACAGTGAAATTCATCTTCTGCATTTAACCCATCTGAAGCATTGAACACGCGCGCACACACACTCAGAGCAGTGGGCAGCCACACCAGAGTGCCCGGGGAACAGTCAGGGGTCAGGTACCTTGCTCAAGGGCACCTCAGCCCAAGGCCGCCCCACGTCAACCTAACTGCATGTCTTTGGATTGTGGGGGAAACCAGAGCACCCGGAGGAAACCCACGCAGACACAGGGAGAATATGCAAACTCCACACAGAAAGGCCCTCGCCGGCCGCTGGGTTCGAACTCGGAACCTTCTTGTTGTGAGGCGACCGTGCTAACGACTACACCACAATATTTGCCCACTGAGCTTGGCAAGAAGCAAAGGGTTTTGTTGTGGGACATTTTTGGTTACATGGGTGTGGCAGTGGGGGCGTGGTCAAGCATCAGCTGTGAACGGCGAGGAGACAGGTTGAACCAGTAAGTAACATGTGATGAGGTGCAGCTGTGTCTAATTACTGATTGTCTATTAATCTGTGTCTCTGTGTGTCATTCAGACAGCCTGGGGCAACGAGAGAGAGAGCTGTGACACCCCATCGCATGTGCGTGTAGTGTGTTTGTGTCATTATAAGTCACTGAAAAGTGCCAAAATAAAAAGAACACACCTGAAGCCTGCTTCCAGTTCCTCTGTTCCCACAAGTTAAAGAATTGTTATACTGGTGCTGAAACCCTGGACTGAGGAATGAATGCAGCCATGGAGTCCAAACCAGTCAGAGAGCTCTTCCAAACACTTGTCAGTGATCTCCAGTGCCAGCAGCATGCCCTTGTTGTGCTGACAGTAGATCAGGGGCAGTGCTTCTGGGCTCTGCTCGAAGCCAAGGCAGAAGACCGGCAGGTGATCTGGAGCTGGTTCTAGTCAATGGATACTTTAGCCGTCATCCCTGCAGCCAGTGTGCCCATCCAGCTGGTCAAGATGGGGCCACAGGGTGACCCTGATGCCTTCCTCAAGCTGTTTGAGCATGTCACGGAGATGAGCTCATGGCCAACCTCACAGCAGGTGGCTCGCCTATTGCTGCTCCTGTCAGTTCCCCTGACAGGAGTGGCAATAGGCGAGCCAGCTCCTGGACACCAGCATGCTGGAGTACCCCAACCTGAAGCGACCCATCCTATAACAGGTTGGCCACAGCCCAGAAGAGCAGCACCAGTGCTTCTGCTTGCTGGAATACGGTGAAGTGGGCCAGCCCTTTGCATTCACGCAACAGCACCAGGATGCCTACTGACAGTGGCTGCTGGCCAGTGAGTGCAACATCAAGTCCATCATTGAGCGAGTGGCACTGGAGCAGTTCATCGCCCAACTGCTGAGCAATATGCCCACATAGATCCAGTGTCACCAAGCGGCGTCGCTGGAGGAGGCAGTCTGGCTGGCCAAGGACCACCTGATGGTGTTTCCGGGAGCAGGCACCCCTGCAGCTTCATGTCCTCTCTCACTTTCAATTTCTCCCCCTCCCTCGCTCTCTCCTCACCCCTCCCCTTCCCCAGCCCCATGGAAATGGGGACCAATTCTCCTGAAACCCGCTCCCCGCACTCATGTCTGT
The DNA here is from genome assembly GCF_027579695.1 of Neoarius graeffei. NCBI lineage: Eukaryota > Metazoa > Chordata > Actinopteri > Siluriformes > Ariidae > Neoarius > Neoarius graeffei. Next base: position 14,022,047 of record NC_083585.1, read on the forward strand.
CCTCGTGTGTCTTCTTTCCCTTCTTCTTCTGTGTCTGTGCCGCCATTAACCCCCTCTCTCTCTTCACAGGTGAACTCATCCATGCCCACCAGAACCTAGAGCAAGCCCGGCCAGGTCTGTAGGTGCAGAAGGAAGGCAGGGAATGAGTGCTTCTGCAAGGAGGTGGGGCTACTGAGTCGCATCTCCAACACACCACAGGCTTCCCCTGATCAAACAGAGGCATACAGGATAGTTGTCAGAATTCAAAGGGGTACACATCAGGCTTTGGTGGATTTTGGTTGTAATCAGACGTCCATGCATCAAAGCCTGATTCAGTGTGGGGCATGGGGAAATGCACAATTGGTGAAGGTGAGATGTGTGCATGGTGATATATATAAATATCCGTTAATGCCCATTACTATTCACTTCCGGGGAGAAAAACATAGTGTGGAAGCGGCGGTTAGTCCGAGCATTCCCCACCCACTGATCTTGGGAACTGATTGGGTTTAATACCTTAATGAAACAGTTAGTAGTGGGTGGGTCCTGCAGTAGCATGTCACGGGGGAATCCTGTCGCAATGTTAGCTGGGGAGGTGGTCCCAGGGCCGTCCACATCAGCTCCGCTTCATAATGGCACAGAAAGGGAGGAGAGCTCTCCTCTCTCTCTGGGGAATTCCTTAAGGGATTTCCCATTGGAGCAGGCACATGGCGAGTCTCTGAGATATGCTTCTGACCAAATGAAAGTAATTGATGGCCGAATCCTCCAACCTAACGTTGTGCTCTCCTTTCCGCATTTCTGTATCATTAAGGATGCGCAATATCAAGTGACACAGGACACTCAGAATAAAGAAAAGATGACATAGTTGTTCATCCCGAACAGCCATAGGGAACTTTTATTCCATGTGGCTCATCCTAATCCTATGGCTGGGCATTTGAGACAGGGTGAAACACTAAACCATCTCATGGTCTGTTTCTATTGGCCAGGGATTTGTGCTGATGTCTGCAGGTGGTGTGTGGCATGTCGCGAATGCCAGCTGGCAAATCCAGTGGCCTCACCAAAAGCATCATTGCAGATCTATCTAATGGCCCAATGAGATCCATACCAAGTCTTTCAAAGGAAATTTCAATTAATGGTAAAGGTACCATTAATTGAGATCTCCTTGGAAAGAATTGGTATGGATCTTATCGGGTCATTAGCTCGATCTGCACATGGCTATCACTTTGTATTAGTCATAGTGGATTATGCAACATGATATCTGGAACCAGTGCTTCTTCACAATATTTCAGCATGCAGTGTTGTGGAGGTACTCTTCTGCGTTATCTCCTGTGAAGGAAATTTAGTGAATGAACATTCCTATTCTCTGTGTTTCTGTGTGTTGAGCTCAAGTGGCCTAGTGTACTGAGAAAAGTTGTTTTTCCAATGCTGTAACTGCCTTTCTGTGGCCTTGGTGGTGATAAGCAGGGTGCCTGAGTTCTCCCTAACTACGCATCCGCCTGCACATACCAGAGCATGCCAGGTGCATGCTTTAACAAAGCTTCATAGAAAATCTTGAGCCAATCACGTGAAGATGTGAGCAGTAAGCGAATGCCTTTAGAGTATAATAGATAATAGCCACTAAAACACAACTCAGAGTGCATGTACTCTCGGCACCACTGAAGTGGGCTCTTCTTCTTTTCTTCTTCTCTTCTTCTTCTTTTTTCATTTCCTGTTTTATATCTCTGTCTTATATGATCTACTATAATAAATAACTGAAAAGACAACTGCTAAGCATTCTGAAGTGTTTATTAGAAGTTTCCATTACAATTTGACGTCCCTGGGTGGGCCCTATGTGTCTGATCCTCGGACAACAGAACACTCCCAAGGCCATGGTGTGGAGCTGAGAACTCGGACAAGAGACCAGACCTTCAGGGCTCACTGAACCAGTAAGTGATAACTTTGCATTCTTGTGTAAAACAAGACAAGTGGAAACAGTATTTAAAGACTGATATAAGAGATGGACAGAAGTTTGTCCTACTCAAGGAACACTGATATAAGAGATGGACAGAAGTTGTCCTAGTCAAGGAAGACTGATATAAGAGATGGACAGAAGTTTGTCTGAGCCCAGGAGGACAGCTAAGCTGTGGTACCATCAATATGTTTGCCGAAACAGATAAAACACAATTTTGAGACAATAAACCATGAGTAGTTTACTGGGTTGTGTAAGAGAAAATCTGCCTAAGTGATGACTGGGTAATGGCTCACCTACTTGAGCGAAGGAAGTACGGGTGCGTGTTTCGACGGATTCATGTTCAGCGATTCATAACTGGGAGAGAATTGAATCTTGCTCCCTTTGTTCTGTGTGAACAACTGGCCCGTCATAGGAATGGGATAGAGAGGTTCGATCACGAAGTTGCCAAGACACACCGGTGTGCACGCAAAATATTGATGAATTAACAGAGTATTGTCCTCCTCCAAATTCTGAAACAGAGAAATAGATTTTGTACACATGCGTGAGTTGTCTTTGAGGTTGTTGTGCTAATGATACCTACTTTAGCTTAAGGCAAATGTCAGATAAATTGTTTACTAATAAGAACATACCTAAAGGATTATTGTGTTTCATTTTTGGACATAGTCCAACCTGTTCTTCTTATGATCCTAATAAAGAAACTCAGCCATTGTTGTTATAACCTATTGATATAACAGTGTACAATGGGGAACAGAAATGGTAAGTTAGGGAAAGAAAAGAAAAAAGCAAGTAAGTGTGAGGCTGCATGTGCTATAGTAAGAATCGGGTGTTCCTATGACAGCCCAAACATCCGGTTTATGAAAATCTCGTATGGCGAGGATTATTTAGCACAGTTTGACATATGGGTAAAGGACTTAGGATTCCCTGAGAAGGGCAGTTTTAGTCCCAGGCAGATAGAACAGTTAGAAGAAAAGTTGAAACGGAAGGAAAAAGAAGAGTCTACAGATAATTTTAAGTTCTTAGGGGACTGGAAAGCGTTTTCTGCATGGAAAGAAGAAACACTTAAGAGAGAGTACAAAGGAGAGAAACGACAGGCAGGGCTCTCATCCTCTTCTCAGTATTTGAAATTTCAGATGGACCCTGACCTGGAGTCTGCCCCACCACCCCGACATACACTGCCTCCTCAGCAAGGCGGAGCATCACTCCCACAAGTGCTTCACCCACAGAAAGGGGGAGAAGTCGAGACAAAGCAAAAATAAACAAAAACAAAAAACTGAGCCTCTGGAATCTCTCCCAGCCTACCAGCCACCTCCAGCATCAGCGCTTCTCCTTGCTTCTCCGTCACACAAGAGATCCAGTCTTGCATATGGCAATGGAAGAGACACCCTCCTAGACCTGACCACATGCTCACCAGTGGGTCCACAAGGCCATAACCTAAAGTCTGAAGTCCTTCATCTTCCAATGGTGGAAGTGGCTGGAGCTGACAGCGTGCTTCTAGTCCACAGACCCTGGATGACAGCTGATATCAAGGAAAGCATGGCTTCTCTTCCTAATGTGAGAGAGGTAGGAGGAAAGAGTTTTGGTAATGAGCTGTTGATGTTTTGCAGAGAATTCCGGCCGACCACCCATGAACTTCACCACCTATTCATGACCAAGATGGGAATAGATTGGAACAAAGTTTCCAGAGAGTGGCCAGAAGCCGACCAGCGGATGGCAATAGTGAGTATAGAAATACCCTAACTGCTTTCTGTGCTCGTCTGATTGAAGCTTTTCCCTTGAACATAGACATGACTAAGATCAGTATGTGTAAGAAAGAAGATGGTGAAGTGGTGTCAGCGTTTCTCTCCCGTCTCACCACTATGCACAAGAAACACAGTGGCCTGACCAGGCCCATGACCCTGGCTGCAGTGGAGGGCACTCCTGAGCCTCACCAAGATCGAGCAGTATGCTGTACACACAGAAAGGCTGCTGAAAGAGAAGGAGAAGACAAAGTCAACAAAAAGAGACCAAGACCTACACACCGCCACTCTCACTCTTCTCCAGACTGCTCAGCCTGGACAAAGAGTAAGAGGTTGAGGTAGGGGCCGAGGCAGGATGACCTGGGGTGACCCGTCCTGGATAAAAGGCGCAACCTGCTACAACTGCAATCAGAAGGGACACATTGCTCGAGATTGTCTCCACAGTAGCAGACAGAAGCCCCATGAGGAGTACAGCAAAGCAGACTGATGGGCAGACTCCAGGAATGGGCCCCGCACAGAGAACAGGGGAGGTAACACACACACACCTGATGATACACATACACAGGCATATTCACATAACGTTAAACACATTAGTAGCAGCACCTGCATGCAACAGCAAGACTACACAGAAATGCCCGATACACCAGTCCAGGTAGATACACCTGAAGTTGCATTAAGTTTGTTAAAATACACAACTACTCCCTTCTCTAAACTCCCTTGTATGCCCCTCATGGTATGTGGGCATGTGTTAACCTTTTTAATAGATTCTGGAGCGGGACACTCAGTCATACAACATGGGGTACTTCCCATGTTGTATGACTTTGAGCTTTGACCCACCGCTCAGCTCAAATTCTGTTCAGACGATGGGCATCTCAGGATGAACCGAAACTTTCTCAGTCAACCTCCCGTGGAAAAGCGAGGGAGAAATAGTTATGTCCCACTCATTCCTCATCTCACATACATGTTAGCACACGATTTAATGTTAATTAAATGTTAATGTTAATGTTAAATGTTAATGTTAATTAAATCTCACATCCACTCCAGATGGACTAACTATTGAAGTAACTGAAATGTGCGGTGTGCAGTATGGTTTTGGAAGCCCCTGTATGTGTATGTCTGGCGGCTCTGTTCAGATCAACTCACACAAACTCCCAAACACCTTGTACAGCTCGCACACTTGAACACCTTATCAGTTGACACAGATTATACGAAAGAGGAAGATTTGCATTGCACAGCACATGTTCACCAAGGGCAAGATGTAGAGTTTGAAAAGACTTGGTTTGCAGACCCCCATGCACATGAAAGATTGACCCTCAAAACTACATATTGTGCTGTGCAGGTCCATTTTACTCATTGTCTGAACAGCTGCATCAATGTTTATTGCAGTGTTCTCAACCATGTAATGCGCGGCCTCGTGTCAGAGGACTCTGAGGTCGGCTGCTGCCAGCATGATTTCTTTGACATCATTAATTCTATACCCCATGTCTCATTAGCAAAGCCATGAGCCGCCCATTGGAAAGACGTGGGGAAATGGGTTAAGAAGTGCACAGTCAATGGCAATGAATGGTCCCAAACAGAGGACCCTAGTGTGTTGTTTTGCCAAAAGCTTTGACAAACAAAGTCATGCTATGTGTGTGCATGTTAAACGCAGCGTAATATTAGCCACTGATGACCAGGGTCCTGGGGACCCTGGCCAAAGTGGCCTGTTTGTCTCTGTTTCCACAGGCATAACTCCAGCAGAGGTGCACCCCAAATTGGCGGGAGTTCCAAATTCCATTTGGGCGAAGGGTAAATGTGATTTAGGCCTAAAAAGAATGCTGAACCAGTGGTGATCACCCCCAAATCAGATTTCAGGCCTAACCAGACCCAGTACCCACTCAAACCAGAAGCAATAGCAGGTATAAGACTGGTCTTTGATTCATTGCTGAAGACAGGTGTAATTGTCCCTTGCCAAGACTCTCCAGTGCGCACTCCTATTTTCCCAGTTAAGAAGGCAAGAAAACCGTCCCAGCCCGATGAGTGGAGGTTTGTCCAAGATCTGCAAGCAGTCAATGCTGCGGTTGTTCCGCGCACACCTGATGTCCCTAAAGAGTGCTCTGCAGACCACACCCACTCTGGGATTGCCTGACCCCATTAAACCATTTGTTCAAACTGTAGATGAAAAGAAGGGTTTCATGACCTCTGTTTTTTTGCAGAAGCACGGGGATAGATTAAGACCTGTAGCCTACTTCTCCAGCAAATTGGACCCAGTGGCAGCTGGATTTCCTGTTTGCCTGCGTGCAGTTGCTGCAGCTGAAAAGGCAGTAACTGCTTCCAGAAATATTGTGGGGTATTCTAACCTTACCCTTTTGGTCCCACATGCTGGCTCCCTGCTTCTGTTGGAAAAAAAAAGACGTCACATTTGTCAGCACAGAGATGGTTAAAGTATAACACTGTCATACTTGATATGCCTAACATCATTGTGAAACGTTGTTCTGTTCTGAATCCTGCCTCTCTTCTCCCTACAGCACGGGCGATTGCTCTAAGACAACGAGGGAGGCTCAGCCTCCTCTAAAAATGACAAACATCGTGTAGGATGAATTGCGCTAGGCTTATGTTATAGCCAACCTTATAACATTGCTATTTCAGATCCAGAATCATAGAAATATATGTGCTCAACCCAACTACAGTGCGAAATCATTCCGTTATAACTTTCCCCAGTTCGCCTAATGTGTGCGTGAGTTTTTCCCCCTCGTGACAGCGCGATGCAGCCCAGCCTCAGGGGACTTCAATGGCATTTGGGAGCTATGTGCTTTCAATATCAAACTGCAGGACGATTATTGGACAAATACTGCGAAAACGCCCGCCCCATGGACTCCCAGCCTCAGTGGACTTCAATGGCATTTGGGAGCTATGCGCTTTTCAATATCAAAATGCAAGACGGTTATTGGACAAATACTGCAAAAACGCCCGCCCCACGGACTCCCAGCCTCACAGTGGGAGGGACATGGCAAAGCTTTCTGCGAGGAGACTGGTGATTGGTGAAAGCGGTCGGATATTTTCTTTGATTGACAGCTCATTTCAAATATAGACAGGCAGCGGTGAATCTCAGTTCAGTCCCATGCGGATTCACAAGTGCTGTGGTGTATTGTAAGAGATCGGGTTACATTTCGATTTCAGCTTTTTTCAGTTTGTATATATTTTCATTGTAAATAAAGTGTAAATGTAGTGTTGTTAAGTCTGCTATCTTAGTTCCAGAAATTTTGTTTATTTGAGTGACTGAACTTGAACTTGAGGGGGCTAGTCAGCTAGCAAGAAAGCTGCACACGGATGCCAAGCATTGCTGATTTAATTTTGGCGAAGCCATTTGCCAGTCTTCCTTTTGCGGAAAAAATTAAAGAGCAGGGTAGACCAACGCCTCAAATTGACTTGGTGAAAAAGGTAGGGAATAATACTTGTTCCTTTCAGCTCTCCTGGTATGAGAAAGTGAATTGGCTAACAGCAAGTGACCCACATCAACAACAGTAAATAGGCTACTTTAGTAATATGTCATGGATGGACCAAAAATATAGAATCTATTTAAAATGTTTATGCTGAGTATAGGGCGGCACGGTGGTGTAGTGGTTAGCGCTGTCGCCTCACAGCAAGAAGGTCTGGGTTCGAGCCCCGTGGCCGGCGAGGGCCTTTCTGTGCGGAGTTTGCATGTTCTCCGCGTGTCTGCGTGGGTTTCCTCCGGGTGCTCCGGTTTCCCCCACAGTCCAAAGACATGCAGGTTAGGTTAACTGGTGACTCTAAATTGACCGTAGGTGTGAATGTGAGTGTGAATGGTTGTCTGTGTCTATGTGTCAGCCCTGTGATGACCTGGCGACTTGTCCAGGGTGTACCCCGCCTTTCGCCCGTAGTCAGCTGGGATAGGCTCCAGCTTGCCTGCGACCCTGTAGAGGGATAAAGCGGCTAGAGATAATGAGATGAGATGAGATGCTGAGTATATTCTATTGGAATATATATTTTTCTGGATATGAATTAAACACAGCTACAATTTGGAAAACATTTTTAAACAAAAACACAGCCGAGAACATTTCACACTACAGACCTGGATTAAAAGTGAAGGGTTATCAAAATTGTCAATAAAACATTTCTCAGTCAAACTAAGTAAAATATAGGGAAAGTGTCATTGAATGAAATGTGTGGCACCCAGCTCTATGTTTGGCTCCCCAAGGTCAGTGCTTGTACCTATTCCAGAACACTCTGCTGTTATTGCTGAGGTTCCTGACAAAGAGCTGCTTTCAATAATGATCAATTTTTAAACAACATGCCACAATTTTAAAATATAAAATGTTAAAATATACCCCCCCAACACCACCATCATGTATATTGGACAGTAGGCTAATGGGCCAAAAGAACCTGTTATTTCACAGTTTGTGATCCTGCCAACAATCAGCCAGATCAGAGGCAAGAGTATGGGCAAAATTGATGTGTTTTTCCTTTTAAAATCTGGAAATATCGTAACCGACCAGCCTCCCCTGTTTGAAAGACTACCAGCCGCCACTGCCCTACAGAGAACGATGGAGAACCACATGACTGTGTCGTTCTCACTAACGATTTTTGTTCCCCCAGGGCAGACTTAAAGAGCGACCCTTTGGAAAATCCAGACATGGTCCTCTATGTGGATGGTTCAGCCTCCAGAGACCCAGAGACGGGAGAAAGCAAAGTAGGTTTTGCCGTAGTCTCAGATCACGAGGTCCTCAAGGCGTCGTGTCTGCCCTCAAACCTGTTGGCGCAGGCCGCAGAGCTCTGTGCCCTTATCGAGGCATGCAAATTGGCTGCAGGGCAATCTGTCAATATTTTTAACAGACAGCAGGTATGCATTTGGCATTGTGCACGATTTTGGCAACGTTTGGAAACACAGAAATTTTCTCACTAGCACAGGATCTCCCATTGCACATCATCAACTGGTCTCTGAGTTGTTGGATGCTATTCTACTCCCTAGAGCCATTGCCATGTGCAAGTGTGCTGCCCATACTAACAATACTGATCTTGTGTCTCAAGGAAATGCCAGGGCAGACACAGCAGCTAAGTGTGCAGCCTCAGCTTCCAGTTCACCCTCTAACCTTGCTTTTCCTCAGGTTTCTACCTCCTGTTTACAGCTAGTGGACCTTCAGAGCACTGCCACCCAGGATGAGAGACAAGTCTGGAAACAGGCCGGCTGTATCTTTGCAAACTTGGTCTGGGTTTGTCCCTTGGGCCATCCCTGTCTACCAAAACACATGTTCCCTTTCTATGTAAAATTGGCACATGGGCTCACCCATGTGTCAAAAGGGGGGAATGGTAGCAGAAGTAACAAAGAGATGGTTCACAAAGGGGTTTTCAAATTATGCTGCGAAATTTTGCAAGCAATGCTTGATATGTGCACAACATAATGCAGGTCAAGGTATCAAACTAACTCAAAAAGCACACCCAATACCAGACAAACCATTTGATCATCTCCAAATGGACTTCATTGAACTGACACTTAGTGAGGGAATATGGGTCCCTTAAAAATAAACTAAGCAAAGCTTGTGCAGAAACAGGGCTAGGCTGGACAAAGGTCCTCCCTGTAGTACAAATGAGAATGGAAACTAGGCCTAAACATGGGTTAAGCCCATTTGAAATTCTGTTTGGACAAGTACCCAACATGGGGATAGGGCCAGCCCAAGGAACACTGCCAGACACCATACTGTGTGATGATGCAATGTTGAATTACTGTGCAACGTTGTCCTCTGCTTTGAAATCTATCCACAAACAGGTAAAAGAAGCACTTCCCAAACCCGCTGAGGGATCTACAACCAGGGGATTGGATAGTGGTGAAGGACTTCCAATGAACCAAGTGGAACAAGCCACGGTGGAATGGCCCATTCCAGGTCCTGCTCACAACCCCAATGGCAGTGAAAGTCATAGACAGAGTGATGTGGATCCATGCTAGCCACTGCAGGAGGGTTCCTGAACCGGCTGAGCAGGAGGAAAAGGAAGGCCTAAGTGACCCGGACACTGGTAAAGCGCATGAGGAAGAAAGGCATCACTGCATGGAACAGTGTGAGTATCACATCAATCATGCATGCACCCTCAGTAGGGAAGAGTATTTCAGTGTCTAGCCGATAGATAAGTCTTAGGGTTTCGAGTTTCCTCCAAGTCCCGGTGAGGTGGGACGAGGGCTGATAGGGCATGCCCGCCCTCTGAGCACCAATACACGTCAAGAAGGGCAAGGGTTAACTCAGTAACATCACTGAGGCACTGAACAAGATGCGGAAGGTTGCTGAACAATTATGAGCAGATGAACATGGAGGAGTCTAAGACAGCTGATGGCATTGGTTCAGTGGATGGAAGACTCTGATTCCATCCACCATACTGGTCCTGGGCTTAGTGATTGTGATGCTATGTTTGATCCCTGTTTTCTGTCAATGTTGTATGTCTGTGTTTCAGAGGCAGCTGACAAATATTGGTTACCGGATGGTGAAAATAGACCCAGATGACTTGCCTGACTGGCCTCCAAACCCACACGAAGACTACAACCCATCGTTTGACAACTTCAGCACAGCTGATATGAAATTAGCCCTAGCTTAAAACACTCTCATTTGTGGTTGTTTTCTGTTCTATTGTTTCCTGATCTATGTATATAGCTTGCTAGCATTAACTTAAGATGTCTATGTCTTACAAAACAGCCTTAGCATTATCCCTGTACACTCAATGACGTGTTAAGTTGAATCTCTCTGGGAACTCTTACCACTGAAATTGTGTAATTTCTTTCTTTTAGCAATTATTATTCTGTAAGATAAAAAGTGGGGAAATGTGAAGGAAATTTAGTGAATGAACATTCCTATTCTCTGTGTTTCTGTGTGTTGAGCTCAAGTGGCCTAGTGTACTGAGAAAAGTTGTTTTTCCAATGCTGTAACCGCCTTTCTGTGGCCTTGGTGATGATAAGCAGGGTGCCTGAGTTCTCCCTAACTATGCATCCGCCTGCACATACCAGAGCATGCCAGGTGCATGCTTTAACAAAGCTTCATAGAAAATCTTGAGCCAATCACGTGAAGATGTGAGCAGTAAGCAAATGGCTTTAGAGTATAATAGATAACAGCCACTAAAACACAACTCAGAGTGTGCGTACTCTTGGCATCACTGAAGTGGTCTCTTCTTTTCTTCTTTTTTCCTTTCCTATTTTATATCTCTGTTATATATGATCTACTATAATAAATAACTGAAAAGACAACTGCTAAGCATTCTGAAGTGTTTATTAGAAGTTTCCATTACACTTCCAAGTGGGGATTCCGAAAGAAATCCTGACTGATCAAGGCACTACTTTTATATCATGCACACTGCAGAAATTATATGAATTATTGGGGATTAAATTGATTCATACTAGTGTTTATCATCTGCAACCAGACAGGCTGGTCAAACGATTTAACCAGACATTTAAAAATATGATTTGTAAGTTCGTTCATGGGGATACTAAAAACTGGGACAGGTGGCTAGACTATCTGTTGTTTGCAGTGCGTGAGGTCCCACAAGCCTCCACCGGTGTAGGGACGGATTGCCATGCCCATAACCATAGTAACCCTTTCACAGTACAGTTTGAACACACCAATCTCTGTACTCGATGCCATGTTCTATCTCTGCCCATTCTTCTGACTCCCTGTAATGGTATTGGATACAGAGGATACCGGATACCAAATACAGTGACGTCATGACTGCTTTAAACCAGTGGCGGAATCGAAATTCTGCCTCTCTGGCGGTGGATTCCACACGTGAAAGAGAGGCCAATGCATTGGTACTACAGAAGGACAAGAGAACAAAGAACAAGCTATTGATACCGGACTTTAGCCAAAGTTCAATGTATTTGACCTTCGCAGAGTTGTAATAATAACTGAACTGGTTAGTTACTGCAGCCCACACAATGTTTCAAAGAGGAAAGGCGACCGGAACCCTTTTCCCTTTTTCAACGTTGACGAATTATAAACAAGATTCCTTCTAAATCATTGGACGACCGACAGGACACCGAGGATCTTCAGCTGATGAGCTGTAAGGAACAAAACTGTCTTCTTCCTGGATCTGGATTCCACGCTATCTTCGGATAACAGAAGGTTCACTTTCAACTGCTAACAAGAGTGATCACCCCAAGTAAGGCTAGCATCTGGGCAATCGTTAGTTTTACTTGTAGCTAGTTAGTGTTGTTTTATTTGAATTAATTTATGATTTAAATGTATGCATTTTGATTCACATGAAAGTCGGTCTTAGACCACGTGTTGTTTGATTTACTTTGTTTACTATCTGTATTTAGTTAGATCGTGCATGCCCTCTCTCTCTTTTTATCTCCCACCGTCACACGACACCCCTCAACATTGGGTTTTCAGGAGTAGCTAAGGTTGAGTAGAAGTTTGGCTTTGAGGCCTCAAGTAAGGCTGTGCATGGAATGCACAGCCCCTCCTCCTTGTCGTGCACATGTGCACACCCTCTCTCCCTAGCTCCTCCTCATCTCATTAGTGCACAGCTACGCACACGCACGTACACACCTACACTCACTCACACACACACACACACACACACACACACACACACACACACACACACACACACACACTCATGTAGACACACCTAAACACGTGATTTCCCTCTCACATTTTAACATCCACTTGCCCCTACACAGTAAACATGTATATAGCTTATTACTTCTGATTACTGTTAGTGCCTTAATTATCATCATATACTGTACACTACTGATTCTTATTTGTACATATTGTATCACCATTTATATTGAATTATTCCTTGGCTGCTATTGTTGCTTGTAGAACTTTGTGCAGGTGGGTGGAGCACAGAAGAACGACAGGCCAGAACTGAGTTTCCAAAAACTCTTTATTACAACACTTTTCAGCGTTTTACTCTCCCAGACACTCAGACACACGGACACACTCATCAGCCGTCTGGTTGGGGAGAGAGCTCACTTCCTCTGCTCTCTCTCTCCTTATATAGGGCATGGTCACTGGGAAGACACACAAACACAGGTTAATTGACATCAGGTGTAGTGATTCTGCCACTTACCTTCCCTGACTCCGGCCTCCAGTCACAGACCGACGCTTGACCACGCCCCCACTGCCACTTACCCCCACCTCCCGACTCAGGCCGGGCAGCTGTCCGGCCTGCAGCCGACTCCCCCCCCCCCTTGATGGGAGAGGAAGTCCACCACAACCATCTGCGCCCCCAGCCTGTGGATCACCTTGAAGTTAAAGGGCTGGAGTGCCAGATACCAACGGGTGATCCGTGCATTGGCATCCTTCATGCGGTGGAGCCACTGGAGGGGTGCGTGGTCCAAAAAGAGGATGAAAGGGCGTCCCAGCAGGTAGTAGCGGAGGGCGAGGACTGCTCACTTGATGGCCAGGCACTCCTTCTCGATTGTGCTCTCGCGCCCCTCACGCACTGAAAGTTTCCTGCTGATATACAGCATGGGGCAATCCTTCCCCTCCACCTCCTGGGACAAAACCGCCCCCAGCCCTCTGTCCGACTCATCCGTCCGTCTGGGGAGAGAAAAGTCAGGGGAGCGTAACAGTGGCCCCCCACACAGTGCAGCCTTCACCTCAGAGAAAGACCGCTGGCATTGCTCTGTCCACTGGACAGGATCTGGTGCCCCCTTTTTAGTGAGATCAGTCAGCGGGCTGGTGACATCTGAATAATTAGGTATAAACCTATGATAGTAGCCAGCCAGCCCCAGGAACTGTCTCACCCCCTTTTTGGTCTTGGGCCTCGGGCAGGCCACAATCGCTGCCGTCTTATTAATTTGGGGACTCACCTGCCCATTGCCCAAGTGGAAGCCCAGATACCGTACTTCCACCCGCCCAATCGCACACTTCTTAGGGTTGGCCATGAGACCCGCTCACCTCAGCGACCCAAGGATGGCCCTCGGGTGTTGCAGATGCTGCGGCCAGTCATTACTATAGATTATTATGTTGTCTAAGTATGTGGCCGCGTAGGTGGCGTGGGGACAGAGGACTCTGTCCATAAGCCGCTGGAACGTAGCGGGCGCCCCAAACAGCCCAAAAGGAAGTGTGACAAATTTGTGTAAGCCAAACGGTGTGGAAAAGGCCATTTTTTCTTGGTATAATGGAGTCAAGGGGATCTGCCAATAACTCTTTGTCAAATCCAGTGTCGAATAAAAGCGAGCCGTGCCTAGTAGATCCAGCAACTCGTCAATGCGATGCATTGGGTATGCGTCGAATTTAGACACCGCGTTGACTTTTCTATAGTCCACACAGAACCGGACCGACCCATCGGCCTTGGGTACCAAGAACACTGGGCTGCTGCAGTCACTGTGGGACTCTTCGACAATGCCCATTTCGAGCATGGCCTCGAGTTCTTCCCGAACCACCTTTTCTTGTGTTTGGGTAGCCTGTAAGGGCGGCTGTGCACTACCACCCCCTGGGGTGTCTCAATGTGGTGTTCTGTGAGGTGGGTGTGGCCAGGCAGGGGTGAGAACACATCCGAAAATTCGGTCTGCAACTGGGCAACCTCCATGAGTTTGGTTGGGGAGAGGTGGACTCCACAATGGACTGGAGAGGTAAGCGATGTCAATGTTCCTTTTTGAACCTCCGGCCCCAGCTCCGCCTTCTCCGGAACCACCGACACCAACGCCACAGGGACCTCCTCATTCCAGAGTTTAAGCAGATTGAGGCGGGAAATCTGTACCACCCCACCCCTGTCTGTTCGCCTCACTTCATAGTCAATGTCCCTGACTCGCCGTGTGACCTCAAAGGGTCCTTGCCACTTGGCGATCAGTTTGGAGCTCGACGTGGGCAACAGTACGAGTACTTTATCTCCCGGTGTGAACTCCCTAAGGCACGTACCCCTGTCGTACAGGCGGATTTACCGTTCTTGGGCCTGCCGCAAATTCTCCTGGGTTAGGTGTGTGTGGAGTTTTGCGCGCAGGTCAATAACGTATTGAATTTCGTTTTTGCTCGGTGAAGGTCCCTCCTCCCAATTTTCCCGCAGTACATCTAGGATGCCGCGCGGCTTACGCCCATATAATAATTCGAATGGGCAGAACCCTGTGGAGGCTTGTGGGACCTCTCGCACTGCGAATAACAGGGGTTAGAGCCATTTATCCCAATTGCGTGTGTCCTCGCTTATGATTTTTTTAATTATATTTTTGAGGGTGCGGTTGAACCGTTCAACTAAACCGTCTGTTTGTGGGTGATAAACGCTGGTGCGGATCAGCAGGGGGCTTAATTCCCAATAACCCGTACAGTTTGCGCAGTGTGCGTGACATAAACGAAGTGCCTCGATCAGTCAGAATCTCTTTGGGGATTCCAACTCGGGAGATGACGTGGAAGAGTGCTTCCGCAATACTGCATGCTGAGATATTGGGCAGAGGCACTGCTTCTAGGTATCACATTGCATAGTCCACCAAGACTAAAATAAAGCAATACCCTTGTGTTGACCGATCTAATGGCCCCACGAGATCCATCCCAATTCTTTTGAACGGGGTTTTGATTAATGGTAGAGGGTACAAAGGCACTTTTGGAGTGTCCTGCATCACTCAGTATAATCTATCTCTCATAATGGAGAAATAGCGGAAGGACGGGGTGGCGTTTGGCTGGAGCATTTGACCAATGATTACTCTTACTTGGTCAAACGCATGCCGCAGAGTCTCGTCCCACGACTGTTCTAATGGGAAATCCGTGAGGGATTCCCCGAGAGAGGGAGGAGGAGCCTGCTGCTCCTGACTCTGATGCGGTGATGACGTAGATGGCTCTGTGACAGCAGCTCCCGCCAAAGCCACTCTGGGACCTCCCCCTGCTGAACTACGGCAGGACCCACTCTTCACTAAATGAGTCATTAACTCCCGAAATCCCAGCCAATCAGTCTCCAAAATTATCGAGTGGGTAAGGCAAGGATTAACCATCGCCTTTACACTAAATTTCTCCCCTTGAAATGGAATGTGGACTGACACTCATGGGTAGTTGTGAACATCCCCGTGCACACACAACACCTTCACCAATTGTGCTCTCCCCAATGCCTCGTCTTGCACCAGGCTTTTGTGGATTGAGGTCTGATTACAGCCAGGCCACCGTGCCCAGACCACCGCGCCCACCTCCATTACCGGGCATTGATGCTGGAGGTGCCCTGGCTCCCCGCAGCACCAGCAAACCAGCCCGGGCTTTCTCTCTGCACCAGTGCTCTGGGGCTCACTCACCTGAGGGGGGAGAGAGACAGACACAGAAGTGGGAAACGGGAGTCTGGTTCCTCTCAAGGTTTCTTCCTCATGTTGTCTCAGGGAGTTTTTCCTTGCCACTGTTGCCACAGGCTTGCTCTTTGGGGATAGATTAGGGATAAAATTAGCTCATGTTTAAAGTCATTAAAATTCTATAAAGCTGCTTTGCAGCAATGTCTATTGTTAAAAGTGCTATAAAAAATAAACTTGGTCGGGGCGTCGGGGCTCAGGTGGATAAGGCACCATACCATAAATCTGGGGACCTGGGTTCGATTCTGACCTGAGGTCATTTCCTGATCTCTCTCCTGCTTGTTTCCTATCTCTACACTGTCCTATCCAATAAAGGTGAAAAAAGCCCAAAAAATATCTTTTAAAAAAATAAACTTGACTTGAAGGCGATGTCCGATGCTCTGGCCCCATCCCAGTGCAGGGTGGTGATGTAGCTTACAACAGGTTATGGGTGCTGAACTACTGGTTGTCCAGGTGGTGCTCTGAAAACAGTGTGGGCTTTATAGATAATTGTACTAATTTTGAGGGCACTGCTGGCCTGTTTGGGCAGGATGGTATCCATCCCACTCAGGAAGATGCTGCTCTCATTTCTTGCAGCATAGCTCATAGTCTCAGAACAGGTGTAGTTAACTTATGGCAATCCAGAGCCAAGGCCAGGGAGCAGACAAACAGGCTAAACTGACTGTCTGCTAGCTGCACAGATTCGTCACTCAGGGTCCACTATATTGAGACTGTGTCTGTTCCCTGAGTTAAACAAAAATGTATAAATACTCAGAGTTTGTTCTAGTAACCTAATTAATATAAAATTGGATCATACTGACTGTACAGCCACTGTCATATAGTCCTTTGATCTAAAGGTAGGACTCTTAAATATTAGATCTCTTACATCTAAAGCGCGAATTGTTAATGAACTTCTCGTCTCGTCTCGTCTTCTTCCGCTTATCCGGGACCGGGTTGCGGAGGCAGCAGTCTAAGCATGGAAGCCCAAACTTCCCTTTCCCCAGACACCTCGGCCAGCTCCTCGGGAAGAACACCGAGGCGTTCCCAGGCCAGCCGAGAGACATAGTCCCTCCAGCATGTCCTGGGTCTTCCCCGGGGCCTCCTCCCGGGGGGACATGCCTGGAACACCTCCCCAGGGAGGCGTCCAGGAGGCATCCGAAAAAGATGCCCGAGCCACCTCAGCTGGTTCCTCTCGATGTGGAGGAGCAGCGGCTCTACTCCGAGCTCCTCCCGAGTGACTGTGCTTCTCACCCTATCTCTAAGGGAGCGCCCAGCCACCCTGCGAAGGAAACTCATTTCGGATGCTTGTATCTGCGATCTTATTCTTTCGGTCATTACCCAAAGCTCATGACCATAGGTGAGAGTCGGAACGTAGATCGACCGATAAATCGAGAGCTTCACCTTTTGGCTCAGCTCCTTCACCACGACGGACCGGTAAAGCGACCGCATCACTGCGGAGGCTGCACCGATCCGCCTGTTGATCTCACGCTCCATCCTTCCCTCACTCGTGAACAAGATCCCGAGATACTTAAACTCCTCCACTTGAGGCAGGACTTCTCCACCAACCTGGAGAGGGCAAGCCACCCTTTTCCAGTCAAGAACCATGGCCTCGGACTTGGAGGTGCTGATTCTCATCCCAGCTGCTTCACACTCGACTGCAAACCGCCCCAGTGCATGCTGAAGGTCCTGGTTTGAAGAAGCCAACAGGACAACATCATCCACAAAAAGCAGAGATGAAATCCTGTGGTTCCCAAACAGGATTCCTTCCGGCCCCTGGCTGCGCCTAGAAATTCTGTCCATAAAAATTATGAACAGAACCGGTGACAAAGGGCAGCCCTGCCGGAGTCCAACATGCACTGGGAACAGGTCTGACTTACTGCCGGCAATGCGAACCAGACTCCTGCTCCATTCGTACAGGGACCGGACAGCCCTTAGCAAAGAGCCCCGAACCCCATACTCCCGAAGCACCCCCCACAGAATACCACGGGGGACACGGTCGAATGCCTTCTCCAGATCCACAAAGCACATGTGGACTGGTTGGGCAAACTCCCATGAACCCTCGAGCACCCTATGAAGGGTATAGAGCTGGTCCAGTGTTCCGCGACCAGGACGAAAACCGCATTGTTCCTCCTGGATCCGAGGTTCGACTGTTGGTCGAATTCTCCTCTCCAGTACCCTGGAGTAAACTTTCCCTGGGAGGCTGAGAAGTGTGATTCCCCTATAATTGGAGCACACTCTCCGGTCCCCTTTCTTAAAAAGAGGGACCACCACCCCAGTCTGCCACTCCAGAGGCACTGTCCCCGACCGCCACGCGATGTTGCAGAGGCATGTCAACCAAGACAGCCCCACAACATCCAGAGACTTGAGATACTCAGGGCGGATCTCATCCACCCCCGGTGCCTTGCCACCGAGGAGCTTGCAAACCACCTCAGTGACTTCGGCTTGGGTAATGGACGAGTCCACCTCTGAGTCATCAGCCTCAGTCTCCTCAGTGGAAGACATGACGGTGGGATTGAGGAGATCCTCAAAGTATTCCTTCCACCGCCCGACAATGTCCCCAGTCGAGGTCAACAGCTCCCCACCCGCACTGTAAACAGTGTTGGCAGAGTACTGCTTCCCCCTCCTGAGGCGCCGGACGGTTTGCCAGAATTTCTTCGAGGCCAACCGATAGTCCTTCTCCATGGCCTCCCCGAACTCCTGATTCCTAAATTCCTGATCAGTAATATGTTTAACAGAAACATGGATTAAGCCAAATGAATATATAGCATTAAATGAAGCTAGATCTGGATCATACCTGTCAACCCTCCCGTTTTTTCCGGGAAATCCCTTATTTTGACTTATTTCCCGCTGTCTTCCCGTTTTTTTATTTTCCCGAAAATATCCCGTATTTTCACATTATATAAAAGTCGGTAGGTCCAGAATTCATGACGCGCCTCTGACAGGAGTTTACAGCAGGAAGTCGGGCCATGAATTCATGTCCCCGCCCTCTCCAGTACAGCAGGTGGCAGTCTAGTAATTACACATTGATTTTAATTGCATGTCTGTGAAGAAGACTGTCAGAACCATAGCGCTAGTCTGACCCATAGATTTACATAGAGGACTAGATTCCTCACCGCGTATTCCAGAACGTCCACACAGGGTGGCCATCTTACCACAGACAAGGGGTATGAACATAGACATCCTATGGGTATGAAGACTTATGCAAGTACAGCCCAGCACTCACATTATGATTTACAGGAAATCAAAGTACTGACTTTGATGACAAGCTGATGTGTGTGTCTATTTTAATTGTAGATGTTTATATCAGTATGTTTAGTTTTATTTTAACTGCACATTGGAGCCTAGTCAAATGAAATTTCAATCTCCTGTGCTAACATATATTGACTTTGACATGATAATCAGCTTTGAATGTTCTTTTTGTAAATGTAAATATATCTTTTTATCCTTGGAAGTATAACCACATGTGATTAATTAAGTGCTTTTTTTGTCACAAACTACCATGAGTCGCTGTCACTCTTTTATACTATTACTTACTCGGACAGTGCATTTGTTATTATGCTATGATGTGAGTTTACATTTGTTATTATGCTATGATGTGAGTTTACATTTGTTATTATGCTATGATGTGAGTGCATTAGGTTTTTGAGGTGGATGAAGTATTTCTGAAGTTTCAGAAGTGAGTAAGCTGTTTATTTAACTTTAGCTTCCCCTACGGCCCTATCACGTAAAAATATTTTCACTAAAAATTGGAAATAAATTGTATGATTATTTGTCCTAAGGCCGCAGTTATCCATAAGTATGCAGTGTTAGGCTTCTCACAGCATAGGAATTTCAGCATGCATCCTGTCTTACAGTCTGTAGTATACTGAAATATTTTCGCCAAGCTATGCGTATTTTTTTAAAACATAAAATGATTATTCATCATAAATACATACTTCCGTTTGTTTGTTTTATATAACAAACCAAACCGTTTGAATATCGATTGAAATTTGAGGAAGTTACGGTCATCTGAAAAGTACATATCGCTACCAACACAATGTAATGGGTAAGCCAGCTGTCTGAGGTAAGATGGCCGCCATGTGCGGACGTTCGACTTCATTGACGGGCAACGGGGATGAGGCATCTAGTCTTCTATGTAAGTCTATGGTCTGACCAAGGTCACTGCTCGGAACTTCTCACAAAACTAAAAGATGGTCGTAATTCTTTCCTCAGGGAGCGAGTTTCAGTAGACGGCGAGACTAGAGACATGAATAAAGAAAGGAGCGAGGCAAAACCAAAAAAGGTGTATTGCCGCTACTTGCCCAAATGGCAGGACGAATTTAATTTTGTGAAGAAAAGTCAGTTCGATTACCGACTTTCTGAAATTTTCGGAAAGTTCGACTTTCCAAAATTTTCCCTTATTTTGAGTTAAAATCTGGGAAATATCCCTTTTTTCAAACCTCAAAGTTGACAGGTATGTCCTGGATACAGTCCTCCTGGATACACCAGCCTCGTCTAACTGGCAAAGGAGGAGGCGTCACGGTTATTTATAATGATTATCTAGCCATAACACAAAAGCCTGGTTATAAATTTAATACGTTTGAAGTTCTTCATACAAAGAGTATGTAGCCTCAAAAAATAAGTCTGCCCAGTCAATTCCATTACTTGTTATTGACAGGCCCCCAAGGCCATATTCTGAGTTTCTTTCTGAATTTGCGGCTTTCATCTCAGACCTTGTTATTTCCTTAGACAAACTTTAGTTCTCAGAGATTTTAAGATTCACTTCAATAACCCTGAAGATCCTCTGAAAACAGCGTCCGTGTCCATTTTAGATTCAGTAGGGGTTAATCAGAACATCATAGGACCAACACACAATGGTGGTCACACTCTCGATCTAATACTAACTTTCGAGTTAAATATAGAAAATATAGTCACACTTCCACAGTCTGAAGTTACCTCAGATCATTATCTCATCTTATTCAAAATATGTCTGAGCGATAATATATGCACCTCACCATGCTACTGTATTAAACATACATTCATGTCAACTACTGCACAGAGTTTTATAAATAATCTCCCAGAGTTATTAACTTTGATTGGGTCATTGTCAGCCCCCACAGAACTTGATCAGGCAACTGAATGGTTAGAGTCAATGTTCCGCTATATTTTAGATAATGTAGCTCCACTTAAAAGAAAAATTATTAGAGAGAAAAAATTAGCACCTTGATATCACAATTATCACTTTAAAACAGATTATCACTTTAAAACAGACCACTCGAAAATTTGAACATAAATGACATCAAACAAAATTGGTAATGTTCAAATTAGCATGGAAGGAGAGCTTCCTGATTTACAGAAAAGCTCTTAGTGCTGCAAGATCAACGTATCTCTCCACCCTAATAGAGGATAACAAAATAATCCTAGATTCCTATTTAATACTGTACCAAAATTAACTAGGAAAAAGGCCACTGTAGACCACGGGCGATTGCTCTAAGACAACGAGGGAGGCTCAGCCTCCTCTAAAAATGATGAACATCGTGTAGGATGTTCGTCATTTATATGTTATAGCCGACCTTATAACATTGCTATTTCAGATCCAGAATCATAGAAATATATGTGCTCAACCCAACTACAGTGCGAAATCATTCCGTTATAACTTTCCCCAGTTCGCCTAATGTGTGCGTGAGATTTTCCCCCTCGTGACAGCGCGATGCAGCCCAGCCTCAGTGGATTGGGAGCTATGTGCTTGTCAGTCTCAAAATGCAAGACGATTATTGGACAAATACTGCGAAAATGCCCGCCCACGGAGTCTCATGGACTCCCAGCCTCAATGGACTTCAACGGCATTTGGGAGCTCTGCGCTTTTCAATATCAAAATGCAAGATGGTTATTGGACAAATACTGCGAAAATGCCCGCCCACGGACTCCGAGCCTCACATGGGAGGGACATGGCAGTTTCCGCGAGGAGACTGGTGATTGGTGAAAGCGGCCGGATATTTTCTTTGATTGACAGCTCGTTTCAACTATAGACAGGCAGCGGACAGTGTTGCCAGATTGGGCGATTTCCCGCCCAATTGGGCGGTTTTAAGTGCATTTTGGCAGGTTTTGAACATATTTTGGGCTGGATAATGTCAGCAGTATCTGGCAACATCAGTTCAGTCCCATGCGGAATCAGAAGTGCTGTGGTGTATTGTAAGAGATCAGCTTACATTTCGATTTCATTCATTACATACGGTTTCTACCAGCTTTTTTAGTTTGTATATATTTTCATTGTAAATAAAGTGTAAATATAGTGTTGTCAAGTTTGCTATCTTAGTTCCAGAAATTTTGTTTATTTGAGTGACTGAACTTGAACTTGAGGGGGCTAGTCGGCTAGCAAGAAAGCTGCGCACGGATGCCAAGCATTGCTGATTTAATTTTGGCGAAGCCATTTGCCAGTCTTCCTTTCGAGGAAAAAATTAAAATTAAAGAGCAGGGTAGACCAACGCCTCAAATTGACTTGGTGAAAAAGGTAGGGAATAATACTTGTTCCTTTCAGCTCTCCTGGTACGAGAAAGTGAATTGGCTAACAGCAAGTGACCCACATCAACAACAGTAAATAGGCTACTTTAGTAATATGTCATGGATGGACCAAAAATATAGAATCTATTTAAAATGTTTATGCTGAGTATATTATATTGGAATATATGTTTTTCTGGATATGAATTAAACACCGCTACAATTTGGAAAACATTTTTAAACAAAAACACAGCCGAGGTCAATTTTTAAACAACATGCCACAATTTTAAAATATAAAATGTTAAAATATACCCCCCCCCCAACACCACCATCATGTATATTGGACAGTGGGCTAATGGGCCAAAAGAACCTGTTATTTCACAGTTTGTGACGCTGCCAACAATCAGCCAGATAAGAGGCAAGAGTATGGGCAAAATTGATGTGTTTTTTCTTTTAAAATCTGGAAATATCGTAACCGACCAGCCTCCCCTGTTTGAAAGACTACCAGCCGCCACTGCTGTAGACACATGCATGCCTGCAGTATGTAGTAGCAACAACTTCATGATTTTTTTTCAATGACAAAATTTAAAATATCCGACAAAAAATTCTAACTACTAATTTAAGGCCAGACAATTTAAATATTCCCGTAGTTAACAGTATAACTGTATCAGATCAGCAATTAGAATGTTTTACTCCCCATAGAGAAATTAAACTAATTTCATTAATCTCAACATCAAAATCTTCAACTTGTGTACTAGATTGCTTACCTACATAATTCTTCAAACAGATAATACCAGAAGCAATTGAACCGCTTCTAAAAATAATTAATTCTTCCCTTAGGAGTGGCTATGAACCCAAATCCTTTAAACTAGCAGTTATCAAACCGCTGAGTAAAAAAAACTGACTTCGACCCCAGTCAGCTGTTCAATTATAGGCCAATATCAAACATCACTGTGGCAGCGGGGGGGTGGTCAAGCGCCGGTCTGTGACAGGAGGGCGGAGCCAGGGAAGGTGAGTGGCAGAATCACTACACCTGATGGTAATTAACCTGTGTTTTGTGTGTCTTCCCAGTAACCGCACCCTATTTAAGGAGGCAGAGGGAGAGCAGAGGAGAGCTCATCCCGGGACAAGAACACAGCATGTGTGTTTCTCTAACTAGGCTGTTATACTGAAAAGTCTGGCAATAAAAAGCCTATTAGTACTTGAAGCTTTGTCCTGCCGTCCTCTGTGCTCCACCCACACTTCAGAAAGCTCTACAGTGGTGCCGAAACCTGGGACAAGGTGGAGCACCAACCTCGCAGCCCCATGGAATCCTCCCCGTTCACGGACCTGGTCCACGCCCTCGCCACGGCTCAGCAAAGCCAGCACCAGGCGCTCGTCACGCTCCGAAAGGAGCAAGAGCGGGGCTTCGAAGCCCTGGTGCTGGCCCAGCAGGAAGATCGCGAGGCGTTCCGGCATCTCCTCGTGTCGGCGGGGTCCACCAGCGCCCTGGCCGCGGGCCCATCTCCCCTCACCGTGACCAAGATGGGCCCGCAGGATGACCCCAAGGCATTTCTCACATTGTTCGAGCAGGTCGCCGAAGCCTCAGGGTGGCCGATGGAGCAGTGCACGGCGCGCCTCCTCCCCCTCCTGACGGGAGAGGCGCAGCTGGCCGCGCTACAGCTCCCCGCTGACCGCCGGCTGGCCTATGTGGACCTTCGCCGGGCCGTCCTCCAGTGTGTGGGGCACACACCAGAACAACAGCGCCAGCGCTTCCGCGCGCTGCGGTTGGAGGAAGTCGGCCGGCCGTTCGCGTTCGGCCAGCAGCTCCGGGACGCCTGCTGGCGGTGGCTGAGGGCCGACGATCGCGACGCCGAGGGAATCATCGATCAGGTGGTGCTGGAGCAGTTCATCGCCCGCTTACCAGCCGGAACCGCGGAGTGGGTCCAGTGCCACCGCCCGGCGTCGCTGGATCAGGCAGTAGGACTGGTGGAGGATCATTTGGCGGCTGTTCCGGCGGCAGGACATCCGACGACGTCTTCTCTTCTCTCCTCTTCTCTCTCTCTCTCTCCCCTCCCTTCTGTGTCCCATCCTCGTCCCATTCCCCCACCACGGAGGTGGGGGCCGGCTCCACCCCAGCCGGCCCGCCGCACCCATGGTGCCCTCCCTTTTCTCCCTTCTGTGTCTGTCTCCCCCCCCCCCCCCCTCAGGTGAGTGAGCCCCAGAGCACCAGTGCAGAGGGAAAGCCCGGGCCGGTTTGCTGGCGCTGCGGGGAGCCGGGCCACCTGCAACAACAGTGCGCAGCAATGGAGGTGGGCGCGGTGGTACGGAGGCATTGGGGGGAGCACAAGGGGTGAAGGTGTTGTGTATGCACGGGGATGTTCACAGCTACCCTTTGGTGTCAGTCCACATATTTTTCAGAGGGGAAAAATCTATAGTGAAGGCAGCGGTTAATCCTCGCCTTACCCACTCTTTAATTTTGGGGACTGATTGGCCGGGATTTTGGGGTTTAATGACACGCCTAGTAAAGAGTGGGTCCTGCCATTTGACAGGGGGAGGTCCCGGTGTCGCTTTGGCTGGAGCTGCTGTCGCAGAGCCGTCTATGTCATCTCCGCGACAGAGTGAGGAGCCGCCGGCTCCTCCTCTTTCTGTTGGGGAATCCCTCGCGGATTTCCCATTAGAACAATCGCGAGACGAGACTCTGCGACATGCGTTTGACCAAGTGAGAGTAATCGATGGTCAAACGCTCCAGCCGAACACCACCCCGTCCTTCCCCTATTTTTCTATTATGAAGGATAGATTATACCGAGTGACGCAGGACACTCAGACGAAAGAGCGAGTCACACAGCTGTTAATTCCAAAGAGCCGCCGGGAATTGGTATTTCAGGCGGCTCACTTTAATCCCATGGCTGGACACCTAGGACAGGATAAGACACTAGCCCGGATAATGGCCCGATTCTATTGGCTGGGGATTCGCGGCGATGTCCGTAAGTGGTGTACGGTGTGCCGCGAATGCCAGTTAGTAAATCCAGCGGCCATTCCAAAAGCGCCTTTGCGCCCCCTACCATTAATCGAGACCCCGTTCGAAAGAATTGGGATGGATCTCGTCGGGCCATTAGATCGGTCAACACGAGGGTACCGCTTTATATTGGTTCTGGTGGACTATGCAACGCGATACCCGGAAGCGGTGTCTCTTCGCAATATCTCAGCACGCAGTATTGCGGAGGCCCTCTTCCACGTCATCTCCAGGGTTGGAATCCCGAAAGAGATTCTGACTGACCAAGGCACCTCGTTTATGTCAAGAACACTGAGTGAACTGTATGGGCTATTAGGTATTAAGCCGATCCGCACCAGCGTTTATCACCCACAAATGGACGGTTTAGTTGAATGGTTCAATCGCACCCTCAAGAATATAATTAAAAAATTCATAAGTGAGGACGCACGTAACTGGGATAAATGGCTCGAACCCTTGTTATTTGCAGTGCGAGAGGTCCCCCAAGCCTCCACGGGGTTCTCCCCATTTGAATTGTTATATGGGCATAAGCCGCGCGGCATTTTAGATGTGCTGCGGGAAAAGGAGGAGAAGGAGGGACCTTCACAGAGTAAAAACGAAATTCAGTACGTTATGGACCTGCGCGCAAAACTCCACACGCTCACCCACCTAACTCAGGAGAATTTGCAGCAGGCCCAGGAACGGCAAGCCCGCCTGTACAACAAGGGCACGCGCCTTAGAGAGTTCACTCCGGGAGATAAGGTACTCGTACTGTTGCCCACGTTGAGCTCCAAATTAATTGCCAAGTGGCAAGGAGCCTTTGAGGTCACATGGCGAGTCGGGGACATTGACTATGAGGTGAGGCGAACGGACAGGGAGGGGGCACTACAGATCTACCACCTCAATCTGCTTAAACTCTGGAACGAGGAGGTCCCCGTGGCATTGGTGTCGGTAGTTCCGGAGAAGGCGGAGCTGGGGCCAGAGGTTCAAAAAGGGACATTGGCATCACGTACCTCTCCGTTCCCCTGTGGAGACCACCTCTCCCTGACCCAAGTCATGGAGGTCGCCCAGTTGCAGGCCGAGTTTTCGGATGTGTTCTCGCCCCTACCCGGTCGCACTAACCTCATAGAACACCACATAGATACGTCCCTGGGGGTGGTAGTGCGTAGCCGCCCTTACAGGCTACCCGAACACAAAAAAAGGTGGTTCGGGAATGAACTTCAGACCATGCTCGAAATGGGCATCGTCGAGGAGTCCCACAGTGACTGGAGCAGCCCGGTGGTCTTGGTACCCAAGGCCGACGGGTCGGTCCGGTTCTGTGTGGACTATAGAAAAGTCAACGCGGTGTCTAAATTCGACGCATACCCAATGCCTCGTATTGACGAGCTGCTCAATCGACTAGGCACGGCTCGCTTTTACTCGACACTGGATTTGACAAAGGGATATTGGCAGATCCCCTTGACTCCATTATCCCGGGAGAAAACGGCCTTTTCCACACCCTTCGGCTTACACCAATTCGTCACACTTCCATTTGGGCTGTTTGGGGTGCCCGCTACGTTTCAGTGGCTGATGGACAGGGTCCTCTGGCCCCACTCCACCTATGCGGCCGCATATCTGGATGACATTATCATTTATAGTAACGACTGGCAGTGGCACCTGCAACACCTGAGGGCCGTCCTTAGGTCGCTGAGGCGGGCGGGTCTCACTGCCAACCCAAAGAAGTGTGCGATTGGGCGGGTGGAAGTATGGTATCTGGGCTTCCACTTGGGCAACGGGCAGGTGCATCCCCAAATTAATAAGACAGCAGCGATTGCGGCCTGCCCGAGGCCCAAGACCAAAAAGGGGGTGAGACAGTTCCTGGGGCTGGCTGGCTACTATCGTAGGTTTATACCTAATTATTCGGACGTCACCAGCCCGCTGACTGACCTCACTAAAAAGGGGGCGCCAGATCCGGTCCAGTGGACAGAGCAGTGCCAGCGGGCTTTCTCTGAGGTAAAGGCTGCACTGTGTGGGGGGCCACTTTTACACTCCCCTGACTTCTCTCTCCCTTTTGTGTTGCAGACCGATGCATCGGCCAGAGGGCTGGGGGCGGTGTTGTCCCAGGAGGTGGAGGGGGAGGACCGCCCCATCCTGTACATTAGTAGGAAGCTGTCAGTGCATGAGGGGCGCTACAGCACTATTGAGAAGGAATGCCTGGAGATCAAGTGGGCGGTCCTCGCCCTCTGCTACTACCTGCTGGGGCGCCCTTTCACCCTCTGTTCGGACCACGCGCCCCTCCAGTGGCTCCACCGCATGAAAGATGCCAATGCGCGGATCACCCATTGGTATCTGGCACTCCAACCCTTCAATTTCAAGGTGGTCCACAGGCCAGGGGCGCAGATGGTCGTGGCGGACTTCCTCTCCCGTCAAGGGGGGGGAGTCGGCTGCGGGCCAGATGGGCGCCCAGCCTGAGTCGGGCGGTGGGGGTATGTGGCAGCGGGGGCGTGGTCAAGAGCCGGTCTGTGACAGGAGGGCGGAGCCAGGGAAGGCGAGTGGCAGAATCACTACACCTTACGGTAATTAACCGCGCCCTATTTAAGGAGGCAGAGGGAGAGCAGAGGAGAGCTCATCCTGGGACAAGAACACAGTGTGTGTGTTTCTCTAACTAGGCTGTTATACTGAAAAGTCTGGCAATAAAAAGCCTATTAGTACTTGAAGCTTTGTCCTGCCGTCCTCTGTGCTCCACTCACACTTCAGAGAGCTCTACGATCACGTTTATCTCAAAGATCCTAGAAAAAGCTGTGGCACAGTTATGCTCATAGGAATAACATCCATGAAATGTATCCGTCCAGATTTAGACCTCATTATAGCACAGAGACCACACTGGTTAAAGTAGTAAATGACCTACTGTTGGCATCTGATCAGGGCTGTGTCTCGCTGCTTGTATTGCTTGACCTTAGTGCAGCCTTTCACACCACTGATCATTCCATTCTCCTGGATAGACTAGAAAATGTTGTGGGAGTTAAGGGAATGGCCCTCTCCTGGCTCAGGTCTTATTTAACTGATCGCTATCAGTTTGTTGATATAAACGGTGATTTTTTTTTTAGACATACTGAGGTAAAATTTAGTGTTCCATAAGGTTCTGTCTTAAGCCCACTGCTTTTTTCTTTATATATGTTACCTCAGGGTGATATTATTCATAAGCATGGTATTAGTTTCCACTGTTATGCTGATGACACACAGTTGTATTTTTCTGCAAAACCAGACAAGAGACACCAGCTTAATAGAATTGAGGAATATGTAAAGGACAAAAGGACATTAGACACTGGATGCTTATTAACTTCCATCTGCTTAACTCTGACAAGACAGAAGTACTTGTACTAGGACCACATGCAACTAGAAGTAGGGTTTCTGATTACACAGTAACTTTGGATGGCCTTTCTGTTTCTTTAGGTGGAGCAGTAAAAGACCTCAGTGTGATCACTGATTCCAGCCTTTCATTTGAAACTGATATTGATAACATTACCCAGATAGTTTTCTTTGATCTCAGAAATATTGCTAAGAAAAGAAATATAATGTCATTACATGATGCAGAAAAAACTAGTTCATGCTTTTGTTACCTCTAGGTTGGATTATTGTAATGCTTTACTGTCTGGATGTTCCAATAAGTGCAAAAATAGAATTGAGAATGGAATGATCAGTGGTATGAAACTGTCAGAACTATCAACAACCAGTTCTGATAGAGGGAGTCGAGGTGGAGGCTGTGGATTCCTACAAGTACCTCGGGCTGTGGCTGGACAGCAAGCTGGACTGGACTTGCAACACCA
This sequence comes from Neoarius graeffei, assembly GCF_027579695.1. Classification (NCBI taxonomy): domain Eukaryota; kingdom Metazoa; phylum Chordata; class Actinopteri; order Siluriformes; family Ariidae; genus Neoarius; species Neoarius graeffei. The sequence continues at coordinate 14,051,184 of NC_083585.1, forward strand.
ACCACCTATACAGGAAGGGACAGAGCAGGCTGTACTTCCTGAGGAGGCTGCGATCCTTTAACATCTGCAGGAAACTCCTGTGGATATTCTATCAGTCCGTGGTCGCCAGTGTTCTGTTTTACACCATGGTGTGCTGGGGGGGGGCAGCACATCCAAGAAGGACACATCCAGGCTGGACAAACTGATCAGGTGGGTCGGCTCTGTGGTTGACATGAAGCTGGACTCTCTGGTGACGGTGGCAGAGAAGAGGACTATGGACAAACTACTGAACATCATGGACGATGCCAGTCACCCTCTACACACCGTCATCAGCAAACAGAGGAGCCTGTTCAGTGACAGAATGCTCCTTCCCAAGTGCAGGACTAACAGACTTAAAAGCTCCTTTGCCCCTCACACCATCAGGCTGTACAACTCCTCTGGTGGGAGGAGGACAGAGGAGGAGGACAGAGGACGGGAAGGAGCAGTAGCCTAGCCTGACAAAAAGCAATACTGGACAATGTGCAATATAAATGTGCAATATAATGTGCAATACCTCTCCTGCTGGACTTTTTTCACATCTTATTTTTTATCTTTGTATATGTAAATACTTAATTTATCTAGAAGTTTTCACTATTTTCTATTCTCTGTTTATCCTGTCATGATGATGCTGGAATTTTAATTTCCCTGAGGGAACCCTCCCAAAGGGATCAATAAAGTTCTAATCTAATCTAATCTAATCTAATCTAATCTAATCTAATCTAATCTAATCTAATCTAATCTAATCTAAAACAAGCTCCAGTTAGTTCAAAATGCAGCAGCAGGAGTCCTTACAAGAACTAGAAGATATGAACATATCACTCCTGTCTTATCCACACTGCATTGGCTCCCAATCAAATTTTGTATTGATTAGAAAATACTACTATTGACCTTTAAAGCACTGAATGGTCTTGCACCACAGTACCTTAGTGAACTTCTGGTCCTTTATGACCCACTACGCCTACTTACTGTAGATCAAAAGGTGCAGGCAATAGCTTCCTCATTAGGTGACATTGGGCATACCTAACAACCTGTGATTTCTCACTCTCTTCCCCCCCTTCCCTCTGTCTGTCCCTCCGAGTTATATGTCAATCCTGAGATCGAGATGCTGACCTCTTCTGGTCCTTGGCCCTGCCTGATCCATCCTGATGCCCTATGTCTGGCTGGAGTCTCATCACATTGCTCCTGTGGAGGGTAGCCCCATATGGACAGCCAAAAGTCACACTTGGAAGTTGGCTCTGGACACTTACAGTAATACAGTTATGTCTGAGGACTACAGTTGACTTTTTAACTTTAGGACTGCAGTTGTCATGAACAGTTTTGCACTCAAGTCTTCATCAATGAACAGTTTATAACTTCAACAAAACAAACTTCATGTTAAAACTATAATGAATTTCCTGGTTTCACAGTTATACTTTGTGACTATGTAGGACACAGTTATAGAAGCAAGTTATTTATAATCACATTGTCTGTTATCACCCAAATGAGGATGGGTTCCCTTTTGAGTCTTGTTCCTCCTGAGGTTTCTTCCTCATGTTGCCTGAGGGAGTTTTTCCTTGCCACCATCACCACAGGCTTGGTCACTGAGGATAAATTAGGGATAAAATTAGCTCATGTTTAAAAGCCTTTAATTTTCTGTAAAGCTGCTTTGTGACAGTGCCTATTGTTAAAAGGGCTATACAAATAAACTTGACTTGACTACATGGGAAGCCCCATTTAAAATGAAAATGTCTCTAATTAATGAAATAGACACATTTCTATATTTAATACGGAAGTATTAAATATCGAAGTGTGTCAATTACATTAATTACAGTGTCTTGCAAAAGTATTCATTCACCTTGGTGTTAGTCCTGTTTTGTCCCATTACAAGATGTAATTAAAATGGATTTTTGGAGGATTAGCACCATTTGATTTGCACGACATGCCTACCACTTTAAAGGTGCAAATCGTTGTTTTATTTTGACACAAACCATAATTAAGGTGAAAAAATAGAAATCTGGAGTGTGCAGGGGTATTCACCCCATTTTGTATGAAACCCCAAAATAAGAGCTGATTCAAATAATTCACTTCATAAGTCACATAATTAGTTGATCAAGAGCAACCTGTGTGCAATCAAAGTTTCACATGATCTGCCACATGATGTCTGTATAAATCAACCTGTTCTGTAATGACCCTGACTCTACAACACTACTAAGCAAGCAACATGAGAACCACAGAGCATTCCAAACAGGTCAGAGACAAAGTTGTGAAGAAATATAGATCAGGGTTGGGTTATAAAAACTATCCCAAACTTTGAATATCCGATGGAGCACCATTAAATCCATTATAGCAAAATGGAAAGAATATGGCACCACTACAAACCTGACAAGAGAAGGCAGCCCACCAAAATTCACAGACTGGGCAAGGAGGGCATTAATCAGAGATCCAACAAAGACACCAAAGATAACACTGAAGGAGCTGCAAAGATCCACAGTGGAAATGGGAGTATCTGTCCATAGGACTACTTTAAGCCATACACTCCACAGAGCAAGGCTTTATGGAAGAGTGGCCAGATAAAAGTTATTGCTTCAGAAAACACATTGAGTTTGTTCAACAGCATGTGGCAGACTCCCCAAACACATGCTCTGGTCAAATGAGACTAAAATTGATCTTTTTGGCCATCATGGGAAATGCCATGTGTGGTGCAAACCCAACACCCTGAGAACACCATTCCTACAGTGAAGCATGGTACTGGCAGCATCATGCTATGGGAATGTTTTTTATCTTCAGATACAGGAAAGCTGGTCAGGACTGAAGGAAAGATGGATGGCACTAAATACAGGGCAATTCTAGAGGAAAACCTGTTTGAGTCAGCCAGATGTTTGAGACTGAGATGAAGGTTCATGTTCCAGCAGGACAATGACCCTAAACATACTGCTAAAATTACACTGGACTGGTTTAAAAGGAAACATTTAAATGTCTTGGAATGACCTCATCAAAGCCCAGACCTCAATTCAATTGAGAACCTGTGGTATAACTTGAAGATTGCTGTACACCAATGCAACCCATCTAACTTGAAGGAGTTAGAGCAGTTTTACTTCAAGGAATGGGCAAAAATCCCAGTGGCTAGATGTGCTAAGCTAATAGAGACATACCCCAAGAGACTTGCAGCTGTAATTGCAGCAAAAGGTGGCTCTACAAAGTATTGACTTTTGCGGGGTGAATACCTATGCACACTCCAAATTTCTGTTTTTTCATCTTAATTATTGGTTGTGTGACAATAATAAAAAAAAACAACAATTTTCACCTTTAAAGTGTTGTGTAACTCAAATGGTGCTAATTCCCAAAAAATCCATTTTAAAGGTCATAGGCAATGGTCGGAGGTGAAACGTAGAATATCAACTTTATTGTCTAGAAGAACAACCCAAAAAGCGAATTCAATCTTCCTGGTGTCTAATTTGCACCCTAAAATTGAATAAAACGGTTAAAATATACTGTTTTGCCCAATTTCCAAAGGTTTGTTTACATCTCACTTATGCGCACTTTCACTGCCAGGGGGCAGTCGTCGTGATGTCATTCAAGCCAAACAGACTGGGAGCAGTTCTGTGTTTACTTGCGAACCAAGCACACATGTACGGACTTTGGTTGTGAGAGGCTGTGTAAAATGTGATAGTGAAAGTGATAGCGATTTTGAAGCGGGAAGTTTCCAAATTGAATACTGAGAGGTGAAACCATATATGTATGAACCTATGGCCGTTGCGAAGCAATCGATGAATGTGGCTCACTGGTTTGATTGTGCAGCCTTGGAATCGGATAGCGACTCACCCGACTCTGATGGCGGTGACCCTGGACCTCAACAAGACTAGCGCCCAAACTATTTATCCTGGTAATTATGATAAATTCTTACTTTCGTCGTAATACTAAATAAGAGCCCTTTTGAAGAATAGTTAAACCGCCCTCCCTAGTGGATATAGGTAACGATTACTTGACAGTGCGCTGGTAGGCCACATTAACCTGCCATCCATGGCATTATACTATTTATAGCCTACTCTAAGCAAGGAAATATCCCTTTTGTCTCATTTCCACAATGATTGTACAGGATCCCTCAGGATTCTTGACTTGTCAATTGCAAGCAAAAGTAAAATTGTTTACCTCCAATCTTCTCCTTTTTGCTTGAGCATTGCTGGTCCATTTCTTCTTTGACTGCTTGATTTTATTTCACGTGCACAATCCACTCTCTCCACCTCATCTCCTCTTCTGGAAAAAGCCAACCCTCTGGCTTTACGCGCACAATCCACTCTCTCCGCCTCATCTCCTCTTCCAGAAAAAGCCAACCCGCTCACTTTCCTCTTTCAGAAAAAGCCAACCCACTCACTCCATCTCCTCTCCTCTTTCAAAAAAAGCCAATCCACTCTCTCCACCTCTTCTCTCTTGGAAAAAGGTAAAAACTTCTTCCTGAACTGGTCCCGTTGTTACAGTTCACTGTACTACAATAAGGCATGGTTTTTCTTTAGAAATTCCCGAATGCACGTCTGTACTCAAGCCGAACGGCAATGCAAGTAAATGGAAGTGGACTCAATTCAAGCGGTTTGTTTGTCTTGAATGACATCATGCGCTGAGTGGTCATGAAAATCGGCAAACAGAAATTCGCCACGATCCGCGTTAACTTCATTCATTCATTATCTCTAGCCGCTTTATCCTTCTACAGGGTCGCAGGCAAGCTGGAGCCTATCCCAGCTGACTACGGGCGAAAGGCGGGGTACACCCTGGACAAGTCGCCAGGTCATCACAGGGCTGACACATAGACACAGACAACCATTCACACTCACATTCACACCTACGGTCAATTTAGAGTCACCAGTTAACCTAACCTGCATGTCTTTGGACTGTGGGGGAAACCGGAGCACCCGGAGGAAACCCACGCGGACACGGGGAGAACATGCAAACTCCACACAGAAAGGCCCTCGCCGGCCCCGGGGCTCGAACCCAGGACCTTCTTGCTGTGAGGCGACAGCGCTAACCACTACACCACCGTGCCGCCCCGCGTTAACTTATTTTAATTATTACTTAACAATACTTCTTGGGACCAGAAGAAAATTACAGAGGTTTTTTTTTAACATATAAAGTTTCAAATGTGCATAAATTGAAAACCATTGCCTATGACCTTTAATTCCAGCTTGTAATGGGACAAAACAGGACAAACACCAAGGGGGATGAATACTTTTGCAAGACACTGTACTCTTGATGGAATTCAATATTTTACAGAATAGAAATGCCTCATTGGAATATTGCACTGTTAATTCAGTGTAAACTGTTTTCAGTTGACAGTGCAGCCTGTGTGAAAATCTGTTAGGACTAGGACTGTTTTGGCCTCTAGAGGCCGCTGTTATTTCCTTTTCATGTCATGTTTATTTTGGCCTCTAGAGGCCGCCACTGTTCCTGTGTTTTGTGTTTGTGTTAATTGCCTGTTTAGTCCTGATTATCTTCACCTGTGTTCAATTTAGTTTGTGTATTTATACCCCCTGAGTTCAGTCCTCTTGTCACGGAGTCTTTGTGCTGTTATGTTTTGGACCTAGTAGTTACTTTTGGACCTAGTAGTTACTGTGTTTTTTGGATCTTCTGAGCTTTGGTATTTTTGCCTTTTCTTTTCTGTTTTTTTGGCTTTTGTTTTGTACTTTTGGATTTTTTATTTTTTCCCTTATATCTTCTGAGCGTTTTTGTATTTTTACTTTTTGGATATTTTTTGTACATATTGTAAATAAACCTTTTTGATACTTTTTCTACTTCTGCCTCACGCCTCTGCATTTGAGTCATCCCCCTGGTGGCCTAGTGGGGGTTTGCTGGATTATCACACCAACGAACCAGGTTTGAATCCCAGCAAAACCCTAACACAAAGACTCCGTGACAAGAGGACTGAACTCAGGGGGTATAAATACACAAACTAAATTGAACACAGGTGAAGATAATCAAGACTAAACAGGCAATTAACACAAACACAAAACACAGGAACAGTGGCGGCCTCTAGAGGCCAAAATAAACATGACACGAAAAGGAAATAACAGCGGCCTCTAGAGGCCAAAACAGTCCTAGTCCTAACAGGACCCCCCCCCCCCCCCCCAGGAGCGTCTCCTGACGTTCCCAGGGCGTTCCGACTGCACCTCTTGAAGTCCCACTGTCTATGTCTGCCCTCGATGGCCAAGCTTTAGGTGATGGAAGAGTCATCCAAGTTACTTCTCCAGTCTTCCTCCAGTCTCAAGGTCACAAGGAAGAAATATCCCTGCACCTGATTCCTTCACCTGAGTTCCCAGTTATTCTAGGCCTTCCTTGGCTTACTCGCCACAACCCTCGCATAGACTGGGTAACAAGCCAGGTTGTGGAATGGGGCCCTGCATGCCATGCCTCTTGTCTGCTCTCTAGCTCTCCTGTGTCTCCTGCTGAGCCCCCTGATCTCACCGAGTTATCTCAAGTTCCCATAGAGTACTGGGATCTCAAGGAGGTATTCAGCAAGAGCAGGGCCGCCATTCTTCCTCCGCACCAGGCCTACGACTGTGCCATCAACTTGCTCCCTGGGACTACCCCTCCTCATGGCAGACTGTTTTCCCTCTCTCAGCCAGAACGCAAGGCCATGGAGGAATGCCTCAAAGACGCCCTGGTCTCTGGGTTCATTCGACCCTCCACCTCACCTGCTGGTGCCGGCTTCTTCTTTGTCGGCAAGAAGGATGGGGGGCTCCGACCATGTATTGACTACAGGGGCCTGAACAAGATCACTGTGCGCAACCGATATCCCCTTCTGCTGATGTCCACTGCTTTCGACCTGCTCCAAGGCGCCACCGTCTTCACCAAGTTGGACCTACGGAACGCATACCACCTCATCCGTATCCGACAGGGAGACGAGTGGAAGACTGCTTTTAACACCCCGTCTGGGCACTACGAATACCAGGTGATGCCCTTCGGACTCACCAACGCACCAGCTGTTTTTCAGGCCCTAATCAACGATGTCTTAAGGGACATGATTAACCTGTACGTTTTTGTCTACCTCGACGACATCCTTATCTTTTCCAAGACCGTGCAGGAGCACCGCCACCATGTCTGCCAGGTTCTCCAGAGGCTGCTACAGAACAATCTGTTTGCCAAGGCCCAGAAATGCGAATTTCATGTTCCCGAGGTCTCCTTTCTGGGATTTATTGTACAGACAGGCCAACTCCAAATGGACCCTGCCAAGACCCTGGCCGTCCGGGACTGGCCTACTCCCAAGTCCGTTAAGGAGGTTCAGCGGTTCTTAGGATTCGCTAACTTCTACCGCAAGTTCATCAGGAACTTCAGTTCTGTAGCAGCACCCATGTCAGACCTTACCCAAGGGACAGGTGGCTCTTATGTCTGGTCTCCTCAGGCGGAAAAGGTGTTCAAAGATCTCAAGGACCGCTTCTGCACGGCACCCATTCTGGTCCTCCTGGACACCTCCCAACCATTCATCGTGGAGGTGGACGCCTCGGACAGTGGTGTCAGCGCGGTGCTCTCTCAACGTTCGGAAGGAAAGCTGCACCCCTGCGCTTACTTCTCCCACCGCCTGAGTCCTGCGGAGTCCCGGTACGATGTGGGGGATCGAGAACTGCTAGCGGTCAAACTGGTCCTTGAGGAGTGGAGGCACTGGCTGGAGGGAGCGCAACATCCATTCCTGGTTTGGACTGACCACAAGAACCTGGAGTACCTCCAGCAAGCCAAGAGACTGAACCCTCGACAGGCTAGGTGGGCCCTGTTTTTCGGTCGGTTTGACTTCACCCTCTCGTACCGCCCCGGCTCCAAGAACACCAAACCTGACGCACTGTCCAGGCTGTTCTCTGCCACTAACAGGGAGAATGAAGTCGGGCCTATTATCCCTGTGTCCCGGATTGTGGCCCCTGTCCACTGGGGTATTGAGGAGGCTGTCCAATGAGCTCAACGCCAGGACCCCGGTCCTGGGACGGGGCCACCGGGCCTCTTGTACGTCCCACATCAAGCCCGGGCCAAGGTTCTCCAGTGGGGTCACTCTTCCCCTCTCACCGCCCACCCGGGAGCTCGGAGTTACCCTGGACTTCCTGAAAAGACGCTTCTGGTGGCCTAACATGGAGAAGGAAGTAAGGTCATTTGTCCTGTCCTGTGAGGTTTGCACCAGAACCAAGAACCCATGACAGCGTCCCCAGGGTCTCCTGCATCCTCTGACCATTCCCCGGCGTCCCTGGTCCCACGTGGCAGTCGACTTCATCACGGGTCTCCCTGAGTCACAAGGTAACACGGTCATTTTGGTCATAGTTGACAGATTCTCCAAGGCCTGCCACTTCATACCACTGTGCAAACTCCCCTCTGCTCTTGAAACAGCGAAACTTATGTTTAATCATGTCTTCTGAGTCTTTGGTCTTCCACAGGACATCGTCTCAGACCGAGGGCCCCAGTTCTCCTCCCGAGTGTGGCACGGGTTCTGCAAGGTCATCGGAGCCACTGCCAGCCTCTCCTCTGGGTTTCACCCACAGTCCAATGGTCAGACGGAGAGGCTCAACCAGGACCTGGAAACCACCCTGCAAGGCCTGGCTATGGATAACCCGACATCGTAGAGCACCTGGCTGCCATGGGCAGAGTACGCCCACAACACCCTGCAGTCATCGGCCACCAAGCTGTCGCCATTCCAGTGCCAATTCGGGTTCCAGCCACCTCTGTTCCCGGACCAGGAGGAGGACGCGGGGGTACCCTCGGTCAACCAATATGTGAGACGGTGTTGCAAGACCTGGAGCAAGGTCAGGAAGACCCTCATACAGACCTCCAGAACCAACCAGACTCAGGCCAACCGCCATAGAAGACCTGCACACGCTTTCCGCCCTGGGCAGTGGGTTTGGCTGTCCACTAAGGACCTTCCGCTGTGGGTGGAGAACCACAAGCTTGCTCCTCGCTACATTGGCCCCTTCAAGGTGGTGCGCAGGGTGAACCCTGTCTCCTACCGGCTCCAGTTGCCCCAGACTCTGAGGATCAACCCCACTTTCTATGTTTCCCTGTTGTGGCCCGTACTGACGTCTACGTATGCCCCTGCCCCTAGGAACCCCCCACCCCCCCCGCATCTTCCAGGGTCAGACTGTGTTCACTGTGCATCGCCTGCTTGACTCTCGCCGGGTCCGCGGCGGATTGCAATATCTGGTGGACTGGGAGGGCTATGGTCCTGAGGAGCGCTGCTGGGTTCTTGCTCGGGATGTCCTAGATAAAGAACTGTGTCGGGACTTCCATTCGGCCCATCCGGATCGCCCTGGGAACGTCAGGAGACGCTCCTGGGGGGGGGGGGGGGGGGGGGGGGGGTCCTGTTAGGACTAGGACTGTTTTGGCCTCTAGAGGCCGCTGTTATTTCCTTTTCGTGTCATGTTTATTTTGGCCTCTAGAGGCTGCCACTGTTCCTGTGTTTTGTGTTTGTGTTAATTGCCTGTTTAGTCCTGATTATCTTCACCTGTGTTCAATTTAGTTTGTGTATTTATACCCCCTGAGTTCAGTCCTCTTGTCACGGAGTCTTTGTGCTGTTATGTTTATCTCCAGTCTCCTCTGTACCGTGTTCTTTATTTTGCATTTTGCTTTTCTTTTGGACCTAGTAGTTACTGTGTTTTTTGGATCTTCTGAGCTTTGGTATTTTTGCCTTTTCTTTTCTGTTTTTTTTGGCTTTTGTTTTGTACTTTTGGATTTTTTATTTTTTCCCTTATATCTTCTGAGCGTTTTTGTATTTTTACTTTTTGGATATTTTTTGTACATATTGTAAATAAACCTTTTTGATACTTTTTCTACTTCCGCCTCACGCCTCTGCATTTGAGTCATCCCCCTGGTGGCCTAGTGGGGGTTTGCTGGATTATCACACCAACGAACCAGGTTCAAATCCCAGCAAAACCCTAACAAAATCTCCCTTTAACCCTGATTGAAATATATATTTGGCATGCTTAAAATTGGTACAGGCTGGTCTAATTGCTACTTGTTTTGGTTCATTAAATCCTTGAGATTTATCTTCGCTCTCTGCTTAATGAAGGTTATGTTGACCAGTGATGTCTTTCTTCTTTTCATAAGATTATGATCCTGACGGGTGATGTAATGGTACATAATGTCTCTCTTCTTTCATACAGTAGTGTAGTCTAAACCAGACGTAATGCTTCATCACCCATTTACGTTACCGAGATAACATACATAGATAACTTAGCTTCATCAATCACATCATCATCATCTGATTACATAACTACAACCCACTCTTGAATGTGAATATATATACTCATTTTTGTCCTCCAATAAACCAAAAAACATCTATGACCAGCTGTGTCAGTGACTGTTTCTCCTGGATTCATGAGGCAGAATCTCTTTGGCGGCAGAGGTCTACATTCCTAGATCATACTTTGTCAATTCAACCTCCTTTAGTACAGATAGATCAAAACCTAACAAACCCCATAGCTAAAACTCTAGCAGACTCAAGCGTACTATGTTTTTATTTTGGGTCCCTCCTCCTTCACAATTTCACTGGGAGTAAGTGAATGCGCATGGCTTTTGAAAAAAAAAAATGTCCATGTTTATTGAACAGTGTGCTCTTTGCTTCTCCTGCTCAAATGCATGGTTTCTCCATATGATGATTAGGAGACCTCTCAAAGCAGCTGAACCTAATCACCAACTACCAGTCATTGAAAGGGTAACATGATCATTACTGACTTTTCAAACTTAAACTTACTGGTGCCAGTCAGACTCAGAGAGCTGCAGTAGTCGTCAGTTGCCTAATCTATAACAGTCTGTAAAATGAACCAATCACCTAGCTAGCTATAATATAAGTTCTTGTTGAAAAGGAAAAAAAAAACATTGTTCTGTGGTAATTTCACAGAACACTGCTCTACACTTCACATCATCATCATAGGTGACTGACAGAATACTGCTGCAATGATATCCTTTCATAAAAATATTTCATTAAGTGACTCTTGGGTTTACTCAAAATTCTTGCTCTGTTATACATTTTTTTTCCTGTTTAGTTAAACAAGTAAATGTTTTATTATACAACAAAACTCTCTTAAAAAAGTTTATTTATAGCCAAAATAATGGCAGTGAATAAGGCTCAACTTTATTAAATCTAAATTTGAGGCACTTTGGCAAATTATTACACATAGGCACATTCAAGTTTAACTCATGTCACCTTATTCTTTATGCCTGTTTATAATATACCCAAAATAAAAGCCATCACAGCTCCAGGGTCCTTGGTTCGATCCCGAGCTTGGGGTTCTCCCTGCATTTGAATGGGTTTTCTTGGGTTGTCTGGTTTCCTTCCACTGTTTAAAACGTGCAGCTGATTGGCTACACTAAATTTCTCATAGGTGTGTGTGTGTGAGTATGTGTGTGTGTGTGTGTGTGAGAGAGAGAGAGAGAGAGAGAGAGAGAGAGAGTGTGTGAAGGTAAGAGAACACCAAATGCAGCTAACTACCTAGTTACTACTTGACTATCATTATCTTTAACTAAACAACTTCGTAACTGGGCAGTGATAGATTCTACAAAATTAATCATAAAAATAAACATAAATCATACAACTATGATTTGCTTAGTTCCCACTAAATCAAAGTACCATTTGTTTAGCATGAAAAAGGCTCCTTCATGCATGAATCCATCTTCCTTATTCTGATTCTCTCTCTCTCTTGCCTGCCAGTCAGTAATATACCATTGTTACAGGATTGTTCGGGTGACTCACAGCAGCATTACTCAAATAGCAGTCACATGACTGATGTGTTCTTCCAAGCAGGAAGATGCTGCCAGTGTATGCATTAGCGATTATTTGGAGTAACTCTCAGAGGACCATGTTAACAAATACTTGGTGTGCAGAAGGAGCATTTCAAAGGCCACGTGGCATCACCAGATGCTCAAAATAAACAATAAGTACTAAAGGATGTCTTCCATATGCCACTGTCCCAAATCTGGGTCACTGTGTAAATCTGCCTTGATGAACATCTAGTCTATCTGGATATTACTGTAAAACTATATATTAATATACTGTACACTATGATTTATATGAAGTTGTCAGAAGACTTTTGTTTTTCAGACAATCCAGACAAGGATTTTTCTATAGAAGTCACCATAGATATCATTTAAGGGAGTGACTAGGATAGGTGACTGACAGAATACTGCTGCAATGATATCCTTTCATAAAAATATTTCATTAAGTGACTCTTGGGTTTACTCAAAATTCTTGTTCTGTTATACATTTTTTTCCTGTTTAGTTAAACAAGTAAATGTTTTATTATACAACAAAACTCTCTTAAAAAAGTTTATTTATAGCCAAAATAATGGCAGTGAATAAGGCTCAACTTTATTTGAGGCACTTTGGCAAATTATTACACATAGGCACATTCAAGTTTAACTCATGTCACCTTATTCTTTATGCCTGTTTATAATATACCCAAAATAAAAGCCACCTCACAGCTCCAGGGTCCTTGGTTTGATCCCGAGCTTGGGGTTCTCCCTGCATTTGAATGGGTTTTCTTGGGTTGTCTGGTTTCCTTCCACTGTTTAAAACGTGCAGCTGATTGGCTACACTAAATTTCTCATAGGTGTGTGTGTGTGAGTGTGTGTGTGTGTGTGTGTGTGTGTGTGTGTGTGAGAGAGAGAGAGAGAGATGTGTGCATGGTGCTGTGCAATGGTCTAGCATCCCACCTTCCGCCATCCACCCGGTGTTCGCATGACCCTTACAGAATGACTGTTTTATGGGTGGGCATGGTAACAAGGATTCAAAAGTGAAGCAAAAATGTCTCTGAGGTCCTCTAGTGGCTGGCTGCCCCCAACCATTCCTATGTTAGTCAATGGGAAAGGTGGCAAATTTCCATTATTTTCCGGTCATTGTAAATGACTATTTGTGGCAGTTCGTATGGGTGGGTGGAGCACAGAGGACGACAGGACAGAGATCAGGGTTTGAAATAGGGCTTTTATTGCCACACTTTTCAGTGAACAATATTTGTCTCAAACAGATAGACACACACACACGACAGGCGTCTTGTTTGGGGATGAGCTCCTCTGCTCTTGCTCTCCCTCCTTAAGTAGGGTGCGGTCACTGGGAAGCAGTGTTGGGGTCGTTACTTAAAAAAAGTAATCGATTACACATTACTCGCTACTGTAAAAAAATATAATGCATTACATTACTTCATTACTCTTTATGAACAGTAACTCCTTACATTACATTGCATTACTCAGCTACAGTGTTAAGAAAAAAAACCCCAAACCCTAGGCCTATATGTGCCTTCCTATTTCACTTCCTATTTCAATCAGTAAGACACAAGGCAAGCCTTTCTTTATTTATAAATTAAGGCTTAAATGTCATGATGACAACATGAACAAGTGGTTCAGAGGAAGAAGAGTCAGTATGGGTCTGTGGACAGGCTTATGCCAAAAAAAACAAGCCTCCTCAAAAGTCTAAAACAAATAAGAGGCTAGCTTGAAAACAGCACTGACTAAAAATAACACAAATTAAATCGCCTGCAGACACTGCTAAAAGTTAAATAAGAGGTAGTCTATAAAGAAAACACAGCATAAATTCCTTAAAACTTAAATACCACAATGACCATTTAACCTAGATTAAGTCAATTAAACACGTTTGATTGTCGGTCTAGCTTTGCAAACAGACTTCGTTAACTTACTGGGGGTGCTCCCCACTAAAGCAATGATTGTAGCGCATGAGGAGCAGTCTTTCAAATCTGTTGTCTGACAACCTGTTTCTTCTAGGCATCAGCATGAGACCACCCAGGCTGAACAGCCTCTCGACTGGCGCACTAGATGGGGTAGCTGTGTTTAATTTCAGTGATATCTTTTTTAATATGAGGAAACCGATTAAGTACTTCCATCTCTGACCCTGATTGCAAATACTCTATGACTTCTGTGTCACAGCTGAAGGAAGACGTGTTTTCCTCCTCGTCAAAGTGAAAGAGCTCCTTCTCAGCCACAGTGCTGTAGGAGGCGGCGGGAGTCTTATTCCCCAAAACGGGCGCATGAAGAACTGAAGCGCGAGCGCGACACTCTGCAAGCAGTAAATTCTTCGCAGCTTCTCTCCTCTCGTTCTCCCTCAGCCATCGCACTTTAAACTTTGGCAACGTCACGGCAGTGTGCACCATTAGGAACTGTAGTGTTATTAATGAACTTATAAAAGTAACGTGTTACTCTACTACGTTAGGAAATGTAATGTGATTAATAAACTTATAACAGTAACGCGTTACACTACTACGTTACCGACAACTGTAGTGTGAGTACAGTAACGCGTTACTTAGTAATGCATTACACCCATCTCTGCTGGGAAGACACACAAACACAGGTTAATTGCTCTCAGGTGTAGTGATTCTGCCAGTTACCTTCCCTGACTCCGCCCTCCTGTCACAGACCGTGCTTGACCACGCCCCCGCTCCGCTGCCACGTACCCCCACCACCCGACTCAGGCCGGGCAGCCGTCCGGCCTGCAGCTGATTCCCCCCCCCCCTTGAAGGGAGAGGAAGTCCGCCACAACCATCTGCGCCCCCGGCCTGTGGACCACCTTGAAATTAAAGGGTTGGAGTGCCAGATACCAACGGGTGATCCGCGCGTTGGCATCTTTCATGCGGTGGAGCCACTGGAGGGGCGCGTGGTCTGAATAGAGGGTGAAAGGGCGCCCCAGCAGGGCGAGGACAACCCACTTGATCGCCAGACACTCCTTTTCAATGGTGTTGTAGCGCCCCTCACGCACTGACAGCTTCCTACTGATATAGAGGACGGGGCGGTCCTCCCCCTCCACCTCCTGGGACAAAACTGCCCCCAGCCCTCTGTCCGACGCATCGGTCTGCAACACAAAGGGGAGAGAAAAGTCAGGGGAGTGTAAAAGTGGCCCCCCACACAGTGCAGCCTTTACCTCTGAAAAAGCCCGCTGGCATTGCTCTGTCCACTGGACCGGATCTCGGCCCCCCTTTTTAGTGAGATCAGTCAGCGGGCTGGTGACATCCGAATAATTAGGTATAAACCTACGGTAATAGCCAGCCAGGCCCAGGAACTGTCTCACCCCCTTTTTGGTCTTGGGCCAACCACCGCCAGCAGCTGCTGGCCAAACGCGAACGGCCGGCTGACTTCCTCCAAGCGCAACGCTCAGAAGCGCTGGCGCTGCTGCTCTGGGGTGCGCCCCACGTGCTGGAGGACGGCCCGGCAGAGGTCCACGTAGGCCAGCTGGCGGTCGGCGGGGAGCTGTAGCGCGGCCAACTGTGCCTCTCCCGTTAGCAGGGGGAGGAGGCGCGCTGCGCGCTACTCCATCGGCCACCCCGAGGCTTTGGCAACTTGCTCGAAGAGCGTGATGAATGCCTCGGGGTCGTCCTGCGGGCCCATCTTGGTGACGGTGTAGGGAGAAGGGCCCGCGGTAGGAGCGCTGGTGGACCCCGCCGACGTGAGGAGGTGCCAGAACGCCTCTCGATCTTCTTGTTGGGCCAGCACCAGGGCCTCGAAGCGTCGCTCTTGCTCCTTCCGGAGGGTGACGAGTGCCTGGTGCTGGCTTTGCTGGGCCGTGGCGAGGGCATGGACCAGGTCGGCGAACGGGGAGGACTCCATGGGGCTGCAGGGCTGGTGCTCCACTATCCCAGGTTTCGGCACCACTGTGGCAGTTCGTATGGGTGGGTGGAGCACAGAGGATGGCAGGACAGAGATCAGGGTTTGAAATAGGGCTTTTATTGCCACACTTTTCAGTGAACAATATTTGTCTCAAACATATAGACACACACACCCGACAGGTGTCTTGTTCGGGGATGAGCTCCTCTGCTCTCGCTCTCCCTCCTTAAGTAGGGTGCAGTCACTGGGAAGACACACAAACACAGGTTAATTGCTCTCAGGTGTAGTGATTCTGCCACTTACCTTCCCTGACTCCGCCCTCCTGTCACAGACCGGCGCTTGACCACGCCCCCGCTGCCACACTATTATAACTGGAAACAGCTGATTTTTAATTGAATATCTACATAAGCATGCAAAGATAGATGTTCTATCAGTCTGTAGTCGCCAGTGTCCTGTTTTACACCATGGTGTGCTGGGGGGGGGCAGCACATCCAAGAAGGACACATCCAGACTGGACAAACTGATCAGGCGGGCCGGCTCTGTGGTCGGTATGAAGCTGGACTCTCTGGTGACGGTGGCAGAGAAGAGGACTATGGACAAACTATTGAACATCATGGACAATGCCAGTCACCCTCTGCACACCGTCATCAGTAACCAGAGGAGCCTGTTCAGTTACAGAATGCTCCTTCCCAAGTGCAGGACGAACAGACTCAAAAACTCCTTTGTCCCTCATGCCATCAGACTGTGCAACTCCTCTCTGGGGGGGAGGAGGGGTAACAAGAGGACAGAGGACAGGAAGGAGCAGTAGCCTAGCCTAACAATAAGCAATACTGGACAATGTGCAATATAAAGTGCAATATCTCTCCTGCTGCCCCTTCCCCTTTTTTCCCCTCCTCTCTCTTCCCTCCTTCCTCTCTTCCCCATATCTTATTCTTTTCATATTTGTATATGTAAATACTTAATTTATTTTAATTTATCTAGAAGTTCTCTCTATTTCTTTTCTCTGTTTATCTGTAATGATGCTGCTGGAATCTTAATTTCCCTGAGGGAACCCTCCCAAAGGGATCAAAAAAGTTTTATCTAATCTAATCTAATCTAATCTAATCTAATCTAATCTAATCTAATCTAAAGGCAATTTTTCAGCACCCATCACTCCTGTGATCTAATGGCACATTGTGTTAGCTAATCTTAGGCTACATCCAAAGACACATAATTCCATACTATTAGTACACAAAAAGCAGTATGTAGGTTGTATGAATACTCAGTACACAATTAATAGTAGTCAAACAGTACCTGGATGGTCTACTTCATCCATAGTATGCAAACGTACCACACTACACTACACTACACTACACTACACTACAGTACACTACACTATACTATCCAATAATTCAGTTGAATTTGGGCCAAAATGGTCTGAAAGAGCTTTCTTCAGACTCATCAGTCTATTGTTGTTTTGAGAAATGAAGTCTATTCTATGTGAGAAATTGGCAAGAATTCAAAGATATTTTACAAAGGGATGTACTACTCCCTTCACAGAACAGAGCAAACTGGCTCTAGCCAGGGTAGAAAGTGAAGTGGGAGGTCTGGTGCAGAAGGATTTAAAACATCAGAGTCTCTAGTTTGAGAAACAGATGCCTCATCAATACTCAGATAGTGGCTTTATTAAATAGTCACTGCAAAACACCAGTCTCAACTTTAACAGTGAAGAGGCAGCTCTGGGATGTTGGCCTTCTAGACCACTTCAAAGAAAAAGCCACATCTGTGACTCATCAATAATAGGAATTGGTTAAAATGGGCAAAAGAACATAGATGTTGGATAGAAGGTGATGGGGAAAAAAGTGCTATGGACAGACAAATTTAAGTTTGAGGTGTTTGCATCACATAATAACATTAGAGACATGTAGAAAAATGAAAAGATACTGGGGGAGTATGACACCATCTGTCAAGCATGGTGGAGGAAAGTCTGGGGATGCTTTGACACTGGAAAAGTGAGAAATTTGTAGAGGGTAAAAGGAATATAAAAACAAGGAAGGCTACCACTCCGTTTTGCAATGAATTGCCATACCTTGTAGATGGTGCTTGATTGGAACCAATTTCATCCAACAACAAGATAATGACCCAAAGCACTGCTAAGGACCATGAAATGAAATATCTGCACATTACCTTGATACAGTGATGGCTAGAATGCCAAAGGTCTGCAAGGCTGTAATTGCTGCAAATAATAGGATTATTTCATGAAAACAAATTTTGAATCACTATATTGTTCTTTCAAAAGGAAATTATTTATAACCATGTCAATATCTTGACTATATTTCCTTTCATTTTGCAACTTATGAATAAAGGTATGTGTTTTCATGGAAAATGTGAAATTGTCTGAGTGATTCCAAGCTTTTGAACAGTAGTGTACATTTCAACAAATTATTTTTGGGAATAGTGTTCTGTCATTTTTACAACTTTAGTTGACCATGATATTGCCCTCAATAATTTTTTGAGTAAGCCAATGTGCCATCTTAAGTTGCACTTCAGGTGTCTTACAGTGCTTGCACTCATGCACCATGTTCATCATCAGTATGGGTGGGAGAGAGGTGGGCCCACTGCTCACCCGACCGTATCTACTGTGCATATTCTGGCTCCAATTTTCACAAGACGGTAACTAAAATTTTGATCAAAAAAGGCTTCAAAACCACACAATGGGAGTAAATGACACCATATTGTCCTTTCATATACACAGTAATACCCTGACCACAGTGGCAGCTGGTAGTCTTTCAAACAGGGGAGGCTGGTCGGTTACGATATTTCCAGATTTTAAAAGAAAAAACACATCAATTTTGCCCATACTCTTGCTTCTGATCTGGCTGATTGTTGGCAGCGTCACAAACTGTGAAATAACAGGTTCTTTTGGCCCATTAGCCCACTGTCCAATATACATGATGGTGGTGTTGGGGGGGGGGGTATATTTTAACATTTTATATTTTAAAATTGTGGCATGTTGTTTAAAAATTGACCTCGGCTGTGTTTTTGTTTAAAAATGTTTTCCAAATTGTAGCGGTGTTTAATTCATATCCAGAAAAACATATATTCCAATATAATATACTCAGCATAAACATTTTAAATAGATTCTATATTTTTGGTCCATCCATGACATATTACTAAAGTAGCCTATTTACTGTTGTTGATGTGGGTCACTTGCTGTTAGCCAATTCACTTTCTCGTACCAGGAGAGCTGAAAGGAACAAGTCAATTTGAGGCGTTGGTCTACCCTGCTCTTTAATTTTAATTTTTTCCTCGAAAGGAAGACTGGCAAATGGCTTCGCCAAAATTAAATCAGCAATGCTTGGCATCCGTGCGCAGCTTTCTTGCTAGCCGACTAGCCCCCTCAAGTTCAGTCACTCAAACAAAATTTCTGGAACTAAGATAGCAAACTTGACAACACTATATTTACACTTTATTTACAATGAAAATATATACAAACTAAAAAAGCTGGTAGAAACTGTATGTAATGAATGAAATCGAAATGTAAGCTGATCTCTTACAATGCACCACAGCACTTCCGATTCCGCATGGGACTGAACTGATGTTGCCAGATACTGCTGACGTTATCCAGCCCAAAATATGTTCAAAACCCGCCAAAATGCACTTAAAACCGCCCAATTGGGCGGGAAATTGCCCAATCTGGCAACACTGTCCGCTGCCTGTCTATAGTTGAAACGAGCTGTCAATCAAAGAAAATATCCGGCCGCTTTCACCAATCACCAGTCTCCTTGCGGAAACTGCCATGTCCCTCCCATGTGAGGCTCGGAGTCCGTGGGCGGGCATTTTTGCAGTATTTGTCCAATAACCATCTTGCATTTTGATGTTGAAAAGTGCAGAGCTCCCAAATGCCATTGAAGTCCATTGAGGCTGGGAGTCCGTGAGACTCCGTGGGCGGGCATTTTCGCAGTATTTGTCCAATAATCGTCTTGCATTTTGAGATTGACAAGCACATAGCTCCCAATCCACTGAGGCTGGGCTGCATCGCGCTGTCACGAGGGGGAAAAACTCATGCACACATTAGGCGAACTGGGGAAAGTTATAACGGAATGATTTCGCACTGTAGTTGGGTTGAGCACATATATTTCTATGATTCTGGATCTGAAATAGCAATGTTATAAGGTCGGCTATAACATATAAATGACGAACATCCTACACGATGTTCGTCATTTTTAGAGGAGGCTAAACCTCCCTCATTGTCTTAGAGCAATCGCCCGTGCCTGACCAGGATGGAGCTGTTGGTGAACAAATTATTTAAAATATATGTGAATAACACTCTACAAATCCGTTTCAGTGAAGCTCCTTTTCATAAAGTTTACAAAGTTGACAGAACCAGTATTGTCAGTATTAAAGGTGCTATAGAATTGAGACTTGTATTTACCTTGGCATGATTGAAAAAAGATAGTTTGGTACATGAAAGTGACAAACTGTGAACCTCAAACGCTGTGGTCTCCTCCTTCAAATACTAATCCTGCATATACAAAAGAGAGTCGTAAATGGTCCAAATCCAAAACCATTGTCTGTTTTGTAAGAGTCAACACCAGCCCACATTCTAGCCAATGCTATATTACCATTGACCTACACAACCAAAGGAAGGTATTGTGAAGAATTAAATAATGACAATAGAGAAACAAAAATGGCAGACTATGTGATGTAAACCTGTGGAAATTCTCTGGAGAAACTCACCAGGAGATCACCAATTGTCTGCCCACAAAAAAGAAATACGGAGGCAGAGAGCTCATGGAAGATTCAGCAGTGTGCTCACGTGACTTCAGAGACATGGCTTTTGGTTAGAATAAGCTCCAATACATCAAGTGCTTAATAACACAAAATAATCTTCCGGACTTTGACATCATCAAGACATAACTCAGAAGCTAAACAGTTTGGTTGCATTAAGAGTACATCATATCAGCTCCCGCTTACATTTGATGTAGGCTGTCAAACCGCCTCCCTGCAAACCAGCCAATCAGAGCAGACTGTTAACTTAACTCTCTTCCTCTCTGCTGTGGCGTACGGCAGAGCAATAGGGCCAGGGTTTTATATTTTATTTGGAAACTTCTGAGAAAAAAACTCAGAATTTTCGAGATTAAAGTCAGAAATTTCGAGAAAAAAGTCAAAAATTTCGAGAAACAATCTCAAAACTTTTGAGAAAAAAAGCAA
The DNA here is from genome assembly GCF_027579695.1 of Neoarius graeffei. Classification (NCBI taxonomy): domain Eukaryota; kingdom Metazoa; phylum Chordata; class Actinopteri; order Siluriformes; family Ariidae; genus Neoarius; species Neoarius graeffei. Next base: position 14,071,932 of record NC_083585.1, read on the forward strand.
AAAATTTCGAGAAAAAAGTCAAAATTTTCTAGAAAAAAAGTCGAAATTTTCGAGAAAAAAAAGTCAGAAATCTGTAGAAGGCGGGCTTCCATACGGAAGTGACACTCACTCGTGGCCGGTAGACATGAATGGCTGAGACCAGAGCCATGGAATTCAGAGTTGTGACAACCGGGGTACAGGAATACTTCTAGGCAGTGGCTTTCTGTTTGCTAGAGACTAACACAGAACCACTACATAACAAGCAAAGATTAAGTAGAAACGAATTACATTTACCTTTACCGCACTTTCTGCGTTCTACGGCCACTTCCTGGAACTAGTGGAACTATGTCAATGGCGATCTATGTGTCAAAGGCTCCATGAGCTGCCATTGCTGTGTAAAAAATGGACCATTAAGGTCAATGGGAGTGGCTGAACTCTTACTTCCATGGCTCTGGGTAGCTCTAAATGACCTGGTACTTCCTGGTAGCCTAAATTTGTGACTTTTTTCTCGAAAATTTTGAGTTTATTTTCTCAAAACTTTGATGAAAATTTTGACTTTTATCTTGAAAATTTTGACTTTTTTCTCAAAATTTTCAACTTTTTTCCGTGAAAATTTAGACTTTTTTCTCGAAAATTTTTACTTTTTTTCTCAAAATTTTTGACTTTTTTTCTCAAAATTTCTGACTTTAATCTCGAAAATTCTGAGTTTTTTTCTCAGAAATAAAAAAAAATATATGTATTTCTTAGTGGAACTATCGCTCTTCCAAAGTAGCGTGGTGGGTAAACTAACGATTTTATTGGCTCAACTGAGTGAAGCTATTGTCATATTAACTGGAGTAGCAGCGCCCGCTGTCAATAGCCACGACCGTCCAAAATAATGCTTCATGAAAATTACTTAATCTCATGAATTTACAGTGGTAAATTCTTCTAGGCAGTGGCTTTCTGTTTGCTAGAGACTAACACAGAACCACTACATAACAAGCAAAGATTAAGTAGAAACAAATTACATTTACCTTTACCGCACTTTCTGTGTTCTACGGCCACTTCCTGGAACTAGTGGAACTATGTCAATGGCGATCTATGTGTCAAAGGCTCCATGAGCTGCCATTGCTGTGTAAAAAATGGTAAAAGATGGTTCCGGACAGAACCATCACTGGGTCCGGATCCGGACCGAGGTCCGCCATTTGGTGATGCCTGGTATAGCGCTTTTAACAATAAACATTGTCGCAAAGCAGCTTTACAGAATTTCAATGACTTAAAACATGAGCTAATTTTATCCCTAATCTATCCCCAATGAGCAAGCCTGTGGCGAAGGTGGCAAGGAAAAACTCCCTCAGACGACATGAGGAAGAAATCTCGAGAGGAACCAGACTCAAAAGGGAACCCATCCTCATTTGGGCAACAACAGACAGCATGACTATAATATTAACAGTTTTAACATGAAGACAGTTTTGTTGATGTTGTAACTCTTCATTGATGGAAACTTGAGTGCAAAACTGTTCATGACAACTGCAGTCCTAAAGTTAGCAAGTCAACTGTAGTCCTCAGCCATAAAAGCATTACTGTAAGAGTCCAGATCATCCTCCAGGTGTGACTTTCAACTGTCCTCATGTGGCCATCCTCCAAAGGAGTGATGCGATGAGACTCCAACCAGACACAGGGCACCAGGATGGATCAAGCAGGTCCGAGGAGCAGAAGAGGTCAGCATCTCGATCCCAGGACTGACATGTAACTCAGAGGGACAGATTTGGGGGGGGGAAGAGGGAGAGAAAACACAGGTTGTTAGGTATGCCCAATGTCACCTGAATAAGTGTAGGCGACAGGTGTCAATGTCTAAAAACAACACAAGTATTAAGTCTGTGTGGTAGGCTTGCAGAGACGAGAGTCCTGACATCAGGCATAATACACAACAATGGCATGTTAATATGGTTAAAAAATATCATGACCTGCTCTGGCTGGATGCTTGACTGGGTGATGGGAGCACACTCCTCAGCAATGAGACAGTTGGAATTATAGATCAGAGTGAGTGCAGGCAGATGCAGATGGGACCCTTAGGGCTGGCCAAGACAATTCAGTTACATTTCACCGGGTCTGGGACATGCGACAGAATGTCAGACGGCCGATTCCCTGCAGGCTATGAGAGCCAGTCGAGGTCTCCACCCTCTCCACCAAAAGATTTCCTGTTGACTCCATGTAACTCAGAGGGACAGATTTGAGGGGAGGGGGGGAGAGAGAGAGGGAGAGAAAACACAGGTTGTTAGGTACGCCCAATGTCACCTGAATAAGTAGGAACAGTATACATATTGCACTGAGTACAAGCCGGGACTCCAGCAACTAACTATGACAGCATAACTAAAAGGGGAGAGCTAGAAGGTAATGCAGGCATGAGGGAGCCCCAGGACATAAAGCAGCCAGCCACTACACCATCAACAAACTCGAGTGAGCAAGCGAGTGGGGACTGACAGCATCCATACATCCCAGCTTACCAAAACACTCTATGTCTGAGGACCCTCCAGATCTACACCTTTACCTCATAAATACAACCCCGATTCCAAAAAAGTTGGGACAAAGTACAAATCGTAAATAAAAACGGAATGCAATGATGTGGAAGTTTCAAAATTCCATATTTTATTCAGAATAGAACATAGATGATATATCAAATGTTTAAACTGAGAAAATGTATCATTTAAAGAGAAAAATTAGGTGATTTTAAATTTCATGACAATAAAACATCTCAAAAAAGTTGGGACAAGGCCATGTTTACCACTGTGAGACATCCCCTTTTCTCTTTACAACAGTCTGTAAACGTCTGGGGACTGAGGAGACAAGTTGCTCAAGTTTAGGGATAGGATTGTTAACCCATTCTTGTCTAATGTAGGATTCTAGTTGCTCAACTGTCTTAGGTCTTTTTTGTCATATCTTCCATTTTATGATGCGCCAAATGTTTTCTATGGGTGAAAGATCTGGACTGCAGGCTGGCCAGTTCAGTACCTGGACCCTTCTTCTACACAGCCATAATGCTGTAATTGATGCAGTATGTGGTTTGGCATTGTCATGTTGGAAAATGCAAGGTCTTCCCTGAAAGAGACGTCATCTGGATGGGAGCATATGTTGCTCTAGAACCTGGATATACCTTTCAGCATTGATGGTGTCTTTCCTGATGTGTAAGCTGCCCATGCCACACGCACTAATGCAACCCCATACCATCAGAGATGCAGGCTTCTGAACTGAGCGCTGATAACAACTTGGGTCGTCCTTCTCCTCTTTAGTCCGAATGACATGGCGTCCCTGATTTCCATAAAGAACTTCAAATTTTGATTCATCTGACCACAGAACAGTTTTCCACTTTGCCACAGCTCATTTTGAATGAGACTTGGCCCAGAGGAGACGCTTGCGCTTCTGGATCATGTTTAGATATGGCTTCTTCTTTGAACTATAGAGTTTTAGCTGGCAGTAGCAGATGGCACGGTGAACTGTGTTCACTGATAATGTTCTCTGGAAATATTCCTGAGCCCATTTTGTGATTTCCAATACAGAAGCATGCCTGTATGTGATGCAGTGCCGTCTAAGGGCCCGAAGATCATGGGCACCCAGTATGGTTTTCCGGCCTTGACCCTTACGCACAGAGATTCTTCCAGATTCTCTGAATCTTTTGATGATATTATGCACTGTAGATGATGATATGTTCAAACTCTTTGCAATTTTACACTGTCAAACTCTTTTCTGATATTGCTCCACTATTTGTTGGTACAGATTTAGGGGATTGGTGATCCTCTTCCCATCTTTACTTCTGAGAGCCGCTGCCACTCCAAGATGCTCTTTTTATACCCAGTCATGTTAATGACCTATTGCCAATTGACCTAATGAGTTGCAATTTGGTCCTCCAGCTGTTCCTTTTTTGTACCTTTAACTTTTCCAGCCTCTTATTGCCCCTGTCCCAACTTTTTTGAGATGTGTTGCTGTCATGAAATTTCAAATGAGCCTATTTGGCATGAAATTTCAAAATGTCTCATTTCCAACATTTGATATGTTGCCTATGTTCTATTGTGAATACAATTTCAGTTTTTGAGATTTGTAAATTATTGCATTCCATTTTTATTTACAATTTGTACTTTGTCCCAACTTTTTTGGAATCGGGGTTTTACCATTAACAAAAGGCTTGACTAAACAGATGTGTTTTCAGCCTAGACTTAAACGCTGAGACTGTCTGATTCCCGAACATTACTTGGAAGGCTGTTCCATAACTGTGGGGCTTTGTAAGAAAAGGCTCTGCCCCCTGATGTAGCCTTCACTATACGAGGTACCAGCAGATAGCCTGCACCTTTTGATCTAAGTAGGTGTGGCAGGTCATAGAGGAGCAGAAGTTCACTCAGGTACTGTGGTGCGAGACCATTTAGTGCTTTAAAGGTCAATAGTAGTATTTTATAATCAATACGAAATTTGATTGGGAGCCAATGCAGTGTGGATAAGACAGGCGTGATGTGGTCATATTTTCTAGTTCTAGTAAGGACTCTTGCTGCTGCATTTTGAACTAACTGGAGCTTGTTTATGCACTTATTGGAACATCCAGACAGTAAGGCATTACAATAATCCAACCTGGAGGTAACGAAAGCATGAACTATTTTTTCCGCATCACGTAGTGATATTAAATCTCTTAATTAGATTTTTATTACTCAAAAATATAAGTATTTAGCTTTTACTTTCAACACGTATGCAATCATTTACCTATTAAATGAAGTAGCATGAAAACACCCTCATTATTTTGTGCTTTTGTGCTTAGTCTGAAAATGTAACAGTCGGACACCTGGCCCTATTTCCCTATTTATGGTTTGGAAATGACATTTATCTTGTACATACAGTCTGTTTTCAATTTATGAAACCAACATGTTCATAACAGACTGTTCTAACTGGCAGGATTTATACTGTTCTTTTTAATGGACTCTGTCATAGCCAAGTGGGGGCATTGCATACTCTGTGCATGATGTCATGCACTCAACATCTTAACATTTTACTCTTCTAATATGTACACATAATATCTAATAATATGTAACAATTATCAGTATGTAGATAATGAAGTGTTGTATGTAAATCTTTGTTTACCTTGTGGTAATGAATGTACAAAAAGTTTCAAATAAAGTGTGTCACCACTTGAAACTGTTCATGTGCCAAGTTAAATGGTTTATGTAGTTAGTGCAATCAAAGAACTAGGCTACCCACCTGCTTTACCCTCATTGTTTAGACAACTTTAATGTTACAACAACATTATAACCTCTGTGCTTAGGTCTTAATCAGGGAACCTGCTGATCTACACACCTTACAGATGCTTAAATTATTGTCATTTGTCCAAACATTAGGAAATGAGTGCTTAGGGTCAGATAACTTTGAAGTTTTAGGTTCTAACAGTAAGCTAGCAGACCTTTTAATTACAGCACAAAATCCATCTAGAGACGTCACAGCTTCAGCACGTCTAAATGTTTAATAATTTATAAGATTACAGCTAATTAGTGCATTAAATCGAGGATCTTTAAAGTAACTTGTAGAACTTTTTAAGTCCAACAGAAAATATAATATATATATATTACAATATATTATGTTGAAACTGAAAGGAAACTGTGAGTTCTGAGCTGCTCTGAGAGAACATGGCTGAGGGATTTTGCAGAATCACTCCCTGGGGAAGGCAATTTAGGAGATGATGGACTGTAGCCTTACATGAAAACAGCAACCTTATTTTCTGAAGTACAGAAAACAAGCCTTATTAATAATAAATAACCTAAACCTTAAATAAAGAAAAATAAACCTCATTTCTTCACATGGCCTGTTATTTGCTTTCTTAGCTATTTTATGTTATCGATGTTTGATTGACTCAATGCATTGGCTTTGAATTTTGCAACATTTGAATTTTCGATTGGTCAGCTTACGTGAGTGCCATTGAGTATGAGGCTGAGAAATCACTGATGAGTTATGACTAGGGATGTTTTAACATCAGTCAAAAGTTTGAACACACCTAATTATTCATATGTTTTTCTGTATTTTAACTATTTTCTGCATTTGTGTCAGATAACGGAATCCAGGGACACATGCCCGCCTGGGGGCATTTTGAGTTATTGACAGATTCAGAAAGTACAGTTTCTAAGCTTTCCAATGATGCCTTCCATGTGGAGATCTGACAATATTTGAAGAATGTGTGGCCTTTTGAAAGTGTATACCTCTTAAAACAGAAATGGGAGAAAATCGCCCTCAAAGTTTTCCATCTCAGCTACTCTGGGTGTAGGGCGGGCACATAATGGTACTAATTTGCATGACATTAAGGAAAGCTCTACCCCCTACGAGCTAGCACTTTCATGTAAACAAAGATCACCACGTCAATTTTCCTTCCATGCAAAGTATGCCCAAAACAATTATGAAGTACAAAAATAAGTCCTAAAGTATACTTTAACGTTTTGTGGTTGAAAAATTACTCACACCGTAAGAAAGATAGCACGATGATAACACAACTAACACAACGCTAGTTTCATGTAAAGCCTTGGTCACAACTGGCCGTACGTGCTCCTACGGCCGGTCTACATGCAAAAAACGCAAGAAACGCATGGAGGGCGTGCGTGAAACTCACGAGAGCGCACGTGTGACGTGCTGATTTTCGAGCTGCAGACCGGCCGCAGAGGTTCTTTGTCATGTCAAATAAACTCTACGGGTGCTTACGTTTTTTTTTCAGGTTGCAAGACAAACTTATGGCCAACGCGCGTCTTTCTCCACGAACAAAAAAAACCGCAGTGATTTGGGAAACAGCAAAAATCGCACGGCCAAAAAATCGTACGTCCGGTTGTGACCTAGGCTTAACCAAACCACAACACTCTCCGTTACATGCAAAAATAACCACACAGCCTTAGATTAATAAACTTACCCCATCAGAAAGAGAAACGTCACCTTGCACACATCAATGCCTCCGATGGAATGTAATCCTAGAACGGTCCATGTATCATCTGATCATTCAAGTATTCCATTCAATCTGGAAAACGAGGTTGCATTTTTTTTGCTAGAAATGGTTATCTCCGATGTAAATACCGTGTGTCTGTTTGCTTCGCAGTGTTTCAGCTCCTCTGCGCTCTGTTTAGCTTGCTCATTCCATAGTGAAATTACATGCCTGTATGCAGCTTAAGTAGCCACGAGCTCAGCTCGTATCATACAGCTGATTCATGAAAAAAAAAAGACTTAAATCATCATGTGAATGGCCCATATGGTAATTTACCCACACCCCCCAGCAGGCTACAGTCCTGACAAAAACGAGACAATTTGCAACAAAAAATGTATGCTTTTCCAACAAAACAATCTATTATCTGAAATACTGATTGCATTCTTCAAGATCTCAACTTGCACATGATGAAAAAAAAACAAAAATCACAAATTTTGAAAAAAAAAGCTTCTTTTGCGATTATCTCGGATTCGTTTCGGCCGACATGCGTCCCTGGATTCGGTGAGGGGTCACATTTTAGAACAATACTGAAGACATGAATGAAATGAAATAACATATGGAACATACTATTGTCAGTAAATCTGTTGAAAATGAACAAACTACAAACATGGATACCTTGAACTACTGTCATGCTCCGCCCCAGACATCCACTCTGGAGATTATGGATCTCCCATGCCAGCGCCAATCTGGATCCGGGACGGGAATTCCATCTCACCTGAACTCACTTACTGGTTTTCACCGCTGCATATATAAACTCCGTTCTCAGACTCTGACTTTGCCAGAACGTCTCGTTTTGCTACTCTAGCTGTTTCTGTGCCTCATTGCATTTCATGTTTTTTTCTCTCTAGCTTATTTTTCTAGTTCATGGTTTTTGCACTAAGGTTTTTTTTTCTTGTTCATGGTTTTTTGCACTAGCGCTTTTTCTTGTTCATGGTTTTTTGCTCTAGCGTTTTTGTCCTTACCTGTCTCGTGTTTTTGTCAAGTTTTTGCCTCTTTTTACCTGGACTATTTTTGCCATTTGTGTTTTTGTCCTGTTTATGTTTTTTGCCACGCCCTTTTCCTGGATTAAATCATATTATTTATTGGATTACTGTCTGTGTGTTCTGCTTCTGGATCCTAATCTCACCACACTTCCACCACCCCTAACAACTATAGTTCCTACAAACCAGAGCGTCCATCCTATTGAACTCAGCTGTCACTCATTTCCCTAATCACCTGTCCCTCTATTTAAGCCCCCCTCACTCACACACACACACACACACAGAGCAGTGTGAAGTATTGTTCTGCTATCTTAATTCATACCCAGCCTTGTATCTTTCTGACTGCCTCTCGTATTTTTGACCCTTTGCTATTTCTCTCACGTTTCCACTCTTTGTCTTCCCTCTATTATGTTGTTCATCGATTGCCCAACCCTTGTTAGTTTACCGACTCCGATTCCAGTCGCTCATCTTGGCTTTGTTGGTAGTTTGTATCCTGCTCTCCTCTGCACATACATCCATAAGTGCCTGCATTCTGACAGGATACTTTGCCTAACATGGATGAGGGGAGGATGTGAAACAGACTGCTCTGAACACGCAGGGATGTTTGCTAGGAGAACATCAACAAATGCTCACCGACCTCAACACTCGGATGACACAACTCACAGCTGTGATGTCACAGGCCCTCCAAGCATGCCCCAAGTCTCCTCCTAGTCCAGCGCTGCAGCTCTCCATGCCAGAGAAGTTTGCCGGAGATGCCATCGCATGTAAAGGCGATGGCGATCACTACTTCAATGTCCCATGTATTTCGCTACCATGCCTAATTTATCTGATGAGCACAAGATCGCTAAGTTCCTATCCTTTCTCACTGGCAAAGCACTTCAATGACCAGCTGCCATTTGGGACAAGGGTGGTGAGCAGACTACATCATACGAGCAGTTCCTCACCCTATTCAAGCGAGTATTCGACCATAAACTGGAAGGGACTGAGGTTGGTGAAAGTCTACTTGCCAGCTCTCAAGGTTCTAGAAGTGTGGCTGAGTATGCCCTGGACTTCAGGACATTAGTGGATGCCAGTGGATGGAATGGTCCTGCCCTGAAAGCAGTTTTTCGCCAAGGTCTGTACCCTGAGATCATTAGTGAACTGGCCTGCAGAGATAAGAACCTCACACTGGAGTCCCTCATTGACTTAGCTATTCATCTTGACCATCTGTTAAAACACTGACCCTCTATCCAAGAAAGTGCCAGGTCTGTTCAGCCTTCTGAAGATAGTTCACCCATGGAGGTGTCATGCACCCAGTTAACCCGTGCTGAGCATGCAAGACAACATAAGGAGGGTTTGTGCTTCTACTGTGGGAGCCCTGAGCATAACATCAGGCACTGTCCTATCTGTCCACCCTGTGTGGCTCCAGCAGAGACCCCAGCAAGATCTACAAGTCCGGTGAGAAAGTTAAACTCAAAATCATTTAAGGTTCTGGTTTTATTAAAGGTGGCGTCCTCCACATATGTCCTTTCTGCTTTTGTTGATTCAGAGGCAGAGGGGGAACTTTATCAGCAGTACCATCGTTCAGAGTCTCAACCTGCCTATCACCCCTCTGCACAGTGCACTCTGTATTAGGACCATCGACGGAGGACCCATAGGAGATGGTCTCGTCACCACACCTACCAACCCAGTTCAGATCCAAGTAGGAGCATTGCACAAAGAATTCATTTCCCTGTATGTAACCACAACCATGGATCATAATATCATTCTTGGTTATCCCTGGCTACAGCTGCATGACCCTTTGATCTCATGGCAAAGTAAGGAAATTCTTCGATGGTCACCTATGTGCTTTCAGAGTTGTCTCTCTTGTCCCCAGGTCAATGTATCTTCCACCTCAGTGGAGAGTCCACAACCAGACTCCATGGACAACGTTCCTGATTGTTATTGGGACCTTTCAGAGGTCTTTAGTAAGGGGAAGGCCTGCAGGCTACCACCACACCAGCCATATGACTGTGCGATCGACCTTCTGCCAGGTATGTCACCGCCACGCGGTCATATTTATCCCCTATCCCAAAAGGAACATGTGGCCATGGAGGAGTATATTCAGGAGGCCCTCAAGCAAGGATATATCTGCCCTTCCAGGTCTCCCGCATCTGCTGGTTTCTTTTCTGTGGAGAAACGAGGAGGTGGATTAAGACCTTGCATCGATTACAGAGGTCTAAACCAGGTCACCGTTAAATATCCTTATCAAGTCAAGTCAACTTTATTGTCAAATATGCTATACATGCTCAACATACAGCACAGATGAAATTTCAGTCCTCTCTGACCCACGGTGCAAACAGGCAATGCAATAAATAAAAATAAAAATAGAATAATTGAAAAAACAAACAAACAATATAAACAGTATAAACACTCCTTTTTCCCTTGTTCCAGAAGCCCTGGAGCAACTCAGATCTGCTAGGATCTTTTCTAAACTTAACCTACACAGTGCATATAACCTGATCAGGATAAAAAAAGGGCGATGAATGGAAAATGGCCTTCAGCACTACCGCCAGCCATTTTGAATACCGGGTAATGCCTTATGGCCTTTCTTTGGCACCCAGCATGTTCCAATACCTAATTAATGATGTGCTATGGGACATGCTGGGTATGGGACAACTTTTTTTTTCATCTCTACGTTAAGGCAGAGAAATGTGAGTTTTATCTAAGCCAAATCTCCTTCCTTAGCTATATCATCAGTGCAGAAGGAGTAAGCATGGACTCATCTAAAGTGTCTGCTGTCACTTCCTGGCTGACACCCAAATCCTTAAGGGACCTTCAGAGCTTTTTGGGGTTTGCAAACTTCTATCACTGGTTCATTCGAGGTTTCAGCACTATCGCGGCTCCCTTAACAGCATTGCTGAAGAAGGGACCCAAGTGCCTCCAGTGGAACCCAGATGCAGAAGCAGGCTCAAACCAGCCTTCACTTCGGCCCCTATACTCCAGCATCCCAACCCAACTAAGCCTTTCATCATGGAAGTGGATGCATGGAGTGGGGGCATTCCTTTCTCAACATTTTGGGGAGAAACAGAAGCTACATCCAGTAGCTTTCTTTTCAGAAAAAAACATCTTCAGCAGAAAGGAATTATGACATGGGTAACAGAGAGCTACTCGCCATTAAACTGTCCCTCGAAGAGTGGTGACATTGGTTAGAGGGAGCTACTCACCCCTTCATAATCCTTACGGATCACAAAAACCTCGAATATCTCAGGAAAGCCAAAAAGTTAAATCCTCGTCAGGCCAGGTGGGCACTATTTTTCACCCGATTTCATTCTGTCCAGGTTCCAAGAATACAAAAGCCTATCCCAGGCCTTTGGTCCATCTCATCAAGATTCAGTTTCCCATCCCATCCTCCCGTCACAGTGTTTCATATGATCTATCACCTGGGAGCTGGACAAGGAAATCAACAACCACAAACCAGCCCCATTCATCTCCCACCTGGTCTTCTCTATGCACCTAAGCATCTTCGCAGCAGACTCATCACCTGGGCCCATACATCTCCTGCCACAGTCAACTTGTTAAAGAACAAGTACTGGTGGGAGAACATGCTCACAGAAATCAACCAGTTCATCACTTCATGTTCTGAATGTGCCCAAGCGAAGGTTCCTAGACACCCCTCCCACTGGCAAATTGCGCCCTCTTCCTATTCCTCAGAGACCCTGGTCACACATAGCCATTGACTTTAAAATGGATCTCCCTCGCAAGGCAACACCACAATAATGGTAACTATCGACCGAGTTTTGAAAGCACTCAAACTCATCCCATTACCTGGCATCCCTACAGCTTCTCAAACTGCAGAGCTACTGTTTCAACAAATCTTCAGGTACTATGGCATTCCTGAGGATATAGTCAGTGACCGGGGCTCTCAATTCATTTCACATTTTTGGACAAGCTTCATGGAAAGGTTGGGGTATCTGTGAGTCTCACATCGGGCTACCACCCCCAGTCCAATGGCCAAGTAGAGCAAGCCAACCAGGAAATCATCTGTTTCCTAAGGATGTGTAACCATGGGGACTGGGCATGCTTCCTTCCTTGGGCCAAGTATGCACAGAACTCGCTCAAACACTCTGCAACCCAGTTAACACCATTTCAGTGCATACTTGGCTACCAACCACCCTTGTTTCCCTGAGATGACACACCTAGCCAGGTACAAGCCGTAGATGACTGGTTCACACATAGTCAAACAATCTGGGAGGAAGTCCATCAGAGTCTAGAATCAGTCAACACCAAGTATAAAGAATATGCGGGATAAACATAGAGGAGACACTCCAAACTTTTCCCTGGGCGACAGAGTATGGGTGGCCACAAAGAACCTGAGATAACCCAACACCTGTAGAAAACTCCAACCATGCTATATTGGGCCATTCAAGGTATTGCGCCGTATCAATGAGGTATCGTACCATCTTGAACTTCCCCCTCACAACCGAATATCCCCTACTTTCCATGTATCCCACCTGAAACCTGCCATCCTGGGTCCCCTCGCCGGCAACACACCAGTCCAGGAGCACCCTATACTCAATCTAGAGGGTGAGCCCATCTACCAGGTAAATAAGATCCTCGACTCAAGATGAAGAAGAGGCCAAGTCGAGTACCTGGTAGATTGGGAGGGATATGGACCCGAGGAACAAAGTTGGATCATGGCTAAGGACATTCTCGACCCACTTTTCAAACAAGAATTTCATGCTCAGTATCCTGACAAACCAGCACCAAGAGGTAGGGGTCGTCCCAGAAAGAATGTAGCTCCTGGTGGTAACTCCTCAGGGGGTTCAGTCAGTAAACCTGTTGAAAATGAACAAACTACAAACATGGACACCTTGAACTACAGTTCCCACACAAACCAATGGTTTTGTTTTTGTGGTAAACAAAAAAGTGTGAAAAAACCCGAAAATGTTTCATACGTTAGATTCATCATACAACCCCGATTCCAAAAAAGTTGGGACAAAGTACAAATTGTAAATAAAAACAGAATGCAATGATGTGGAAGTTTCAAAATTCCATATTTTATTCAGAATAGAACATAGATGACATATCAAATGTTTAAACTGAGAAAATGTATCATTTAAAGAGAAAAATTAGGTGATTTTAAATTTCATGACAACAACACATCTCAAAAAAGTTGGGACAAGGCCATGTTTACCACTGTGAGACATCCCCTTTTCTCTTTACAACAGTCTGTAAACGTCTGGGGACTGAGACAAGTTGCTCAAGTTTAGGGATAGGATTGTTAACCCATTCTTGTCTAATGTAGGATTCTAGTTGCTCAACTGTCTTAGGTCTTTTTTGTCGTATCTTCCATATTATGATGCGCCAAATGTTTTCTATGGGTGAAAGATCTGGACTGCAGGCTGGCCAGTTCAGTACCCGGACCCTTCTTCTACGCAGCCATGATGCTGTAATTGATGCAGTATGTGGTTTGGCATTGTCATGTTGGAAAATGCAAGGTCTTCCCTGAAAGACACATCATCTGGATGGGAGCACATGTTGCTCTAGAACCTGGATATACCTTTCAACATTGATGGTATCTTTCCAGATGTGTAAGCTGCCCATGCCACACGCACTAATGTAACCCCATACCATCAGAGATGCAGGCTTCTGAACTGAGCGCTGATAACAACTTGGGTCGTCCTTCTCCTCTTTAGACTGAATGACATGGCGTCCCTGATTTCCATAAACAACTTCAAATTTTGATTCGTCAGACCACAAAACAGTTTTCCACTTTGCCACAGTCCATTTTAAATGAGCCTTGGCCCAGAGAAGACGTCTGCGCTTCTGGATCATGTTTAGAGTTTTAGCTGGCAACGGCGGATGGCACGGTGAATTGTGTTCACAGCTGATGTTCTCTGGAAATATTCCTGAGCCCATTTTGTGATTTCCAATACAGAAGCATGCCTGTATGTGATGCAGTGCCGTCTAAGGGCCCGAAGATCACGAGCACCCAGTATGGTTTTCCGGCCTTGACCCTTATGCACAGGGATTCTTCCAGATTCTCTGAATCTTTTGATGATATTATGCACTGTAGATGATGATATGTTCAAACTCTTTGCAATTTTACACTGTTGAACTCCTTTCTGATATTGCTCCACTATTTGTCAGCACAGAATTAGGGGGATTGGTGATCCTCTTCCCATCTTTACTTCTGAGAGCCACTGCCACTCCAAGATGCTCTTTTTATACCCAGTCATGTTAATGACCTATTGCCAATTGACCTAATGAGTTGCAATTTGGTCTTCCAGCTGTTCCTTTTTTGTACCTTTAACTTTTCCAGCCTCTTATTGCCCCTGTCCCAACTTTTTGGAGATGTGTTGCTGTCACGAAATTTCAAATGAGCCAATATTTGGCATGACATTTCAAAATGTCTCACTTTCGACATTTGATATGTTGTCTATGTTCTATTGTGAATACAATATCAGTTTTTGAGATTTGTAAATTATTGCATTCCGTTTTTATTTACAATTTGTACTTTGTCCCAACTTTTTTGGAATCGGGGTTGTAGTAGCGATCATTTACCTTGATGATGCTTTGTATACTATTGGCATTATCTTAACCAGCTTCATGAGGTAGTCACCTGGAATGCTTTTCAATTAACAGGTGTGCCTCATTAAAAGTTAATTAGTGGAATTTTTTGCCATCTTTGTTTTTGAGATCATCAAACAGTAAATAGTAAACAATAACAATACAGTAAATAGCCCTATTCTCCAATTGTAGTCATCCATATTATGTAAAGAACAGCTCAACTAAAAGACACAACAGTCTATCATTAATTAAGACATGAAGTGTATTTTAATTCATAAAAATAAAGAAAAAAAACATTGAATTAGATGGTATGTCCAAACTTTTGACTGGTACTGTACATCAGTATAGCTAAGCTGTTATTTTTTAGTTACGTTGCAACTTTGGAATATTGGCAATAAAACATTTTTGATTCAGCATTTTGTAAATCTCCTCATAACTTCATAGTCATATTTTTGTACCAGCACTCCCTTTTTTCCCCTTGGCCACCTGATCTGTTTGTGGGATTTAACACCACTTTATGCTTTTCTAAAAGGTTTTGGAAGCTTCACTGTAACCCAAAATTGCAGTGGCGGTGTTTTTGAATAGGATTACATCCATAAGATCATGTGCACTAACAATTGAAGGAAAAAAGTGTGAAAGCCTCTTGACAGAGCACATGAAAGGATGTTCATTCAATAAAAAGTGTTTTATGCATCATTGAAGACAGACTGTTGAAAATAAAGACCTCCAATTAAATGTAAAATGTGTGTGTAGAACTTTGCGCAGGTGGGTGGAGCACAGAAGCACGACAGGCCAGAACTGAGTTTCCAAAAACTCTTTATTACAACACTTTTCAGCGTTTTACTCTCTCAGACACATGCACACACTCATCAGCCATCTGGTTGGGGAGAGAGCTCACTTCCTCTGCTCTCTCTCTCCTTATATAGGGCGTGGTCGCTGGGAAGACACACAAACACAGGTTAATTGACATCAGGTGTAGTGATTCTGCCACTTACCTTCCCTGACTCTGCCCTCCGGTCACAGACCGATGCTTGACCACGCCCCCGCTGCCACAGTGTGTATGTGTGCACTTCAAGAAATCTAGAGGGAAAATGTCATTAGCTTTTTTTGTAACCAAATAGACCCATCCATCCATTATCTGTAGCCGCTTATCCTGTGCAGGGTCGCAGGCAAGCTGGAGCCTATCCCAGCTGACTATGGGTGAGAGGCAGGGTGCACCCTGGACAAGTCGCCAGATCATCACAGGGTTGACACATAAAGACAAACAACCATTCACACTCACATTCACACCTACGGTCAATTTAAAGCCACTAATTAGCCTAACCTGCATGTCTTTGGACTGTGGGGCAAACTGGAGCATCCAGACACAGGGAGAACATGCAAACTCCTTACAGAAAGGCCCCCGTCGGCCGCTAGGCTTGAACCCAGGACCTTCTTGCTGTGAGGAGACAGTGCTAACCACTACACCACCATGCTGTCCAAATAGACAAATATTAAAAATATTAAAATATTAAAAACTGTCTAAATTGGCTTTGTTTCTTCTGAATTGGTTTCACTTGCTTCAGTTTGCTTGAACTGCAATTGCAAGACTCACATTGCTTTCTATATCCTTTAACCTAAACTCTTCTTTGTCCAATGTGGTGACAAAATTTGTGGATTTAAAAAAAAACAAAAAACTTCCCCTTTGTGTCTTTATATTGTTACCCAGCCCAGCCAACCTGCACACCTGGGGAAAGAGTGACCTTCCAACATGTCCTCTCTGCCCAGGAAGGGGAACACTGGAACACATCCTCAGCAGCTGCCCAGCAGCCCTCGGAGGAGGCTGCTACTGCTGGCATCATGACCAGGTGCTGAAGACAGTGGCTGAGACCATCTCCACTGCAGTGGCCAACAACAAACACATCCATGGCCAGAGGTCAGTACTGTTTGTGAAAGCCAGAGAGAAGCCATGAGCACAGTCACAGCCAACACCAGCAACCAGCCTGCTCTCATTGGCAGCAGACTGGGAACTGCGGGTTGACTTGGGCAGGCAGCTCAAGTTCCCAGAGTATGTAACAACAACCTCCTTGAGACCAGACATGGTGTTGACATCTGCCTCTTCGAAGCAAGTCCTCCTATTGGAATTAACAGTCCCTTGGGAGGACCGCATGGAAGAGGCCAATGAGCGCAAGCGGCTCAAATACCACAAGCTGGTAGAGGAATGCTGGAGGAGAGGCTGGAAAGCCCGCTGTGAGCCAATAGAGGTGGGATGTCGAGGCTTTACAACCCGCTCCATATGCAAGACCTACACCCTCTTTGGCATCACAGGAGTTAGGAAGAGGAGAGCCATCAAGTCCACCATAGAGGCTGCAGAGAGAGCCTCTAGGTGGATTTGGATTAAAAGGTCTGGAACATGGGCTAACGCTGCTGGGACACAAGTCGGGGTCTGATCAGTCCCGGCTGGGTTGCCTGAGTGAGGGTGTCTGATGTTGAAAGACCCGAAACACCCAGTGACCTCAGGAACATCACTGAAGATGTGTCCCAGCGCATCGCAAGATGTATCTATACATGTTAACTTGCCTAACTGACATTACAAATCATTCAAACAATAATACATTTTAAACCTGAATGCAAATTATATTTGTCTTTGTGACCATTTGAAGAGGTATTTGTACTATTCAGTTTTGATTGTATTATTATGCATTTCCATAGTAACAAATGCACTGTATACTCCTCACATTTGAAAGACAGTACTTTAGCAAATATTATTCAAGACTTTTGGGATTATGGGCTTGACAGTTTCTTTGAGATGTAAGCTGTGCTAACAGTCTGTCCCTCCGTCACTGATAAACACATCTGAACACCCAGGTAGACAGAGTTCCTTTACTTAGACTACTGTTCTGTGCTTCCTCCTCTGTTTTCAAACTGACTATTTAAAATCAAAGTCAGCTTTTTCCTCTTTCTCACAGTGCTGGGCCTCTCTTTTCTGCCGATCAGGGGCGTTTCTGTTTACTGAGTACAGAGGAATCCAATAATGCCATTGGACTCAATTTTCACCCTGATTGTCAGCTCTTTTTGATGTTTAAGAATTGCCTGAGCCTGAAGCTATGCTTTGTCCTCTAATTTACTTATCCCAGAGCAGTAAAAATGCTCTGATCACAACAAATGACCTAATAAATACCACAGGTTTCAACATGAAAACTAAAAACACTAATATGATATCTGTTCCACTTGCGTTTAGAGACAGTGGTCTAAATGTTATTGAAAAACCCTGTCTTGGACACTTCTCATCTCATCTCATTATCTCTAGCCGCTTTATCCTGTCCTACAGGGTCACAGGCGAGCTGGAGCCTACGAGCCAGCTAACTACGGCTGAAAGGCGGGGTACACCCTGGACAAGTCGCCAGGTCATCACAGGGCTGATACATAGACACAGACAACCATTCACACTCACATTCACACCTACGGTTAATTTAGTCACCAGTTAACCTAACCTGTATGTCTTTGGACTGTGGGGGAAACCGGAGCACCCGGACGAAACCCACATGGACACAGAAGAGAACATGCAAACTCTGCACAGAAAGGCCCTCATTGGCCACGGGGCTTGAACCTGGACCTTCTTGCTGTGAGGCGACAGCGCTAACCACTACACCACCGTGCCGCCCCCTTGGACACTTCTACTCAAGAAAAATCTGGCAACTTCAGAGAACTACATGCACGTCATATCACCTGGTACACTTTAAAAAAGTATTTAAAATCAAAAACACTATCACATCCTAGCCTCACTGAAAGTGAATCATCCGTTTGGGAAGCACAATATTGCAGTAGATACAATATCGAAGCCATGCATACCAAGTGGATTGGTGTCTGCATCCACCACCTGTGTCCCAGATTTATGAGAAATTTGGCTGAGCACAGGCAGACCTTTTTGCTGATGCAGCTATGACTCATTGTTGACTCTGCTTTTCCCTGAGGTAGTGGGATAGCCCTAGGTCAGGATGCATTGGCCTACGACTGGTGTCATTGCCTGCTGTATGTGTTTTTTTCTGGATTCTGTTGATCTAACCAACATTGCACAAGAGGACAGGCCACAGAGGTCTGCTTGTGGCTCCAAAATGGCCTGCGAGACCCTGGTTCCTCTGATAATCATGTTTATGGAGGAATTGCCTTAGGACCTCCCCTTTCAACTGGACTCACTGTCCCAGTGCCCAGTGCAATGGAATGATCTGGCACCCTTGGATGAATTGCCTAAGCCTCCA
Organism: Neoarius graeffei; assembly: GCF_027579695.1. NCBI lineage: Eukaryota > Metazoa > Chordata > Actinopteri > Siluriformes > Ariidae > Neoarius > Neoarius graeffei. Next base: position 14,090,630 of record NC_083585.1, read on the forward strand.
TGGCCCCTCAGGTAGAGGCACAATCTATATACCGTATTGCAGTCCAGCGTTACAGGAAATGCTATAAAATGCATTTTCTGTAAAGCTGGACTGCAATATATAGATTGTGCCTCTACCTGAGGGGCCATGAAGGCTTAGGCAATTCATCCAAGGGTGCCAGATCATTTTACCCCTAGTACATGGGTTTTGTATGTACTCAAGTAGAAATTATTCTGTGTGTGGATTTACCAGACAAAATCCAGTGCATTGTCCAGTGCCAGCATTGTTAACTTTCCTGCAGGAATTTTTAGACAAGGGCTATATCCTGAGCTATGCTAAAAGCATATTTAGTGGCTGTGGCTGCACATGGAAATGCTTGAGATGGAGTCTCACTGGGCAATCCTGAGTACAACCTTCCTGAAGGGGCCGAGATGCCATCTGTGGCAATAAGTCCTCTGTGCTTGTGCTGGTGGCCAGACAATGGGGGAGTAACCCTGTGGCCAGATCCAGGGTTCCTGCCTACAGTCATGTAGCCATTTTATACAATTAGCTTGCAGCAGGAAAGAACACATTCTGGAAGGGACTCCATCTAAGTCAAATTTTGTGATGTGTATGTGATAAATAAATATTTATTTGTTATTTATCCATCCATTATCGATGCCACTTATCTGTCAGGGTTGTGGGGGAAGCTGGAACCAATGCCAGCTGACTCTGGGCAAGAGGCAGGGTACACCCCGGGGCAATCTGTCACAGTATATATCACACAAAATATCAACTTTTCTGAAGATAGGATTACTATTTTCAGAAAAGTTGTGATATTTCCCAAAATACAATAAAAACAAAAATCTGTGATTTGTTAATTCATGTGAACCTTTATTTAACTGACAACATTACAAAGAAAAGATTTTCAAAAGTTTTACCAACCAACTTTTTGTAAATATAAATGAAGTTAGAATTTGATGCCTCCAACACACTAAAAAAAGTTGGGACAGAGGCTAAAATAAGTCTGAACAGTTTATAGGATATTCAAGTACACCATTTTGGAAGATTCCACAATAAGCAGGTTAATTGGTAACATGATTGGGTATAAAGAAGGAACAGCACCAAAGGCTCAGTCTTTGCAAGCAAGGATGGGTTGTGGCTCACACCTTTGTGCCAAAATTTGTGAGAATTGTTAGTCAATTCAAACAGAACAAAAGAACATTTCTCAGTGCAAGAGTTTAAGTCTTTCAAAATCTACAGAGAATTCAGAGACATCGCAGTGCATAAAGGGCAAGGTCGGAAACCACTGTTGAATTTGTTTTACCTTTGAGCCCTCAGGTGGCACTGCCTGAGAAACCGTCATGCTAATGTGACAAATATAGCCACATGGCTCGGGAGTACTTCAGAAAACCGTTGTCACTTAACACTGGATGTCTGCTACATCCAGAAATGCAACCTGAAACTGTATTATGCAAGGAGGAAGCCTTGCATAATATGCAGAAACTCAGGAGTACTTCAGAAAACTGTTGTCACTGAACACTGGATGTCTGCTGCATCCAGAAATACAACCTGAACCTGTATTATGCAAGGAGGAAGCCTTGCATAAAATGCAGGAAAGCTAATTGTTCTGGGCCTGAACTCATCTCAGATGGACCGAAAGACAGGGGAAACATGTGCTGTGGTCAGATGAGTCCACATTTCAGCTTGTTTTCAGGAAAACCAGACATTGAGTTCTCAGTACCAAAGGTGAACACAGCCACCAAGTTTGTTATCAGAGAAAGGTACGGTACAAGAGCCAGCATCTGTGATGCATCAGTGCCACAGCATGGGTGAGTTGCATGTGTGTGAAGATACCATTGATGTATTGGGGCATATATTGGGATTTTAGAGAAACATATTCATTAAGGCGATGTCTCTTCCTGGGAAGTCCATGTTTCAGCAGGACAATGCCAGGCCTCATTCTACACAGTGTTGCTTTGTAGATACAGAGTGTGTGCGCACTTGACTGGCCTGCTGCCAGTCCAGATCTGTCTCCTATTGAAAATGTATGGTGCATCATGAAGAGGAGAATCAGACAATGGAGACCATGGACTGTTGAGCAGCTGAAGTCTTGTACCACTCAAGGATGTACAAAACTTCCAATTGTGAAACTGCAACAGTTACTGTCCTCAGATCCCATACAATTAAAAAGTGTCATTAAAAGGGAAGGTGTTGTAATACAATGGTAATGTCTCTGTTCCAACTTTTTTGAGTGTGTTGCAAGCATCAAATTCTAATATTTTATTTGTATTTACAAAATACAATTGAGTTGGTCAGTAAAACTATTGAAAATCTTTTGCTTGTACATTTGTCACTTAAATAAAAGTTCACATAAATTAACAAATCACAGATTTTTGTTTTTATTGCATTTTGGAAAATATCCCAACTTTTCTGTAAATGGGGTTAGTAGGTCACAAAGGATTTACAAATCATTGCATTCTGTTTCCTTTACATTTTCCACAGTATCCCAACTTTTTTGGAACAGGGGTTGTATTTAACATACCTATTAAAACTGTTCTGCATCCAGTTTAATGCAAGATAAACATAAATTTAAATGTAAATGACATTTGTTGCAATTGGTTTTGGTGTTTAAAATGAACTGGAATTATGTTAACTATATTTTTGTATGCCTGTTTTCAGCTTCATTTCAAATGGCTCTCTAGTAACTAGTTTTTAGCTGTTGGCCACAGCTGTTCTAAACTGCTGATATCTTTCCCAAAGGCTTTTGAGAAAGAATGTCAGGGGAACACATTCAAGAGAATTTTAGAGCTGGACGGCTTTCTACATCTCTATGAGAGTGAGCAATGGTCTGAGCAGTCTTGGAAGCAGTCTCAGGCAGTCTTATAAGGTCTTAATAGTCTTGTAAGACTTCTTATGATTTAATTCTAATTACTAATTTTGCAATTATGAATTTTGAGGTAGAGATTATATTATTGCATGACATAATTTTGCACAGTTGTATCCATAGCTCTCTATTGTTAGAATATTTTGAGCACACTTTTAATACAATCAATACTGTCTTCAAACATAGAAGAATATGTTTTAAAGGCCAAAAAGAGGGAAAGAGCAAGAGAGAAAAAATATTGATTTAATGGGACCTTTCTTATGCATTTATATACTGCTTTGGCATATTCAGCATGAATACTTTTCAATGACAGAGGCACGGATTTAGTATTGGAGTAGTTGTGACAGCTGATATAGGTGCCTTCCTAATGAGTGATTTGCTCTATGGTATTTGTGTAAAAGAAGTTTTAGGCTTTTAAACTCCCAGGAAATAAGAGTCCATTGTCCAGTCATCTAATAGTTCAGTAAGGCTTCAGAAACATAAGGGAAGCTGGGATCTGCCTGGTGGTGCCAACAGTGAAAAAAAATATAATGGGGCAACACAAGCTCACAAGTACATGGCTGGGGCTTTGTGCAAAGGTACCTGATTAATACACCATGACCTTGGCTTGATTTATTGCCCAATAGCTGAAATTAATCAGCTCAACAAAGTATTTTTTAGTACTTCACTGTGCATATCAGCAGCAAACATGAATGATTTTTGTATTAATGTACCTCATAACATGGCCCATCAAATTCTGCATAATAGTTTATTGTAAATTTGACACTTCCAGCATAGCTCACTAAAACAACCACACAGCGGGAAAGACCAAAACATTTGCTGAGAGTTATGTCCAGTGTCAGAACAATAAATCCTAACAAAACTGCACTGTAACCATTTCTGGCTTGAGTCTACAATCCACCTCTTAACGGGGGTTGAATGAGCTCAGTGAGACATAGCACTGGCATGATTGAGGTCTCTGTACAAGACTGGAGACCATCTTGAACAGATGCCACAGAGGTCCTTTTTGTATGGACTATTCAAGCCTCTCAGCTTTTAGTGCTCCCCTGGAGTCAATCTATACACTTATGGCCCTCCTCTAAGGACCTGCTGTAGAACCAATACATAAAATCTGGGGAGTTAATGTTACACTGAATTAGTTAAACCATTATGAAGGAGATAGAAGGAAGTGAGTGAGAGGAAGTGCCTGAGGCCCTTAAGAGGCATTACCTCATACTCTTTCAACAGTGTCGTGATGACATTCATAAAGTGGACATAGGGCATTTTGTATTTTCAGGAGACATCTGACAGATTTTAATCTATTGAGATGACGTAGTACCTCAAAAGCATAAAACTATAAGCAGGAATTGCTGTACTGGAGCCTCTCTTCAGTAGAATTATAATGAGGGTCTCATGTCCTTTGGTTCAAAGCTGCAAATTCATGAAAAAAATGGCTTTTTCCCTGCATATCAATTGTGAGCAGCTGTGTCAGTCCAGGAAGAAAGAAAAATGAATAATAATATTACATGCACTGCAAAAAATCAACAGATAAAATGATTAAGATTATAAGACTAAATACTAAATAATTTAACTGAATAATAAATTAGGATCTATCTATCTATCTATCTATCTATCTATCTATCTATCTATCTATCTATCCTGTACTAGTCAAAAGTTAACGCCCCTACTCATTCATAGGTTAGGAGCCCCAACCATGTATTGAGTGTATAAATGAACATACTTTTCAGAAGCTGAACATTTCTGTATTGTAAATACTTTTTGATTGATCTTAGGGAATATTTTAATAATTTTAGATACTGGATTTCTTATTTTCATGAGCTATAAGCCATAATCATCAAAATTTTAAAAAATAAAGGCTTGAAATATTTCACTTTACATTCACTTTACAGTAACCATGCCACTCTCAAAATTACTGAGATCCCCATTCTGATGTTTGATGTAAACATTAACTGAAGCATGTACAAATATTCATACATAAACTGAATATACAAATATTCACTTTACATATATTCATGTAATAAATATGGAATATACGATAGTTTACCTTTTTGAATTAAATTACAAAAAAATTTTTTCACAATAATATTCTAATTGTTTGAGATGCACTAGTGTGTGTATATATATATATATGTGGCAAATTAAGAACTGTGGCAAGAACTGTGGCAAATTAAGATTAAATGCATATTGTCCTTTTCCCTGTGGCCAAAAAACAAAATCAGCAGCCTAGTAGCTGCAACCCAACTGTGGAACAGACTGTAATTAGGAACTCTCATGCTTCAGTTAATGTTTACATCAAACATCAGAATGGGGATCTCATTAACTTTGAGAGTGGCATGGTTACTGGTGTCAGACAGGCTAGTTTGAGTATCCCAAAAATGTTTGTGGGATTTTCATGCACAACAGTCTAGAGAGTTTACAAAACAACAAAACAAACAAACAAAAACAACAGGTCTGTGGTTGGAAACACTTTGTTAAATGAGACAGGTCCGTGGAGAATGGCCAGACTGGTGTGAGCTGACAGGAAGGCTACAGTAACCCAAATAACAACTTTTTACAATGATGATGGGCAGAAATGCATCTCAGATTAGGCTTAGGAATCTGAGGCTATCATGGGCATAGGCTCACAGAAATCAGACAGTTGAAGATTGTAAAAACATTGCCTGATCTTTGTTTGTACTTCTAATAAAAATGGTTGTATTTCAGCTAATTCAATTTCTTTTTAATAACATGAACCATGACAGCTTTTGGAGAAGATCTTCTGTAGTAGCTTATTCAAATCACATGTGTTACCTGAAGGCAACTCATTGAGAAAGGAAAGAAATTTCACAGATTTTCATGGGGTTGTCCTAAAGAACCTACATAAGTAATAAATATATATGCCCCTGTCCAAATTAGGACTCATATTTAGTTTTTGAGAGCTCACACTAAATATGTTAAACAGGGTACACCTGTATTAAGTTGAAATCCACCTGTGTCCAGCTGCATGCTTGCACAAGAATATCTGTGAATTTGTAACAGCTAAAATGGTAGATCAGATCAGTTCCTGCTATAAGGAAGACAAGGGAACTGCCTGTGAGGCTTCAAAATTAAGTTGCTAGAAGGATAACCAATGGAGAAGGTTATTAAAGCATCAGCAAAGCTTTGAAACTTCTGATGAGCGCTGTGAAATCATGGAAAAATACAGTGGAAAATATACAGCATGGCCTGGACATTACCAAGGCCAGGCAATTGTTAGAGAAGTGTTGAAAAGTCCAGCTACAATGAAGCAGTTACAGAGCTTACTGGCCCTAAATTGGAGAACCTGTGCAGACATCAACATCATCAGCTCTTCACAGATCCAGACTCTATGGGAGAGTGGACAGAAGAAAGCCACTTCTGAGAAAGGCCATGTTAGAAAATCTGAGCACTTTTGGGAAAAAAAAAAGATTTTGTGGTTTATTGAGACTAAAATCAAGCCATTTGGTGTAAAGCCAAAGCATAATGTCTCATCCATTGTCCATAACTGTTTATCCTGTGCAGGGTTGTGGGCAAGCTGGAGATTATCCCAGCTGACTATGGGCGAGAGGTGGGGTACACCCTGGACAAGTCACCAGATCATCGCAGGGCTGACAATCATTCACAATCACATTCACACCTACGGTCAATTTAGAACCACCAATTAGCCTAACCTGCACGTCTTTGGACTATGGGGGAAACCGGAGCACCTGGAGGAAACCCACACATACATGGGGGGAGAACATGCAAACTCCACACAGAAAAGCCCCTGTCGGCCACTGGGCTCAAACCCAGAACCTTCTTGCTGTGAGGTGACAGTGCTAACCACTACACCCAAAACATAATGTTTGTTGCAAAAACACAAACAGGCCAGGTAACACCATTCCTACCATTAAACATGGTGGTGGTAGCATCTTGCTCAGGGTTGCTTTTCACCAGGAGAAACTGAAAAGTTTATTGCCATCAAAGGCAACAAGGATGGAGCCAAATAGGAGTAAAATGTTGACTTTCCGGAGGCAATGTATGTGTTTTTTCTACACTTCAAGTTTGACAGACAGGTATCATTTGTTTAGAGTCCATGGCACTAGTGAAAAAAACAAAACAACCCCCCTCCAAAAAACAACAACAACCCAAAAACATCCGACCAACCAGCCAACCAAAAAAACAACAATAAACAAGGTGCCAGAGTAAACCAACCCATAACCACTTCATAACCATAAACTAATAGTTAAGCATTAAAAGTAATTGTTGCTGCCATTCACTAATACCTAGACACAAATTTTAGTTAAAGTGTATATATTCATTTTAAAGCATTACAATAAGGCATTAGCCTTATTGTAATGCTTTAAAATGAATATATATCATTAGCGACAACCAAAATGAATTAATAAAGCAATATTATTATCTCATCTCATTATCTCTAGCTGATTTATCCTGTTCTACAGGGTCGCAGGCAAGCTGGAGCCTATCTCAGCTGACTAGGGGCGAAAAGTGGGGTACACCCTGGACAAGTTGCCAGGTCATCACAGTGCTGACAGACACAGACAACCATTCACACTCACATTCACACCTACGGTCAATTTAGAGTCACCAGTTCACCTAACCTGCATGTCTTTGGACTGTGGGGGAAACCGGAGCACACCGGAGGAAACCCACGTGGACAACATGCAAACTCCGCACAGAAAGGCCCTTGCTGGACCTTCTTGCTGTGAGGCAACAGCACTAACCACTACACCACCGTGCCACCCACAATAATATTCATTATTTGTTATTTTATCATCAAACACAAAACTATTGATAAATTGCAGTTTCCAGAAAAAGGCAGCCTTTCCCAAGGGCTAATCTCGCATGACATCATGCGTGGAACCCCGGTTATCTGGGTCATTTAGGGTCATCTGACTCCGTGCTTATTTACTCACCAAAATTTTATATTGTTGTTGGAATCTTACAAAAATAATGATGGGAAAGTGCTGCATTGTGTTTGGATGTTCAAATTCATATACAACGGCAAATTCCGTTCACAAATTTCTAAGAAATGACACTAATCTAAAGCAACAGTGGGTGAGGTTTGTGCAAACCAAGCTGGCAGATTTCATGTTGCCTACTAATAATCAATCTGATTCATCAAGTGTTCATCACCACCAGACCAACCACATGGGAATTATTGGAGCAAAAAGAAACCCATTTATTTAATGAATGACATTTGATTTGACATTTGGACAGTTTGTCGATTCCCCTATTATTGCGTACTTCATATTTCTTTCAATAATTACACTGAATAAGTGTACGTTTCAGATTATATTTCTGCATTTATTGAGGTACATGTAAATATTTTCCCTATATTTTGCAGTGGCCAGCTTGCAATCCACAAACCAATCTGTGTTTCCAATTGTCTCTGGCTCATGGTGCGCTATCGGTGGTGAGCGGGACTGACGTGAACTGAGTGTTGTGAATCACTATCAGAATTCTCTCCAAAACGTGATTCCATATCGAGACTGGTCTAACCACTGCTGCACACATGAATGAAATTGATACCTGGATTGTTACACGTGATGTCACGCACCACTTCTTCCAATTCAGTCTCAGCAGATTCCATGAAAATCAGCTGATTTTATTGATTTTCCATTAATTTATGGTCTTTTGGATCAGTTATGGTTTGAAAACACATGGTCAAACAACATAATGGTTGTTGCTTTGTCTCATTCATCTCATTATCTCTAGCCGCTTTATCCTTCTACAGGGTCGCAGGCAAGCTGGAGCCTATCCCAGCTGACTACGGGCGAAAGGCGGGGTACACCCTGGACAAGTCGCCAGGTCATCACAGGGCTGACACATAGACACAGACAACCATTCACACTCACATTCACACCTACGGTCAATTTAGAGTCACCAGTTAACCTAACCTGCATGTCTTTGGACTGTGGGGGAAACCGGAGCACCCGGAGGAAACCCACGCGGACACGGGGAGAACATGCAAACTCCACACAGAAAGGCCCTCGCCGGACCCGGGGTTCGAACCCAGGACCTTCTTGCTGTGAGGCGACAGCGCTAACCACTACACCACCGTGCCGCCCGTTGTTGCTTTGTACAAGGAAAAAAGTGCCGTTTAGAGACATTAAATTCACTTTAAATAACCCAGATCCAAAGGATTTCCTTAGCAATTTGTGGAAAGTTCTACAGTTCACTATTGTCAGCAGCTAAATAAATTACAAGCTTTGGACTGAGGAACCTGAGGCTTTAACTGATATGTTCATCTGATATGAACATGTCAGTTTAAGCCTCAGGTTCCTCAGTCCAAAGCTTGTAATTTATTTAGCTGCTGACAATAGTGAACTGTAGACTTTACTTGAATTTGAAGGCCTTGAGGTTGTTACCTACCTTTTCTTCCCTGAACATGCCAAATTTTGAATCGTTCCCATGCTCATACTTGACCCTGCTTCTTGCAGAGTTTATAGGTCCTCTCTATTATGTGAGATCTTTTTAACAGTTCTGACACTTCTAACAGAGCTTGGCTATTACTTAAGCCTGAGCCCTTCAATCAGCTGCACCTCACATGGTGCCACCACACAAGATAAAGGGAATCATTTTTCTTCTGTGCCATCACTAAAACAATAGTAAGCTGCTGTCATGCTTGACTTTTGAATTCTAGGGTGGTCCAAACAATGAATTATAGGATAAGAAAGAGCTGAAAACTGCTCTCTCCATTTGAACCAGACACACAAGGCTTAATTTTTAAATATGACACAGGTAATGTTTGTTAAAAACAAAACAACAACTAAAAAGGATTTCTTTCTGAATATCAAGCCTTCAAAAATCAAGTAAATCCATTGTACACAACGATCTTGCTTCACACCCTCACAGATGAAATGATGACCATTTCTTTTAACAAAGTTTTCTGACAAAAGGTCTGAATTTCTCACAACACACAAATTCACAGATTTTTCAGTTGGTAAAGCTTCTTACTAGCAAATGTCAGTCTGCTATTGAAGTCACAAATATGGCCTTCAGGTGATATTATCCTCTGAAATGCTGATCATAAAGATTTTCATGGATAATTGTAATGCTAAATGGTGGGATTTACCAGTTCACGGGCACAAAAGATGCAAAGCTGTGGAAAATATTCTAGCCAGCAGGGTTAAAGGCCATGTGACGGCTGTTTGAAAAGGAGAGCAGTCATCTCCTTTACAAAGAGTGAAACATGGGGAAGCGTCTCTTCTAACTTAGTGTGGCTGGCCATCCACAGGCTTTTGTATGAAATGAAAGCCATAACAGGTTATATGTTTTGAGAGTGTCCTTTTCCTCTTTTGTTCCCCAGCTTTAAAAAGCTCTCTAGCTCCTTATTCAGTTATCCAACTTTAAAATGAATACCTGAATAATGAAAGTGAGGGAACGATGTTATAGCTGCCATAAGTGGTATTAGGAACAAACTTGCTATACTGATGTTCCACAACATTAAATGTAACTAAACCATATGTCCACCTGACCATCATACCCATATGTGCTTTATGAGCATCCCCTTTTAGATTTAACCCTTCTTTTGCTGTTATATTGACCTCTACTTTTCTGGGAAGGCATTCCACTAGATTTTGGAGCATGGCTGTATGGATTTGCCCATTCAGCCACAGGATCATTTGTGAGAGCAGGTGAGGAAGCTTGAGATGCACTTGGTGTTCCAGTTTATCCAAAATGTGTTTGAAGTCAGGGCTTTTTGCAGGACATTCAAATTCTTCCACTCCAACCTTGGCAAACAATGTCATTATAATCCTCACTTTGTGCACAGGTCCATCGTCATGCTTGAACCACTTAGTTTCAATGAAGGGAAATTGTAATGCTACAACATACAAGGACATCCTATACACATCTAACTTTGTGGCAACAGTTTAAGGAAGACCATATGGGTATGATAGTCAGGTGTTCACATACTTTTGGTCATATATTGTAAAAACTGATCAAACATATGGTATGTTGTTCTTAAATCTTAAACAAATATAAACTTTATCATAAAATTCTGTTTCCAGATTAGCTTTGAATAATAAGTATTGGCAACACAAGATGTTCATCAGTCTTTTAACTCCATATAGTATTTCTTGCCATATATAAAATACTGATATTTATTGATATAGTTTTTAAAAAGAACAAACTTGCAAACTAAACGTGTAAAACAGTCACTTCATGTGCAGTTAGACATATGAAATGTGGGAGTGGGTCTCATTCTCCTTGACAATAGAAAAAGATTAGGCATGTGGTAGGCTGTGGCTGTTTTTCTAGGAGACACAGAACAGTTGGATCAGCAGAATTACAGTATGCAGTGGAAGCACTATAATTTCCAACTCTATCACAGAGCTTAGTGACTGCAGCTTAGCAAAATGATCTAACCCTCTACTCTCTGTTGCTTGGAAACAAATATCCAAACTCATTTTATATGCTTTGTTTCAAAGAGTTTAAATATATGTCATTTAAAATCATGCATAAATGTTTATTTATGCACAGTTAAAATCATGTATACGCAGTATACAAAAGGTAGCAACTGGTCACAAAATATAAGTGCTTCTGACTACATCTAAAACTGCAACATACAGAACCAATCCTCAAAATGAGTTTTTAGAAAGAAAAAAAGGTTTCCTAACTAAAATCACAAGAAGCTATAGATGTTTAAGTCTTGTCTAACTAGACACAATAAATCTCCTCAAATACAGCAGAAAATGAAATCCATAGACAAATGTGTTTGGAAGAACATGGGGAACAATGTCATTGGGTTTGCACACAGTATTTGACACATTATAAATGACTACAATTAAATGTGATTTATCTTGTGTACAAATGTAAAACGGGAAATGAAATATTTTGTGACAAATAGTTCTGGCCTGTGTGGCTTTATTTGTGTGTCTTTACTGTTTAATTGTGAGTGTAGTTATACAAGAAAATATAAAGTGGAATGATGATATTTTGCAGAATGAACAAATAAAACCAATATTATATCATGTAGTGCAACAAGAACCCCATTTATGACCCCTGAAACCCTATTTACAACATTGTTTTGTATTTGTTGGGGTTTTTTTTGCCACAAAGATAAATGTCATGATCATATAACAAACAATCTTGTACTATGGGTCAGTGTCTTTTTGAGGTAGGGTATGCGTAACTTCAAATCATCACAAAAATGATAAAGTTATGTTTTCAATCATGTGTGCCTGCAGTCTCACCAGTCACTGTCTCCCGTTGAATCATAGTACACAGGTGAGGTACCATGAGACACACAAGTGACAGCAAAATAAATCAAGGATGTTTATTTAGACTGAAAAGAACTGCTCTATAGACCATGTTTGTAATGCCTAAAGAAGTTATAGCAAGTCTTAACTAGTCTCTAGCAGGTTTGAACAGTACAGAAATCCAGTTCTTGGGGCTTCTTCTTGCTTGAGCAGTGGTCTCTGGTTAGGAGTAGCCCGGTTTGAGTGATACAGTGTAGAGGCCGCCTCCTGAAACCTTTCCCACAGCTTTTTGAGCAAGCAGACCACTCACCAATTCTCCACATAGGGCAAGAGTTACTACACACCTTCTGAGAACTAGGCTTTTGAGTGCTGTCACAGTATGCAGTAGCTTTCCCATTTGAGTCCAGACACTGGACAAGTCTTTTCTGAAAGCCATTGCCACAGCTTACAGAACATTCTTGCCAGTCACTGGTAACCCATTTACTGGAAGTTTTCTGATAGACTAACTTTTTTAGTTGCGCCTTGTTGGTGTCTACCAGAATGCTGTTCTGTACATACTTCCTCTCATCTTTCTTCAGAATCTTCCCCTCCTTGTTCTTGGTCAGGTAGTATGAATAGCGCACACGGGGAGGTGTCATTTTCCCCACAGACAGCACCTCCACTGTCAGAGGCTCCTGGAGAGGTCTCATTGCCTGCAGCTTCTCCACAGCTGTGGATGTCCCACTGTAGCATAGTGTTGTGCCATTTACAATGATGTGTTGCCCAACAGTAGATACCACGTAATTCCCATTGAGAAGATACTGACCATGAATGTTCTTGATGGCTAAGTAGTTGTCATCATTTACCAAACCGCGGTAACCACGTTGCCTGATGTCTATATTTGAGGCTCCAACTGGTAGAGTGATTATAAAGTTATATCCATGTCTAAAAACAAGAACAGCCGTTATATTTTACATCTACTGTCTCACACACACTGTTTATAATATGGAAACTCCTAAAATACAACTTACACAGGTTTGGTGAACACTCCAGAGAATTTCTGGCAGTTCTGGTTGTTCCCGCCACACACTCCACACTTGTCAAACTTTAAGTTGGAGCTCAACTTTCCATCACAACCTGCTTTAATGCACTTCCCTTGAACACAGACTGCTGAAGTATCTGGGGAGCAGAGCGTTCCATCCACAACCTGCTCACACAAATAAAACGCTCCGTCAGTGCCCTAATGGCTAATGTATTTACACTAATAGTGGCCACCTAATACAGAACACTCAGACAGAGCTAAAAGGTGTTACATTATATAAAACTGATCTTTTTGAGGGGAGGTGGTTGAACATACCATACAAGCTGCTCAGCCTCAGGGAATTACAGTGGGAGTATCACTGTCAGAGATTCAATCTGCAATTTGTTTATTGTGAGCTGGTTTTGACTGAAACTCTACAGCTGCATATAATTCTGAACACAACTACTCTTTCCTCTCCCAACATGCTTGACGTAGGCAACAATTCTGGTCCTTCTCACTCTACACATCCATATCTAGCAGAGATAAGCTTGTACAGTTATCATGAGTCACCCACTTCCTCTGACACTTGAGGTTGTGTAATTTTTGAAAGAGCATGCAGAGATAGTGATGTCCACACCTTTGGAGCAAGTATGTAAAAGTATCCTGTGCCACTGGCTCTGCAGATAAGCTTGCATCTATCTTTTGGAGAAACTCCGGAGTATTTAGGGACCCACATCACAGAGGATCCAAGTCTATTTGTGTTGAGGCTGAAGTTATTGAAGGACTCGCATTGCTCCTCACGAAAACTTTTCCCTGCCAAATTCAATACATCAGTACAATTTATAAACACATTCAGGGTAACACTGCCACAAAGAAAGATAAACTTACAAGTATCCGTTTGTATGTCAGATGAGATGAAACAGATGTCCCTGTGGAGGAGTTCTAAAAAAATCCATTGTGCTTACCTGAATATTTGCATGGCTCCAGATTGCAGGAGCGATATTTTATACGGAGGCCTTGGCAGTATTTGCCCCCATTTTCTGGAACAGGGTTCCTGCACTCCCTTTTTGCCAGCTGAACTCCTCCTCCACATGTTCGAGAGCAAGATCCATATGCTCCCCATTTAGCCCACTGTCCATCCACCTGTGACTGAAAATATTAAGAACCATCATGTACAAAATACAATCTCGAGAAACAAAACAGCAGTTCTATAGGAATTGAATTTACAAATGTCTAGGATCTGATTTTCCTATATGTTGTCTTCTAAAGAGGAATATGATGGTAGTGGAGAAATTTTATGTATCTGATTTAGCCAAAGCAAGCAGACAAACAAACAAAAACAAAAACTAGGCATTTATTAAAAAGATGAAGATCAAAATTGCATTTACAGTGGCATACAATATTAGCACTTTTTCATGCTCTCACCGTAAGTTTAGTGGTGGCGTTCTTATTAGTGCAAGCACCCCTGTAGCATATCCTGTTGTTGCCACAGCTGGTGCCATCAGCCCAGGGGAAGTGGCGAGTCTGGCATACCAGCTGTCCCCTGGTCTTTCCTGTACACCACAGCTTTGAGCAGGCTTGCATGTATGGGCAGGGCTTGGACCCAGAGCCGAAAGCTAACTCACATTGGCGACTGAGGCTGTAGGCAGTTCCAGGGGGCTCATCTGGTAGCGCAAGCAGCTTCTGGGGCTTGTCTAGTAGACAGTCACCTTTTGAAAACAGACCAGGAGTATGTTGAATATAACAAACTTGCCAGACTAATAATAGACCCCAGTAAATATTTTCATTTAGTGGGCTATAAATTTTACTCACTGAGATGCTGATGTATTTAAAGATTTTCTGATGTAAAAATATAAAAATTGATAACATGCTCTAAAGGAAACGTGTCTGAAGTGGAAATCACTGCATGGGCTCAGGAACACTTCCAAAAACCATCATCTGTGAACATAGTTCGTCACTGCATCCACAAATGCAAGTTAAAACCGTATATAAATAATATGCAGAAACATGGCTGCCTTTTCTGGGCCCAAACTCATTTATGATGGATGGAGGCGAAGTGGAAAATTGTTCTGTGGTCTGACAAATTTAAATTCTTTTCAGAAATCATGGACATTGCATCCTCCAGGCTAAAGAGGAGCAGGACCATCCAGCTTATCATCAGTGCACAGTTCAAAACCCAGCATGTGTTGGTATGAGGGTGCATTAGTGCACATGACATGCGTAGCTTACACATCTGGGAAGGCTTCATTAATGCTGAATGATATATACATGTTTTTGAGCAACATGCTGCCATCTAGATGCAATTTTTTCAGGGAAGGTCTTGCTTATTCCTGCATCCTGCATGTATTACAACTGCATTACTGCACAGTTAAAGAGTCCGGGTGCTAAACTGGCCTACCTGCAGTCCAGACCTGTCTCCCATTTAAAACATGCAGTATCACCTGAGGGCCTATAGATCATGGGCATCCAATGTTGGTTTTTGGCTTTGCCCCTTACATACAAAGATTTCTCCAGATTCTCTGAATCTTTTTATGATATTATGTACCATAGATGATGTGGCCCAGAAATTCTTTGCAATTTTACATTGAGGAACGTTATTCTTAAATTGTTGCACTGTTTGCCCACGCAGTGTTTCACAGAGCGGTGAATCCCTCCCCAGCTTTACTTCTGCCTCTCTGGGATGCTCTTTTTTGTGTGTTACTAACCTGTTGCCAATTAACCTAATTGTTTTTTTCACATTACACAACTTTTCCAGTCTTTTGTTGCCCCTGTCCCAGCTATTTTGAAACATGATGCTGGCACCAAATTCAAAATGACCATATATTTTTTCAAACAGCCCCCCACCAAAGAAAATAAAAATAAAAATTAAATAAAACATTAATTAAGATTTCTCAGTTCCAACATTTGAGATATTGTTTTTGCCTATGTTTTCAAGGAGATACAGGGTTTCCATGATTTGCAAATCATTGCATTCTGTTTTTATTTAATGTTTCACACAGGTGTCCCAAACTTTTTGGAATTGAGGTTGTACTAAACCTGTAAATCACTTCTGGAATGGCCAATGCCTGCACAAATTATAACCGAAGTACAAGTATTACATGGGCTGGAACCTGTTGGGAAAAAAAAAATCTCAAAATTATGACTTAATATTACTGTGGTAAATTTGTTTTCATATTTGATTATAGTTACACATCTGATGCTAATATTTAAAAAAATACCTGTGAAAATAACCATTTCTTTACATTTACGTTATAAACATTACATACTTACAAAACATATCAACACTCTCCAATTAAACACCTCAATTTGTTCAACGAGAACTTGAACTAAGCTTGAGACATTTTAATTTTTTTTTATTAAATTGGTAGGTTTTCTGATGCTATATTTTAAAATTTAACTTTTATGAATGTGAATTAGAAAACAACTGCATTAGAGTTCCAAGATAAAACCCCATTCATGATGCTCTCCTGTCTGAGCAGCCATGTCTGGACGCCAGTATTGCACTGTATGGCCACGCTTGCTTTAATGAGATAGTGTAGTGTGCATCACAGCTAGCATGATAAAAAGACACATTCTATGCAGCCAGACTTACCATAGCTGGCATCCAGGAAGTTGGTCACAAAAGCCGCACTGCAGCTGGACCAGGGGTTGTGGTGATCAATCTGGATGAGGGTAGGGGACATCATGTGGTTGTCTCTGAGTTTCCCAAACATCTCACAGGCCTTCACACTGTCATGTGGCATATTGAGGACATGGCCTGTGCATTGAAATAGTCACTGGGATGAAACAGGCCTATATTATGAAGCATTTTTTTTTTAAAGCTGTTTCCTGCATGTCGTGCATATGTACTTAGAGGCACCCTAGAAATGAATGTTTTACATGCACTTGATAGCATATGGTAGTACTTTCCCATATGTTTCTCTTTATAGTGCTACTTTGACAGTGTTAAAGAAATGTTCTAGAACACTTGATGGCTTAATAGCAGCCGTCATTTGTCAATCGCAATTCCTTTTTAAACTTGGGATATTAAAAGAAATCATTAAGCTTACCTAATTCATGTGCTGTGGTGAAGGCTGAGGGTAGGCCATCATCCTCAATAACTGAACAGCTTCTTTCGGGATCACACATGGTTCCAACATCAGCCATGCCCAGAGTGTCACAGGTTGTAGCCCCACACAAGTCCTGGTGGAATTTTAAAAAGCCCATGACCAGTACGTAGAGATTTGATGCAAGACACGCTATTATTTTAAGAAGGCTTTGTAGTCTCACTGAATGCACAGATGAAAGTAAGAACTTCATTGTGGCTGATGTGATGTGCATCATGGGTTTCTGCTTGGTACTGATCCATACATGTCAACCTTTGGTCAATCAAACCTGTATAACCAACCTCCAAAATCCGTATTTCCCTTATAAAATCCTTATAAGATGCAAATTAAAATAATTTATCTAAAATTTGAATGATAATGAACAATGATATATCCAAGTTACTTTTTATTCAATATTAATAACAATAAACCTTCAGAATGAATACAAAGCTCCAGTGTTTGACAAAAACACAAAGTGTCACACTAATGTTCTGAATTGTACTCCATGACAGCTTTTTTAGCAGTCTGCACCAATACCTTACTAGGCTGCATGTCACAGCAAGTGTCTGTGTTGATCTTGCCGGAGTGCCCATTCAGAATCTTTTCAGTCGCTATTGAAAGTCGCTCAGGCAGAAATACGTGTTTCAAACAAAATGTTACTTCCCGGTTGGCAGGATTCTCGCAATGCGGTGTGCGCATGATCAGAAGTGGAACGAAGTCTCGCTACCACAAGATAACGCACGATTTCATAAGACTCTTTACTGGCTGTCTGTGCTTTCTGTGGTGTACAGTACGTTTGTAAATGTTATGCGCTCTTTTATCATCGTGGGAATTGATTATAGCTCTAAATAAATATTGAAGTTTTTTTTAAAGAATCCGTATAACTTTATTTGTACACCCGTATACTACGTTTATTGAATCAAATCCGTATAAAATATGGACATTCCGTATAGGTTGACATGTATGCTGATCAGTCATAAACTTGACTGTGAATTTTACTGCCTGGCCAAATAAAGATAAGTGCAGTTCTAAATGACCAACAGGGGTGGCCAAGAATGTCTATGAAAATCTGTAGTCAAAACACAAATGATAACAGAGAGGAATGATCGTGGTATAAGCCAGCTGTTTCCTCCATGAGTAAAGAATTGTTAGGGTGGGTGAATGTCAAGAAAATGAAATTTAACCAAGATTTTTTTTCCTGATAACAGTTTATTCACTATATAGTGAAAAGCATCATCCATGGTCAGATTGAAGTGAATGGAAACACACTTTGAGAAATGGCAAGTCCTTTTTCATAATGTTGCTGCTCTCATATTAATACTTGAGTTCATATCTGTGCCCTTAGTCTAGCAAGTGTTACAAGTTTACACTCCACTTAGCAGTATCTTGAAATATGTTTACTCTTGTGTATTGAAGATTCCGTAATCAACCAGATATTACATACACCACACATACCAGCATAGTGCAATACCATGGTGTTTTTACTTGAATAAAAAGGTTATTCCTCCACAAGAGCTTGAGCTTGAATGCATAACTTGATGATTTGACAGCAACAAGTGGCTTTGACACCGAACACTTGAATCATGGCCAAATACTTCAAGCACTTTACTACCACTATTAAAAGGATATTCCATAGATTTTCTTTTTCCCTTTCTTTCTTTCACAATTTCTGCATAATTGGATTGTTTAAAGGAACAGTCCACCATACTTCCATAATGAAATATGTTCTTCTCTGAATTGAGACGAGCTGATCCGTACCTCTCCGAGCTTTGCGCGACCTCCCAGTCAGTCAGAGGCACTGTTACTCCTGTTAGCAATGTAGCTAGGCTCAGCATGGCCAATGGTATTTTGGGGGCTGTAGTTAGATGCGACCAAACTCTTCCACGTTTTTCCTGTTTACATAGGTTTATATGACCAGTGACATGAAACAAAGTTCAGTTACACAAATTGAAACGTGGCGATTTTCTATGCTATGGAAAGTCCGCACTTTAATGACAGGCGTACTAACACCTTCTGCGTGCAAAGCTCGGAGAGGTACGGATCAGCTCGTCTCAATTCAGAGAAGAACATATTTCATTATGGAAGTACGGTGGACTGTTCCTTTAAGAAGTCTACTGTGTTTTATTCTATCTTTCTGAAATGTGTTTTGTCCCTTCAAAAATTTTTTGATTGCTTTTTAAACCTCTTGCTGTTTAACATTTTATATCAAACTGGGCCTAGTGCCATGTATAAAACATAGCTACCCTGTTATTGTGCATTCAATTCCAAGCTATTCAAATAATACACAGGTTCATATATTCATGTTTTTATTTTAAACATGTGCAAGGTACAGGGTGGCCTCCCACTGCCATTTATAAACATACATCTTGCGTACAACTCTGAGCTATTAAAATAATTCACAGATTCATGTAGAAGGGACAGTGAATCCTCAAGCCATCTTTGGATGGCATACATACTCCCACATTAGTGAGATGTCTGACCCTGATGAGTAGCACACAACTTATCTAACCTTGGATGGATGGAGGTTGTCAGGCAGAGGGTCAGATCAGCCTCAGGCTGCAGTCTTGACCTGTATTTGTTTGTCAGGTAGGTGAGTGAGGAAAATCCACTTTCGCAAAGATATGTTGTTGCAAAGGGCAAAAGGCTCATCATAGCTTTTGCTGCCAATTGTGGAAAGTCTTTCTGGCAAGAGATCCAGAACTGGGTGAGTGGTTTAGTTTCATACATGTTTCTGAACATACTGTCAGTGGATAGTTCGATGAGCTGATCCTCATCTGTCACTATCAGGCGTGTGTCCTCTGCTGCGTTGTCTCTGAATGGAAACTGTATCCATGTCTTGTCCCTCCGCCAGAATTCAGCCTCAGAAAAGTAGTTCCTAAATTGTCCCTCGAGCGCCTCCAAGCGCGCAAGAATTGCGCGTGTTACGGGAGACGAGAGCACAGTAGAATCTCCCAGCTCATCCACTGATGGAAACATGGAAAATATTCCCTCCCCGACACGCTCCCTCCATCTTTTGATTTTTTTTGAGAAAGTCTTCCATTCTGTCATACAGCTGAATGGCATATGTATTGCGACCTTGCATAGAACTGTTAAGTCTGTTCAGCTCAGCGAAAATGTCAGCAAGATATGCAAGTTTGGTGACCCAGACATTGTCACTGAAAAGTGCAGCCAGCTCTGTGCGCTTTTGGAGAAGTAAAAACTCCCGAATAGACATGCGTAATTCCAACAAACGTGACAACACTGTTCCACGTGAAAGCCATTGAACCTCAGAATGGTACAGTAGTGCAGTGTGTTGTTCTCCCTCAGCAGCACAGAGATTAGAGAAGAGACGCGTTTGCAAAGCACTCTTCTTAACTATATTGACAACTTTCACGACCGAGTCCGTGACATCTGACAATTCTGCGCTCATGTCTTTGGCAACAAGTGACTCCCTGTGTAGCATGCAGTGCGTCCAAATCACTTGCGGAGCCACATCCCTTACAAGTGCGATTAGTCCACTTTTTAAACCAGCCATGGCTCTTGCACCGTCGGCGCACAGCGCAATACATTTTGCCCATGGAATGTCATTTTCTCTGAAAAAAAATAAATTGTGTGTGTGTGTATATATATATACACACACACACACGAGTGATTCCACGCTTATGGGTACTGAAATGGGGACATGAACTTATTCACCTAAAACCATTTCTTTTTTTACCATCAGGTCACAAAACATGTAATCTTTAATGAATGATATGTTAAAAGATAATTTTAATTTTCTGAGATGTAATAAAAACATATTTATATGCCAAAGTCAAGCCTATGAGTTCCAAAATGATGTCTGTTACATTACTTCTGTTACGATTGTCCATCTCGCGTCTGTTACAAATTAATTACAATCTAGCTATATACCATGTTAATCTTATTGAAAGAATGTGTATGTTTATTCTACTACACATGTTTATTAATTATATTTGCTAAAACATCACCTTCCTATGTTTCAAAAAGTAATTCTACATTGTTAAAATTGAGAATATATATGTCCACAACACTTCTGTTACGTTCTGACTTTGGCATATAAATATGTTTTTATTACATCTCAGAAAATTAAAGTTATCTTTTAACATATCATTCATTAAAGATTACATGTTTTGTGACCTGATGGTAAAAAAAAGAAATGGTTTTAGGTGAATTTTTAAAAATAAGTTCATGTCCCCATTTCAGTACCCATAAGCGTGGAATCACTCATATATATATTACTTTGAAGATTTCAGAACTAGTTGCGCGTTCAGGAAGCCACTTACAAAATAAAAATTCCTCCTGCATTTCCTTTTGATTGACAAAGCGTACAAACGCCAGAAGCTGTGCGTCCTTTGACACGTCTGTTGATTCATCCAATTGTAATTCAAATGCATCTGCCAACCTTCTCTATCAGTTGCACCCTCACATCAGATGCCAGCTCGTCAATGCGGCGAGCAATGGTTGTGTCCGACACTGGAATAGTTTTCAGTTTATTAACGTCAATATCGTTCCCATACATTGTTTTACACGTCAGTTGCTGAAGGCAATATTAAATCCTCTCCAAGTGTGTATGGCTGCTTCTTCTGGGCAATCTGAAGAGCAGCTTGTAAAGCTGCTTTGCGACAATGTTTATTGTTAAAAGCGCTATACAAATAAACTTGACTTGACCTTGATAAGAACATTTCAAAGCTAGCTCACCAACTTTGCCTGATTTCATTTTTGCTCATAACAATGTCCATACACTTGGCATAATAATACAGTTAGGTCCATAAATATTTGGACAGAGGCAACATTTTTCTAATTTTGGTTCTGTACATTACCACAATGAATTGTGAACAAAACAATTCAGATGCAGTTGAAGTTCAGACTTTCAGCTTTAATTCAGTGGGTTGAACAAAATGATTGCATACAAATGTGAGGAACTAAAGCATTTTTTAAACACAATCCCTTCATTTCAGGGGCTCAAAAGTAATTGGACAAATTAAATAATTGTAAATAAAATGTTCATTTCTAATACTTGGTTGAAAACCCTTTGTTGGCAATGACCGCCTGAAGTCTTGAACTCATGGACATCACCAGACGCTGTTTTTCCTCCTTTTTAATGCTCTGCCAGGCCTTTACTGTAGCGGTTTTCAGTTGCTGTTTGTTTGTGGGCCTTTCTGTCTGAAGTTTAGTCTTTAACAAGTGCAATGCATGCTCAATTGGGTTGAGATCAGGTGACTGACGGCCATTCAAGAATATTCCACTTCTTTGCTTTAATAAACTCCTGGGTTGCTTTGGCTTTATGTTTTGGGTCATTGTCCATCTGTATTATGAAATGCCGACCAATCAGTTTGGCTGGATTTGACAGGGATGAGAATTTTCCGCCGATTGGCGGATTTCCGACTTTTTCAGACCAAAATGATCGTTTTTGAGATCGATGTAAATCCGTTGAGAAATTTTTTTTTTTTTTTTTGGGGGGGGGGTATGATTAACGATCTGTGGTCACCTTATAACGCAGACATCCCAAGTCTCCCGGAAATTCCGGTAGTCTCCTGCATATTGATAGAAGCGAGCAAGAGCGCGCGCAACATTAAGGTCTGCATCACGCATCTTAGAATGTGCGCGCGCGAGGGGGTGCGCGAGGGAGACTGTGTGCAGTGTTGCCAGATATGGCTGACGTTTTCCAGCCCAAAATATGTTCAAAACCCGCCAACATGCACTTAAAACTACCCAATCTGGCAACACTGCCTGTGTGCCTGTTCATGTAGCGCATGCCAGACAAAGAGCATCTTTGATTGGGTTATTCAGCAAAATAAGCCAATCAGCTTTCAGTGTGGGCGGGCTTTTATCTCTTTTCTCGAGGACCGGAGTTTTCAGTTGAGTCAGTGCAGCCTACAGGATCGGCACGGCAGAGAGAGAGCGCGCCCCCCCCCCAAAAAAAAATATCAATTACATGTCATATATAAGTGTGTATCTTTTATAAATGGGGTTAGCTTATCTAATGTAGCATGTTGGGGAGAATCATAGTATCATATCTATATTTCTTATGAAATTTTAAGTATGATAGCATGTATAACTCTCCTACTTATTGCTCATTTCATAGGGGGACGGAATTGCTGGCATGTGCCGCGCGGGAGCGTCTGCCCAAATTTTTTAGGCCGAGATGAACTTATAGTTTTTGATTAAAAAAAAAAAATTCCAATATGTAATGCCCATTTTACATGCCTGTTCTTTAATTCAAAATCACCATCTCGAGCTTCAAATTGACCATATGGTATCTGTATTACATTACACAACATCCTGTCCAGATAAAACCTAGTTAGTACACACAACAGTTGAAAGGGAAGTGATAAGTGATGTTGAACATTCCTGCTTAATATGCAAGACCTCCTGCTACCATGATAACATCAGAAGAAAGCTTAAGAGAATTATATGATAGAACTTTTTTCTGGTTTGCACTTCATTTTAAAGGATTAGAGTATTCAAAAGACATGAATAGCTAAAATGCAGAAATATAATACTGTAGAGCTTGTTTATATTAAAAGGTGCATTGATTTTTTTGAAATCATCAAATGTGAATTGATTAAAAACAAGTCTCTTGTACCATATTAATCATTTTCACCTGGGAGTCCACCAAGAAGGGGAATTATTTCCAAATAAATTGCAAATTTTTGCTGATAAAATTAATGGGGCGGCACAGTGGTGTAGTAGTTAGCGCTGTCGCCTCACAGCAAGAAGGTCCTGGGTTCGAGCCCCAGGGCTGGCGAGGGCCTTTCTGTGTGGAGTCTGCATGTTCTCCCCGTGTCCGCGTGGGTTTCCTCCAGGTGCTCCGGTTTCCCCCACAGTCCAAAGACATGCAGGTTAGGTTAACTGGTGACTCTAAATTGACCGTAGGTGTGAGTGTGAATGGTTGTCTGTGTCTATGTGTCAGCCCTGTGATGACCTGGCGACTTGTCCAGGGTGTACCCCGCCTTCCGCCCGTAGTCAGCTGGGATAGGCTCCAGCTTGCCTGCGACCCTGTAGAAGGATAAAGCGGCTAGAGATAATTAATGAATGAATAAAATTAATGGTTTGGGGATTAAAAAAAAAAGCCAAAAATCATTAGCCCCATGGGCCCCGCCCGGGCCCCGCCCCAGTTTTTTCAGACTTTTAAAATATTTTTCATTCTCACAGTATGTCTCTGAATACCTCAGAATTCATCCGGCTGCTTCTGTCCTGCGTGTCACATCAATAAACACTAGTGACCCAGTGCCACTGACAGCCATGCATGCCCAGACCTGTTGCAACAAGGTAGGCAGACTTGGCAATTGCCTAGGGCCCCAGCCCTCGAAGGGCCCCCGCTGCCGAATGACTGGTTATGTATTCAATAGCAATGACAACTTTTTGAGCGCGGCAGCGCAGCGCCTAATGACACTTGTTGAAATACCCTAGTTCCAAGGGGGGGGGGGCCCTAATGCACAACAGCGCCTCCCTAAATGCTTTGGCCGAAAAGTGCAATGACAGTCTGTTGTCAACCCCTCAATGCCCATCTCCATCCAGTCAAGTGGTTGCAGAACTCCGCGGCAAAAAAAACCCAAAATCAAATATGAAGCGAAATTACCCCTCAGGGAGCCAGAAGAGAAAGAAGAAAAGGGAAGAGAAAGACAGAAAAAAACAAGACACTGGTAAGTGAGAATGTACACACTCATTAATACCAAGCGGGTCGACAAGCAAATTTGGTAGCTAGCTTACGTTAATGGTAGCTATCTTGTAGACAGTGTTTATAACAGTGATGTAAACGTTGTCATGCACAACAGGCTTACAAACTTGCAAGGACTGGCTAAAAATTCTAATATGTGCCACACAAATAGGTGAAAGACTGTCAACTTCTCCCAGATTAACTTATTGTGTTTATCAAAATGTCATAGACAGAGTTAGTTTCAGCGAGCTACATGGCTTTCATCAGAAGTAGCTAGTGTGTCGTGAGCATGGGCGTATCACCCGCGGGGGATGCGTACGTTTCATCCCCCCCACTTTTGTTGAAACACAATTTCATCCCCCGCACTTTTGTCAGATTAAAATGACATTATGAAAATTATACAGCTACTATAAAATGTGTAACAAGGAAGTAAACTATTGCCATAACGTTAGACAAAAAACAGCCGTGCAACGGACTCAAAACAGTTTCTCTCACCCGACCAATCAGCAGTTGCGTGAAAATAATAGCCAGTTTGCGTAGCGGGCCGAAAGCGCTCAATAATACAGTATCTGTCTGCAGAGCTGCAGAGCCAACACCAGTTTTACCGCTCCTGATTCACCGTTCCAGGTTTGACGTCGCATGCGGTGCTTACTGTGCCTGGCTCTGCGGCTCTGCAGACAGACCCTTCTCAAAGCGCTTGCGATGCCGTCGTTCAAACAGTTGTCCCAGGTGCCATGCCCTAAAAGATTGTGTTAATAGTACTAGTTGTAAAGTCAGTTGAGGCAAGTTTTTTATTACGAGTGTGTGTGTTTGTTCTACTTTTCATGCATTATAACTGCTTATCACTTTTTAGAAGAGTTTTTCAATTGAGATTTTAAGGCATTTCAAATCAAATGAATGTTCAATAATTGTTGTACAGTAATGTTATTTGGCCATTAACTGTGTTGTATGTGTAGTCTATTTTATCATTTTCAAATTTTATGCATTAAACCTGATGTAATGCATGATGCAAACAAGTTTTGTACACGAGTTTGAATAATTAAAGACATTAAAAGCAGGAACTGCCCCGTCTTATTTGAATGCTATACTAAAGAGGTCCTTCCAGGATGCTGCGCTTCTCCAACATGAACTGATTAGCCATGCCTCCTGGTCACACAAAGCGATCCCAGTCCAAACTGTTATGCATGATGGTGTATGATCTATACACTGTGTATGACTTCTTGGGCTATGTGAAGTTTTTGGTTTTGTTTATATCAGTGTATACCAGTGTAGGCAGCAATACTGACATCTCTGTTATAGAACAGTATCCTGTTACCTAGAATTATCACTCAATACTTTTTGCCTTCACTTACTGAATAATTACATAGCCCTGGCAGTAACAACACCAAAACCCAACATGATAGATCTCTGCATGAAATGCAGAACTTGGCTGGAGTCAACTGGATTTATAGGCTTTCTGCTGTCCTCCCTTTCATTTGCATCCATGGACCATGGGTATGAAAAAGTTCCATATCGGTCATTGACAGTACATCACAGTGTACACGCCGGGCGTGTATATAGCCATAAACCGATTTCTAATGATATGGCTTCCCCATTCCAGAACACCCCCACTTTTGGAAAGCTTGATACGCCCCTGGTTGTGAGCATGAATGGAGTAGGACAGGGGATGGCTCACAAGAAAGCTCTTTTTTACATAAATAGCCTATTTATGTAAAAAAAGTGGCACTGATGTCAATTGAATGTGATGTCCGCAGGTCTTTGGACATGGAGGGTATTGTGGCTGCCTTTGCTGAAGCCAAAGCCCGCAAGCAGCAGTTTTAGACATTTTGCCCATGATTCTAGTTGTGTATTCTTAAATTTTAATATTATATAATTTTAATATTCTTAAATGTGTTTTTCTATACCTTTTGCACTTTTCTGTGTGTGCTGGTTCTTATTAAGATTCTTATTCATCTTTGTAATCATTTAATCACCATTTGAAGTTATTTCTACTTGTGTATATACTGTAAATATTTAGTGTTGTGTTATTTGCACATTTTATATTACTTTGTCTTATTTTCATATTTGATTTTATATATATATATATATATATATATGGGGCAGCACGGTGGTGTAGTGGTTAGCGCTGTTGCCTCAGAGCAAGAAGGTCCGGGTTCGAGCCCCGTGGCCGGCGAGGGCCTTTCTGTGCGGAGTTTGCATGTTCTCCCCGTGTCCGCGTGGGTTTCCTCCGGGTGCTCCGGTTTCCCCCACAGTCCAAAGACATGCAGGTTAGGTTAACTGGTGACTCTAAATTGACCGTAGGTGTGAATGTGAGTGTGAATGGTTGTCTGTGTCTGGTCCAGGGTGTACCCTGTCTTTCGCCCGTAGTCAGCTGGGATAGGCTCCAGCTTGCCTGCGACCCTGTAGAACAGGATAAAGTGGCTAGAGATAATGAGATATATATATATATATATATATATATATATATATATGTGTGTGTATATTTTGTCTATTCTTGTGTTTAATTGGGTTTGATAATTATTTATAATAATGTAAAGAGTTCATTTATTAAGTAAAAATCGTAAGAATGATTACAATATGTGTGATGTTTATTAAGTCTTCAGTGGGTAGGCAGCCATAAGGCCTTTCGTCGAGGGGGGGATAGTTATGGGCCCCAGATCCCCCTTTGCCTAGGGCCCCCAAATAGCTTGAAACGGGCCTGTGCATGCCCAAGCCATCACACTGCCTCCGCCGTGTTTTACAGATGATGTGGTATGCTTTGGATCATGAGCTGTACCATGCCTTCGCCATACTTTTTTCTTTCCATCATTCTGGTAGAGGTTGATCTTGGTTTCATCTGTCCAAAGAATGTTCTTCCAGAACTGTGCTGGCTTTTTTAGATGTTTTTTAGCAAAGTCCAATCTAGCCTTTTTATTCTTGAGGCTTAGGAGTGGCTCGCACCATGCAGTGAACCCTCTGTATTTACTTTCATGCAGTCTTCTCTTTATGGTAGATTTGGATATTGATACACCTACCTCCTGGAGAGTGTTGTTCACTTGGTTGGCTGTTGTGAAGGGGTTTCTCTTCACCATGGAAATTATCCTGCGATCATCCACTACTGTTGTCTTCTGTGAGTGTCCAAGTCTTTTTGCTTTGATGAGTTCACCAGTGCTTTCTTTCTTTCTCAGGATGTACCAAAGTGTAGATTTTGCCACTCCTAATATTGTAGCAATTTCTCGGATGGGTTTTTTCTGTTTTCGCAGCTTAAGGATGGCTTGCTTCACCTGCATGGAGAGCTCCTTTGACTGCATGTTTTCTTCACAGCAAAATCTTCCAAATGCAAGCACCACACCTCAAATCAACTCCAGGCCTTTTATCTGCTTAATTGAGAATGACATAATGAAAGAATTTCCCACACCTGCCCATGAAATAGCCTTTGTCCAATTACTTTTGGTCCCTTTAAAAACAGGGTGGCACATGTTAAGGAGCTGAAACTCCTAAACCCTTCATCCAATTTTAATGTGGATACTCTCAAATGAAAGCTGAAAGTCTGGACTTTATGTCCATTATATAACTATAACTTGAATATGTTTCAGTAAACAGGTAAAAAAAAAAGAAAATGTGTGTCAGTGTCCAAATATATATATCAGCTGGATAGTACAGTGGTAATGCTCACTGACTACGACGCAGGAGATCGGGGTTCGAATCCCGGTCGGGGCAAAACATCATCCAGTAAGGGTCCTTAGGCAAAACCCCTCATGATATATCAGCCTACCTCAGGAATGAGTCATAGAGTCATACCGGCTCAGACGTCGCCCGGGTCAACAAGGTCTGCGTCAGTTGCTAGGGAACCAGGGCAAACTGATGAGAAATGGGCTACTGGAACAAGACATCGATGGACGAGGACAGAAAATATGGATTTGCTGGAATGCTACTATACAAGCAATCCCAGAGAGAGGGGATACATGCAGAGAATGTGGGACCATTGGATACTTCGAAACCCACAATCAAGGCTAACAAAGAAACAGCTATTAGCCCAGTGTTCCAACATCCATAATCGAAATCTGCTATCACAACTAGAGATTAATGAAATACAACAACGATGCTACGGCAAGGGGGAACCAGGAAGACAGGTCAGCGGGGAGATGTCATCATCCCCACAACCAGAGATTGGGTACCAAGCCCCAACAGCTAACAGCCTCAACACAAGAGCTGCTGACCTGAGAAGGAAGATCGTGACCCAACTGGAAACCTGGAGCCCCCGACAAATACCGAAGCTGAGTTGCCAAGTACCTTCAGAAGATCTACTAGTAGATGTGAATGCTGCTCTGAAGACAATCTCCACAAGAACCATCACTGAGACCAACAAGCTGATACACAGTACAGCAACAGTAATCATGGAGATGCTTGGACACAAGGTGGGCTCGGGACATAAACAGTATCCACCATGGAAGAGACGATTAGAGGCCAAGATAAAGGCAGCAAGGAGAGAAGTTAGCCAGCTAGCTGAACTACAGAAAGGGAACATGGTGAATAAAGGGGCGCCCAGGAAGTACAACTCACTCTCCATACCAGAGGCACTCGAAACTGCCAAACAGCGACTAACAGCTCTGGCCACCCGGTTGAGGAGATACACCAAGGAAGGAGAGGCCAGGAGAATAAACAAGCTGTTCTCCACTGAACCAGCCAAGGTGTACTCTCAATGGCAGGGGAACAACAACCGGTCAGACCCACCAAGAGCTGAGGTGGAAAAATACTGGAAAGACATATGGGAAAGAAAGGCATCACACAACACCGATGCCCAATGGTTAGTGGACCTAAGAGCTGACCACAGCAACCTCCCAGAACAAGAACCAGTAACCATCTCAATGGCAGACGTCCAAGAAAGAGTGTCAAAGATGAAGAGCTGGACAGCACCAGGCCCCGATATGATCCATACGTACTGGCTGAAGAAGCTAACTGCACTCCATGAACGCCTTGCAGCACAGATGAACCAGCTGCTGAGGGATGGAACCCACCCAGAATGGCTAACCCAAGGCAGGACAGTCCTAATCATGAAGGACCCCCAGAAGGGACCCATCCCATCCAACTACCGGCCAATTACCTGTCTCTGCACAACATGGAAGGCCCTGTCAGGCATCATTGCGGCAAAAATGAGTAAGCATGTGGCTCAATACATGAGCGAGGCACAGAAAGGAATTGGCAGTAACACCAGAGGAGCCAAGCACCAGCTACTGGCCGATAGAACAGTCGCCCGAGACTGTAAGAAGAGACAGACCAACCTGTGCACTGCCTGTATTGACTACAAGAAAGCCTACGACTCAATGCCACACACATGGATACTGGAATGTCTGGAACTGTATAAGATCAACAGGAACCTAAGGACCTTCATACAGAACTCAATGGAAATGTGGAAGACAACCCTAGAGGCCAACTCAAAACCCATTGCCCAAGTCAACATCAAGTGCGGCATATACCAAGGAGATGCACTATCACCACTGCTGTTCTGCATAGGCCTGAACCCCCTCAGTCAGATCATCACGAAGAGCGGCTACGGGTACCGATTCCGTAGTGGGGCAACAATCAGCCACCTGCTCTACATGGATGACATCAAGCTGTATGCCAGGAACGAGCGAGAAATAGACTCGCTGATCCACACCACCCGGATCTACAGCGATGACATAGGGATGTCATTCGGATTGGACAAGTGTGGCCGGATGGTCTCAAAGAGAGGCAAGATGATCCGGACTGAAGGGATTGACCTACCAGAGGGCAACATAGGTGATATCCAAGACAGCTACAAGTACCTTGGCATCCCACAGGCTAATGGAAACCATGAAGAGGCCACAAGGAAGTCAACCACAGCCAAATACCTCCAGAGAGTAAGGCAGGTCCTGAAAAGTCAGCTGAATGGTAAAAACAAGGTCCGAGCCATCAACATGTACGCACTACCAGTCATCAGATACCCCGCTGGTATCATAAACTGGCCAAAGGAGGAGATAGAAGCCACAGATATCAAGACTAGAAAGCTCCTCACCATGCATGGAGGGTTCCACCCCAAGTCCAGCACCCTGAGACTATACACTAAGCGGAAAGAGGGAGGCCGAGGGCTAGTGAGCGTCAAGACCACGGTCCAGGATGAAACATCGAAAATCCGAGAATACATCAGAAAGATGGCCCCAAAGGATGAACTGCTAAGTGAATGTCTCAGGCAGCAGAGCCCTGATGAGAGTGCAGAGGAGGAGGAGGAACAGACAACCTGGAGAGACAAACCCCTACATGGCATGTACCACCGTCAGATAGAGGAAGTGGCTGATATCAAGAAATCCTACCAGTGGCTGGATAATGCAGGACTGACAGACAGTACAGAGGCACTAATCATGGCAGCACAAGAACAGGCCATAAGCACAAGAGCCATAGAGGCCAGGATCTACCAGAGTAGATCAGACCCAAGATGCAGGCTGTGCAAAGAAGCCCCTGAAACAGTCCAGCACATAGTAGCAGGGTGTAAGATGCTAGCTGGATCAGCGTACATGGAGAGGCACAACCAAGTGGCTGGGATAGTATACAGGAACATCTGCAACCAGTATGGAATAGAAATACCCAAGTCCCAATGGGCCATACCACAGAAGGTGGCTGAGAACAACAGGGCCAAGATTCTGTGGGACTTCAGCTTCCAGACTGACAAACAGATCCTGGCTAACCAACCAGACATAGTGGTGGTGGACAAAGAGCAGAAGAGGGTGGTGGTGATAGATGTGGCAATCCCAGCTGACGCCAACATCAGGAAGAAGGAACATGAGAAACTTGAGAAGTATCAAGGGTTGAAAGAGCAGCTGGAACGGATGTGGAAGGTCAAGGGTTGCGTGGTCCCCGTGGTAGTGGGGGCACTTGGGGCAGTAACCCCCAAACTGGGAGAGTGGCTCCAGCAAATCCCAGGAACAACATCTGAAGCCTCAGTCCAGAAGAGCGCAGTCCTAGGAACATCGAAGATACTGCGCAGAACCCTCAAACTCCCAGGCCTCTGGTAGAGGACCCGAGCTTGAGGATGACATGGATACCACCCCCCCGCCGGGGGTGAGAAGGAAATTTTTTATATATATATATATATATATATATATACACACACACACACACTAATATATATATATATATATATATATATATATATATATATAGATAGATAGATAGATAGATAGATAGATAGATAGATAGACCTAACTGTATACTGGCCTCAGTACTGGCTGTTGTGGATAGGAGCTGCAGTGTTTTAGACCAGGAATATCTTTCAAAAAAATATTTCAAAAGGGTTCATTGGGGAACTAAATGTCATCGTTTTTTTATTTGTTATTTGATTTTTTTTTTCAAAGGTATCTTCTTTTCAATAATATTGCAGTGTGCGTCTTGTGTCTGGGATCTTAGTCAGCTGGGGACTGAATAGGTTCGGCCAATCACGGGGAACCTGACAGAGCCAGCCTGTAACATGCGGCCTCGTGATTGGCACAGCAGCGATGGGGGGGGGGGGGGGGGTCCTCCTTTGTGTACAGGAGGCTTGGAGGGACAGGTTTAGGCTAGTCTCACGCTGTGAGTGAACCAGTGCACAGCCTGAGAGAGCTCCTACTGTATGTGTCCTGAATGTGTGCATTGCTGACTGAAAGATATCTTCTGCCTCCATTTATCCGTTCACTACAATATGTTGGATTCATGTTAAATGTGTATTTAAAGACGACATTTACATTTGTGGGAAAAAAATTGGTTGGAAAAAAAAAAAATTCTAAAAATCAACCACAAATTTCACGACCCCCCTGCAGTACCTCTGTGGACCCCCTAAGGGTCGCGGACCCCCTGTTGAAGACCTCTGGTCTATACTGTACCTCTCACATGCAGTCGACAACCCCAATTCAGAGAAAGTTGGAACAGTATGGGAAAAGCAAATAAAAAAAATAAAAGCAATGATTTATAAATTTACTTTGACTTGTATTTCACTGCAGACAGTATGAACCCAAGATATTTCATTTTTTGTCTGGTCAACTTAACACATGAAATCATACATCCATTCCTGCGTTTCAGGCCTGCAACACATTCCAAAAGTTGGGATGGGGGCAATATAGGGCGAGTAAGAAGGTAAAACAATTAAATATTGATGTGATTTGAAACAGGTGATTAGAATCATGATTTGGGACAAAATCAGTATCCAGGAAAGGCCTAGTCTTTCAGGAGCAAAGATGGGCTGAGGATCTCCAGTTTGTCAACAAATGCATGAGAAAATTATTGAATCGTTTAAAAACAATGTTCCTCAAAGAAAGATAGGAAGGGATTTAACTATTTCACACTCTATTGTGCATAATATCATCAAGGAATCTGAAGGAATTTCAGATTCCTTTCAGATTCGCATCAAGGAATCTGAAGGAATTTCAGTGCATAAAGGACAAGGACGCAAGCCTAAGCTGAATATCCGTGATGTCCAACCCCTCAGATGGCACTGCATCAAGAACCATCATTCATCCAGTTAAAACTTTACTGTGCAAAAAGGAAGCCTGATATTAATTGTGTCCAGAAGCACCATTGACTTCTCTAGGCTTGGAGGCATTTGGGATGGACCATCACACAGTGGAAACGTGCATTATGGTCAGACAAATCAGTATTCCAGAGCTTTTTTGTCAGAAATGGACACTGTGCTCCAGACCAAAGACAAAAAGACCATCCAGACTGTTACCAGCAACAAGTCCAAAAGTCAGGGTCTATCATGGTATGGGGTTGTGTCTGTGCTCTTGGTAAAGGCAACTTATACTTCTGGGATGGCAGCATTAATGCAGAAAAAAAGTACATTGAGATCTTGGAGCAACATGTGCTGCCTTCAAGACGAAGTCTTTTCCAGGGATATTTCAGCAAGACATTGCAAAACCACATTCTGCACACATTACAAAATGTGTGGCTGTGGAAGGAGAGGGTGTGTCCGCTCTGTCCCCAATAGAGAATGTGTGGTGAATTTTGAAATGAAACATGAAACAAAACTTCAATGTTGCACACCTTAAGGCCTATTTACAGGAAGAATGGGACAAAATAACACCTGAAACAATATCACTTGGTGTCTTCAGTCCATAAACATCTTTTAAGTGTTATGAGAAGGACTGGCAACATCATAAAGTGGTAAATGCTTTACTGTTCCAACTTTTTAAAAAATGTGTTGCAATAATCAAAATTGAAATGCATTTATTTTGAAAAAACAATATAATTCATGAGGTAAAATAATGTGCATTCATTGAGTATCAAGTATTAATCAAGTAGTATTTTGAATGAAATACAGGTCAAAGATTATTTACAGGGGTGCTTGAAAGTTTGTGAACCCTTTAGAATTTTCTATATTCTGAATAAATGACCTAAAACATCATCAGATTTTCACACAAGTCCTAAAAGAACCCAGTTACACAAATGAGACAAAATATTATACTTTGTCATTTATTTATTGAGGAAAATCATCCAATATTACATATCTGTGAGTGGCAAAAGTATGTGAACCTTTGCTTTCAGTATCTGGTGTGACCCTTTGTGCAGCAATAACTGCAACTAAACGTTTCTGGTAATTGTTGATCAGTCCTACACACCAGCTTGGAGAAATTTTAGCCCATTCCTCCATACAGAACAGCTTCAACTCTGGGATGTTGGTTGGTTTCCTCACATGAACTGGTCCTTTCACAGCATTTCGATTGGATTAAGGTCGGGACTTTGACTTAGCCATTCCAAAACATTAAATTTTATTCTTCTTTAACCATTCTTTGGTAGAACAACTTGTGTGCTTAGGGTTGTTGTCTTGCTGCATGACCCACCTTCGCTTGAGATTCAGTTCATGGACAGATGTCCTGAAGTTTTCCTTTAGAAGTTGTTGGTATAATTCAGAATTCATTGTTCCATCAATGACGGCAAGCCATCCTGGCCCAGGTGCAGCAAAACAGGCCCAAACCATAATACCACCACCATGTTTCACAGATGGGATAAAGGTTCTTATGCTGGAATACAGTGTTTTCCTTTCTCTAAACATAATGCTTCTCATTTAAACAAAAAAAGTTCTATTTTGGTCTCTTCCATCCACAAAACATTTTTCCAATAGCCTTCTGGCTTGTCCATGTGATCTTTAGAAAACTGCAGATGAGCAGCAATGTTCTTTTTGGAGAGCAGTGGCTTTCTCCTTGCAACCTTGCCATGCACACCATTGTTGTTCAGTGTTCTCCTGATGGTGGACTCATGAACATTAACATTAGCCAATGTGAGAGAGGCCTTCAGTTGCTTAGAAGTTACCCTGGGGTCCTTTGTGACCTCACTGACTATTACACGCCTTGTTCTTGGAGTGATCTTTGTTGGTCGACCACCCCTGGGGAGGGTAACAATTGTCTTGATTTTCCTCTATTTGTACACAATCTGTCTGACTGTGGATTGGTGGAGTCCAAACTCTTTAGATATGGTTTTGTAACCTTTTCCTGCATCAACAACACTTTTCCTGAGGTTCTCAGAAATCTCCTTTGTTCGTGCTATGATACACTTCCACAAACATGTGTTGTGAAGATCAGAATTTGATAGATCCCTGTTCTTTAAATAAAACAGGGTGCCCACTTACACCTAATTGTCATCCCACTGATTGAAAACACCTGACTCTAATTTCACCTTCAAATTAACTGCTAATCCTAGAGTTTCACATACTTTTGCCACTCACAGACATGTAATATTGGATCATTTTCCTCAATAAATAAAATGACCAAGTATAATATTTGTCTCATATTTATTTACTTTTAGGACTTGTGAAAATCTGATGTTTTAGGTCATATTTATCCAGAAATGTAGAAAATTCTAAATGGTTCACAAACTTTCAAACACGACTGTATCATGTCTTTACATATTTTGGTTGCAGTCCCATGACTTCAGTACACATGTGCTGAGATTGATAATTAATGATACACAAAAACAAACAGAAAACTGCCCATTGCGATTAAGTGAAGTGTCACAAGTGACTCTTCCTTACCTGCTTTGTGAACAGAATAGCCGTGTCCCAGTACTCAGGGTGTTTGTCATTCACCTTGTTCAACCTTCTCTGCCAGGTGCAGAAGTTGCGCAGTGTGAGAGCAGCATTGCTGGAGATCTTGGGTCCTTCCTCAGGCTCATAAATCACCAGCATGTCCACTACTACAATGTTGATGAGGTTCATGATGCTGGGGTGCCGGTACAGCTTGGCAGCAACAGCCATGAGAGTCAAAAGGTAATGTCTCAGGTCGTCCCCATGGAATTTGGCCATGGACTCGTCAGCTACAATCAACACCTCCACATACCTGGGCAGAGAAACGAACCTTTTGGCCCTGTTTATGCCTTTCAGTACAGCCTTAGTTTGGATTTGTGCGTGCGCCTTTACGCGCCCGGACATATGCACTGATCCTGCTGTGCCTTGGTTTATTCCAGATGTCACTCCGCATCTTGAAGTGACATCATTATGTGAAGTGCGGCGGCGTATAACGTGCGTCTTTCCAGCGCTTAAGGGAAATCCATCAACTGTCTCATTCCCTCTAACGTGGAAATCGTATTCCATACCGTTATAAGAAAACGCGCCGCGCACTCCTCCACACACACTGAGAGCCGCGGAGGAGGAAGGGTCCGAGTTCACATCCCCGGAATAGAAGCAGCGGTGCAGAGATGAGGATACTTCTGCTGGATGTTTCTCATATGCGACATCAGGTGCCAGAAAACTAGAGTCCGGTATGATATTCAGATGGAAGACCTGCTTAAAAGCGTTTATTTCAAAAACCATGCTGGTATCCGTTCTTATCCCCTCCTTCTGACTGGGGGCATTGGAGAATTGCACAAGTTCACAAAAATCGATTTCGAGGCACATGTGTAAATTGGTGATCAGCAGGGGGGTTAAAAAATGATACACCAACCGAACGAACATTGTTAATTAGTGCAGAGATGCTCTCCAAAAATACCAGACAATAATTTGTAGTAGCCTGAATTGCATGTCTTAATTATCCTATATCAGTGACCTGATGACAAAATGACCCAAGTACTCCATGGCTGAGCAGTCCTCTGGAGGCAATTCAGGCTGAAGTGAGAGCAAATATGGAGCTGAGAGCTTACTGGGGACTGGTTCAGCGCTCCTGATTAATGCGAAAGCTGGAGCGACATTTGGGCGTGGCCTTAACGGACAGCGCAAAATCAGAAGTGTAAATTTATGACCGATGAAAAAGTGCGTACTTTGCCTATAACGTTTGTGATAAAACCCTATCTACTGGATAGCATAAAATTTAAATTGATTGACATCTTTAGAAAGCATGTCCGTGTTTATTGTTCTAATAGACACTACTTTATTTTATCTTATCTTTATGAATGCTTGTACTTTAAGAGGTTCCCCAAAGTGTGATAAATGCACCAAATACCACTTCACGGATTCACAAACAAGCAAATTTTCGCCCTCTGGTGTTAGCCTTTTGTCACCATTTCCTTTGAAAATACATGCTTATTTACAGGTCTCTGCATTTAAATTAGTAAGTGAACATGATCAAAAATGTTGACCGTACACAATCACATATCCTATCTATTCAAAGAAATGTATTTTTTGTGTTTGAGGTTTTAGGGGTATATGAAAAAAAATCAGACATTTTAAGGTCATCCCTTCAATAAAATGCCTTTTTTTTGCCCCACCATAAACTTTTAAAGAAGGCATGCACAGAATATAAAAAAAATAAAAATAGGCACGAATGTTTTACTGGGAAATACGTCCGGGACACTGAGTAACATATTTAAACGGCCCTTTAGTAAAATAAATGAAATTGAGTTCTCTCTGAAATTTGGTCATTATGTTTATTTCTGTAATGTCTCAAAAAAAAAAAAAAACCCAGGCCATTCTGTGGCCGGGAAGTTATTTAATTTGAAGGGATTCCCTCGCAAATAAGGTGCATGAAATCACTCACTTCAAGCAGACCGAGGAAGTCCGTGTGCGCATGCGCAGGTTTAATCTCTGCTTCTTCTTCTTCTTCTGGGTTTTACGGCAGCTGGCATCCACAGTGTTGCATTACTGCCATCTACAGGCTTACCTTTGACCATACACTGACAGTTCCATCATTCTGTCGCTAAACGAACAGCTGATCACACCGAGGTACTCGCTGAGCGCCGATATTTATTAGCTTGGTCCTGCGTTTCCTTTCCTTTGCAGCATAATGTCTTTTCTTCTCGCTTTCCATTACTGTAGTAGGTCTTTCACGTTTCATTCACACACTTATGTCCTCCATGTTTCTCTCCTGTTTCAAATTTGTATCCCACGATGCCTTGCGCGAACGGGGAAAGCCCACCACGTGATGCATGATGTAGTATCTTGAATTGGGTCATGGTGAAGCAGGAAAAAAATAGTGGAGAATTTAGGGCCACGTGACCCTAAATTAATTAATTGTTCTATTAATAATAATAATAATAATAATAATAATAATAATAAAAAA
The DNA here is from genome assembly GCF_027579695.1 of Neoarius graeffei. Taxonomy (NCBI): domain Eukaryota; kingdom Metazoa; phylum Chordata; class Actinopteri; order Siluriformes; family Ariidae; genus Neoarius; species Neoarius graeffei. The sequence continues at coordinate 14,128,874 of NC_083585.1, forward strand.
ATTGGAAGTCTGTGATTCGAATTCAGTAGCTCTCTGTCCACTAAACAAAAGTAATTGGGTGTCAAGGAAAATTCTTTTTATGAGCTAAACTTGAAAAATCTGAAAGGCAGAATACCTTTAAATAATGCTGGCTGGTGTTGACTGGTCTATCAGATATATTCCATTCAGCTAGCATGATACTGAACTTGTCTTCTACCCATTCAGTATCATGCTAGCTGAATGGAATATCTGATAGAACACTCAACACCAGCCATTATTATTATTATTATTATTATTATACATACACATTCCTTTCAAGGGTTCAGCACGTCTTTCTCTTTCAAAATTCTCTCAAAATCTTCTGTATTTAACCAAGCAAACCTGGCGGCCATGTTTGTTTATAAATTATCACAGTAGCCCGCTAGCGCGGAAGTTTTACGTCTCCGATGTGTGACGTCATGTTGTCTTGACAATTATGCAGTATCGTAAACCATATTTAATGCTCATTCTCCATTGGACAAAGTGACATAAAACACATAGGATAAGCAATATGCAAACAACGTTGCATGCTATCGAATCGAATGAAATCTGCTAGAAGGGAATAGAATACATGTTTTTTTTTCCACAGAAAAAGTGTCCTGTATGCATAATAATTCCCAATATTTCACTCCGATGAGCTCACTCCCAGTGTTTTCCTGTTGACTAGACACGCGTTGTCAAAATGGCGAACCAGTTCAAAATTAAAATTCTTTTAATTGCATATTTTTCGTGGATGTATCCATATAATATAATGAACATTATTGTGGTGCAAAGATATGAAGTTTATCTTCTTGTTTTGAAAAATATATTACTTGTTCACTTCGCTCACTTGTGAAATACAGTGGTGCTTGAAAGTTTGTGAACCCTTTCGAATTTTCTATATTTCTGCATAAATATGACCTAAAACAACATCAGATTTTCACACAAGTCCTAAAAGGAGATAAAGAGAACCCAGTTAAACAAATGAGACAAAAATATTATACTTGGTCATTTATTTATTGAGGAAAATGATCCAATATTACATATCTGTGAGTGGCAAAAGTATGTGAACCTTTGCTTTCAGTATCTGGTGTGACCCCCTTGTGCAGCAATAACTGCAACTAAACATTTTCAGTAACTGTTGATCAGTCCTGCACACCAGCTTGGAGGAATTTTAACCCATTCCTCCACACAGAACAGCTTCAACTCTGGGATGTTGGTGGGTTTCCTCACATGAACTTCAGGTCCTTTCACAACATTTCGATTGGATTAAGGTCAGGACTTTGACTTGGCCATTCCAAAACATTAACTTTATTCTTCTTTAACCATTCTTTGGTAGAACAACTTGTGTGCTTAGGGTCATTGTCTTGCTGCATGACCCACCTTCTCTTGAGATTCAGTTCATGGACAGATGTCCTGACATTTTCCTTTAGAATTTGCTGGTATAATTCAGAATTCATTGTTCCATCAATGATGGCAAGCCATCCTGGCCCAGATGCAGCAAAACAGGCCCAAACCATGATACTACCACCACCATGTTCTTATGCTGGAATGCAGTGTTTTCCTTTCTCCAAACATAATGCTTCACATTTAAACTAAAAAGTTCTATTTTGCTATCATCCATCCACAAAACATTTTTCCAATAGCCTTCTGGCTTGTCCACGTGATCTTTAGCAAACTGCAGATGAGCAGCAATGTTCTTTTTGGAGAGCAGTGGCTTTCTCCTTGCAACCCTGCCATGCACACCATTTGTCGTTCAGTGTTCTCCTGATGGTGGACTGATGAACATTAACGTTAGCCAATGTGAGAGAGGCCTTCAGTTGCTTAGAAGTTACCCTGGGGTCCTTTGTGACTTCGCCAACTATTACACACCTTGCTCTTGGAGTGATCTTTGTTAGTCGACCACTCCTGGGGAGGGTAACAATGGTCTTGAATTTCCTCCATTTATACACAATCTGTCTGACTGTGGATTGGTGGAGTCCAAACTCTTTAGATATGGTTTTCTAACCTTTTCCAGCCTGATGAGCATCAACAATGCTTTTTCTGAGGTCCTCAGAAATCTCCTTTGTTTGTGCCATGATACACTTCCACAAACGTGTTGTGAAGAGAGACAAGATAGATCCCTGTTCTCTAAATAAAACAGGGTGCCCACTCACACCTTGGCATCTCATTGATTGAATACACCTGACTCTAATTTCACCTTCAAATTAATTGCTAATCCTAGAGGTTCACATACTTTTGCCACTCACAGATATGTAATATTAGATCATTTTCCTCAATAAATAAATGACCAAGTATAATATTTTTGCCTCATTTGTTTAACTGGGTTCTCTTTATCTACTTTTAGGACTTGTGTGAAAATCTGATGATGTTTTAGGTCATATTTATGCAGAAATATAGAAAATTCTAAAGGGTTCACAAACTTTCAAGCACTACTGTATATATTCACCACTCGAAGGTAAACTTAATATCTTCATGCCACCATGTAATATCCTCCATTTATGTCAATATGGACAAAAACTTTACACACACACACACACACACACACACACGTGTCTTTTTGAATGGTCAAGTTATGGCCCTTTTCCACTACCCTTTTTCAGCTCACTTCAGCTCGCTTCAGCTCACTTCAGCCCGACACGGCTCGCATTTCAACTACCAAAAACCAGCACGACTCAGCTCGCTTCAGCCCTGCTTAGCCCCTAAAACTCGCACGGTTTTGGAGTGGGGCTGAAGCGAGCCAAACCGTGCCGAGTGAGTCTGGGGGCGTGAGCAGACACTCCCCTGTGCACTGATTGGTGAGGAGGAGTGTCCTCACATGCCCACACACGCCCCGCGAGCACGCTGGGATCTGTAAACACCATAAACCCGGAAGAAGAATAATTATGAATTACGAGAATTTCTGAAGCCTTATGCGCCTCGCCTCATCTATACGCTCTTGCCAGTATCTGTTGGCGTTGTCGGTGACAACAAGCCACAGCACCAAGACCAGCAACACTAACGACTCCATGTCCTCCATGTTTATTGTTTACTATTCGGGTCGTGAGACTACTGCTTAAAAGATCACTGAATCAGTGACATACAGAGCATCGTGGACGAGTTTGCGGAGCGCAAGGCTCGTCGTATGCCCTTCAAATAATGCGCGCAGTAGGCTACTGATGTTTTATTATGAGCCATGTACAGTATGTTGCCTAATGTTTTTTTGTTTCTGAGTTACATGTTCGTTTGAAGGACTTAATGTACAAAATAACATAGTTGCACCCCGTAGTGTTGAAATTGGTAAACACAGTGCATTCAGTGAGGTTTGCACCGCCCTCCTTTTATTTCTGACTCTTCCTGTCACCGTTGCAACCTCTGAGCGCTCATTTGTATGCCCTTCAAATAATGTGCGCAGTAGGCTATTGATGTTTTATTATGAGCCATGTACAGTATCCTAATGTTTTTTGTTTCTGAGTTACATGTTCGTTTGAAGGACTTGATGTACTAAATAACATAGTTGCACCCGGTAGTGTTGAAATTGGTAAACACCGCAGTTGCGGACATTTTGTAGCCTAAAATGATGTTATGATAAGCTTTAATAAAGGGCCCGGTCATTTGCCCCGCCCCCGGCCCGGCTCTGACTTGTTCCGCCACTGTCACTGATGTCACTGTTTGCGCTGCTTAACGACATCACATGACGTCCACCCACTTTCGCTAACTCCACCCAATGTGTCCACCCACTTCCAGCCAGCACGGTTCAGCGCGGTTGTAGTCGAAATGCAACTCCAACAGCCCCGCTCAGCCCGACTCAGCTCGACTCGGCACGGCACGGCTCAGCCGCGTTTGTAGTGGAAAAGCGGCATTACTATATTTGTCATTTACGGTTGAAAACATGCAGTTTCATTATTAATTTATTTTAAGTAATAATAATTATACATTTAAACATTGTCCCACAAATGTTTGTGCAACCCTGTTACTGAAACCCATTTCACCAGTTAAAGGAAGAATAAAACCAACAAATTACAGGACAAACTGCAAGATTCATCATCAATCCCTTTCTAACAGCAAGGTCAAGAGGAAAGCAAGTCTCCTCAAAGATTTGCTTTATTGATCTAATACTGTCAGCACAGCTCAACAAATCCATTCTCTTACTAAGATTACAGATAGAAAGAATAATAATATTAGGTATATCAGACGCTCGCTAGCTGTACTGTGAAAATTGTGCATGCAGATGCTCATCTAAGTTTCCAAATCTGTCATTGCTTAACACTTGAATAATTTCTATCGTGAATATGATCATTAAAAAGCTTATAATCTCTGCTTTCCAAAGACATTTCTCCCAGTAAGATCTGTTCAGTACTTTGGGAGTAACGGCAGGTTGAAGTTAGTACAACAGAGTAAAAACTCTGCTCATATGATGTCAGGATATGAAAGCTGGTGCTTTCTGAGTCACGGGAAAGCGGTCAGGCTCTCTCTCTTCTGAACAGTTTCCGACTGGATTATTCATAAATATCAATTAGATAACTTTTATAGGGATGTTCTCTCACTGTTTCTGATGATGTATTCAGCAAAATTTTCCATCAGCTAGTTTTGATGTTATGATTCACAGGAGAATTTAAAATGAGTTTTCATAGCTTTACCGACTTATTTTTTCAAATAATACTAATTCATGTAAATAAATGACTATTTTAGAATATAACTGTAGTTGTTTTGATGAAAATATTGAGATCTTGGTGGTTGGAATGATATTTAAAAACAAAACAAAATGGAAGTCAGAAATGCGAGTGTCAATTTCAATTCAATTAATTGGAATAGGCTGGACATCGTGTGGAACTAATATTCTCATCTCATCTCATTATCTCTAGCCGCTTTATCCTTCTACAGGGTCGCAGGCAAGCTGGAGCCTATCCCAGCTGACTACGGGCGAAAGGCGGGGTACACCCTGGACAAGTCGCCAGGTCATCACAGGGCTGACACATAGACACAGACAACCATTCACACTCACATTCACACCTACGGTCAATTTAGAGTCACCAGTTAACCTAACCTGCATGTCTTTGGACTGTGGGGGAAACCGGAGCACCCGGAGGAAACCCACGCGGACACGGGGAGAACATGCAAACTCCACACAGAAAGGCCCTCGCCGGCCCCGGGGCTCGAACCCAGGACCTTCTTGCTGTGAGGCGACAGCGCTAACCACTACACCACCGTGCCGCTCCGGAACTAATATTGTAGAAACAATTTTCCTAATATGATATGATGGTGATGACAATGAGGATGGAGAGTATGACAGCTTTTTGGGTTGAAAATTATAAAATACAAAGTTCCCTCCACATGCTTTGAGTATTTTGAAGAGATGTTCTGCAAACATTTTGCTTAAGAAAATAATAATAATAATAATAATAATTATTATTATTATTATTATCTGTGAAAAAAATGTTAATTGTTTAACTGATGCTTATTTATGTATATTTTATAATTAACATTGATTTCTCCTTCTTTGTGATGTATAAATGAGAGTTAAGATCAGCTTTATATTGCAAAAATAAAAGTTGGTGAAACTTTGAATAATCAATCAGTTAATTCATGCTAATTAGCATACATTATACTAATTAAATGAGTTTGAATAATTAGTTTTTTATTAATTTCTCAAATTTTTATTCAGTATACAACCATCTATGTGCCTGCCAATTTCCATGTAAATATCTTGAAAAATAGAAACGTTATTGAGAAAAAACTTTTCAGCTCATTCGTTAATGAGGCCCATTTTGGACCATGTGATCCTCATGCTGAATATTACAGCAGTTTTCTAAAAATTAAGGTGTTTCTTCAATCTTTGATTTGTAATCTCAAAAACAGATAAACATATTTTAATTCTGTAAAAATATGTTGTTCTGCATTCAGTTCTGGACTCAGTGAAAACTGTTTCAAGCAATGTGGATTGAATTTAAATTTTCACCTGATATGCCTATTAATATAAATAATTCCTTTATTTGTTGTAAAAAAGTTTTGCTTTTGTCATGAAGTTGAAAAAGACACCCAAAATTAATCTAAAGTTAGCATGCTTAACTGAATAATGGCTAAAATTTGCCTGGATGCATATCATCCATCATCTGTAGCTGTTAGCCTGTTCTACAGGGTCGCAGGCAAGCTGGAGCCTATCCCAGCTGACTATGGGCAAGAGGCAGGGTACACCCTGGAGAAGTCGCCAGGTCATTGCAAGACAAACATAGAGACAAACAACCATTCACACCTACGGTCAATTTAGAGCCACCGATTAGCCTAACCTGCATGTTTTTGGCTTGTGGGGGAAACTGGAGCAAACCCATGCAGACACGGGGAGAACATGCAAATTCCACACAGAAAGGCCCTCTGTGTGTGTGTATATGTGTGTGTGTGTATAATATATATATATATATATATATACACACACAGTCTATATATCAGTCTAATATATATTATATACACGGTATATAAGAGAGTGACTGCTTTTTTTCTTTATATATGTTACTTCTGAGTGATATTATTCATAAACCTTGTATTAGTTTCCGCTGTTATGCTGATGACACACAGTTGTATGTTTCTGAGGAATGTGTGAAGGACATGAGACACTGGATGCTTATTAATTTCCTTCTGCTTAACTCTGACAAGATTGAAGTACTTGTACTAGGACCACATGCAGCTAGGAGTAAGTTTTCTGATTACATAGTAACTCTGGATGGCCTTTCTGTTTCTTCACGTGCGGCAGTAAAAGACCTCGGGGTGATTATTGATTCCAGTGTTTCATTTGAAACTCACATTGATAACATTATCTGGATAGTTTTCTTTCATCTCAGAAATATTGCTAAGATAAGAAATTTAATGTCACTACATGATGCAGAAAAACTAGTTCATGCTTTCGTTACCGCCAGGTAATGCCTTACTGTCTGGATGTTCCAATAAGTGCATAAACATGCTCCAGTTAGTTCAAAATGCAGCAGCAAGAGTCCTTACTAGAACTAGAAAATATGACCACATCACCCCTGTCTTATCCACACTGCATTGGCTCCCACTCAAATTTCGTATTGATTATAAAATACTACTATTGACCTTCAAAGCACTGAATGGTCTCACACCACAGTACCTGAGCAAACTTCTGGTCCTTTATGACCCGCCATACCTACTTAGATCAAAAGGTGCAGGCTATCCTCTGGTACCTCGTACAACTCCGATTCCAAAAAAGTTGGGACAAAGTACAAATTGTAAATAAAAACGGAATGCAATAATTTACAAATCTCAAAAACTGATATTGAATTCACAATAGAACATAGACAACATATCAAATGTCGAAAGTGAGACATTTTGAAATTTCATGCAAATTTTGGCTCATTTGAAATTTCATGACAGCAACACATCTCAAAAAAGTTGGGACAGGGGCAATAAAAGGCTGGAAAAGTTAAAAGGTACAAAAAAGGAACAGCTGGAGGACCAAATTGCAACTCATTAGGTCAAATGCCACTGTTCAGCAAAAAGAGAAATCTATGTTGGCAGAATGAGGAATTGAAAATTGACTTAATTAAGAATTCTTAATAAAGATAACAGTTTTATCATAGTTTGGATTATCATGGGCACATCATTGGCAAAACATAAAATTCTTAATGCAGACTGTTGCCTTGAAATTTCAAGTATTCTCAACTATTCTTTTTTTACAGTGCAGCATCATGGCTGCGTAGAAGAAGGGTCCAGGTACTGAACTGGCCAGCTTGCAGTCCAGATCTTTCACCCATAGAAAACATTTGGCGCATCATAAAATGGAAGATATGACAAAAAAAGACCTAAGACAGTTGAGTTACATTAGACAAGAATGGGTTAACATTCCTATCCCTAAACTTGAGCAACTTGTCTCCTCAGTCCCCAGACGTTTACATACTGTTGTAAAGAGAAAAGGGGATGTCTCACAGTGGTAAACCTGGCCCTGTCCCAACTTTGAGATGTGTTGTTGTCATGAAATTTGAAATCACCTAATTTTCCTCTTTAAATGATACATTTTCTCAGTTTAAACATTTGATATGTCATCTATGTTCTATTCTGAATAAAATATGGAATTTTGAAAATTCCACATCATTGCATTCTGTTTTTATTTACAATTTGTACTTTGTCCCAACTTTTTTGGAATCAGGGTTGTATAAGTGAAGGCTACATCAGGGGGCAGAGCCTTTTCTTACAAAGCCCCACAGTTATGGAACAGCCTTCCAAGTAGTTCCATAAGTTCAAAAAATTGGCACCCTGGTATAACAATGACACTCGCATTTTAAGACAGACTACTCAAAAATTGGAATGTCAAACAAAATTGGTAGCATTCACATTAGCTTGGAAGGAGAGCTTCCAAACTTGCAAGCTTCTTGGTGCTCAACATGATATGATAGGTCATAGAAGATCAACATATCTCTCCTCCCTAACAAAAATAATTAACAAAAATAATCCTAGATTCTGGGGCAGCGTAGTGGTTAGCACTGTCACCTCACAGCAAGAAGGTCCCGGGTTCGAGCCCAGCAGCTGGCGAGGGCCTTTCTGTGTGGAGTTTGCATGTTCTCCTTGTGTCTATGTGGGTTTCCTCTGGGTGCTCTCCCCCACAATCCAAAGACATGCATCCATCCATACATCACCTGTAGCTGCTTATCATGTTCTAGCTGACTATGGGCAAGAGGCTGTAGGGGAAACTGGAGCACCTGGAGGAAACCCACGCAGACACAGGGAGAACATGCAAACTCCACACAGAAAGGTGTAGCCGCTGGGCTCGAACCCAGGACCTTGCTGTGAGGCGACAGTGCTAACCACTACACCACCGTGCCACCCCTAAAGACTTGCAGGTTAGGCTGCTGGGCCATAGAAGGTTCACGCTGCACGCTGCATGCTGCACGCTGCACGCTACACGCGTGTAAAGAAAAGTGGACAAACGTAGCATGACTTGCTCTGGGCCATAGAACGGCGTTCACGTTGCACGCTGCACGCTGCACACTTCACGCGTGAAGCGTGAAATGAACATGCACACTTTTTTCTAGGCGTGAAGACGGAAATTCCAGTCAATGCATGCGGTCACCGCCGCGCCAGCCAATCAGAACGGGTCTAGGGAGATAACGCTATGCTTTCAGGGGAAAACTTCAGAAAAAATATAATTGAATGGTATAATTGAAAAATAGTTCTTCATCGGGATTGTCAAGCAGATTATAGAATGTTCGGTGAAATTCACCACGGGTTTCTCTCAGAAGGAAGTGTTCTCGGCTCCAAATTCTGTTCCTTTTTCTCTTCCTCTGTCTCAGTAAAAGCAGAATGAGGCAATCGTCGTCATCCGAAGAGTCCATATTGTTGGTTACTCGGTCAAAGTAGAACAGACGCAACACGTGAACATCCAAGCATGAAGTTTAATGGCCCAGGGTCCGGTTCTTCACGTGAACGTGTAGCGTGCAGCGTGCAGCATGCAGCATGCAGCGTGAACCTTCTATGGCCCAGCAGCCTTAGGTTAGGTGGCTCTAAATTGACCGTAGGTGTGAATGTGAGTGTGAATGGTTGTTTGTCTCTGTGTCAGCCCTACGATAACCTGGCGACTTGTCTAGGGTGTACCCTGCCTCTTGCCCATAGTCAGCTGGGATAGGCTCCAGCTTGCCTGCGACCCTGCAGAACAGGATAAGTGGCTACAGATAATGGATGGAATCCTAGATTCCTATTTAATACTGTAGCACAATTAACCACGAAAAAGACCACTATAGACACATGCACACCTGCAGTATGCAATGACTTCATGAATTTTTTTCAATGACAAAATTGAAAATATCTGACAAAAAAAAATCAAACTACTAATTTAAGGTGACAATTTAAGTAACCCTGTAGTTAACAATATAACTGTATCAGATCTGCAATTAGAATGTTTTACTCCCCGTATTGAAATCGAACTACTTTCATTAATCTCCGCATCAAAATCTTCAACTTGTGTACTAGATCCCTTACCTACACAACTATTCAAACAGATAATACCTGAAGTAATTGAACCACTTCTAAAAATAATAAATTCTTCTCTAAGGGTTGGCTATGTACCCAAATCCTGTAAACTAGCAGTTACCAAACCCCTGATTAAAAACCCTGACCTTGATCCATGTCAGCTGTCCAATTATTGGCCAATATCAAACCTTTCCTTTATCTCCAAGATCCTTGAAAAAGCTGTCGCACAGCAGTTATGCTCATATTTACATAGGAATAACATCCATGAAATGTGTTAGTAAGGATTTAGACCTCATCATAACACTGAGACAACACTGGTTAAAGTAGTAAATGACCTACTGTTGGCATCTGATCAGGGCTGTATCACGCTGCTTATGTTGCTTGACCTTAGTGCAGCATTTGATGTCATTTATCATTCCATTCTTTTGGATAGACTAGAAAATGTTCTGGGAGTTAAAGAAATGGCCCTCTCCAGGCTCAGCTCTTATTTAACTGATCGCTATCAGTATGTTGATGTAAATGGTGATTTTTCTAGACATAAAGTTTGGTGTTCCACAAGGTTTTGTCTTAGGCCCACTGCTTTTTTCTTTATATATGTTACCTCAGGGTGATATTATTCATAAGCATGGTATTAGTTTCCGTGGGCAAGGATCCCTGGGGGGTAGTACCTCTCTGGCTGGCCGTTGTCAACTTGGCATCCCAGATTGGTCCCCCCATATCCAGCAGCATGGGATGTGTAACACATTGGCCAACTCGACATCAGCAAGGGGCCACACCAACTAGCCTCTCCCATGCCAAAGACCGACCGCAGTGGCTCCACGTGCCACCCGTTTTTTTTTCTTACGGATCTAGGGGAGTAAACCCCGAAAAAAAAATCCCACCACGCTGGTGGTAATGCTGCAAAAACTGGATCCCTGATCATCAGGGTTTTTCCCTGCCATTGGATTTGGACCACTTCCTGCATAGGCACCATGTGTTTACTGCTGTGCACCAGTACTCCCACGTTAAAAGATTTCACGCACAAGGCGTCTATTTGCAAGCCCGCACAAGTCCTTCGGCGATCAGCAAGAGGTGACGGGGACAGGATTAGTGAGATCTGGAAGTACCTAGTTTCAAACTGGGATGATAGGCGGCAGAGTTCTGATTCAGTCATCTCACTCTTGGATTTAGGAACAGAAGAGTGTCCTGGCACCGTTCTCTGCGACTGAGCAGCCCTTTTTAGGATCTGCTCTGCTCACCCCACGATGGGGAGGGGGTTAGAAAAGGTGCCCTAAAAATAGCCTGTTCCACCTACTCCTGGCTGGAATACTGCATCCAGCAGGATCACCATCCTAGCAGTCGAAATACTTATAGATTACACTTTGCAACTTGGAATGTACAAATGCTCCTGGATAATCAACACACTGATCGCCCTGAAAGAAGAACCGCCTTAGTCTCCCTCGAACTGAAGCGCTTCTGGGTTGACATTGCTGCCCTTCAAGAAACCCGGAGAGCCGGACAGCTGACTGAGCACGGGGGAGGGTACACCTTCTACTGGCAAGGCAGACCGGAAGGCCAGCCACGAACACACGGTGTCGAATTTGCAATCAGGAGTGAATTGACTCAGCATCTTACCTCTCTCCCTCATGGCATTAATGAGCGTATCATGGCAATGCGCCTCTCTCTTGATAGAAATCAATATGCTACTGTCATCTGTGCATATGCTCCAACCCTTGACACTGAGGAGGAGATGAAGGAAACCTACTCAACACTTGATAACATCTTAGCAAGCACTCAAAGATGACAAGATCATTATTCTTGGCGACTTCAATGCAAGGGTTGGAAGAGAACACGAACTCTGGAAAGGGATATTAGCAAGGAAGGAGTGGGGAAATGCAACTCTAATGGAGTTGTCTTGCTCACCCTGTGCGCAGAACACCAGCTTGTAATCACCAACACCCTGTTCCGCCAAAAGAACAAATTCAAAACTACTTGGCAACACCCAAGATCCATGCACTGGCATCTGATTATATCATTGTTCGAGCATGCAACCTGAAAGATGTCAAAATCACCAAATCAATCATTAGTGCAGATGACTGCTGGACTGACCATCGACTTGTGAGCTCAATCGTCACTCTAAAGCATCACTGAAGGAGACGGCATACAGCAAAACAACTGAAAAGGCGACTGGATGTTGAAAGGTTAAAAGACCCTGTGCTGCGTGAAAAACTGCAGCTTGCTCTAAACCAGTCTCTCTCGTCCGTCCATGGCGATAGTGTTGAGGAATACTGGGAGGCTTTGAAAGCAGCCATTCTGTCAAGCAGTGAAGCCTCTATTGGCTACAGAACTAGGAAACATCAGGACTGGTTTGATGAAAACGACCATGCAATTGAAGAACTTATATCCGGGATGAGGAAGGCCTTATGCACCTGGCAAAATGATCCTACTAATCAAGCTAAATGCATTGCCTATCACAACATACGGGCTGAGGTCCAAAGGCGGATTCATCATATGAAAGATCAGTGGTGGGCCACCAAGGCAAAGCAGCGTCAAGATCTTGCCGACAGAGGGGATACTTGTGGCTTTTTCAGTGCTACCAGAACCATTTTTGGACCGAACACATGTGACGAGACACCCATTAAAGACAAAGATGGAAGCCTTTTGAAAGATACAGAGAGCATCAATCAGCGCTGGAAACATCACTTCTAGGATCTTCTGAACTGTGGACGAATCCATCTTTGATAAAATTCCGCAGTCACCAATGAATGCTGAGCTAGGGGCAGAATCCAGTCTGGGTGAGACAAAATCGTCGATCAGTCAAATGAAAAATGGCAAGGCCCTGGGTGTTGATGGCATACCTGCAGAGCAGTGGCGGCTGGTAGTCTTTCAAACAGGGGAGGCTGGTCGGTTACGATATTTCCAGATTTTAAAAGAAAAAACATCAATTTTGCCCATACTCTTGCCTCTGATCTGGCTGATTGTTGGCAGGGTCACAAACTGTGAAATAACAGGTTCTTTTGGCCCATTAGCCTACTGTCCCATATACATGGTGGTGGTGTTGGGGGGGGGTGTTATATTTTAACATTTTATATTTTAAAATTGTGGCATGTTGTTTAAAAATTGATCATTATTGAAAGCAGCTCTTTGTCAGGAACCTCAGCAGTAGAGCTGGGTGCCACACATTTCATTCAATGACACTTTCCCTATATTTTACTTATTTTGACTGAGAAATGTTTTATTGACAATTTTGATAACCCTTCACTTTTAATACAGGTCTGTAGTGTGAAATGTTCTTGGCTGTGTTTTTGTTTAAAAATGTTTTCCAAATTGTAGCTGTGTTTAATTCATATCCAGAAAAACATCTCATCTCATCTCATTATCTCTAGCCGCTTTATCCTTCTACAGGGTCACAGGCAAGCTGGAGCCTATCCCAGCTGACTACGGGCGAAAGGCGGGGTACACCCTGGACAAGTCGCCAGGTCATCACAGGGCTGACACATAGACACAGACAACCATTCATACTCACATTCACACCTACGGTCAATTTAGAGTCACCAGTTAACCTAACCTGCATGTCTTTGGACTGTGGGGGAAACCGGAGCACCCGGAGGAAACCCACGCGGACACGGGGAGAACATGCAAACTCCACACAGAAAGGCCCTCGCCGGCCCCGGGGCTCGAACCCAGGACCTTCTTGCTGTGAGGCGACAGCGCTAACCACTACACCACCGTGCCGCCCCAGAAAAACATATATTCCAATATAATATACTCAGCATAAACATTTTAAATAGATTCTATATTTTTGGTCCATCCATGACATATTACTAAAGTAGCCTATTTACTGTTGTTGATGTGGGTCACTTGCTGTTAGCCAATTCACTTTCTCATACCAGGAGAGCTGAAAGGAACGAGTATTATTCCCTACCTTTTTCACCAAGTCAATTTGAGGCGTTGGTCTACCCTGCTCTTTAATTTTAATTTTTTCCTCGAAAGGAAGACTGGCAAATGGCTTCGCCAAAATTAAATCAGCAGTGCTTGGCATCCGTGCACAGCTTTCTAGCTAGCCCCCTCAAGTTTAAGTTCAGTCACTCAAATAAATGAAACTTCTGGAACTAAGATAGCAAACTTGACAACACTATATTTACACTTTATTTACGATGAAAATATACACAAACTAAAAAAGCTGGTAGAAACCGTATGTAATGAATGAAATCGAAATGTAAGCTGATCTCTTACAATACACCACAGCACTTGTGAATCCGCATGGGACTGAACTGAAATTCACCGCTGCCTGTCTATAGGTGAAATGAGCTGTCAAAGAAAATATCCGGCCGCTTTCACCAATCACCAGTCTCCTCGCGGAAACTGCCATGTCCCTCCCATGTGAGGCTCGGAGTCCGTAGGCGGGCATTTTCGCAGTATTTGTCCAATAACCGTCTTGCATTTTGAGATTGAAAAGCGCATAGCTCCCAAATGCCATTGAAGTGCACTGAGGCTGGGAGTCCGTGGGCGGGCGTTTTCGCAGTATTTGTCCAATAACCGTCTTGCATTTTGAGATTGAAAACGCAGAGCTCCCAAATGCCATTGAAGTGCACTGAGTCTGCGCTGCATCGCGCTGTCACGAGGGGGAAAAACTCACGCACACATTAAAGTTATAAGGGCATTTTTAGAGGAGGCTGAGCCTCCCTCGTTGTCTTAGAGCAATCGCCCGTGCTGCAGAGATTTTTAAGCACAGAGGTGATGAACTTGCTCAGCGTCTTCACCAACTCATTCTTCTTATCTGGCAGACGGAGGAAATAACATCAGACCTTCAGGATGCGGACATAGTTAAGATTTTCAAGAAAGGAGATAAATCCGACTGTGGGAACTATCGTGGCATTTCCCTCCTTGCTATTGCTGGAAAGATCATCGCCAGAATCCTCGCCAATCGTCTAGTCCCGCATGCTGAAGGCTTTCTACCAGAGTCTCAATGTGGATTCCGTCCTTACAGAGGAACAACAGACATGATCTTCACTGCCCAGCAGTTGCAAGAGAAATGTCGGGAGCAGCGTCAACCACTTTATATGGCCTTTATAGATCTGACAAAGGCATTTGACTCCATCAATCGAGTAGCTCTGTGGCTAATTCTGGCTAAATACGGCTGCCCTGAGAAGTTCATCACTATCCTTAGACTCCTTCATGATGCCATGTCTGCCAGAGTTCTCAGCAGCCGAGGTGACAGTGAGGCCTTCGAAGTACAAACTGGCGTAAAACAAGGCTGTGTAATCGCACCTACTCTTTTCTCCATCTTCATATCTGCCATTTTCCATCTAATACAAGACAGACTGCCCGATGGTGTAGAGGTTGTCTATAGAATGGGTGGGGGGGCTGTTTAATCTTCGAAGGCTGAAGGCAAGAACTAAGACTGCTATAACCTCACTCACTTATCGAGCTACAGTATGCAGATGATAATTGCGTTTGTGCCACATCAGAAGGTTGACTCCAAGCCATTCTGGGTGCTTTCACGCATGTGTATGAGAGCCTCGCCTCTCTGTAAATGTGAAGAAGACAGAGGTCCTTTACCAACCTGCTCCTGGTCAGCCATCCAAACCCTCTTTCCTGAGTATCAGTGGGTCCATGCTCAAGAACTTTCAGAGCTTCTCCTATCTAGGTAGTGTTCTATCAACAAAAGCTGACATCGATGCTGAAATCATACACCATCTAAGAGCCGCAAGCTATGCCTTAGGTAGGCTGCGTGAAAGAGTGTTCAAAGAGAGGGGGCTAAAGAAAGACACTAAACTCCTTGTTTACAAGGTTGTTGTGCTACCCTCCCTTTTATACAGCTCGGAGTCTTGGACAACCTATAGGAGACACCTCAACTGCTTCGAAAAATATCATCAGCGCTGTCTGCGACGGATCCTGGGTGTGACCTGGCAGGATCGAAGGACCAATAACAGCATTCTTGATGAAGCACACTGTACCAGCATTGAGGCCTTAATAATGAAAAACCAACTACGATGGACTGGCCATGTGGTCAGACTAGACAACTCACGCCTCCCAAAACAGATTTTCTATGGGGAGCTGAGATCAGGCACTAGATCACAAGGGGGACAACAAAAGCATTTCAAGAACAATCTCAAAGAAAATCTCAAAGTGTGTAACATCAGTCTGCCGGCCTGGGTAGACCTGGCATGCGACAGAGATGATTGGCAAGCCTCGGTCAGGGAGGGTGTGGCGCTCTTTGAACAGGAGCGCCATCGCAAGGCGGAAGCAAAGCACCAGCGCCGCAAGGAGCGTGATGAACGTGCCCCTTGTCGGCCACAGTCTGCTTTTAACACCTGCTCCATATGTGGCAAAATGTGCGCCTCCAGAATAGGGCTTGTAAGCCACCAGCGGGTGCATAAGTGAACTTGATTAGACAATCCTACTCGATTACGAGGGATCCCGAGAGAGAGAGAGAGAGAGAGAGAGAGAGAAATTTCCACTGTTATGCTGATGACTGTATTTTTCAGCAAAACCAGATGAGAGACACCAGCTTAATTGAATGGAGGAATGTGTAAAGGCCATTAGACACTGGATGCTTATTAACTTCCTTCTGCTTAACTCTGACAAGACTGAAGTACTTGTACCAGGACCACATGCAGGTAGAAGTAGGTTTTCTGATTACACAATAATTCTGGATGACCTTTCAGTTTCTTCACATGCAGCAGTAAAAGACCTCACAGTGATTATTGACACCAGTCTTTCATTTTAAACTCATATCGATAACATTACCTGGATAGTTTTCTTTCATCTCAGAAATATTGCTAAGATAAGAAATTTAATGTCACTACATGACACACACACACAAAAAAACTAGTTCATGCTTTTGTTACCTTCAGGTTGGATTATTGTCCATACTGTCTGGATGTTCCAATAAGTGCACAAACAAGCTCCAGTTAGTTCAGAATGCAACAGCAAGAGTCCTTAATAGAACTAGAAAATATGACCACATCACCCGTGTCATATCCACACTGTGTTGGCTCCCAATCAAATTTTGTATTGTTTATAAAATGTTAACCTTTAAAGTGCCAAATGGTCTCGCGCCACAGTACCTGAGTGAACTTCTGGTCCTTTATGACCTGCCACATCTACTTAAATCAAAAGGTGCAGGCTATCTGCTGGTACCTCATGTAGTGAAATGCAGGGGGCAGAGCCTTTTCTTACAAAGTCCCACAGTCTTGGAAGGAACAGACTTCCAAGTAGTGTTTGGGAATCAGACACAGTCTCAGCATTTAAGTCTAGGCTGAAAACATGTCTGTTTAGTCAAGCTTTTTGTTAATAGTGTTTATGAGGTAAAGGAGTCGATCTGGAGGGTCCTCAGACATAGAGTGTTTTGGTAAACTGGGATGTATGGATGCTGTCAGTCCCCCGCTCACTTGCTCACTCGAGTTTGTTGATGGTGTAGTGGCTGCTGCTTTATGTCCCGGGGCGTCCTCATGCCTGTGCTACCTTTTGGCTCTTCCCTTTTAGTTATGCTGTCATAGTTAGTTTTGCCGGAGTCCCTGCTTGCACTCAGCGCAAAATGTATACTGTTCCTACTCATCAGGTGACATTGGGCATACTTAACAACCTGTGTTTTTTTCTCTCTTCCCCCCTCCCCCACACAGACACTCTGTCTGTCCCTCTGAGTTACATGTCAATCCTGAGATCGATATGCTGACCTCTTCTGCTCCTCGGACCTGCCTGATCCATCCTGATGCCCCATGTCTGGCTGGAGTCTCATCACATTGCTCCTGTGGACAGACCCGTTGCAACAAGGTAGGCAGACTTGGCAATTGCCTAGGGCCCCAGCCCTCGAAGGGCCCCCGCTGCCGAACAACTGGTTATGTATTCAATAGCAATGACAACTTTTTGAGCACGGCAGCGCAGCGCCTAATGACACTTGTTGAAATACCCTAGTTCCGGGGGGGCCCCCTAATGCACAACAGCGCATCTCTACATGCTTTGGCCGAAAAGTGCAATGACAGTCTGTTGTCAACCCCTCAATGCCCATCTCCGTCCAGTCAAGTGGTTGCAGAGCTCCGCAGCAAAAAAAAAAAAAAAAAAAATCAAATATGAAGCGAAATTACCCCTCAGGGAGCCAGACGAGAAAAAAGAAAAGGGAAGAGGAAGACAGAAAAAAACAAGACACTGGTAAGTGAGAATGTACACACTCATTAATACCAAGCGGGTCAACAAGCAAATTTGGTACTGTAGCTAGCTTACGTTAATGGTAGTTATCTTGTAGACAGTGTTTATAACAGTGATGTAAACATTGTCATGCACAACAGGCTTACAAACTTGCAAGGACTGGCTAAAAATTCTAATATGTGCCACACAAATAGGTGAAAGACTGTCAACTTCTCCCAGATTAACTTATTGTGTTTATCAAAATGTCATAGTCAGAGTTAGTTTCAGCGAGCTGCATGGCTTTCATCAGAAGTAGCTAGTGTGTCGTGAGCATGAATGGAGTAGGACAGGGGATGGCTCACAAGAAAGCTCTTTTTTACATAAATAGGCTACGTTTGTGACCTTGGTTGGATATTAATGCAGTAATTCAGCTAAGAAACCCGAACTTTCTGCAAGGAAGCCCTGCTACGATCAGTATGGCTAATGGCTATGACATGACAAGTTTGCTTCGCTTGTGTCTCTGTATTGTTTTTGCTTCCACTGAGAAGCTACTAGACTTGTACAGCAATTTAAGCATTGCACTATGTTTACTTCTTACACTTCCTGTGTCAGTTGCCTCAAGTGAGAGGAGCTTTTCAGCTCTGAAGCTTATTAAGAACTATATGAGGTCTGCCATGGGCCAAGAGAGGCTCTCCGGACTGGCACTGATGTCAATTGAATGTGATGTCCGCAGGTCTTTGGATATGGAGGGTATTGTGGCTGCCTTTGCTGAAGCCAAAGCCCGCAAGCAGCAGTTTTAGACATTTTGCCCATGATTCTAGTTGTGTATTCTTAAATTTTTATGTGTTTTTCTATACCTTTTGCACTTTTCTGTGTGTGCTGGTTCTTATTAAGATTTTTATTCATGTTTGTAATCATTTAATCACCATTTGAAGTTATTTCTACTTGTACTGTAAATATTTAGTGTTGTGTTATTTGCACATTTTATATTACTTTGTCTTATTTTCATATTTGATTTATGTGTGTGTGTGTGTGTGTGTGTGTGTGTGTATTTTGTCTATTCTTGTGTTTAATTGGGTTTGATAATTATTTATAATAATGTGAAGAGTTCATTTATTAAGTAAAAATCATAAGAATGATTACAATATGTGTGATGTTTATTTATTAAGTCTTCAGTGGGTATGCGGCCATAAGGCCTTTCGTCGAGGGGGGGATAATTATGGGCCCCAGATCCCCCTTTGCCTAGGGCCCCCAAATAGCTTGAAATGGGCCTGCCTGTGGAGGATGGCCCCATATGGACAGTTGAATGTCACACTTGGAAGATGCTCTGGACACTTACAGTAATGCTTTTATGGCTGAGGACTACAGTTGACTTGCTAACTTTAGGACTGCAGTTGTTATGAACAGTTTTGCACTCAAGTTTCCATCAGTGAAGACTTATAACATCAACAAAACAGACTTCATGTTAAAACTGTTAAAAATATTTCATCACGTTGTCTGTTATCACCCAAATGAGGATGGGTTCCCTTTTGAGTCTAGTTCCTCTCGAGGTTTCTTCCTCATATCGTCTGAGGGAGTTTTTCCTTGCCACTGTCTCCACAGGCTTGCTCATTTGGGATAGATTAGGGATAAATTAGGGATAAAATTAGCTCACCTTTAAAGTCATTAAAATTCTGTAAAGCTGCTTTGCAACAATGTCTATTGTTATATGTCTGTTCAGTACTCTAATGCTGAAATGTCCCTTTAACCAGCAAAAGTAATAGCCTAACTTTAATATTTTACCGAAACGATGAAGAAAACAGGCTCAAGCTTTATGAAGTCTGCCAGAGTACATCTCTGAGCTCAAAGTGGTGGAGCAATTGCGCTCTAAAACTCTATACCTCCTCCTTTTGGATGTGAGGGTTCATTACATTTACACACTTCTCTTGAGGATCCAGCTCTAAAATTTACTAAATCACTTATCCATAAAATTCGAAAAAAAAAAAAAAAATCTCCTCCATGATTTATGACTCATTTCAACTTCATATATATAGTTTCCTGGCGGCCCACACAATGAACTGTTGGCTGTTTTAACGTTAAACCCCCCGCAAAATGTCACTATAGCAACTATTGATGCTGCTAATAGCCCTGTTATGCCTTGCAGATAAGTACATTACTGGCATTTAGCAGACACTCTTATCCAGAGCGACGTACAACATACCCAGAGCAGCCTGGGGGTAGGTGCCTTGCTCAAGGGCACTTCAGTCATTCCTGCTGGTCTCGAACCGGAAATCGTTTGGTCCCAAAACTGCTTCTCTAACCATTAGGCCATGTCTTCCCCCATAGGTAATTAACGCCATCGATTAATCTCAGCTGATAAACAGGAAGCTGTGTGATAACAATGAGTTAAGATAGAGAAGTCGAAATGCCTAATATACAGTGTATATATTTTATAAGTTTAGAGTCTAAGCCTTGGATTTAAATAATGACATTTCAAGAATTAATAGCTAGGAGACAGGGGCTATACAGGACGCGAGGAACAGCCTCAGCTTTTTTCTTCTTTTTTCCTAATGTTGGATCAGAGATGTGAGTAGGAGGAGAGACCAGTTCAGAGATTAAAAATAGCCTCTAATACCTCTTTTTTTCCCCTCAGCAGAATTGGACAGTATAAAGAGCGTCGTGTATGTAGTGGACACAGAATGCACTGAGAAAGCGCACACAACATTACTCTATAGTGTCCTGGGGCTGGATCAGGGTATGTGGACCAAAGAGGAATATAGCTACTGTAGATCTTCTCTGATGAAAGCATAAGCTGGATAATTGATTTGTCTAGAACTCAGGACTGAGGCGAGTCGCAGGATAAAGCGCGGGACACAAGGCTGGATCACTCTCTGCATCAAGTCCGTCTGAGTCTCTGACTGTCGAATAAAATGTGTCCGTGGTATTCTATCGTAGTTTTAGCTGCTTGTGTATCGAGTGTAAAAGTTTCTGAGGCTTCTGAAGCAGAAGAGATCGTGCCTGTGTATTTCCCAGGACGCACCGGGAGACGCGTAACGAAGAGAAGCGAAGATCAGCCGAGTTTCATTCTCACTGCTTTCGGACGCAATTTCACACTGAATCTCCAACCGGACACCAGCTTTATATCTCCGTCAATGAAAGTGTATCATATCAGAGCGAAGGATTTCTCTGCAGCCGGAGCAGAGAGACAGGTGTCAGTCTCTGACCTAACAGATATGACCATGAGTAAAAGTGCAACAGCTGGATCAGAACTGCGAGGCTGCTTCTTTACAGGAACTGTTGACTTTAATGATGATTCAGCTGTGTCGGTCAGTCTCTGTCATGGCATGGTAGGAGTTTTCATTTCTAACGGAGAAGAGTACCAGATCAAACCCAAGCGCTTTGGCACGGGGACGCACAAGAGCGCACTGGACCATCCCCATGTGATCACAAGGCAGCAGTTGACCAAAACGCTTCACTCACTTCCTCAGGCAGATAGTGAAAGTTTCCCGATGTCAGGTAAACACAGCAGGGTGAGCTCAGGGGATTCCAGACGCAGGCGCTTTGTCTCCATGCCGAGATTTATCGAGACTCTGGTGGTGGCGGACGCTTCAGTGTCGAGATTCTATGGAGAAGACACAGAGGCGAGTGGACAGACACCACACACATGAGCAGATGTCAAGAGATCATTTCAGAACGCATGCTGCGCTATTACATGCCTTGCCCTGGATTACACCTGATATCAGTGGGCAAAATAATCATAATGGTGCTGTAGAGATCTTTGGAGAAATGTTCCTACACAGTAAATGATTTGAAATGTCTCATCTCATTATCTCTAGCCGCTTTATCCTGTTCTACAGGGTCACAGGCAAGCTGGAGCCTATCCCAGCTGACTACGGGCGAAAGGCGGGGTACACCCTGGACAAGTCGCCAGGTCATCACAGGGCTGACACATAGACACAGACAACCATTCACACTCACATTCATACCTACGGTCAATTTAGAGTCACCAGTTAACCTAACCTGCATGTCTTTGGACTGTGGGGGAAACCGGAGCACCCAGAGGATACCCACGCGGACACGGGGAGAACATGCAAACTCCGCACAGAAAGGCCCTCGCCGGCCACGGGGCTCGAACCCGGACCTTCTTGCTGTGAGGCGACAGCGCTAACCACTACACCACCGTGCTGCCGATTTAAAATGTGTTCAATAATAGTTTTCGTCTCAATCCAAATGACTATCTTATGATTAATTAGGAACAAGGAATAAGGCCAAACACTATAAGAGGTCCATTATCCAACACTGAACGTTTTTACAAAAGAACACATTCTATAAAAAATAATTTTCTGCCTTCCTCTTTGACATCTTACTACTTAAAGGAAAATGGGTACTAAATTTTTATTGATACCAAGTTATTATTTATATGGGCTAAACTTAGCACTGTCACCTCAGAGCAAGAAGGTTCTGGGTTTGAGCCCAGTGGCTGAGGGGGGCCTTTCTGTGTGGAGTTTGCATGTTCTCCCCGTGTCTACTTGGGTTTCCTCCAGGTGCTCCAGTTTCCCCCACCATCCAAAGACATGCAGTTAGATTAACTGGCTACTCTAAATTGCCCATTGGTGTGAAATGTATGTGAATGGTTGAGAGGAGTAAACCTCTATAAAATAATCCAGTAGAAGACAATGCGAAACCACTACTGTAATTCTTCCCGAGGCACTTGGACCTGCCATCAAGCAGAAAAAAAGCTTAACTAAGTGAAGTCTATAATGACCTTTATAGTTTATCTCAGGAATTATATTTGCCCCATTGCCTCTACTACATTTTTCCTCCCAGAAAATATATTCCCAGAAAAGCAAAAATCATTAAGTGAGTTTTGCAGATTATATTCAGATGTGTAAATGCATGCACCATCTGGAGAAAGGAAACGCATAATGTAGATTCAGGGTTAGGCTCACTGGATTGACAGCCAATTTAACTTTGTTTTCTTAAGAAAAAAATTCACATGCACCAGCCAAATGTATATTGTGCAGCTTCCAGCTATGTGAGAGGTCTGTAAAAATAAACCTACAGCTTAATTCATTGATCCGTTTTTGGATTTGAAGATGTTTCTGGAAGCATTTTTTGAGCATTCCATGCTGAATGATGTCACTGTGATGTTGGCATTTAAAACTGTAGATGACCTAATTTGATCTGAATGTATATTTAATCCTAAAATATGATTCAAAAGCACTTAAAAAACAAGCTTGGTAGTCATGATTAATACAGAGCCTATTTTCTTCCTTCTAACAGCATTATGTCTTGACCTTGGTGTCCGTGGCTGCTCAGATTTACAAGCATCCCAGCATTAAAAACTCACTGAACATGGTGGTAGTGAAGTTGCTGATAGTGGAAGACAAGGAAGTTGGACCATCTGTCTCCAGTAATGCAGGCTTGGCACTGCGTAATTTCTGTTCTTGGCAGCAGCAATTCAACCCATCCAGCCAGAGGCATCCTGAGCATTATGACACTGCTCTGCTGTTCACTAGAGAGGTGAAAATAAAATAATTGAGCTCTAACTTTTAAATCCTGATGCTTTTTAACCAGTGGTGTATGCTTGCTACTGTGCAGACACTCTGTAAGGTGTAGACATGAATTTGATTAACAAGCTGTGTCATGTCTAGCTATGATTCAATTTACATGAGGCTAGGTGGAAAAGATTCCAGGTATGTTGTTAGGACTCTGTTCAGACACCACACTCACCGTTAAGCTTTGTCACTTGATAAGTATCCTGTCTGCCAGAAATATTTCTTTCACTTTATTATGGAAACACAAAAATGTTTATTTCTCATCAGGAAGCATCATGAAGTGAAGCGGATTTAAAACATAAATCTGTTCATTTTGTTCCGACAAGGACATTTGTGGCCATCAGAGCTGTGACACACTTGGCATTGCTGATGTGGGGACCATGTGTGACCCTAAAAGGAGTTGTTCTGTTATTGAAGACAATGGACTACAGGCTGCCTTCACTGTAGCTCATGAATTAGGTGTGCATATACTTAAAGCATATTAACAGACCTAATGTTCACATATAATACCAGTCAAATGTTTGGACACACCTTATAGGTTTTTATAGGTTTTTCTGTGTGTGAGGAACATATGGAATTATGTGGCAAACAAAATGTGTTTTCATATTTTAGATTCTTCAAAGTAGCCATCGTATTCCTTGTTGACAGCGTTCCACACTATTGGCATTATCTTAACTAGCTTCATGAGGTAGTCAGCTGGAATGCTTTTTAATTATTAGGTGTGCCTCATCAAAAGTTAATTAGTGCAATTTCTTTCCTTCTTAATGCGTTTGAGATCAAACAGTAAATAGTAAATAAACACAGAAAATAGCCCTATTCCGGGGCGGCACGGTGGTGTAGTGGTTAGCGCTGTCGCCTCACAGCAAGAAGGTCCTGGGTTCGAGCCCCGGGGCCGGTGAGGGCCTTTCTGTGTGGAGTTTGCATGTTCTCCCCATGTCCGTGTGGGTTTCCTCCGGGTGCTCCGGTTTCCCCCACAGTCCAAAGACATGCAGGTTAGGTTAACTGGTGACTCTAAATTGACCGTAGGTGTGAATGTGAGTGTGAATGGTTGTCTGTGTCTATGTGTCAGCCCTGTGATGACCTGGCGGCTTGTCCAGGGTGTACCCCGCCTTTCGCCCGTAGTCAGCTGGGATAGGCTCCAGCTTGCCTGCGACCCTGTAGAAGGATAAAGCGGCTAGAGATAATGAGATGAGATGAGAATAGCCCTATTCCACAACTGTAGTAATCCATATTATATCAAGAACTGCTCAACTAAGTAAAGAGAAATGACAGTCCATCATTACTTTAAGACATGAAGTGTCTTTTAATTAATAAAATTAAAGAAGAACATTTAATTATAAGGTGTGTCCAAACTTTTGACTGTTATAGGTTAATAGGTGGTGTACAACCACCTGCTGTATGTCAGTGCATCCATTAATTAATATTTTCTATGTAGGCCATGTGATGAGCATGCCTCATGATGATTCCAAGAACTGTGAGAGGTATTTTGGAAATCTTCCCAAGCACCATGTTATGGCTCCAGTATATACTAGCTTCAAAAAGAAGTCCCCTTGGTCCTCCTGCAGTGCATTCTACATCACAGAGTTCTTTGACAATGGTCACGGTATGCATGTAATTTTATCTGTTACATTTATTCATTGTAGGCATACTTAATACCTACATACAATATAATTTAAGAGAAGTGATTATTATTATTATTATTATTTTCAATTTATATATAGCACGTTTCACAAACCCAAGGACACTTTACACAGGAGTTGCCAAAAAAAAAGGGCCACACTAGGAAGAGTAGTGTGAGGTAAAGAGGAAAGTTTTCAAGTTAGCTTTGAAAGAAGAGAGAGTGGAACAGTCACGAAGTGATTGTGGTAATGAGTTCCAAAGTTTAGGAGCAGCAACACTGAATGATCTGCCACCCATAGATGCCAGTTTAAAATGTGGAACAGTCAGAAGTCCGCAGACAGAAGATCTGAGGGAGAATATTAAGGCAAATATTTTATCTTAAAGCTTTTAATTTATATAGCTGTGCTGCTGAATCTGGCTGAACTGATTTTACAAGTTTATAATCAGCATAGAAGTGAAAGCCAACATTATCTTGGCTATATAGAAAATGAGAGCAATAAGAGACCTAAAACAGAACTTTGTAGGACCTTATTTTGCCCCTTTCTCTGAAGGATCATAATGGAAACAGTAAGTTAAATATCTTTAAAAAAATTTTGTTGTATTTATAGCACAGA
The DNA here is from genome assembly GCF_027579695.1 of Neoarius graeffei. Lineage (NCBI taxonomy): Eukaryota > Metazoa > Chordata > Actinopteri > Siluriformes > Ariidae > Neoarius > Neoarius graeffei. The sequence goes on from NC_083585.1 coordinate 14,154,705, forward strand.
TACTGAGCCTTGCAAAAGTATTCATCCTCCTTGGTGTTTGTCCTGTTTTGTTGCATTACAAGCTGGAAATAAAATGGATTTTTGGAAGGTGAGCACCATTTGATTTACACAACATGCCTACAACTTTAAAGGGCAAACTGTTTTTTTTTTATTGTGACACAAACAATAATTAAGATGAAAAAACAGAAATCTGGAGTGTGCATAAGTATTCAGTATGTTTCAGGTCATTGTCCTGCTGGAACGTGAACCTTCATCCCAGTCTCAAACCTCTGGCTGACTCAAACAGGTTTTCCTCCAGAATTGCCCTGTATTTAGTGCCATCCATCTTTCCTTCAGTCCTGACCAGCTTTCCTGTCCCTGCAGATGAAAAATATCCCCACAGCAAAAGGCTGCCACCACCATGCTTCACTGTAGGAATGGTGTTCTCAGGGTGTTGGGTTTGCGCCACACATGGCATTTCCCATGATGGCCAAAAAGATCAATTTTTGTCTCATTTGACCAGAGAATCTTCCTCCATGTGTTTGGGGAGTCTGCCACATGCTGTTGGGCAAACTCCAAATGTGATTATTTTTTAAGCAGTGACTTTTTTTTTTTCTGGCCACTCTTCCATAAACCCCTGCTCTGTGGAGTGTATGGCTTAAAGTGGCCCTATGGACAGATACTCACATCTCCACTGTGGATCTCTGCAGCTCCTTTAGTGTTATCCTTGGTATCTTTGTTGCATATTTGATTAATGCCCTCCTTGCCCGGTCTGTTAGTTTTGGTTGGCAGGGCCTTCTCTTGTCCGGTTTGTAGTGGTGCCGTATTCTTTCCATTTTGCTGTAATGGATTTAATGGTGCTCTTTGGGATATTCAAAGTTTGGGATTTTTTTTTTTTTATAACCCAACCCTGAGCTATACTTCTCCACAACTTTGTCTCTGACATGTTTGGAGGCTCCTTGGTTCTCATGTTGCTTTTTTAGTAGTGTTGCAGAGTCAGGATCCTTCCAGAACAGGTTGATTTATACAGATATCATGTGACCGATCATGTGACACTTTGATTGCACACAGTTGGATCTTAATTAACTAATTATGTGACTTATGAAGTGAATTGGTTGGACCAGCTTTGGTTATTTAGGGGTTTTTATTTAGGGGTATTTAGGACCAGAACTGGTTATTTAGGGGTTTCATATGAAAGGGGGTGAATACTTATGCACACTCCAGATTTGTTTTTTCATCTTAATTATTGTTTGTGTCACAATAAAACAACAATTTGCACCTTTAAAGTTGTAGATATGTTGTGTAAATCAAATGGTGCTCACCCTCCAAAAATCCATTTTAATTCCAGCTTGTAATGAGACAAAACAGGACAAACACCAAGGGGGGTGAATACTTTTGCAAGGCACGGTATGTAGAATCGAAGCATAACAAAACCATATCATGCTACGCAAGATCTATTTTCATTTAAAAGCTATCTATGTTAAGAAATATTTCAGTTCTTCCTTTGAAAAAGTAAATGTCTCTGTAATATTGATGTCATCTATTTCATAAATTTATTTATTTCCCTTCTATTTTACTGTAGCATTTGAGGTGGGAAATCTTTTCCCAAGTGGCTCTTGCATTCATTTGGATTTGTCTGCTTAGCTCACTAGTCCAGATGTGCATTCCTTCAGGTCTCCCTAAACGTCAGCAAAGGGAATCAGACATTCCAACTATTACACAATATGCATTTCTCTGGTTTATGGTGCTCTCTTTCTCACTACTTATTAACAGGAGACTGCCTACTGGATTCCCCTGAAAAGATTTTGCCCTTGCCCACTGAGTTACCTGGTGTGATTTATAGCCTGGACCACCAATGCCTGCAGATCTTTGGAGAGAATTTCTCACACTGTCAAAATGCCTCTGCTGGTGACACATGCAGCCAGCTGTGGTGCCAGGAGGAAGGCCAGTCTGTGTGTACCACCAGAAATGGGAGTTTACCCTGGGCAGATGGCACAGATTGTGCCCCCAACAGGAAGTGCCTGGATGGTGTTTGCACTGCATCTGAGGAGGCAAAGGAACTAAAGGTAAATAATGTTACCCAATACTACTACTACTACTAAATAATAATAATAGGGTGGCACGGTGGCGGCACGGTGGTGTAGTGGTTAGCGCTGTCGCCTCACAGCAAGAAGGTCCTGGGTTCGAGCCCCGGGGCCGGCGAGGGCCTTTCTGTGTGGAGTTTGCATGTTCTCCCCGTGTCCACGTGGGTTTCCTCCGGGTGCTCCGGTTTCCCCCACAGTCCAAAGACATGCAGGTTAGGTTAACTGGTGACTCTAAATTGACCGTAGGTGTGAATGTGAGTGTGAATGATTGTCTGTGTCTATGTGTCAGCCCTGTGATGACCTGGCGACTTGTCCAGGGTGTACCCCGCCTTTCGCCCGTAGTCAGCTGGGATAGGCTCCAGCTTGCCTGCGACCCTGTAGAAGGATAAAGCGGCTAGAGATAATGAGATGAGATGAGATGGGTGGCACGGTGGTGTAGTGGTTAGCGCTGTCGTCTCACAGCAAGAAGGTCTGGGTTCGAGCCCCGTGGCCAACGAGGGCCTTTCTGTGTGGAGTTTGCATGTTCTCCCTGTGTCCGCATGGGTTTCCTCCAGGTGTTCCGGTCCGGTTTCCCCCACAGTCCAAAGACATGCAGGTTAGGTTAACTGGTGACTCTAAATTGACCGTAGGTGTGAATGTGAGTGTGAATGGTTGTCTGTGTCAGCCCTGTAACGACCTGGAGACTTGTCCAGGGTGTACCCCGCCTTTCGCCCGTAGTTAGCTGGGATAGGCTCCAGCTTGCCTGTGACCCTGTAGAACAAGATAAAGCAGCTAGAGATAATAATAATAATAATAATAACGTGAAGCATTTTATCATCCTTTCAAATATTTCTTCTTCCTCTTCAAGTTCAAAGTGTTTGTCATATGCACAGTAAGGACATGTCCTCTTGCACAATGAAATACTTAGTTTGCTGTTCACCATGAATGCCAATTACAAATACAACCCCGATTCCAAAAAAATTGGGACAAACTACAAATTGTAAATAAAAACGGAATGCAATAATTTACAAATCTCAAACTGATATTGTATTCACAATAGAACATAGACAACATATGAAATGTCGAAAGTGAGACATTTTGAAATTTCATGCCAAATATTGGCTCATTTGAAATTTCATGACAGCAACACATCTCAAAAAAGTTGGGACAGGGGCAATAAGAGGCTAGAAAAGTTAAAGGTACAAAAAAGGAACAGCTGGAGGACCAAATTGCAACTCATTAGGTCAATTGGCAATAGGTCATTAACATGACTGGGTATAAAAAGAGCATCTTGGAGTGGCAGCGGCTCTCAGAAGTAAAGATGGGAAGAGGATCAACAATACCCCCTAATTATGCGCCGACAAATAGTGGAGCAATATCAGAAAGGAGTTTGACAGTGTAAAATTGCAAAGAGTTTGAACATATCATCATCTACAGTGCATAATATCAAAAGATTCAGAGAATCTGGAAGAATCTCTGTGCGTAAGGGTCAAGGCCGGAAAACCATACTGGGTGCCTGTGATCTTCGGGCCCTTAGACGGCACTGCATCACATACAGGCATGCTTCTGGATTGGAAATCACAAAATGGGCTCAGGAATATTTCCAGAGAACATTATCTGTGAACACAATTCACCATGCCATCCGCCGTTGCCAGCTAAAACTCTATAGTTCAAAGAAGAAGCCGTATCTAAACATGATCCAGAAGCGCAGACGTCTTCTCTGGGCCAAGCTCATTTAAAATGGACTGTGGCAAAGTGGAAAACTGTTCTGTGGTCAGACGAATCAAAATTTGAAGTTCTTTATGGAAATCAGGGACGCCGTGTCATTCGGACTAAAGAGGGGAAGGATGACCCAAGTTGTTATCAGCGCTCAGTTCAGAAACCTGCATCTCTGATGGTATGGGGTTGCATGTGGCATGGGCAGCTTACACATCTGGAAAGACATCATCAATGCTGAAAGATATATCCAGGTTCGAGAGTAACATATGCTCCCATCCAGACGATGTCTCTTTCAGGGAAGACCTTGCATTTTCCAACATGACAATGCCAAACCACATACTGCATCAATTACAGCATCATGGCTGCGTAGAAGAAGGGTCCGGGTACTGAACTGGCCAGCCTGCAGTCCAGATCTTTCACCCATAGAAAACATTTGGCGCATCATAAAACAGAAGATAGGACAAAAACGACCAAAGACAGTTGAGCAACAGTTGTCCCTAAACTTGAGCAACTTGTCTCCTCAGTCCCCAGACATTTACAGACTGTTGTAAAGAGAAAAGGGGATGTCTCACAGTGGTAAACATGGCCTTGTCCCAACTTTTTTGAGATGTGTTGTTGTCATGAAATTTAAAATTAGGTGATTTTTCTCTTTAAACTGAGAAAATTTATCTTTTAAACATTTGATATGTCATATATGTTCTATTCTGAATAAAATATGGAATTTTGAAACTTCCACATCTTTGCATTCTGTTTTTATTTACAGTTTGTACTTTGTCCCAACTTTTTTGGAATTGGGGTTGTAAATAAATAGGCGGAAGAAATGATACAAAGTAAAGGCAATGTAGTGCAAAAAAATAAATACAGTACAAAATAAAGGTAAATGTAATGCAAAATAGGCAGTATAATACAATATAATACAAAAGTATAATATAATAAGGCAATGATTGGACGTAGCAGCAAGAAAGGGCAGTAACATGCCAACAAATGTAAACAGTCAAGGACAGTTTACAGGGAGGTAGTCCATGGTTATAGACTTCTGTCAGCTTCTTATTCTTCTTAAATAGCTCTTCATGAGATTCTTATACACATCTTGGTACTATCATTACGTGTCTATATTTTTTAATCACTTTTTTATCATTTAAAACTTACTTGATATTCTTTCAGTGACGAGAACCTTGTAGAACACAGTGCTTTGACCTCACATTTGAAATTAAGCTGTGAACAATGACTGTTAATGTGAATTTATCTGGCTGTATGTGGCTGCAGAAGGTGGTGGATGGAGGCTGGGGAGAGTGGGGATTGTGGAAGCCTTGCTCTCGCTCATGTGGTGGAGGAGTAATGTTCTCGTACAGAGAGTGCAATCAGCCAGCACCTCAGAACCGAGGGAAATATTGTGAGGGACAGAGAGTTCGGTATCACTCCTGCAACACACAGGCTTGTGAAACCAGCCATGGTACGTTATACACTACCCTCTGCTGAGCAGTATTCCCTATTCAGGTCTTCAGATATCACTTTTTCATTGCATAAGGTGGTAATGCTGTCAAATTCAGCAAATTACCAAACTCTTCTTGAAGTTAAAGGCCTTTTAATTTCATAAAATCGGTGAAATTTAGTTCCCTCTGAAGTTTGGTCATTATGATGTATGATGTTTATTTCTCAAAAACATCTCACCCCCCCAAAAAAAAAAAAAAACCCAGGCCATTCTGTGGCTGGGAAGTTATTTAATTTGAGGGGATTCCCTAGCAAATAATGTGCCTGAAATTGCTTGCTTCACACAGTCAAGCAGACAGAGAAAGTCCAGTGTGTGCATGCAAGTTTACTTGCTTCTTCTTTTCCTTCTTCCTTTGGGTTTTATGGCAACTGACATCCAGTGTTGCATTACTGCCATCTACAGGTTTATCATGACTGTGCTCTGACAGTTAGATAATTCTGTCGCTAAACGAACAACTGATTACACCGAGGTGCTCGCTGACTGTCAATATTTATTAGTTTGGTCCTGCATTTCCTTTCCTTCGCAACATAATGTCTCTTTTTCTCACTTTCCATTACTATAGTCTGTCTTTCACATTTCATTTGTGTCCTCCATTTTTCTCTCCTTTTTCAAATTTGTATCCCACAATGCTTTGCGCGAACAGGGAAAGCCCACCATGTGATGCATGATGTAGTATCTTGAATTGGGTAATGGTGAAGCAGGAAAAAATATTGGAGAATTTAGGGCCACATGGCCCTAAATTCATTAATTGTTCTATTAAAAAAAACCTAATAAAATTGAAAGTCCATGATTTGAATTCAGTGGCTTTTGGTCCACTAAACAAAAATAATTGGGTGTCAGGGAAAATTCTTTTTATTACCTAAAGTTGAAAAATCTGAAAGGCAATTTACCTTTAAACATGGTGTTTTCGAAAAGAGAAAATGCAATGCACATTGGAAGGAAAGCTTGGAAACTCTGATAGAGAGAGAGAGCTAGTGGTGACTTGCATAATTTTGTTCTGCATAACAGGTTTCTCATGTCAAATGATGGTTAATTACAGGGAAGAGCTTCCGTGAAGAACAGTGTGAGAAGTATAATGATCCCAATCACTTTGATATTCATGGAAATGTCAAGCAGTGGATACCAAAATATGCTGGTGTATCACCACGGGACCGGTGCAAACTCTTTTGTAGAGCAAGAGGCAGCAGTGAATTCAGAGTGTTTGAAGCCAAGGTAAATACTTCACTGACTTCACTTGTGATAAAGATATCTGAAATTCATGCTTCTTTTTAAGTTAGTTAATGGCATCATTGTTTTAAGGTCGAAGCCTTGATAAGTTCTAATTATAAGTACTTCTTAACTGTAGGTCATTGATGGAACAGCATGCAGCCCAGATTCTACATCAATCTGTGTCCAAGGCCAGTGCATTAAAGCTGGCTGTGACCTCCAGATTGGCTCCAGTAAGAAGCTTGACAAGTGCGGTGTGTGTGGTGGGAATGGCCTTAGCTGCAGGAAGATATCAGGCTCATATAATGCAGTCCTGTGAGACCACTAACCTTAATGCTTTACCATAGTCTCTGCTATGATAATAAGCTATTGCACATCACTAATTTAAACTCTTCTATTTTCAGCCAGGGGTACAGTGATATTGTAACAATCCCAATAGGTGCAACCAACATTGACATCAAGCAGCGGAGCCTCAAGGGCAAAAAACACGATGGGAACTACCTAGCTATCAAAAGAGAAAATGGTGAGTATATACTCAATGGCAACTTCTCTGTGTCCACTGTCGAACAGGAGATTCCAGCTAATGGGGCTGTGCTCAAGTACAGTGGCTCAGCGACCATCTTTGAACGGATCCAGAGCTTTCGCCAACTCAAAGAAGCCATCACCATCCAACTTCTGTCTACCACTGAAGAGACAACCCCAGCAAAAATCAAATACACATTCTTTATCCCCAAAGGCATCTCTTTCAGTAAACCAAAAGAGCAAAATAAATTTGTTCACATGGTCCACCCTTTTGGTATTCCACAGTGGGTTGTGGGAAAGTGGTCAGAGTGTTCCAAAAGCTGTGGTTCAGGATGGTCTCGGAGAACAGTGGAGTGCACAGATGATGTTGGCATTTACTCGAACCATTGTGACAAAGAGCTCAGACCTGCAGACATCAGGCCCTGTGCAGATCTTCCATGTCCTATATGGCAAATAGGTCTATGGTCTTCATGTTCCCGAACATGTGGTCATGGGGAACGCCATCGCAGTTTGCACTGCATTGATTTCACTGGCAAGGTTGTTGACAAAGAAAAGTGTGATTCTTCCAAGCAACCCAAGCCGGTATTTGGAGAGTGTATGTACCAAGAATGCTAAACACACATAAGCAGACTTTCACTTTAAACCTGTCTTGAAGGGCAAAAGTCCAGTCATCATTAATTCATTAATTCAGCCTATTAGGTTAATGCTAAGGTTGGAAGGTTCTTAAAAGGTGGTAAAGTACCAAACTGTGCTGGACTCTAGCCATCTGGGATTTAGTAGAATGACAAAAAAAGCACTACTAATCTTCTTGACAAGGCTTTGAAGCAAAGCAGGAAAAGCTTGATTTTAGGATGAAGAACTAAACCAGTCCAAATGACATGACTTTAATGTGTTTGAATGAAGTTGTGTATTCTCAAGTGCTGTTTCCAACATTTATTTAAAACCACTATTGCTTAATTTCCAGTAGAGAGCTACCTCAAATGGATATAATATTTTAATCAGCATCCTCCCAACTGGTTGTGTTTCCATACAGTGAAGCTGCAAATTACTACAGACCAAATAAATCAGTATCCAGGCATTTTGACTTTGGGATAAATATTAGGGAACTCATTATCTTTTTTTAATTTTATGGTACATTTGAATGTCATTTTCATAAACAGTAACCACTCTCCTACACCCAGTCAAATTAATGGCCTTTCTTATTACCAGTTACAAAGTCATTATGGCACTTGCTGTATGGTTTTTGCCCAAAGCTAATAGGATTGTTGTGATTTGTTCTGAGAATAGTAGTAAACTGATTATGAGTATTTTGACATGATAGTCAATATGGCTTTCCCACTTTTTTTTCTGGAGTAATTTAAGCTAAATAGTTTAATCATGTTTGTGACATGCATTTACTGAACATCTACATTACCAGAGGTGATATAAGCATGGTTTACTGATTTTAAAAAAAAAATGGTCAGAGCCTTCAATCATTTCTGCGTTGTCATATGACATAAATTTTATATGAGTATTCCAGCTATGTATATTACATGTATCAAACATATCGAAAAACAGTATTATATATTATCCCTTCAGTGAAGGTCTATGCTATTTTATTATTTCATAACATATTGATATTTATTATTTGTTTTTTTAAAGTGTATATGTTTTAAATGGACACAAAATAAAAAGCAAATTTCTTGTGGCGCTGTCTGGATTTTCTCATCAGGAAAGTAAAGGAATTAAAATGCACAAAATTGTGACAATATTTTTATGGGTAGACATATGCTAAAGATACAACATACCAAAGGTTTGTGGACACCTGACCTTCACACACCTACAGTAGGCCTTCCCTAAACTACTGACACAAAGTTGGAAGCATTGTATTGTGTGCTGTAGGATGGATTTGTATTCTCTAGCATTACAATTTCCCTTCACTGAAACAAAGAGACCAAAACCTGTCACACAATGTTGAGCACAAACTGAGCTCCATGAAGACATGGTTTGCTAAGGCTGGAGTTGAAGAACTTGAGTGGCCCTTACAGAGCCCTGCCCTCAACCCCTCTGAATTACTTTGTGATGAATTTGTATGGTGACTTCACACAAGGCTTCATCACCTGGCATCAGTTCCTGGCATCGCTAATACTCTTGCGGTTAAATAAACAAATCCCCAGAGCCATGCTCCAACATCTAGTGGAAAGCCTTCCCAGAAGACTGGAGGTTATTATAACAGCAAAGGGGAGGATAAATCTGGAATGCAATGGAATGGTCAGGTGTCCACACACTTTTGGTCATATACATAGTGTATGTGAACGTTTAGTGTACTCTGACATGTCTCCACAGCAAACATTTTTAAAAAATTTATCAGTTTAGCCACGTTCACAATTAGTTTATCACAGTATTGTCTGTACATCTCTTGTTATAAATTAGAACATGAGTTGATAGAGTTTATTTCCTATGTTTCATGTTTACGTCTGTACTATATAATTCCATCATTAATTTACAGAACATTACAATCACAATATTATGCCATGTACAGTGGCATGCAAAAGTTTGAGCACCCTTACTGAAAATGTCTGTTACTGTGAATAGTTAAGTGAGCAGAAGATGAACTGATCACCAAAAGGCATAAAGGTAAAAATGAGACATTTCTTTTCAGCATTTTCTGCAAGATTTATGTATTATTTTTGTTTTGTACAATTGGAGAGTGAAAAAAGAAAAGGAACACCATGTGTAAGTTTGGGCACCCCAATACATTTGAGTTCTCAGGTAACTTTTACCAAGGTTCCAGACCTTAACTAGCTTATTGAGCTGTGGCTTGTTCAAATTCTTTGTTAGGAAAGGTCAGATGATGCAGATTTCAAAGCTGTATAAATTCTCTGACTCCTCAAACTTGTCCCTAAAATCAACAGCCATGGGCTCCTCTAAGCAACTCCGTCGCATTCTGAATAATAAAATAATTGATGCTCACAAAGCAGGAGAAGGCTACAAGAACATAGCAAAGTGTTTTCAGGTAGCCATATCCTCAGATTGTAATGTTATTAAGAAATGGCAGTTAACAGAAGCAGTGGAGATCAAGGTGAGGTCTGGAAGATGAAGAAAACTTTCTGAAAGAACTGCTTGTTGGATTGCTAGAAAGGCAAATAAAAGCCCCTGTTTGACTGCAAAAGACCTTCAGAAAGATTTAACAGACCCTGGAGTGGTGGTGCACTGTTCTACTATGTGGCAGCACCTGAACAAATATGACCTTCATTGAAGGGTCATCAGAAGAAAACCTGCATCCTAGCCACAAAATTCAGCATCTGAAGTTTGCAAATGAACATCTAAATAAGCCTGATGCATTTTGGAAACAAGTCCTGTGGACTGATGAAATCAAAATATAACTTTTTGGCCACAATGTGCAAAGGTATGTTTGGAGAAAAAAGGGTGCCAAATTCCAGGAAAAGAACACCTCTCCAACTCTGAAACATGGGTGTGGATCGATCTTGCTTTGGGGTTGTGTTGCAGCCAGTGGCACAGGGCACATTTCATTGGTTGAGGGAATCATGGATTCAAATAAATACCAGCAAATTCTGGAAGCAAACATCACACCATCTGTAAAAAAGTTGAAGTTAAAAAGAGGATGGGTCCTACAATTAGACGATGATCCAAAATACACCTCAAAATCTACAATGGAAAACCTCAAGAGGCACAAGCTGAAGGTTTTGCCCTGGCCCTCACAGTCCCCTGACCTAAACATCATTGAAAATCTGTGGATAGATCTCAAAAGAGCAATGCATGCAAGACAGCCCAGGAAAATTGTAGAACTGGAAGCCTTTTGCAAGGACAAATGTGTGAAAATCCCCCAGGTAAGAACTGAAAGATTATTAGCTGGCTACAAAAAGTGTTTACAAGCTGTGATACTTGCCAAAGGGGGTGCTACTCAGTACTAACCATGCAGGGTGCCCAAACTTTTGCTTCGGGCCCTTTTCCTTTTTTTGTGATTTTGAAAATGTAAAAGATGAAAATAAAAAATTGTTTTTGCTTAAAATATAAAGGTAATAAGTCATCTTTAACTTTATGCCTTTTGGAGATCATTTCATCTTCAACTTGCTTAACTGTTCACAGTAACAGCAATTTTGACCAGGGGTGCCCAAACTTTTGCATACCTCTGTATCTGTCATTATATAATACCATTTTAATCCATCTCTTTACTTCCTTTGTCGTTTCTAAAAGGCCTTCAAATGAAGATGATGTAAACAATATCAACTAAATTTTAAAAGACAAAAGCATACAGTGCTCTAGCAAGCTGAAAAGCTGGTAATGGTTTAAATGAGACATGCGTGATAGAAATAATGAAAAAAGAAACGTTGTTGGCACAAACTGGCCTGGTTTCTAACTGACTGGTTTTTTTTTTTCCTGTGCCCTGTTATTCTTGTTCCTGCACTTTTGAAACAAAGTTACACCCATATAGACCTATGTGAAGCTTTTAGTATACCAGATTAAGAAATGGAAACTCTCCTGCCTCTGAGGAGACACATAGCTGAGAAGCAGCTGTGGTTCATCCTGCAGTGGGCTAAACATTTGGCTCTCAGTGCATCTGCAACACTATTTATATAACCAAACACTTTCATTTTACATCCTATTCTTCCTTTCTCCAAATCTATCATTTTCAAATAATAATTTTTCAACACAACAGAACTATTTTCAAATCTGCATGCTGAACCAACAGACACCTTCTGTGATGGTTTATATTAAAGATTCAGTATTCATGACAGCAAAGTATGCTTTTCTAGAACATATTTGTATGTGTTCACACACAAAGGCTGTATGCATATCTGTCTGTTAATATACAGTTTCTGGCCACAGCTAATAACCTATTTAACTGCAATGCACTTTATATCTTCACTTTCTCTATTGGTGTGAGTAATAAATCCCTCACTTAGTGCTGCTGGGTTTAGTTACATAATCTTGGTCCCTGTGTCAGTCCTCCACTACAGAGATGCATGTTTTGCTTAGTGCCCTGTGATCAGAGCAGTAATGAGAAACATGTCTTTTTAAAACAGCAAGGCCACTCATAATTATCAGCTTGTAAACGGGAGTCTCCTGAATTATGTTGTACTTTAAAGCTTAAGCCTGACATTTATAAAGTTCTGCTTCATGCATTTCAGTGTTCAATTATTTCGTTCAATACATTCTGGGGTTTGAGGCACCTCAGTATAAAATGAACATGTGACATTTGCCATCATGAACGGTGGCATTTACTTTTCCTCTGCTGAAGCCTGGGAAACTGCAGTGCCAGTAATGGATTTCATGTGAGGATACTGGGGAACTCGCTAGTTAAATGGGTATAACTAAATACCCATCTTACTAGTGAGTTCCCCTTTCTGTATATATATATATATATATATATATATATATATATATATATATATAATCTCATTATCTCTTGCCGCTTATCCTGTTCTACAGGGTCGCAGGCAAGTTGGAGCCTATCCCAGCTGACTATGGGTGGGAGGCGGAGTACACTCTGGACAAGTCGCCAGGTCATCGCAGCATATAGAACATATAATATGGAATTATGTGGTAAACAAAAAAGTGCTTAAAAAACAAAATTTATTCCATATTTTAGTTTTCTTAAAGTAGCCACTGTTTACCTTGATGACACTTTGCACACTTTTGGAATTATTTTAACAAGCTTTATGAAGGAGTCACCTGGTATGTTTTTCAATTAAACAGGTATATCTTGTTAAAAATTAATTAGTGTAATACCTTGCCTTCTTGATGCATTTGAGATCATTAAACAATAATTGGTAAATAATAAAATTACAGTACATTGCCATAGTTATGTAGCAATCCATATTATATCAAGAACTGCTGAAATATGGGGAAGCCATGGCTGAATGGTTAGAGAAGCAGCTTTGGGATGAAAAAGGTCACTGGTTTGATTCCCTGGACTAGCAGGAATGGCTGAAGTACCCTGCTCCCCAGGCTACTCTGGGTATGTTGTATGTCACTCTGTATAAGAGCATCTGCTAAATGCCATTAATGTAATGTAATGTAACTGAGTAAAGAGGAATAACAGTTCATCATTACTTTAAGACATAAAGTGTCTTTTAATTAATAAAGAAAAGAAACATTTAATTTGAAGGTTTGGATATATATATATATATAGACACACAGTGGTGCTTGAAAGTTTGTGAACCCTTTAGAATTTTCTATATTTCTGCATAAATATGACCTAAAACATCATCAGATTTTCACACAAGTCCTAAAAGTAGATAAAGAGAACCCAGTTAAACAAATGAGACAAACATATTATACTTGGTCATTTATTTATTGAGGAAAATGATCCAATATTACATATCTGTGAGTGGCAAAAGTATGTGAACCTCTAGCAGTTAATTTGAAGGTGAAATTTGAGTCAGGTGTTTTCAGTCAATGGGATGACAATCAGGTGTGAGTGGGCACCCTGTTTTATTTAAAGAACAGGGATCTATCAAAGTCCGATCTTCACAACACATGTTTGTGGAAGTGTATCTGTAGCGAGAATAGCGTGTGGGTGGAGCACAGAGGACGGCAGGACAGAGATCAAGGTTCTCACAAGGCTTTATTGCCAAACTTTTCAGTCTAACAATATTTTAAAGTAAGCAGGCAGAGACACACGCACACACTGTCGGCTCTGCCGGCGAAGAAGCTCCCTTCCGCTCTCCCTTTCCCTCCTTAAGTAGGGCGGTTTACTAGGGAGAACACACACAAAACACGGGTTAATTACACTCAGGTGAAGCGATTCTGCCACTTACCTTCCCCAACTCCGCCCTCCTGTCACAGACCGGCGCTTGACCACGCCCCCACTGCCACATACCCCCACCGCCCAACTCAGGCCGAGCGCCCGTCCGGCCCGCAGCCGACTCCCCCCCCCCCCCCCCCCCCCTTGACGGGAGAGGAAGTCCGCCACGACCATCTGCGCCCCCGGCCTGTGGACCACCTTGAAGTTGAAAGGTTGGAGCGCCAGATACCAACGAGTGATCCGCGCGTTGGCATCCTTCATGCGGTGGAGCCACTGGAGGGGCGCGTGGTCCGAACAGAGGGTGAAAGAGCGCCCCAGCAGGTAGTAACGGAGGGCGAGGACCGCCCACTTGATGGCCAGGCACTCTTTCTCGATGGTGCTGTAGCGCCCCTCACGCACTGACAGCTTCCGGCTGATGTATAACACTGGGCGGTCCTCTCCCCCCACCTGCTGGGACAAAACGGCCCCCAGCCCTCTGTCCGACGCATCCGTCTGTAACAAAAAAGGGAGAGAGAAGTCAGGGTAGTGCAAAAGTGGCCCCCCACACAGTGCAGCCTTTACCTCAGAGAAAGCCCGCTGGCACTGCTCCGTCCACTGGACCGGATCTGGCGCCCGCTTTTAGTGAGGTCAGTCAGCGGGCTGGTGACATCCGAATAATTAGGTATAAACCTACGATAATAGCCAGCCAGCCCCAGGAACTGTCTCACCCCCTTTTTGGTCTTGGGTCTCGGGCAGGCCGCAATCGCTGCTGTCTTATTAATTTGGGGACGCACCTGCCCGTTACCCAAGTGGAAGCCCAGATACCGTACTTCCACCCGCCCAATCGCACACTTCTTCGGGTTGGCAGTGAGCCCCGCCCGCCTCAGCGACCTAAGGATGGCCCTCAGGTGTTGCAGGTGCCGCTGCCAGTCATTACTATAAATAATGATGTCGTCTAGGTACGCAGCCACGTAGGTGGCGTGGGGCCGGAGGACCCGGTCCATCAGCCGCTGAAACGTAGCGGGCGCACCAAACAGCCCAAACGGAAGTGTGACGAACTGGTGTAAGCCGAACGGTGTGGAAAAGGCCGTTTTCTCCCGGGATAATGGAGTCAAGGGGATCTGCCAATATCCCTTCGTCAAATCCAGTGTCAAGTAAAAGCGAGCCGTGCCTAGTCGATCGAGCAGCTCATCAATACGAGGCATTGGGTACACGTCGAATTTAGACACCACGTTGACTTTTCTATAGTCCACACAGAACCGGACCGAGCCGTCGGCCTTAGGAACTAAGACCACCGGGCTGCTCCAGTCACTGTGGGACTCCTCGACGATACCCATTTCAAGCATGGCCTGAAGTTCTTCCCGAACTACCTTTTTTTTGTGTTCGGGTAATCTATAAGGACGGCTCCGCACTACCACCCCCGGGGGCGTCTCTATGTGGTGTTCTATGAGGTTAGTGCAACCGGGCAGGGGCGAGAATACATCCGAAAACTCGGCCTGCAACTGGGCGACCTCCGTGAGTTGGGTTGGGGAGAGGTGGTCTCCACAGGGGACCGGAGAGGTACGAGATGCCAATGTCCCTTTTTGGACCTCCGGCCCCAGCTCCGCCTTCTCCGGAACTACCGACACCAACGCCACGGGGACCTCCTCTTTCCAGAGTTTTAACAGATTGAGGTGGTAGATCTGTAGCGCCCCCTCCCTGTCCGTTCGCCTAACCTCATAGTCGACGTCCCCGACTCGCCGTGTGACCTCAAAGGGTCCTTGCCACTTGGCGATTAATTTGGAGCTCGACGTGGGCAACAGGACGAGTACCTTATCTCCCAGAGTGAACTCTCTAAGGTGTGTGCCCTTGTTGTACAGGCGGGTTTGCCGTTCCTGGGCCTGGCGCAAATTCTCCTGAGTTAGGTGGGTGAGCGTGTGGAGTTTTGCGCGCAGATCCATAACGTACTGAATTTCGTTTTTGCTCTGTGAAGGTCCCTCCTCCCAATTTTCCCGCAGTACATCCAAGATGCCACGCGGCTTATGCCCATATAATAATTCAAATGGGGAGAACCCCGTGGAGGCTTGGGGGACCTCTCGCACTGCAAACAGCAAGGGTTCAAACCACTTATCCCAGTTACGTGCATCCTCACTTACGAATTTTTTGATAATATTCTTGAGGGTGCGATTGAACCGTTCAACTAAACCGTCCGTCTGTGGGTGATACACGCTGGTGCGGATCGGCTTAATACCCAGTAGCCCATACAGTTCGCTCAGTGTTCGTGACATAAACGAGGTGCCCTGGTCAGTCAGAATCTCTTTCGGGATTCCAACCCGGGAGATGACGTGGAAGAGGGCCTCTGCAATACTGCGTGCTGAGATATTGCGAAGAGGCACCGCTTCCGGGTATCGCGTTGCATAGTCCACCAGAACCAATATAAAGCGGTACCCACGTGTTGACCGGTCTAATGGCCCGACGAGATCCATCCCAATTCTTTCGAACGGGGTCTCGATTAATGGTAGGGGGCGCAAGGGCGCTTTTGGAATGGCCGCTGGATTTACTAACTGGCATTCGCGGCACGCCGTACACCACTTACGGACGTCGCCGCGAATCCCCGGCCAATAGAATCGGGCCATTATCCGGGCGAGTGTCTTATCCTGCCCGAGGTGTCCAGCCATGGGATTAAAGTGAGCTGCCTGGAATACCAATTCCCGGCGGCTCTTTGGAATTAACAACTGGGTGACCCGCTCTTTCGTCTGAGTGTCCTGCGTCACTCGGTATAACCTATCCTTCAAAATAGAAAAATAGGGGAAGGGCGGGGTGGCGTTCGGCTGGAGCGTTTGACCATCGATTACTCTCACTTGGTCAAACGCGTGTTGCAGAGTCTTGTCTCGCGATTGTTCCAGTGGGAAATCCGCGAGGGATTCCCCAATAGAAAGAGGAGGGGCCGGGGGCTCCTCACTCTGTCGCGGAGATGACGTAGACAGCTCTGCGACCGCCGCTCCAGCCAAAGCGACACCGGGACCCTCCCCTGTCAACCGGCAGGACCCATTCTTTACTAGGCGTGCCATTAAACCCCGAAATCCCGGCCAATCAGTCCCCAAGATCAAAGAGTGGGTAAGGCGAGGATTAACCGCTGCCTTCACTATTGATTTTTCCCCTCTGAAATATATGTGGACCGACACCAACGGGTAGCTGTGAACATCCCCGTGCACACACAACACCTTCACCCCTTGTGCTCCCCCCAATGCCTCGTCTTGCACCAGGCTTTGGCGGATTGAGGTCTGATTGCAGCCTGAATCCACCAACGCCTGACATGTAGCCCCTTGTACACTTACCGGTATGCGATACGCTCCAGCCCGATCGAGGGCAGCCTCTGGCGCGTCGGGGATCCGCACCACCGCCCCCAACTCCATCGCTGCACACTGTTGCTGCAGGTGGCCCGGTTCCCCGCAGCGCCAGCAAACCGGCCCAGGCCTTCCCTCTGCAGCTGTGTTCTGAGGCTCACTCACCTGAGGGGGGGGAGAGACAGACACAGAAGGGAGAAATGGGAGGGCACCACGGGTGCGGCGGGCCGGCTGGGGTGGAGCCGGCCCTCGCCTCCATGGTGGGGGAATGGGGCGAGGACGGGACACGGGAGGAGGGGGGAGAGAAAGAGAGAGAGAAGAGGAGAGAGAAGACGATGTCGGTGGTTGTCCTGCCGCCGGAACAGCCGCCAGATGATCCTCCGCCAGTCCCACGGCCTGATCCAGCGATGCCGGGCAGTGGCACTGGACCCACTCCGCGGTTCCGGCTGGTAAGCGGGCGATGAACTGTTCCAGCGCCACCTGGTCGATGATTCCCTCGGCGTCGCGATCTTCGGCCCTCAGCCACCGCCAGCAGGCGTCCCGGAGCTGCTGGCCGAACGCGAACGGGCTGCCGACTTCCTCCATCCGCAGTGCGCGGAAGCACTGGCGCTGCTGCTCCGGCGTGCGCCCCACGCGCTGGAGGACAGCCCGGCGAAGGTCGGCGTAGGCCAGCCGGCGATCGGCGGGGAGCTGTAGTGCGGCCAGCTGCGCCTCTCCCATCAGGAGGGGGAGGAGGCGCGCCGCGCGCTGCTCCATCGGCCACCCCGAGGCTTCTGCGACCTGTTCGAACAACGTGATCAAAGCCTCGGGGTCGTCCTGCGGGCCCATCTTAGTTAAGGTGAGGGGAGACGGGCCCGCGGCCGGGGCGCTGGTGGACCCCGCCGACGCGAGGAGATGCCGGAACGCCTCTCGATCTTCCTGTTGAGCCAGCACCAGGGCTTCGAAGCGGCGCTCCTGCTCCTTCCGAAGCGTGACGAGTGCCTGGTGCTGGCTCTGCTGAGCCGTGGCGAGGGCGTGGACCAAGTCCGCGAACGGGGAGGATTCCATGGGGCTGCAGGACTGATGCTCCACCGTTTCCCGGGTTTTGGCACCACTGTAGCGAGAATAGCATGTGGGTGGAGCACAGAGGACGGCAGGACAGAGATCAAGGTTCTCACAAGGCTTTACTGCCGAACTTTTCAGTCTAACAATATTTTAAAGTAAGCAGGCAGAGACACACACACACTGTCGGCTCTGCCGGCGAAGAAGCTCCCTTCCGCTCTCCCTTTCCCTCCTTAAGTAGGGCGGTTTACTGGGGAGAACACACACAAAACACAGGTTAATTACACTCAGGTGAAGCGATTCTGCCACTTACCTTCCCCAACTCCGCCCTCCTGTCACAGACCGGCGCTTGACCACGCCCCCGCTGCCACAGTATCATAGCACAAACAAAGGATTTCTGAGGACCTCAGAAAAAGTGTTGTTGATGCTCATCAGGCTGGAAAAAGTAAAAAAAAAATCTCTAAAGAGATTAGACTCCACCAATCCACAGTCAGACAGATTGTGTACAAAATTCAAAACCATTGCTACCATCCCCAGGAGTGGTCAACCAACAAAGATCACTCCAAGAGTAAGGCGTGTAATAGTCAGCGAGGTCACAAAGGACCCCAGGGTAACTTCAAAGGGCCTCTGCATGCTCTTGCAACAAGGCTTTCGCAGATAGCTTTTCGCAGACAGTTGTAATTTATCGTTGAGCGGGGAGTAATAGGTGTGCGCGATGTTATTCACCGCCACAACACAAGGGGGCGCGAAGTCGCAAAATCGCTAGGAGTAGTTGGTGGGTGTGGTTAGTGGAGTGTTTATCCTCCGGTTACTTATAATGACTAGAACTGGAGTCGTATAGATGTACGTACTTCCTCACTTCCTCGATCAACCGCTCTTCGTGCTGCTCCATCTTCGCTCGTGTTTTTAAAAATGGCGGTCGTGAAAACAAGCTAAACTGGGAAAGTAGGGAAGCGGAAGTGCGTGTACAGAGGATGTAGAGTGGACCAATCAGAGCCCTCTTGTCTGCAACGCTGTCTGCGAGGCTTCTGCAGTGGTCACAATTTTTGGGAGGTGCGCGCAGAGCGTCTGCGAAGGGGGGGGCTACGCAAACACCATCTGCGACGCCATCTGCGAGGACTGCGTTGTCAGCATAAATTGGCCTTAAGCAACTGAAGGCCATTGGATAATGTTAATGTTCATGAGTCCACCATCAGGAGAACGCTTAAGAACAATGGTGTGCATGGCAAGGTTGCAAGGAGGAAGCCACTGCTCTCCAAAAAGACCATTGCTGCTTGTCTGCAGTTTGCTAAAGATCACGTGGACAAGCCAGAAGGCTATTGGAAAAATGTTTTGTGGACAGATGAGACCAAAATAGAACTTTTTGGTCTCGTCTGTCCACATTGTCTCATTTTTAAATGAGAAGCGTTATGTTTGGAGAAAGGAAAATGCTGCATTCCAGCATAAGAACCTTTATCCCATCTGTGAAACATGGTGGTGGTAGTATCATGGTTTGGGCCTGTTTTGCTGCATCTGGGCCAGGACAGCTTGTCATCATTGATGAAACAATGAATTCTGAATTATACCAGCGAATTCTAAAGGAAAATGTCAGGACATCTGTCCATGAACTGAATCTCAAGAGAAGGTGGGTCATGCAGCAAGACAACGACCCTAAGCACACAAGTAATTCTCCCAAAGAATGGTTAAAGAAGAATAAAGTTAATGTTTTGGAATGGCCAAGTCAAAGTCCTGACCTTAATCCAATCGAAATGTTGCAAGCAAGCAGTTCATGTGAGGAAACCCACCAACATACCAAAGTTGAAGCTGTTCTGTACGGAGGAATGGGCTAAAATTCCTCCAAGCCAGTGTGCAGGACTGATCAACAATTACCAGAAATGTTTAGTTGCAGTTATTGCTGCACAAGGGGTCACACCAGATACTGAAAGCAAACGTTCACATACTTTTGCCACTCATAGATATGTAATATTGGATCATTTTCCATTATTCCATAAACTACTGACAAAATTTCACCCAAATTCCACATGAAAATATTTTCACTTAGAGCATTTAATTGCAGAAAATAACAGGTCAAAATAACAAAAAAAGATGAAGTGTTTTCAGACCTTGAATAATGCATAAGAAACTGAGATCATATTCCATTTTAAACACCACAATACCAATGTTTGAACTTAGTATGAGTCCAGAAATCAATATTTGGTAGAAAAACCCTGACAATTAATCACAGCCTTTGCATGCACATGAAATAGTCTTTCATGTTGCTCTTGGGTGATTTTTTGCCGCTCCTGGTGCAAAAATTCAGTCATCTCAGCTTTGTTTAATGGCTTGTGACCATCCATCTTCCTCTTGATCACATTCCAGATGTTTTCAATGGGGTTCAGGTCTGGAGATTAGGCTGACCATGACAGTGTCTTGCTCTTGCTGGAAAACTCAATCCTCAGAGTTAGGGAAAACTGTCAGAGCAGAAGGAAGCAGGTTTTCTTCCAGGATAACCTTGTACATGACTTGATTCATGTGTCCTTCATAAACAAAAATCTGCCCCATTCCAACCTTGCTTAAGCACCCCAGATCATCACCAGCCCTCCAACAAATTTCATAATGGGTGCAAGACACTGTGGCTTGTAGGCCTCTCCATGTCTCCATCTAACCATTAGACAACAGGTGATGGGAAAAGCTGAAAATTGGACTCATCAGAGAAGATGACCTTGCTCCAGTCCTCCAGTCCTTTGAATACTACTTTTTGTCATCCAAACTGGTCCTATTGCAAGAGGATAGTGATGACCACAGCACTTTTCCTCGTTAAATAAGATTTGACTCAAGTGATCACCTAATCAGTACCTCATTAAGTAAAATGAGGTGTGCTTGTGTTGGAATTCCAGCATAGACACTGGAATGAAATGGCTGCCATACATAGAGATGCTGATTTAAGAAAATTTTGAAGTAGTCTCTTAATTTTTTTTCCAGAACTAATATCTCATCTCATCTAATTTCATCATCTAATTTCTCATCTCATTATCTCTAGCTGCTTTATCCTGTTCTAAAGGGTCACAGGCAAGCTGGAGCCTATCCCAGCCGACTACGAGCGAAAGGCGGGGTACAGCCTGGACAAGTCGCCAGGTCATCACAGGGCTGACACACTCACACCTATGGTCAATTTAGAGTCACCAGTTAACCTAACCTGCATGTCTTTGGACTGTGGGGGAAACCGGAGCACCCGGAGGAAACCCACACGGACACGGGGAGAACATGCAAACTCCGAACAGAAAGGCCCTTGCCGGTCATGGGGCTCGAACCTGGACCTTCTTGCTGTGAGGCGACAGCGCTAACCACTACACCACTGTGCCGCCCCAGAACTTTTATTTATATACACACACTGTTTCTACTTATGGACACTTTTGAAGTGAAAAAGTCAAAATGATGCTTCTGTCAGGGCGGCATGGTGGTGTAGTGGTTAGTGCTGTCGCCTCACAGCAAGAAGGTCTGGGTTCGAGCCCCGTGGCCGGCGAGGGCCTTTCTGTGTGGAGCTTGCATGTTCTCCCTGTGTCCGCGTGGGTTTCCTCTGGGTGCTCCGGTTTCCCCCACAGTCCAAAGACATGCAGGTTAGGTCAACTGGTGACTCTAAATTGACCGTAGGTGTGAGTGTGAATGGTTGTCTATGTCTATGTGTTAGCCCTGTGATAACCTGGCGACTTGTCCAGGGTGTACCCCGCCTTTCGCCCGTAGTCAGCTGGGATAGGCTCCAGCTTGCCTGCGACCCTGTAGAACAGGATAAAGCGGCTAGGGATAATGAGATGAGATGAGACCTTCATGATAGTTAAGGCAATGAGCTACAAATAGAACAGGATCTTATCACTGATGGGAGCTGAGCCAAACTCATAATGAAACATTTCAGTTTGCATTATAAAATAACTCTGAAGTTTCAGTTCAGTTTCAGTTCTTTATTTTTGCACAATTAAAATTACATAAAAAATAAAGAAAACAATAATATAAAGTGCAGGGAGAGGCAAAAAACCCAAATGGGCTTATTTAAAAGCCTCCACCTATAGTTAAAATTTCATAATTATAAAGAATAGAAAATGAACATACAAAGAATATTATAACTACATAAAATAATAAACTAATAATAAAAAAACATATGTATAACATCAACAAGTTATAATGACAAACAAAAATAGCTAAAAATAAATAAAATAAATAAATAAAAATATGAACAATTAAATAAAAATATGTTATCATGTATGAATTAGAATTTCAGAACAGCAGTTAAATGGGTTTTTAAACATCTTTTGAAACATTTTATAGAGAGGCAGTTCTTTGCAAATGGGAAAAACTATTCCATAATTTGTAACCCCTAAATTTGATAGTAAATTGACTTCTGCACGTAAGAAATCTTGGAGTATGAAGATCAAAAGATTGTCGAGTTGAATAAAAATAAATCTGTGAATTAAATTTAAAATAAGTCTTAAAGTGCTCTGGAAAATTTTCATGATTTAAATATACCTTATAAATAAAAACACATATTTGAGAGATATTGATATCATAAATAAGTAAGTATCTGAAGTTTCTGAAAAAGAGGTACAGATGAGGCATATGACTCAGGTTGGGTTGCCATCCTAACAAAACATTTCTGCAGGACCAAAATTCTGTGAAGTGTAGTAGGAAAAGTGCTTGCCCAAACTATATTACAATATGAAAGATAAGTCCAAGAGTTAGTATTAGTACCATTAGCTTTTCTTACAATTCTTACAACTCATTCATATAAAATGTAACAAAATTGCATTTGTTATTTCGCTACAGATTTTGCATGAAGTTGGGTTGGTGGAGGAGCAAACTACTCCATTTGGGTCAAAAGCTATGGTATTTGTTCTTCAGGTTAACTTTAGGTTCTCAAGGTTTAGGTGTGGATTCAGGTGTAGAACATTATGGTGAGCCTAGATTAGTGTAAATGGTAAAAATATAAGCAGAGTAGGTGGCACGGTGGTGTAGTGGTTAGCGCTGTTGCCTCACAGCAAGAAGGTCTGGGTTAGAGCCCCGTGGCCGGCGAGGGCCTTTCTGTGTTGAGTTTGCATGTTCTCCCTGTGTCTGCATGGGTTTGCTCCGGTTTCCCCCACAGTCCAAAGACATGCAGGTTAGGTTAACTGGTGACTCTAAGGCCCTGTCCGCACGGCAATGGATTCAGGTGAATCTGATAAAAAAATTTTATTGTTTCGGCCTGGCGTTCACACGGCACCGGCGTTTTGGGTGCCCCAAAATGATATTTTTTGAGAATGGGTTCCAGAGTGGAAAAATCTGGCAACGGCGCCGTTGCGAAGTCATCTGGATGAGTAGAACGGATTTGTTTACGATGACATCACAACCACATGACTAGAACAAGCAACACTCTCGCGCACGTCATTCGTGACAACAGCAGCAACAATGGCGGTCACTTTTGTATACAGCTTTTCTTTTAAATAAACAAGTAACTGAACCATTTCTTGAATTTCTTTTTTTTATTGGATAAGACTGCTTTTCAAAATGTTCACACACAATATAAAAAGTTATATAAATTATATAAAAATGTTTTTCAAAATGTTCACACACAATAAGAAAATTAAGTTATATAAAACTATGCACACTAATAAAACTAATTTGTACACACAGAAGGCATGATTTCCTCACGTAGTTGCAGCCATCTTCTTCTTCTTCTTGTGTGTTTGTTCCTGTGAGTGCTTCACGCTGGGTAGAAGAAGGGGTTTATGCGCATGCGTCCTACTTCTTCTATTGTTCTGGTGTCTCCGATGGGACCGTCTTACAGCACACGTAGAGGTGTGGCATGTGTATTGCATCGTTTTCAGCAAGCGTTGCGTTGCCATATGTACCTGATATTTTACTGATCTGTTGCCCATGTGGACGCGATATTTTTTTTACCCGCTAAAAAAAAAATCTCGTTGCCGTTGTCGTGTGGATGTAGCCTAAATTGACCATAGGTGTGAATGTGAGTGTGAATGGTTGTCTGTGTCTATGTGTCAGCCCTGCGATGACCTGGCGACTTGTCCAGGGTGTACCCCGCCTTTCGCCCGTAGTCAGCTGGGATAGGCTCCAGCTTGCCTGCAACCCTGTAGAACAGGATAAAGCGGCTACAGATAATGAGATGAGATGAGATGAGATGAGATGAGTACAGGATCTGTTCTAACTGTGTAAAGTCCTTCCCAACCACTGCTTATATAACAGTCTGACTCAGAAGAGGCAGGGCTGTGTCTCTATCATGTTTAACATAAGTTTTTCCTCCCCATTCCCTCAAGCAAGTTGTTCAGTCATGTAATGAGCAAGAGCACATTGAGTAAGAGTGTAGTTACTGAAGAAAATGAATGAATGAATGAATGAATGACAAGCAAATGGGGACAGGCAGCACACATTTAAATACACACCCACTTGCAAATACAACTGAAATGCCTCAGTGCTACACATTAAATGACATCTGTAAGAAATATCAGTGGAGGTTAGTATTACGGTAATATAGAAATATTTTTTGATACATTTATGAATGTATTTCTCAGATACACTCTCGGTCTTTCCTGGAGCACTGAGATACGCCCTAAATTGATGTCTGTCTTCAAGTTCGTGACATTTTTACAGAAAGATTCCCTTTTTTGGATTAAGTCAAGAGAACAAGGCAAAGAGAGTGAGAGTGTAACACAATGATTCCAAGTATTTAGTTAGAGTTATATTTCCTCTCTAAAAGGAGGACTGGAATGTGTACTGGCTGTTCCCTATTGATAACAAGACGAATGAGACAAGGGGAGGAGATCATACTATCATTCATCATTTGTCTTTTATGGAGCTGTCTTCAAATGCCCATGAGACCAGACTAGCAATTTTCCCCTATGAACGCTTCACCTCTGTATGTTCATGGCAACCCAGATCACACTTTATTAGGCTAAATGGATCATACAAATCACCACTAATAGATTATGCAAATCACAGTGTTCCTGTTTCGTGCTGGTAATGCTGTAGCTTCAAAAAAATGGTGAGAAGGCTCTCATAACTTTCAAGACACTGTTACCAAAAAAAAATCCCACTTAACTGTAGTGGTTTCACAAAGCTGATTTTTTAAACAAACAAACAAACAAACAAAACAAACAAACAAAAAAAACCAGGAAGTTCTTGAGAGAGAGAGAGAGAGAGAGAGAGAAAGAGACAGAGACTTCAAAAGTGTTATCTACAGTTCTCCCCTAGAGGGCAGCACACTGCTGTGTAAAATCTACGGTGGTGCTTGAATTTTCTATATTTCTGCATAAATATGACGTAAAACATCGTCAGATTTTCACACAAGTCCTAAACGTAGATAAAGAGAATCCAGTTAAACAAATGGGACAAAAATATTATACTTGGTCATTTATTTATTGAGGAAAATGATCCAATATTACATATCTGTGAGTGGCAAAAGTATGTGAACCTCTAGGATTAGCAGTTAATTTGAAGGTGAAATTAGAGTCAGGTGTTTTCAATCAATGGGATGACAATTAGGTGTGAGTGGGCACCCTGTTTTATTTAAAGAATAGGGATCTATCAAAGTCCGATCTTGTGTTTGTGGAAGTGTATCATGACATGAACAAAGGATTTCCGAGGACCTCAGAAAAAGTGTTGTTGATGCTCATCAGGCAGGAAAAGGTTACAAAACCATCTCAACTGATCAACAGTTAACGGAAACATTTAGTTGCAGTTATTGCTGCACAAGGGCGTCACACCAGATACTGAAAGTAAATGTTCACATACTTTTGCCACTCACAGATATATAATATTGGATCATTTTCCTCAATAAATAAATGAACAATAATATTTTTGTCTCATTTGTTTAACTGGGTTCTCTTTATCTCCTTTTTGGACTTGTATGGAAATCTGATGATGTTTTAGGTCATATTTATGCAGAAATATAGCAAATTCTAAAGGGTTCACAAACTTTCAAGCACCACTGTAAAAGCTCTCATTCTGTTATTGAAAATAAATCATGAAAAAGAAAAAAATAAGGTTAATGTTCAAAAATTTGGCAAGAAGCCAGCACCTGTTCTGCACTGAGAAGAGGGAAGGTGCTAACTCACTCTGAAGCGACAACAAATAATAGATTATAGGAACAACGGTGTAACTCATCTAATTTTTTAGCACATCATGATAAATGGGCTTTGGATGTAAATGTTTAGAAATTTACACACTCTTTTAAGTATACTACAGTATGGGGCGCCGTTTGTAAAGCATGTCCGTGCTGAAAATTTCAGCAACATTTTGTCACACCGTTTGTAAAGCATGTCACTACAGTTTCTTTTTTAGTACCACTGGTTAGTACAGACATCTGTAGAACACATTTGTTGAACTTTTTCTACATTGTACTCAATCATTACAATTCTGAAAGCAATTACAAAATACCAACGAAATGGCAAAAGCGAGCTAAATAGGGTTTGTCAGTGATGTTGCTTTCAGTGTCCTCTCCTTTTTAATCTCGAACATCGATGCAAATATTGAAAAAACGTCCCACCAATTATTTGCATGTAAACAAATTGGTGATGGTCATTTCAAAAGCTGCCTACTCATTCAGCTTTGATGGAAAAGTAGCATTTAGGCTTAGTTAAAATCTGATGTCTATGGTACAATGATCAAATTCTGTTCAAGTTTTGAAGTAGACACTGCCATTTTGCTGGAATAGTGACTTGGCCTTCCAGTTACTCTCAACGCAAGAAATCCTGGTCAACATGGAAGCTGGTAAGCTGAATAATCTACAATAACACTTGTCAGTGAGCTAACTTCTGTTAGGGGCGGTCAAGACACTGTGCTTTGATGCATTCTATAGCAGAGTTATAGTGATTTTTGTTTATATATATATATATATATATATATATATATATATATATATATATATATATATATATATATATATATATATACACACACACACAGTACTGAAGCTGTATCTCTTTCATAGTATTGTCCTTAGAATTGTACCTCCTTGGTCTTTATTACTTCATGGTATTACACTGCCATTTTGAAGATTCCAAAGTTAACAATGCTAATATACCCAACAAAAGCCAATGTAAAGCTCAGACAACTTTGCTTAGCTTAATTGAAAACATAACTTTAATCATTTTGTCTTTAAGGCAGGGGTGGCGCTGAAACTCATCATACCCTCTGCAGTTCATTCACAAATCTGTGGTCTTTTACATAACACTATGATGCTTTTTGCATGCAATTTCCTATCTCAGAGCATTTTAAATTGCAAATATGGCATTTGGTAACAGGGATATGTGCTACCCAGGAATGTTAATCCAAGTGATTTATAATACATATTTTGAGAATATAAAATAGAAAAATAAATATAAAAATTGTAATCAGTGTGGTTAATAACTCATCCCACCAGCTGAGCTGTTCTTTCACTTGTCCTTAAGTGTTGCTCAGATGATGCATCCTTAGGCTGGGCATACACTGTGCGATTTTTGACCCGATTTTGACACGATTTTCACTCGTGCGACTATTTTGGAGATCGGGCCGATTTTGGGCTCAATCGTGCGTCTCGGATCATGTAGTATACATGGGGTAACGACAAGCGATTAACACCTCACGACCTCCTCCCGATCGATCGGATGAAAATCAAACATGGTTGAAATCCTGGTCGCCCATCGTGAGGCTATCGCACTGTTGAAGCAGTGTCACGAGCCAATTTACCTCAACCTGTCACACTACACATGCGCGAACACAGATACGAAAGAGAAAACAAACACTGAGCAGCACTTCCGGTCTCCTCTTCTTCACGTTTAGAGATGGGATTTATGGCTCTTTGATGGGATCCGCATCTTTGTGATCCGTTCTTTGAAAAGAGCCGTTCAAAAGACTGGCTCATTTGGCTCTTTTTTAAAATATTTATTCAGTTTTAAGAAGACAGCGTCTAAAGAAGCCAGATCCCTCTGCTTAGACAGTGACATCAATATTTCTGGACATACCTTTTATATAAAGCAACCTAGACTTACATTACTGTAACCCCTAAACTCTCATAAATAACCATTAAAAACAATGAGGGCTTCAATGAATGTCCATGCAGAACGGCTTTTCTGTAAAAAAAAAAAAGAACCCACTCAAGAACATAGTTATCAAGAACGCAAGAATATTTTATAGAAAAACACTTGTTTTACAAAAATATTTAAGTCTGAGATACAAAATAGATACAACTAGACAAACAGGTAAATAAATAAAATACACAAAAATAGAACAAACAAAATGACGATAGAATAAATTAAATGAACGTCCGTGCAAAGTAGTTTTCCCACAATATTATCATTAATATCACACAACAACATTATAAACTATCTGAAACACAGTACAGAAAAAGAACGACAGAAAGAACGGCTCCCACAGCTCGAGACTCGGTTCTCATCGTTCATGCCTAGGAGCCGTTTAAAAGAATCGGTTCGTTCGCGAACGTCACAACACTATTCACGTTGCAGTTCCGGATACAAGAATCTGGAAGTATGGAAGTACAGTGTGAGCAGTCAGATCGCATCCGAGCATCGGATCGTATAGTGTGAGAACAGGAATCGTAAGATGCGTGCTGTTTACCCCTGCGATTCACTCGTACAGTGTGAGCAGCAGCTAAATACCGCAATTGAAAAAATCGCACAGTGTCTGCCCAGCCTTTGAGGTAGTTTCGAGTCATCAATGATATTATGTAGTCCTAGATTTAATATGGGCCTGTTTTGCACTGATAAAGGCTTGCCTAATGTTCGTAACAATGACAGATAAAGCCTGGAGGCACAGTACACATACTATTATCAAAATGTTACCTGTGAAATTTCAAACAGAAGCATGCCTATGATTAACAAATGAATTAGCTACAAATATCATTTTCAGATCAGCAGTTCATGAACTACTGATCAAAGAGTTTTGTCAGCATTTTTACAGAAACTATAAGTTTCTGCAAGCATAGCATGCATTAATGGAACTTAAGTGCTGGTATTTATCATGCAGTTGAATCACTTTTGTTATAAAAAAACATTTTTGACATTTGTTAACTTAAATGTAATGAATACAAATTGGGATTTAAAAAATATAATAATAAATTAACTACTGGGTGCCATAATTGCAAATCTTTAATTCTGAGGGAAAAGGCCCCCCCCCTTTTTTTTTTAAAGAGCAACATTTATGAGTTTAGGCAAATCAAAATATTCATGTATTGATTTTGTGATAAGGAATGAAATGAAACTGACAAATAGCAAACTGAAATTTGCTACTTAATTGTCCCTAAGGAATTAAGCTTTTGTCAGATGTTTATTTTACTGTGACCAGGGAATTAGTGTTGTGATGTCTCTGCCTTTCCTAGAGTATTCCAAAAGAGTGTATCAGGGAGTTAGAGTCAAGCATACTGTCAAGGATCTGCTGGCTGAAAAGAGATCACGACAAACCAGTGGACCACGTTTTGCTGTAAGTTTAACATCTAATATGCTTGGCCATTAAACTAAACTGAACTTCAGTCTGGATCACAGTTCCCATGCATTGTCTTCCTTATTGCATGCAAACAGTCAGTTAAAACAGTTGGTATGGCTATCTGGTAACATGCATGGCTTTGCACTTTTATTTGCCCACAGGATTATCATTGTATTTTAATGATTCTTGAGTCGTTGGTCTTAGATACATGTTGTTGTTGTTTTTTTTCAATCTGGCTCTTTTCTCCGTCCCATGTGGTAATGTAAAGCCCATCAGCAAATACCAAAACATAAGCAGTAAGTAGCAAAAAGGAACACGGCAATCACATGTGCATTCACAATGAAGGCAGCAACAATAACCAACAATGGAAATGATCACGAACACCATGCCACAGCAAGTTAAGCTGCCGTTTTGGTCTGTGGTCTGCTTATGCAAAGTCAAAGTCTTGCACACCTGCCCAGTAATATTGTTCATCCTGCAGACCACAGACAAGTCTGCCATTGTTGCCCCAGACAGACTAGAATAAGGCTTTTAGACATCTTGCTGCACCAGCAATGCCAGCCTTTCATGGTTAAGTCCTCACTATTGTTTCTCAGGGGAGCCGCTTCTGTTTGCATTGCCATCTTAACTTTGGATTCATTCACGCAATATAAGAAAAGAAAAAGCCAAAATACAAGCACACAAAAAGCAGGTTACTTTATGCACAGCAGCACACGGCACGGCAGCACACAAATCATGCATAGGCATGAATAAATATCTGTCCACTGATTTTTTTTTTTATGTTAAAGGCACAAATATGACCTGTAAGAAGCATGTCAGAAAAAAAAGTGGTTTAAAATGCTTTTCATTTTATTTAAAATTCTAGGTCACTACTTCCTTAGTAAATAGCAATCCTTAATGCAAAGTATTCTATTTTAGTAAGATTATTATATTGTTGATCATCACTTAACAATTGTAGAAAATGATAGTGAGACCAATTAGTTTTATTTTATTCAAATATTGAGATATATTATTGAGGCAATCTGTAATTTTCATGTTTTGTACTGTTTGTTATTTAATGAATAAAATGCATTTATCCTTTTAAGATCTGTACAAAAAGAAAGGTAACTGCAAATATTTGTGAACATTCAAGTTTCATTGTGATCACAGAAATAAAACAATACCTGAAAAGAAGAAAAAAATTAAGAGTAAATTGAGTAAATCCAGGACAACACAAAAGTGTTTTGAGTTTCAATGGCCTTTGTAAATTCTGTGGCCTTTTAACTAAAAAGGAGAGATGGACAATCTACAGGTGTAAACAAGGTTTCAGGCCTAAACTTGACATACAGTAAAGGGAGGCACTTGCTACACTTGCTGTCTGAATATAATAGCAACAGTAGAAGAGTTAAATAGCTTGCTCTCTTATAGTATAATCCATCCTGAGTATGAGCCTAATCTTGTCATATTTACATATTATAAATGAAATTTTTGGGAAATGGATTTGATATGGCCTACTAATTGTTTCATGTATTGTTCTGTAACATAATGAAAATATTTCTTTATTTCCTCTGCCAACTTTGTTGGAGGAGGTTATGTTTTTGCCTCTGTTAGTTAGTTAGTTAGTTAGTTAGTTAGTTAGTTAGTTAGTTAGTTAGTTAGTTTGTTTGTTTGTTTGTTCCCAATGTAACTCAAAAAGTATTGAATGGATTTTGATGAAATTTTGAGGAAATGTGAGCCATGGGCCAAGGAACAAATGATTACATTTTGATGCATATCCAGATATGTATGTGGATAAGGGATTTTTTTTTATTTTGCCTGTTGCCAACATTGCTCAAAAAGTAGTGAACGGATTTTGATGAAATTTGGTATGCAGCTTTAGTATTAGCCTACATTCAACTGATTTGATTTTCATGTTGATAATATGTGGTTTGGCAGAGGCATGCACTCTACTGAGTGCACTTCTAGTTATGAACGGTTTCTGATGATCGGTTATTCGAAATGTACAATACTGTGCAATTGTCTTAAGCACATGTAAAGAAACGCCATAATAAATAAAAGAATTACATCAAACCTTTTTTTTAACAATAAAAACTTCTTTAAAGAGACGTAAACAGCACTAAACTGAACAAAATATTTGGTTGGACAAAAAATACCCACATCAGTAAAACACATCTATCATCCCAGGCACACTTTGAAGTAAGCTTAATAAGTAAGTTGGCTGGTAGGAGAATCTGCCACAGATCATGTGGAGACTTCTGACTGTCACACTTGCTACTGTTTTTTCAGCTAAACCCTGGCAGTCGGCATCATTTTATTTTTTTCTGAACAGTGGTATATTATATAACACATTAATTTCTTTACTGACTCAGAAACATTTTTCTAGTATGTTTTATTTTGCTTTGAAAAGTAATGTCTGGAAATGTTTTGGGTTTTTTTTTCCTGGCCCAATAATGCAAACATCATCAAATAAATGTCTAAAACAAACCCAGTATTCAAAGAAAAGAAACTGGGTGTCTAAGATGTTTGCATAGTACTGCATGGAAAAATAATCATTTGACTTTATCTACTTAAAAAATAAATAAAAAATATCAGAATATAAAAATAAACCTTGGCAGAAGCATCTCAGTCAATTCACTTCAATTCACTTCAATTTTATTTATATAACATGTTAAACAATGAACATTGTCACAAAGCAGCTTCATGGAAATCTGGATATAAAATTTAAATTAATATTTTTTAAAAAAATCCTTAATGGACAAGCCAGGTGTGATGGTGGCAAGGAAAAACTCCCTGAGACAACATGAGGAAGAAACCTTGATAGTGTGATTGTAAATAATTTCTTCTCTATAACTGTATATGAAAGTCAAATAGTGCTAAGTGTTAACAGGAAATTGAGTAGAGTTTTAATGTTAAGTCTATTGTATGAACCCAGACTTTTCAACTGTTCACTGATGGAGAACGATCAAAGCAATTATCACTATCAAAGCAACCTGGGCTTTGATAGTGGTTGTTGGCACTGCTGAGGTTGCTTTGACACCTCAGCAGTGCCACAGGCTGATCGCCTCCATGCCATGCTGCATTGATGCAGTAATACTTGGTTAGGGCTCCATTACCATGAACATATAAATGAACATACTTTTCAGATGCTGGACATTTCTGTATTGTAAATCCTTTTTTTTTTATTGATCTTAGGAAATATTATAATCATGTGAGATCCTGGATTTCTGATTTTCATGAGCTATAAGCCATAATCACCAAAATTAAAACAAAAAAAGGCTTGAAATATTTCACTGTACGTGTAATGAATATAGAATATATATGAAAGTTTACCTTTTTGAATTAAATTACAAAAAATTGAACTTTTTCATGACATTCTAATTGTTTGAGATGCAATATTAGTGTGAATAAGAGCCCTAGGATAAGCACAGGGTAGATTTTGTAAATATCGCAGCAGGTTTTAGAAGGTACAAGTCCACTGTAGCAAGTTAAATTATCTACAGAAAAAAAGAGTGAGACTTAAACATAAATTGTTTTTGGGAAATGCAAGTATAGTGTATCCATGTGAGACAAACCACAACAACCGAAAGTGGGTCAGAAGTGCAGAAAGCTATAAGCATCAAAAGTTCAACAACAACAACAACAACAACAACAATAATAATAATAATAATAATAATAATAATAATAATATAGAGTTGGTTACTTTGTCAGCTCACATCAGCTCTCCTATGTGTTAGCAATGCCAACACTGCTCTGTTTGGAAAGACTATTTGCATTTCATTTTTTCCCCCTCTCACCACACTAGTATGTTGTATTGGCTGTTGGCACATTTGTGCTGCATGGTATGTGTGCACTATGAACTACAGTATCTTGTGGACCATACTGCACATCTCTTCTCATCTCATTATCTGTAGCCGCTTTATCCTGTTCTACAGGGTCGCAGGCAAGCTGAAGCCTATCCCAGCTGACTATGGGCGAAAGGCAGGGTACACCCTGGACAAGTTGCCAGGTCATCACAGGGCTGACACATAGACACAGACAACCATTCACACTCACATTCACACCTACGGTCAATTTAGAGTCACCAGTTAACCTAACCTGCATGTCTTTGGGAGAAACCAGAGCACCTGGAGGAAACCGACGGGGAGAACATGCAAACTCCACACAGAAGGGCCCTCGCCGGCCACGGGGCTCAAACCCAGACCTTCTTGCTGTGAGGCAACAGTGCTAACCACTACACCACCGTGCCACCCCCATAAGATACATATTACAAGTAAAATGTCTGCCCTAGCGAGTGACTGTGACAATTTGTAAACAAATATGGCTGCTAGGTTTGTTCCATTAAATGTGTACATATAATAATATGGCTGGCTTTTTTCATGGTATATCAGATGTTTTCCATTCACTTGTCTTTGACTTGTTTGATATCATGCTAGCTGAATGGAATTTTTTTGATAGCCCACTAAATGCCAGCTAATATTATTTAAATATCTCAATCCATAAAAATCTATGTGCAATAAGGAGGAATGACACAGGAAAAAGTATTGAACAGAGTAAGAAACCCAGCCGATTGCACTAATTAGTTCTCCTCATTGTGCTAATTTGAATCAGGTGGGTTACTGCATGCTGGTAGGTTAATACTTCTACACTTTGAAAAAGAGGAACCCACCCCTGAATGCAAGTAAACTAATTATTTGGCACCAAACTGTCATGCAAGAAACATCTCATGATATGTAGAGGCAAAGAGCTCACTCAAGACCTTCACTACTAGATTATTGAGAAGCAAAGCAATGGCACTGGTTACCGGTGGATTTCTCAAATTCTAACTGTTCCTATAAACACTGCCATGAGGATCTGCACATAGAAGGAACATCACTCAACCATCAATCCAGTCAAGCACAGGAGCTCCTCACAAGATTTCTGATTGGGCAGTGAGAAAGTAGCCCAGGACCAATTGAAAAGAAAGCAGTGGGTACAATTGTCACAGAGAAAACAATATATGGTACAATGCACTACAATAGGCAATGTTTCAAAGTGCTATTTTTGGCTCTGCATCATCATCATCATCATCATCTTTTGGCTTCTTCCGTTGGGGTCACCACAGCAGATCATCATGATCCACATACTTGATTTGGCATAGGTTTTTACACTATTTTTGCATTAAAACATATTTCTGGTTCAACTATTCTCAAGAAATGCTGTGCAGACACTGGTATTAATGCAATAAAACAAGAAAAATAAATTGTATTATTATACATACAGGACACTTTTTCAATGGAATAAAAACATGTATTCTATTCCCTTCCAGTGGGTTTCCTTAATTTGGTTTGATAGCATGCAATATTGTTAGCATATCGCTTATCCTACCTGTATTACATCACTCTACCCAATGAAGAATGAGCATTGAATATGGTTTACGATATTGCATGGTTGTCAAGACAATGTGACATCACATGTGCCCTTCCTGATGCAACCCTCCCCAATCTATCCAGGCTTGGGACCAGCTCTAAGTATGCTTGTTCAACCCCGGTGGCTGGGTATTTTTACCAAATCTGCATGTCTTTGAACTGTGGGAGGAAACTGGAGCACCCAGAGGAAACCCACACAGACATGGGGAGAACACACAGAAAGGCCCCCATTGGCTGTGAGGTTCAAACCTGGAACCTTCTTGCTGTGAGGCAACAGTGCTAACCATGGCACCACCATGCTGCCCATGTTTGGCTCTGCATATGACCCTAAAATATCATAGCTACAGTAAAGTTCAGTGGCGGAAGCATCATGGTAGGGAGCTATTTCTCTTCTCATGGTACAATGGTGTTCAATATTTTTTCTTCATGTGTCATTTCACTTTATTGCACATAAATGTTTTATTTGAATATTATGATTTATTTTTCTGTGTAGTTTTAATGCCAATGTCTGCTCAAAATCTCATCTGAATAGCTGCACTGGAAATATGTTTTTAATGGAAAAATAGTTGACCTGTTGAACACTTATTTCCCACAATGTATAATCACAGGCAAACTTGGATATGGCTCATAATTTGCCTTAGAGCTATACATTTAGAGGACAAATGGGTCAAAATTTGAAAATCAAAATTGACAGACTGTTGTATATGGGTAGTTCTTCGGTAACGGAATTACATTCACAGCAAAATGTGGTAACATTTTTTTAGTTGCAGTACTCAAGCTAATGGTATAAAATACAAATTTCACACTGTATGGAGTATCTTTTGACCCTACCAAGGCACAGAAAAATTGGCTATGTTTAACTCTGAGTGCAAAATCTTGTATGAAGGAAGAAAAGTCAGGAACGTAATTACGTCAGAAAAAAACCTGACATATAGATTGGCCACTATAGGGGACACTGGTGAGCCCATGGCACATCCATGGCCAATGTATATGTGGCCAATCTATACATGGAGGAAGTGGAAAACAAAGCCTTGACCACTTTTTCAGGAGTCGCTCCCAGCCACTGGTTCAGGTACGTGGATGACACCTGGGTTAAAATCAAAACACAATGAGGTGGAAGCCTTCACAAAGCATATCAGTGCAGTGGATATCAACATCAAGTTCACTCAGGAGGATGTCAGTGGAAATAACCTAGCCTTTTTGGACTGCAGCATGCACGTCGAACAAGACAGAAGCCTTAGCATCGAGGTCTACCAGAAACCCCCATACACAGAACAGTACCTACTGTTTGTCTCTCACCACCCACTGGAACACAAATTTGGGGTCATTAGGCCCTTACAGTACAGGGCTCAGGGCTTTTCTTTCCTCATACAAGATTTTGCGTTCAGAGTTAAACATAGCCAACTTTTCTGTAGGGTCAAAAGATACCCCATACAGTGTGAAATTCCTACAATGGTAGAGGGAAAAGATGCATCAAGGAAGCACTTCAGAAGTGTAGGTATCCCAACTGGGCTTTCAGCAAGACCAGAAAAAGAAACATAATGGACAGGGAAGAAAACAGCAACGCATAGAAGAACATTGTCATTACATGCATTTCTGGACTATCTGAGAAACTCAGGAGGATCTTCTACAAACACAGCATCCCTGTACACTTCAGACCCAGTAACACTTTGAGTCAGAAATTGGTGTACCCTAAGGACAGAATACTCAAACACAAACAGGACAACATAGTGTACACAATTCAATGCAGTGAGGAATGCACAGACCTGTACATTGGGGAAATGAAACAACTGCTTCACAAGTGCATGGTTTGACACAGCAGAGCCAGTTCCTCAGGCCAGGACTCTGCAGTCTATCTTCATCTCAATAACAAAGGACACTCGTTTCAGGACTGCAATGTATGCATTTTAGCCAGAGAAGACCGGTGGTTTAAAAGAGGAGAAAAAGAAGCCACCTTCATCAACCTGGAATGACCGTCACTGAACAGAGGATGCGGTCTGAGGCTACATCCACACGACAATGGCAACGAGATGTTATTTAAAAAAATATCGCGTCCAAATGGGCAACGATCAGTAAAATATCAGGTCCATATGGCAACGCAACGCTTGCTGAAAACGATGCAATACACATGCCACACCTCTAGGGGCGCTGTAAGACGGTCCCTTCGGAGACACCAGAACAATAGAAGAAGTAAGGACGCATGCGCATAAACCATTATGCGCAAGACTTCATATTAGCCACAAAGTCAGGAAAATCTGTTCGTAAAATTACGTTATAATGACCAAATACAATGAAAAGTATTTTTCCAGTCTCACCTGTGAAAGGTAATCCCATGTGATCTCGTTTGGATGGTAAACCTGTTGGTACAATTAAACGTAGCACATGAATGAGGCATCTTTATTCTCCGCTTTGACCTATCCAATATGGTGGCGAGGATGACGTATGATTCTACGCGGAAGGCGGCGTCTTTAATGGTCCGGAATAAATTGAATGCTACACGTTGATGGATTAATTTGTTGTTCTATGCCCTTTTTGAGGAATGTATTGTAGGACCCCCTCCTAGAACTGCCACCTTATTGTGGTGGAGGGGTTTGTGTGCTTGAATGATCCTAGGAGCTATGTTGTCGGGGGCATTATGCCCCTGGTAGGGTTTC
Organism: Neoarius graeffei; assembly: GCF_027579695.1. NCBI lineage: Eukaryota > Metazoa > Chordata > Actinopteri > Siluriformes > Ariidae > Neoarius > Neoarius graeffei. Next base: position 14,192,260 of record NC_083585.1, read on the forward strand.
CCAAGGCAGACAGGTCCTAGGTGACAGGCCAGACCAAGAGCAGTTCACCGAAAACCCCCTATGGAGAAAAAATCCAGGACCGTGACGTCGCCCGGTAGGACGCAGCCGGGGCCCCACCCTGGAGCCAGGCCCGGGGTTGGGGCTCGTATGCGAGTGCTTGGTGGCCGGGCCTTTGCCCATGGGGCCCGGCCGGGCTCAGCCCGAAGAGGTGATGTGGGCCCAACCTCCTGTGGGTTCACCACCCACAGAGGTAGCAGTAGGGGTTTGGTGCAATGTGGATTGGGTGGCAGTCGAAGGCAGGGGCCTCGACGACCTGATCCCCGGACACAGCGGCTGGCTGTTGGGACATGGAATGTCACTTCGCTGGGGGGGAAGGAGCCTGAGCTTGTGCGGGAGGTTGAGAGGTACCGGCTAGAGATAGTCGGGCTCACCTCCACGCATAGCTTGGGCTCTGGAACCCAGCTCCTCGAGAGGGGCTGGACTTTCCACTTCTCTGGAGTCGCCCGTGGTGAGCGGCGGCGGGCTGGTGTGGGCTTGCTTATAGCTCCCCAGCTCAGCCGCCATGTGTTGGAGTTTACCCCAGTGAACGAGAGGGTCGCCTCTCTGCGCCTTCGGATTGGGGAGAGGGCTCTTGCTGTTGTTTGTGCCTACGGGCCAAATAGCAGTATAGAGTATCCGGCCTTCTTGGAGTCCCTGGAAGAGGTACTGAGGGGTGCTCAGACTGGGGACTCCATTGTGCTACTGGGGGACTTCAATGCTCACGTGGGCGATGACAGTGACACCTGGAGGGGCGTGGTTGGGAGGAACAGCCTCCCCGATCTGAACCCGAGTGGTGTTTTGTTATTGGACTTCTGTCCTAGTCACGGTTTGTCCATAACGAACACCATGTTCGAGCATAGGGGTGTCCATAAGTGCACGTGGCACCAGGACACCTTAGGTCGGAGGTCGATGATCGACTTTGTAGTCGTTTCATCTGATCTCCGGCCCTATGTCTTGGACACTCGGGTGAAGAGAGGGGCTGAGCTGTCAACTGATCACCACCTGGTGGTGAGTTGGATCCGCTGGCGGAGGAGGAAGCTGGACAGACCTGGCAGGCCTAAACGTATGGTGAGGGTCTGCTGGGAACATCTGGCCGAGCACTCTGTCGGGGAGGTCTTTAACTCCCACCTCTGGGAGAGCTTTTCCCAGCTTCCAAGGGAGGCGGGGGACATTGAGTCTGAGTGGACCATGTTCTCTACCTCCATTGTGGACGCAGCTGTTCGGAGCTGTGGCTCAAGGTCTCCGGTGCCTGTCGTGGCGGCAATCCCCGAACCCGGTGGTGGACACCGGAAGTAAGGGATGCCGTCAAGCTGAAGAAGGAGTCCTATTGGGCCATGTTGACCTCCGGGACTCCTGAGGCAGCCGACAGGTATCGGCAGGCCAGGCGTGCTGCAGCTCGGGCAGTTGCGGAGGCAAAAACTCGGAACTGGGAGGAGTTCGGGGAGGCCATGGAGAAGGACTATCGGTTGGCCTCGAAGAAATTCTGGCAAATCATCTGGCGCCTCAGGAGGGGGAAGCAGTACTCTGCCAACACTGTTTACAGTGTGGGTGGGGAGCTGTTGACCTCGACTGGGGACATTGTCGGGCGGTGGAAGGAATACTTTGAGGATCTCCTCAATCCCACCGTCATGTCTTCCACTGAGGAGACTGAGGCTGATGACTCAGAGGTGGACTCGTCCATTACCCAAGCCGAAGTCACTGAGGTGGTTTGCAAGCTCCTCGGTGGCAAGGCACCGGGGGTGGATGAGATCCGCCCTGAGTATCTCAAGTCTCTGGATGTTGTGGGGCTGTCTTGGTTGACACGCCTCTGCAACATCGCGTGGCGGTTGGGGACAGTGCCTCTGGAGTGGCAGACTGGGGTGGTGGTCCCTCTTTTTAAGAAAGGGGACCGGAGAGTGTGCTCCAATTATAGGGGAATCACACTTCTCAGCCTCCCAGGGAAAGTTTACTCCAGGGTACTGGAGAGGAGAATTCGACCAATAGTCGAACCTCGGATCCAGGAGGAACAATGCAGTTTTCGTCCTGGTCGCGGAACACTGGACCAGCTCTATACCCTTCATAGGGTGCTCGAGGGTTCATGGGAGTTTGCCCAACCAGTCCACATGTGCTTTGTGGATCTGGAGAAGGCATTCGACCGTGTCCCCCGTGGTATTCTGTGGGGGGTGCTTCGGGAGTATGGGGTTCGGGGCTCTTTGCTAAGGGCTGTCCGGTCCCTGTACGAACGGAGCAGGAGTCTGGTTTGCATTGCTGGCAGTAAGTCAGACCTGTTCCCAGTGCATGTTGGACTCCGGCAGGGCTGCCCTTTGTCACCGGTTCTGTTCATAATTTTTATGGACAGAATTTCTAGGCGCAGCCAGGGGCCGGAAGGAATCCTGTTTGGGAACCACAGGATTTCATCTCTGCTTTTTGCGGATGATGTTGTCCTGTTGGCTTCTTCAAACCAGGACCTTCAGCATGCACTGGGGCGGTTTGCAGTCGAGTGTGAAGTGGCTGGGATGAGAATCAGCACCTCCAAGTCCGAGGCCATGGTTCTTGACCAGAAAAGGGTGGCTTGCCCTCTCCAGGTTGGTGGAGAAGTCCTGCCTCAAGTGGAGGAGTTTAAGTATCTCGGGATCTTGTTCACGAGTGAGGGAAGGATGGAGCGTGAGATCGACAGGCGGATTGGTGCAGCCTCCGCAGTGATGCGGTCGCTTTACCGGTCTGTCGTGGTGAAGAAGGAGCTGAGCCAAAAGGCGAAGCTCTCAATTTACCGGTCGATCTACATTCCGACTCTCACCTATGGTCATGAGCTTTGGGTAATGACAGAAAGAACAAGATCGCGGATACAAGCGGCTGAAATGAGTTTCCTTCGCAGGGTGGCTGGGCGCTCCCTTAGAGATAGGGTGAGAAGCACAGTCACTTGGGAGGAGCTCGGAGTAGAGCTGCTGCTCCTCCACATCGAGAGGAACCAGCTGAGGTGGCTCGGGCATCTTTTTCGGATGCCTCCTGGACGCCTCCCTGGGGAGGTGTTCCAGGCATGTCCCCCCGGGAGGAGGCCCCGGGGAAGACCCAGGACATGCTGGATGGACTATGTCTCTCGGCTGGCCTGGGAACGCCTCGGTGTTCTTCCCGAGGAGCTGGCCGAGGTGTCTGGGGAAAGGGAAGTTTGGGCTTCCATGCTTAGACTGCTGCCTCCGCGACCCGGTCCCGGATAAGCGGAAGAAGACGAGACGAGTATTGTAGGACTTAAACCAACATCTGAAGAGGTGAGATCGCTCTTTTTTTCCCTATTTTTGCTGGCGGGATTGACTCTGCCCTAAGGGCTATTTTCTCTCTCTCTCTCTCTCTCTCTCTCTCTCTCTCTCTCACTTTGCACCATTACACAATAAATATTCACAGTGAAAATATTTTGTAAGCGCGTTTCATGAACCAAGTTATAGGATTTGTTGACAACTCGCATCAAGTTCGTTACACTTCTACCCGGCATGAAGCACTGACAGTCATGTGGTTGTGACGTCATCGTAAACAAATCCGTTCTACTCATCCAGACGACTTCGCAACGGCAACGTTGCCAGATCTTTCCACTCTGGAACCTGTTCTCAAAAGATTGCGTTTTGGGGCACCCAAAACGCCGGTGCCGTGTGGACGCCAGGCCGAAACGATAAACAATTGTATCGGATTCACCTGAATCCGTTGCCGTATGGACACCACTTATCAGCCACTGGGAAGTGTGCAGTCCTTGGCACACTTCCCAGAAAACTGAATACACATCCACATCAAGACTCAGCTGACTTTAACGACTTACATAATGGCAGAGAGCCAGTGACCCACAGATCACCCTGACGACCCTCTCGGCTGCAAACACCATTCACACCCGGCTTCCGGGACCCTAACACCTACAGGATGATTGAGAGGGTCAACAACCCACGTGACCTTAATGACTCTCCTTAGGTTTGCTTTTGGTCCACTACAGGATAAACACCTGGAACTCCCCACTAGTCAGACAGAAGTGAAGAAGTGGATGAGAGGTGAAAAATCCTCATGAATTTCAAGCAAGTCTACAGTTTACACCTGTTATAACTAACGTAACAAGACAGATGTACAACCCCGATTCCAAAAAAGTTGGGACAAAGTACAAATTGTAAATAAAAACGGAATGCAATAATTTACAAATCTCAAAAACTGATATTGTATTCACAATAGAACATAGACAACATATCAAATGTCGAAAGTGAGACATTTTGAAATTTCATGCCAAATATTGGCTCATTTGAAATTTCATGACAGCAACACATCTCAAAAAAGTTGGGACAGGGGCAATAAGAGGCTGGAAAAGTTAAAGGTACAAAAAAGGATCAGCTGGAGGACCAAATTGCAACTCATTTGGTCAATTGTAAATTAACATGACTGGGTATAAAAAGAGCATCTTGGAGTGGCAGCAGCTCTCAGAAGTAAAGATGGGAAGAGGATCACCAATCCCCCTAATTCTGCGCTGACAAATAGTGGAGCAATATCAGAAAGGAGTTCGACAGTGTAAAATTGCAAAGAGTTTGAACATATCATCATCTACAGTGCATGATATCATCAAAAGATTCAGAGAATCTGGAAGAATCTCTGTGCGTAAGGGTCAAGGCCGGAAAACCATACTGGGTGCCCATGATCTTTGGCCCTTAGACGGCACTGCATCACATACAGGCATGCTTCTGTATTGGAAATCACAAAATGGGCTTAGGAATATTTCCAGAGAACATTATCTGTGAACACCATTCACAGTGCCATCCGCCGTTGCCAGCCAAAACTCTATAGTTCAAAGAAGAAGCCGTATCTAAACATGATCCAGAAGCGCAGACGTCTTCTCTGGGCCAAGACTCATTTAAAATGGAGTGTGGCAAAGTGGAAAACTGTTCTCTGGTCAGACGAATCAAAATTTGAAGTTCTTTATGGAAATCAGGGACGCTGTGTCATTCGGATTAAAGAGGAGAAGGACGACCCAAGTTGTTATCAGTGCTCAGTTCAGAAGCCTGCATCTCTGATGGTATGGGGTTGCATTAGTGCGTGTGGCATGGGCAGCTTACACATCTGGAAAGACACCATCAATGCTGAAAGGTATATCCAGGTTCTAGAGCAACATATGCTCCCATCCAGACGACGTCTCTTTCAGGGAAGACCTTGCATTTTCCGACATGACAATGCCAAACCACATACTGCATCAATTACAGCATCATGGCTGCGTAGAAGAAGGGTCCGGGTACTGAACTGGCCAGCCTGCAGTCCAGATATTTCACCCATAGAAAACATTTGGCGCATCACAAAACGGAAGATACGACAAAAAAGACCTAAGACAGTTGAGCGACTAGAATCCTACATTAGACAAGAATGGGTTAACATTCCTATCCCTATACTTGAGCAACTTGTCTCCTCAGTCCCCAGACATTTTCAGACTGTTGTAAAGAGAAAAGGGGATGTCTCACAATGGTAAACATGGCCTTGTCCCAACTTTTTTGAGATGTGTTGTTGTCATGATTTTTAAAATCACCTAATTTTTCTCTTTAAATGATACATTTTCTCATTTTAAACATTTGATATGTCATCTATGTTCTATTCTGAACAAAACATGGAATTTTGAAACTTCCACATCATTTTTATTTACAATTTGTACTTTGTCCCAACTTTTTTGGAATTGGGGTTGTACATCTTTGGATGAAATCATTTAACAATTACTCAAGTATATGTTACAGAGACTGAAACAATGAACTGTGGCATATTCAATAACTATTGTTTACAAAAATAAGAAAAATACCAGTCTAGAGATTTTAAATCTGGGAATACAGAGATTAGAAACAACTTTTACCAGTTCTGTACATTTTGATTATTTAAATCTCTTTTGCACAGCCAAACAGCATCATATGATTCATTTTGACACAGAGAATGGTATTAACAACCCTAAATAATGAGTCTGTATGTAAGAAAGCAATAAAAATCAACATGTGTTAAAAAACGAATTCACCAAGAACTTTATTTACTCAACCAATCTAACATGACAGGACTTGGTGAAAAATAACAAGAAAATCTAGGCTTTTCAAATGTACCATAATTATAATATATTTGTATTATGTTATTATATAACTCTAATTTTTAATATAAATTTATTATAGATTGTTTGTTTTATTATTGTTATAATGAATTGTTAAAATGACTAACTAAATCAGGTAACATGGACTGACTATATGACTGACTATATGTCAGTTTGTGTGTAATCTGCATTTTACACATGAAGAAGAAGAACTTTATTTCATCATATGCACATTTAAGTACACAGTGAAATTCCTCTCTGCATTTAACCCATCTAAAGCAGTGAACACACACATGCATGCGCACACGCTCTCTCTCTCTCTCTCACACACACACACACACACACACACACACACACACACACACACACACACACCTACTGTGACCTCATTTTACAGAAAATAGACAGAAATAGCAGTGATCTGCAATGGCAATTTATCTGTCTTACTGAAAAACAAACTTCTCATTGCTGGTGAGAATTTAGTAAAACTAATTTAGGCTAGCGTTTGTGTGAATTTTGATGATCAAAACATTGTACCGTACTGCATCAGGCATTTACCAACAATATTCTTCAATATATTTCAAAGTGATGACTGCATTTTATAAAATATAAACACTCGTACTGAGAGTTGAAAATATAATACAATTAATTCACATAACTTACCAACTGTCACTCATGTAACACTTGTGTAACATCTGAACAGATGAAATTCAAACATGCTTGTTGGCTTAAAATAACAAACAAAAAATCTTTTCATAACAATTTTGCAACAGTTCAGTAGATGCCTGAGATGTGTAAACATTTTTACTTTCTAATTGATCGATAGTGCTCTGTTAAGTCATCAGCAAGGTCAAAGTTCACCAGCTTACTTAACTCATTAAAATGGACAGACATCGAGTGGAATTTATTTGTTGGCAAATATTTCCAAAACAAATGCATATAGTCAAGTCAAGTTTATTTGTATAGCGCTTTTAACAATAAACATTGTCGCAAAGCAGCTTTACAGAATTTGAATGACTTAAAACATGAGCTAATTTTATCCCAAATTTATCCCCAATAAGCAAGCCTGTGGCGATGGTGGCAAGGAAAAACTCCCTCAGACGACATGAGGAAGAAACCTCGAGAGGAACCAGACTCAAAAGGGAACCCATCCTTATTTGGGCAACAACAGACAACATGACTATAACATTAACAGTTTTAACATGAAGTCAGTTTCGTTGATGTTATAATTCTTCATTGATGGAAACTTGAGTGCAAAACTGTTCATGACAACTGCAGTCCTAAAGTTAGCAAGTCAACTGTAGTCCTCAGCCATAAAAGCATTACTGTAAGTGTCCAGAGAGTCCTCCAGTTGTGACTTTCAACTGTCCACATGGGGCCATCCTCCACAGGAGCAACGCGATGAGACTCCAACCAGACACAGGGCACCAGGATGGATCAGGCAGGTCCGAGGAGTAGAAGAGGTCAGCATCTCGATCTCAGGATTGACATGTAACTCAGAGGGACAGAATTTTTTTGGGGAGAGAGAGAGAGAGAGAGAGAGAGAGAGAGAAAACACAAGTTGTTAGGTATGCCCACTGTCACCTGAATAAGTAGGAACAGTATACATATTGCACTGAGTACAAGCAGGGACTCTGGCAACTAACTATGACAGTATAACTAAAAGGGGAAAGACAGAAGATAACACAGGCATGATGGAGCCCTGGGACATAAAGCAGCCAGCCACTACACCATCAACAAACTCAAGTGAGCAAACAAGTGGGGGACTGACAGCATCCATACATCCCAGTTTACCAAAACACTATGTTTTAGGACCCTCCAGATCTACACCTTTACCTCGTAAACACCATTAACAAAAGGCTTGACTAAACAGATATGTTTTCAGCCTAGACTTAAACACTGAGACTGTGTATGATTCCAGAATACTACTTGGAAGGCTGTTCCATAACTGTGGGGCTTTGTAAGAAATGCTCTGCCCCCTGATGTAGCCTGAGGTACCAGCAGATAGCCTGCACCTTTTGATCTAAGTAGGCGTGGCGAGTCATAGAAGACCAGAAGTTCACTCAGGTACTGTGGTGCTAGACCATTCAGTGCTTTAAAGGCCAATAGTAGTATTTTATAATCAATACGAAATTTGATTGGGAGCCAATGCAGTGTGGATAAGACAGGGGTGATGTGGTCATATTTTCTAGTTCTAGTAAAGACTCTTGTTTCTGCATTTTGAACTAACTGGAGCTTGTTTAGGGCGGCACGGTGGTGTAGTGGTTAGCGCTGTCGCCTCACAGCAAGAAGGTCCTGGGTTCGAGCCCCGGGGCCGGCGAGGGCCTTTCTGTGTGGAGTTTGCATGTTCTCCCCGTGTCCGCGTGGGTTTCCTCCAGGTGCTCCGGTTTCCCCCACAGTCCAAAGACATGCAGGTTAGGTTAACTGGTGACTCTAAATTGACCGTAGGTGTGAATGTGAGTGTGAATGGTTGTCTGTGTCTATGTGTCAGCCCTGTGATGACCTGGCGACTTGTCCAGGGTGTACCCCGCCTTTCGCCCGTAGTCAGCTGGGATAGGCTCCAGCTTGCCTGTGACCCTGTAGAAGGATAAAGCGGCTAGAGATAATGAATGAATGAATGAATGGAGCTTGTTTATGCACTTATTGGAACAACCAGACAGTAAGGCATTACAATAACCCAACCTGGAGGTAACGAAAGCATGAACTAGTTTTTCTGTGTCATGTAATAACATTAAATTTCTTATCTTAGCAATATTTCTGAGATGAAAGAAAGCTATCCGGGTGATGTTGTCAATGTGAGTTTCGAATGAAAGACTGGGGTCAATAATCACCCCGAGGTCTTTTACTGCTGCACGTGAAAAAACAGAAAGGCCATCCAGAGTTACTGTGTAATCAGAAAACTTACTTCTAGCTGCATGTGGTCCTACTACAAGTACTTCAATCTTGTCAGAGTTAAGCAGAAGGAAGTTAATAAGCACCCAGTGTCTAATGTCCTTCACACATTCCTCAATTCTATTAAGCTGGTGTCTCTCATCAGGTTTTGCAGAAACATACAACTGTGTGTCATCAGCATAACAGTGGAAACTAATACAATGTTTACGAATAATATCACCCAGAGGTAATATATATAAAGAAAAAAGCAGTGAACCCAAGACAGAACCTTGTGGAACACCAAACTTTACTTTAGTATGTCTAGAAAAATCACTGTAACAGTTCCTGATGTGGGTGGAGCACAGAAGCACGGTAGGCAAGAGTTGATGTTTTATTGAGCCTTTCAGCTTTTTTCCTTTCACTCACTCACACGTGTTGTGGTCGGGGAGATCGCCCCTTTTCTCTGCTCCCTCTCTCCTTTTATGCTCCATCCCTGTAACACACACACACACACACACACACACACACTAACTGACAGCAGGTGGAATGACTTAGTGACTTACCTTCCCAGACCCTGCCCTCCATTCACAGACTGCTGCTTGGTCACACCCCCACTGCCACATACTCCCACCGCCCGACTCAGGCCGGGGGGCTGTCTGGCCTAAGCTGACTCCCCCTCCCCGATGGGACAGGAAGTCTGCCACCACCATCTGTGCCCCCGGCCTGTGGATCACCTCGAACTTAAATGGCTGGAGAGCGAGATACCAATGGGGGATCCGCGCATTGGCATCCTTCATGCGGTGGAGCCACTGGAGGGGCACGTGGTCCGAACAGAGAGTGAAAGGGCACCCCAGCAGGTAATATTGGAGGGCAAGGACCGCCCACTTGATGGCAAGACAATCTTTCTCAATTGTGCTGTACTTGCTTTCGCGCATCGACAGTTTCCGGCTGATGTACAGCACAGGGCGCTCCTTGCCCTCCACCTCCTGGGACAAAACAGCCCCCAGACCTCTGTCCGATGCATCAGTCTGCAAAATAAAGGGGAGAGAAAAGTTAACGGAGTGTAAAATTGGCCCCCCACACAGTGCAGCTTTTACCTCAGAGAAGGCCTGTTGGCACTGCTCCGTCCACTGGACCGGATCTGGAGCCCACTTTTTAGTGAGATCACTTAGTGAGCTGGTGATGTCCGAATAATTAGGTAGAAACCTACGATAATAGCCAGCCAGCCCCAAGAACCGTTTCACCTCCTTTTTGGCCTTGGACCTCAGGCAGGCCGCAATCGCTGCAGTCTTGTTAATTTGGGGATGCACCTGCCCATGGCCCAAGTGGAACCCCAAATACCATACTTCCACCTGCCCAATCGCACACTTTTTCGGGTTAGCTGTGAGGCCTGCTCGCCTCAGCAACTTTAGAACAGCCCTCAGGTGTTCTAAGTGCCACGGCCAATCATAACTGTAGATTATTATGTCGTCTAGATAGGTGGCCGCGTAGGCAGCATGAGGGCAGAGGACTCTGTCCAAAAGCCACTGGAATGTAGCGGGCACCCCAAACAACCCAAAAGGGAGCGTGACAAATTGGTGTAAACCAAACGGTGTGGAAAAGGCCGTTTTCTCTCGGAATAGAGGAGTCAAGGGGATCTACCAATATCCCTTTGTTAGATCCAGTGTCGAATAAAAGTGAGCAGCGCCTAACCAATCAAGCAACTCATCAATGTGAGGCATTGGGTATGCATCAAATTTAGACACCGCATTGACCTTTCTATAATCCACACAGAACCAGACCAACCCGTCGGTCTTGGGAACCAGGACCACTGGGCTGCTCCAGTCACTGTGGGACTCCTCGATTATGCCCATTTTGAGCATGGCCTTGAGTTCATCCCGAACCACATTTTTCTTGTGTTCAGGCAAGCGGTAAGGGCGGCTACACACTACCACCCCGGGGGCGTTTTGATGTGGTGTTCTATGAGGTGGGTATGACCAGGAAGGGGCAAGAACATGTCGGAAAATTCCTTTTGCAACTTGGCTATCTCCATGAGTTGGGCCGGTGAGAAGTGGTCTCCACAAGGGACCGGAGTGGTCTGAGATGTTATCTTTTTCACCTCCGGCCCCAGCTCCACCTTCTCCGGGACTACCGACGCCAACGCCATGGGGACCCCCTCATTCCAGTGTTTTAAAAGGTTGAGGTGGTAGATTTGCAGTGCCCCGCCCCTATCCTTTCGCCTCACCACATAGTTGATGTCCCCGACTCGCCGTGTGACCTCGAAGGGCCCTTGCCACTAGGCGACTAATTTAGAGCTCGACATGGGCAATAATACGAGCACTTTGTCTCCCGGCGTGAACTCTCTAAGGCGCGTGCCCCTGTCATACAGTCGGCTTTGACGTTCTTGTGCCTACTGCAAATTCTCCTGGGTTAGGTGCATGAGGGTGTGGAGTTTGGCACGCAGGTCAAGAACGTATTGGATTTAGTTTTTACTAGGTGAAGGTCCCTCCTCCCAGTTTTCCCGTAGCACATCCAGAATGCCACACGGCTTACGCCCATATAATAATTCAAAGGGAGAAAACCCCATGGAGGCTTGCGGGACCTCTCGTACTGCGAATAACATGGGCTCGAGCCACTTATCCCAATTATGCGCATCTTCACTTACGAATTTCCGGGTTATATTCTTGAGTGTTTGGTTAAATCGCTCTACTAAGCCATCCGTTTGTGGGTGATAGACACTGGTGTGGATAGACTTAATCCCTAATAACCCATACAGTTCACGCAGTTTGTGTGACATAAACGAAGTGCCTTGGGATTTCTTTCAGAATCCCGACCCGGGAGATAATACGGAAGAGCACTTCCGCAATACTGCATGCTGAGATGTTGTGGAGAGGCACTGCTTCCAGACATCGCGTTGCATAGTCCACAAGAACTAAAATAAAGTGATATCCCCGTGGTGACCGATCTAATGGCCCAACGAGATCCATCCCAATTTGCTCAAACGGGGTCTTGATTAGGGGAAAAGGGAGCAACGGCACTTTTGGAGTGGCAGCGGGATTTACTAATTGGCATTCACGGCATGCCGCACACCACCGACGGACATCCCCGAGAATCCCTGGCCAATAGAACTGAGCCATTATCTGGGCTAGTGTTTTATCTTGCCCTAAGTGTCCAGCCATGGGATTAAAGTGAGCCGCATGGAATACGAGTTCACAACTGAGTTATTCGTTCATTAGTTTGAGTGTTCTGCGTCACTCGGTACAATCTATCTTTAATAATAGATCAGTCAGTGGGTTGGAAGGTCGGTGCCGCACTTGGCTGAGGAGTTTGACCATCGATTACTCTCACTTGGTCAAACGCATGCTGCAGAGTCTTGTTTCATGACTGCTCTAACAGGAAATCCCCAAGGGAATCCCCAAGAGAGGGAGGAGGAGCGGGCTGCTCCTTGCTCTGACGTGGTGTTGATGTAGACGGCTCTGAGACAGCTTCTCCAGTCAATGCCACACCAGGATCTTCCTGTGACCTACTAGTGCAGGACCCACTATGTGTTAAATATTCCATCAGTTTTTTAAACCCTGGCCAATCAGTACCCAAAATTAGCAAGTGAGACAAGGGTGAGACAAGGATTAATTGCCACCTTTATTTTATGCATTTGGCCCCGGAATAGAATATGGACAGACACTCGAGGGTAATGGTGAACATCCCCGTGCATACACAACACTTTCACCGCTTGTGCTCCCCCCCAGTGCCTCACCTTGCACCAGGTGTTGGTGAATTGAGGTCTGATTACAACTGGAATCCACCAAAGCGTGATACAGTGGTGCTTGAAAGTATGTGAACCCTTTAGAATTTTCTATATTTCTGATAATATTTTTGTCTCATTTCTTTAACTGGGTTCTCTTTATCTACTTTTAGGCCTTGTGTGAAAATCTGATTATGTTTTAGGTCATATTTATACAGAAATATTGAAAATTCTAAAGGGTTCACATACTTTCAAGCACCACTGTATGTATCCCCTTGAATTCTCACCGGTATTCGATACATTCCGGCCCGATCGGGGGCGGTTTCTGGTGCATCGGGGATTTGGATTACAGCACCCACCTCCCTTGCGGAGCTCTGACTCTGGAGATGCTCCAATTCCCTGCCGCGCCAGCACACTGGCCCAGGCGTTCCCTCTGCACTGGTGTTATGGGTGTCACTCACCTGAGGGGGAGACAACACAGACATGGAAGAGGGAGATGGGAGGACACCATGGGTGCGACGGGCCAGCTGGGGAGGAGCCAGCTGCCGCCTCCATGGCAGGGGAAAGGGGGATGAGAGAAAGGGGGGAGAAGAGAGAGAGAGAAGAGAAGCGAGGGGAGACGCCTCATCTGCCTGCCATCAGAGCCGCCTCCAGATGGTCCTCCACCAGCTCGATGGCTCGTTCCAGCAACTCTGGGCGATAACACTGGACCCATTCCGCCGTTCCTCCCGGAAGTCGAGAGATAAACTGTTCCAGTGCCACCAGATCGATGATCTCATTGGCATTGCAGTCTTCTGCCCTCAGCCACCGCCGGTAGGCATCCCGGAGTTGCAGGCCGAATGCAAATGGCCGGCCGACCTCCTCCAATGCCAGTGTCCGGAAGTGCTGGCAATGTTGCTCCAGGGAGCGGCTGAGCCGCTGCAGGATGGCTTTCCTCAGGTCAGCATAGATCAGTTGGCTGTCAGCAGGGAGCTGCTGCGCTGCAAGCTGTGCCTTGCCAGTCAGGAGTGGGAAGAGGTGCGCTGTGCACTGCTCCAGCGGCCACCCCCACGCCTCGGCTGCTTGCTTGAAGAGGGTGAGGAACGCTTCTGGATTGTTCTGCGGTCCCATCTTCGTGAGGGTGGCAGCAGTGGTGGTTGACGCCCCTGCTGACGTGAGCAGGTGCCAGAATGCCTGGTGATCTTCCTGCTGGGCCAGCATCAAGGCTTCAAAGCGTTGCTCCTGTTCCTTTCAGAGGGTGATCAGCACTTGATGATGGTTCTGCTGAGCGGTAGTGAGGGCAAGGATGAGCTCCTCGAATGGGGAGGACTCCATGGGGTGGTTCCCTTCTGTGCTCCCGGGTTTCGGCACCACTGTAACAGTTCCTTATGTGGGTGGAGCACAGAAGCACAGCAGGCGATATTTGATGTTACACCCAAACACTTTGAGCTTTTCAGCTTTTCTTTCTTTCTTTCTTTCTTTCTTTCTTTCTTTCTTTCTTTCTTTCTTTCACTCACTCACTCACTCACTCACTCACTCACGCGTTGTGGTTGGGAGAGAGACCCTTTTCTCTGCTCCCTCTCTCCTTTTATGCTCCATCCCTGTAACAAACACACACACACACACACACACACACACACACACACACACACACACACAATAATTGACAGCAGGTGGAATGACTTAGCCTCTTACCTTCCCTGACCCCACCCTCCATTCACAGACTGCTGCTTGGCCACACCCCCGCTGCCACAATCACCATTTACATCAACATACTAATAGCGATCAGTGAAATAAGACCTGAGCCAGGAGAGGGCTGTTCCCTTAACTCTCACAACATTTTCTAGTCTATCCAGAAGAATGGAATGATCAATGGTATTAAATGCTGCACTAAGGTCAAGCAACACAAGCAGCGAGACACAGCTCTGATCAGACGCCAACAGTAGGTCGTTTACTACTTTAACCAGAGCTGTCTCTGTGCTATGATGAGGTCTAATTCCTGACTGATACATTTCATGGATGTTATTCCTATGTAAATATAAGCATAACTGCTGTGCCACAGCTTTTTCAAGGATCTTGGAGATAAAGGGGAGGTTTGATATTGGCCGATAATTGGACAGCTGACAGGGATCAAGGTCAGGTTTTTTAATCAGGGGTTTGATAACTGCTAGTTTAAAGGATTTGGGTACATAGCCAATCCTAAGAGAAGAATTTATTATTTTTAGAAGCGGTACAATTACTTCTTTTTGAATAGACGTGTAGGTAAGGGATCTAGTACACAAGTTGAGGCTTTTGATGCCGAGATTAATAAAAGTAATTCAGTTTTTCTAATTGAATTACTGAATGCAATTGGGATAACCAATTCTATATGAAATTTTCTAAGGAGCATATATTAGCTCCTTTAAAACATATTGAAATATTCATCCATCCATCCATTATCTATAGCCACTTAACCTGTACAGGGTCGCAGGTAAGCTGGAGCCAATCCCAGCTGACTGTGGGCAAGAGGCAGGGTACACCCTGGACAAGTCGCCAGGTCATCGCAGGGCTGACACAGAGACACATAACCATTCACACCTAGGGTCAATTTAGAGCCACCAATTAACCTAACCTACATGTCTTTGGACTCTGGAGGAAACTGGAGCACCCAGAGGAAACCTGCGCAGACACGGGGAGAACATGCAAACTCCACACAGAAAGGCCCCCATCAGCCACTGGGCTTGAACCCAGAACCTTCTTCCTGTGAGGTGACAGTGCTAACCACTACACCACCAAAAATAGCAGAAAGAGGAATTATAATTTGTAATTATGTTATGTAGTAGCTGTTTAACATTATCCAACATAGTGGGTAGACTGTTATGTGAATATTAATGATCAATTCATTGATCTATTGCAGATGAAAGCAAGTCTTTGAAACTTATTATTGTACTAAAGTAAAAACTTGCATGTACTTGTAATCCAAAAATATTTCATTTCAACAAACATTTTCACCCTTATTGAAAATTTGTTTGTTTTTTGTATTTCAATTTGTCTGTTTTTCTTACAACAAAAAATAGCATTTTCTGACCTTTAAAATAATGGAGAAGGAAAACATCATTATTTTGGCTGAAATTGTTTTCATTATCACTATAATGTGTCAACATTTGGTAAAATCATATGTTCTGGACAAGAGATGTTGATCACAAGAAAATCCAGGCTTTTCAAATTGCAGCATATCAATATATTGTCAAGAAAATTATGAGCCATATGGAACAACAACAAACACAGAATAAAGCAACTAAACATAATGAGGATAACAAGACTTAGCATCTCTGGGTTTACACATGCAAAATAAGAAAATACACAAATAAGAACTTTAGTGTAAGGCAGTGTATTGGAACCCAGAGAAGATCTCGCACATATATTTAAGCATTGTATATTAAAAATAAATGAATAAATAAAAGTTAATTGTATTATTAAGAATCCTGGATGTCATGGTCTCCAGGGCATGACTATATTCCATGTTCCTGCAATATTGATGGCACTGTAAATACATCCTGCTGGTTTCTGTACATCTGTTTAACAGCCTCAGGTGTTGATGGACACAACATGCACAGATGTAGAGACTTTTAAAAAACATTTAACTGGGCTCACATTACCTGTTGATGAGCTCTCAGTAGTGCTTGACTGACTGTGTGAAAAAATTTTTTTAGGTTTGCATCTCAATCCAATTACACTGATAACTGCTCAGTTGTCATTAGTGAAGCTGTTATACTGGAGATGGTACTTCTTATAAATTTTTTATGTATAACATGGACCTTTTCCAAGTAACTGTGAAACCACTATTGCCCTTTATTTAATGTATACTGTTTGTCTTTTCTCTGCACATGACTTAATTATCTTGTGAATGATGATAACTGCTCATAGTGAAAGCTGGAGGGATTTTCACCAGTTCATGATTAGGATAATGTCATGGTGAGATGAATGCTCTATTTAACTAGAAAAGCACTCGGAGAGCGCAGACCTCCGCCAAGAATCCTTTAAAAAAATCCAGGATCCAGAAGGTGATCCGGATCACTGCCAAAATTTAATGGATTGTTACTTGTGCCCAGTCACACCTCTGGAAAAAAATTTCAGAGCAACCCATTCATAACTTTTTCCATAATGTTGCTAACAGACAAACCAACCAACAAACAAACAAACCAATGCTACCGAAAACATAACCTCCTTGGCGGAGGTAATTACACTGTTCTGGGCTTCATTTACACATTGCAGTGTCTATTATATCAACATGTGTCCAGTAGTCCTCAGATGGCAATGTTCATTTTTTTGTATGAAACCTTATTGCTTTACAACTCATGTGCCTGCCACTCATGTGAACTATATCAATGGAGCACTTGCATGTGACGTCACAGCCGATCCAGATTGTGACAGACGCCATCTTGTCAGTCAAACGCCATATTCCGCCTTCTACTTCTGGTTCTACTTCTGCTTTTACTTCTACCTTTTCTTCTGGAAAACCCTACTATATACAATTCTACTACAACGGCTGCGGCTACAAGCTCTCCCTACCTGTGCACGTTTTTTATGTTTTTTGTGTGTATTTTTGCGTGTTGTTCGTCTGTACCGGACTTCAATATCCACTACAACCGTATGGACTTACTGGACATTGGTTTCCAGCAGAAAATGACGGTTTGTAGCGATTTCCATCGCATGCACAACATTCCGGACGAGATAGCGAGACCAGCGGGGTCTCCGTGGATTGTTATTGGAAGCAAAGCAAAGGAGGCGGCGCTGGGAGCGGAAGCAAAAGTGAGGCTACAGGCAGAGCCGGCCTGTTGACTAAGCTCAGAAAACAGCCACTCAAATCTCCACTGCCAAGCCTCTACCTCTCCAACGCCAGATCCATGTAAACAAGACGGATGATTTGGAATTACAGCTGGAATTACCTTAGTCTATTCTATAATCAGCTGGTCAGTGCTATACTCAATACTTAAGTGACTTACCCATCCAATGAGGATTCTTGTTTACAAGATGCCACATCTGAGTCGCTGACAAATCCTGAATTTCTGTAAAGATAACTGTCCAGAGATTTATAAGCATGCAGTGCTTCACCACTGAACAGCGAGGGAAAGTTAATGAGGTAATTATACACGTCTGGATATTCCACCTCTGGCAGTTCAAAATCCGGTCGTGAAAACTCCGTCCGGTAAGCCATAAGGGTCATAAATCTGTAGATCGTTTATTTTAGACATACCGTAAAATACCAAATAATAGCCCGGGCTATTATTTGTCTCAATCACGTAAGAGACCCGGCGCGTATTAGAGACTAGGCGGCTATTTGGAACAGGCGATTAATTCCTTCTTCACAAATACCTTCCCCAAAATCTACCTCAAAACGGGGAAAAAGTCATTCTCAGATAGGCCTACTTTTAACCAGTATAACTTACAGTTTGTTTAGAGTTAGATTACAGATAGCACGGTGCCGACTTCGGGGAATTTTGAAGACGCAGAATGCATCTTCGCATGGCACAGTCGGGGTGGATAAAGGATAAATCACACACCTTTTCCTGTTAATGACTAGTTAAGTGCATGCTTTACAAAATAATCAAGAAACCACACCATTGTCTGTGCGCAGCACTGTGATTTAATTACTCTGCAAAGTTATTGTCACTTGCTATCACCCTCACCCATGCACCTCCACCCTTTGCGCTTCGCGATGTCTGTCAATCTGAAATTGTATGGAGGGCGCGACGTTGAAGCAACATAATTAGGGTGCGAAGTGTCAAACCAAAGGGTTTTTTCTTATGCTGAAAAATAAGTGACCTGCAGTGGCTACATACTGTCATCTTGCATTCTCACGTTTCTCTCCAAGACGTCTCCCTATTTGGCCGATATGAGCCTATTCCCCGAGTGAGTTGGTACGGTGGCTCGACCCCGTAGAAAACTTAAAGTTCGGATGAAAGTTAGTTGAATAGGTTACTGACCTGTAGGCCTACATGTTGCCTGCCTGACGCGTGCTTCTGCCCAACTTGCACGACAGATTACTTGTTGAAAAGGCCCCTTGGATTAGATTGGCCGCGAGCAGACTGAAATGCATGTTAGAACGCTCTCACCTTTTTTGTAAAGCGTCTTCCAGATCCGAATGGGTAAGGGCAAGTGAAATGGTATAAGGTCTTTAATAAAACTCAGTGTGTGCTTTGACGCATGCATTCGGCAATTTAGGTCGTTTAACAGAAGCAGCAGTCCAACCTTGGAAACCCGCAGTCCTCAATGTCACCACACACGCTGGCTTTCGTTGGGTATACCCAAAGGGGTATTCCTCATTCGATGACGTAAGTGATATCCCACACACCCATGTCAAACGTAATTGGCTAAGACATCTGTCAAAAGTTACGGAGTTGCATTCCTCAAGAAATATTACGGTAGACCAAAATTATAACATTGAAATGGCATGTTTATTATCACGTAACAAAATGTTGTAAACAGTATTATAGAAATAATTTCATTCATTCATTCATTCATTCATTCATATTGTTTCGGTAGAAAACTATGCAATGCAAAATCATTTAAACACCAGAAAACCAGAAAAGTGCTGGGCCTCAAGATTCTAGATAGAACGTTCGGATGCTTTTTTTTTTTTTTAGACCCCGGCGAGTATTCGGAACCGGCCTTTATTTGTCACAACACACGCGTACACCCGGCCGTTAAAGGGAACTCGGCGGTTAATTGGAACTCGGCTATTATTTGGTATTTTACGGTATATCTAGTTATCTGTTCATTAGAAAAATGAGCCGTGTAGTCCGTCGGTTGAAATTGATCCATTCTGTACACGAGTGCAGCAGTATTCAGCTGTGTTTTTGACCGACAAGATGGCGGTTGTGTACTTTCCGGTCACGTGACTGCAAGATCTCTATTGTATTGTGGAGGACGAGCCGGATATGTGGGGGAGGGACACTGCTAAGTAAACACAAGGCAGTTTAGAGAGTTTTATACTCACATGATTTTTTTTAATTCAGTCAGGCCTCATTAAAGTATTTTGTATGTGTTTTTGCAAAAATCTTAAGGAAAATTTAGTAAATTATGAATTGAGATAAAGAAAAGAAGAAACTGTTAAAGAAAACAGAATACATGAGAAAAACTGACAAACATTTCTCTTATAAATTATTGTGAGTAAAGGGTCACCAACTTTAATTTATTTTTGTTTTTATAACTGAAGATTCATTAGTTAAGGTTAATTATGTTAATGCTTCTTAAGCTATATGTATAGTACAGTACCAACCAAAAGTTTGGACACGCCTACTCATTCATAGTTTTTTCTATATTTTGACTATTGTCTACATTGTAGAACAATACTGAAGATACCAAAACTATGAAATAACATGGAACATACACTACCGTTCAAAAGTTTGGGGTCACTTTGAAATTTCCTTATTTTTTGAAAGAAAAGCACTGTTCTTTTCAATGAAGATCACTTTAAACTAATCAGAAATACACTCTATACATTGCTAATGTGGTAAATGACTATTCTAGCTGCAAATGTCTGGTTTTTGGTGCAATATCTACATAGGTGTATAGTGGCCCATTTCCAGCAACTATCACGTGTTCTAATGGTACAATGTGTTTGCTCATTGCCTCAGAAGGCTAATGGATGATTAGAAAACCCTTGTACAATCATGTTAGCACAGCTGAAAACAGTTTAGCTGTTTAGAGAAGCTATAAAACTGACCTTCCTTTGAACAGATTGAGTTTCTGGAATGTCACATTTGTGGGGTCAATTAAATGCTCAAAATGGCCAGAAAAATGTCTTGACTATATTTTCTATTCATTTTACAACTTATGGTGGTAAATAAAAGTGTGACTTTTCATGGAAAACACAAAATTGTCTGGGTGACCCCAAACTTTTGAACGGTAGTGTATATGTGGTAAAAAAAAAAAAAGTGCTAAAAAACAAACAAAATATGTTTCATATTTTAGATTCTTCAAAGTATCCAGTGTTTAGGCCAAATAAAAAAATAGTGTGTTTCCGGTAACCCGACTGACCGAGAATTTCGGCGGCGAAATTGCCGACCGTAAAGTTTTTATTACAAATTTTCCTCGATATATTAAAATGCTGAATGTTTCAGTGTTTCAATTTATATATTGACTAGTCACAATTTTTCAAGTTTTTTAAAAATTTGTTTAAAACACATTTTATCTGTGGTATATTGAAAGAATTCTGTGCCAAAATATTATTTTGTAAGATGTTTGTGTTAAATTTTTCAAACAATAAAAAAAAGAATTAAGAAAAAAAAAACTTTTTCCTACCTACCTATTTTAGAATTTCATGTTACCTGAAACACACTATTATTTTTTTTTGGCCTTACTTTGATGTTGCTTTACACACTATTGGTATTTTCTTAATCAGCTTCATGCGGTGGGCGGCACGGTGGTGTAGCGGTTAGCGCTGTCGCCTCACAGCAAGAAGGTCCAGGTTCGAGCCCTGTGGCCGGCAAGGGCCTTTCTGTGTGAAGTTTGCATGTTGTCCGCGTGGGTTTCCTCCGGGTGCTCTGGTTTCCCCCAAAGACATGCAGATTAGGTTAACTGGTGACTCTAAATTGACCGTAGGTGTGAATGGTTGTCTGTGTCTATGTGTCAGCCCTGTGATGACCTGGCGACTTGTCCAGGGTGTACCCCGCCTTTTGCCCGTAGTCAGCTGGGATAGGCTCCAGCTTGCCTGTGACCCTGTAGAACAGGATAAAGCAGCTAGAGATGATGAAATGAGATGAGCTTCATGAGGTAATCACCTGTAATACTTTTCAATTAACAGGTGTGTCTCATCAAAAGTTAATTAGTGCAATTTCTCGCCTTCTTAATGCATTTGAAATCAAATAATAAACAATAAAAAATACAACTAGACCGGACAATTCCCCGGGGGAAATTGTGAGAGGATGCAGTGCGCGAAGCAATTCGGTCACGCATGTTTGCTGGCCGTGAATGTGTGACCTGCTATGAAGCTACAATGCCATGATTTATGTGTGTGCTTGAGACAGCAGCCCCCCCTCTCTCTGCTCCCTCACTGGCCCCAGTCGGCATTGCTCTTTTTTGCTCAGGAGCAGGCCTTGAACAACGACAAATAACTCGACAACGAAAGCAGCTATTCACAAAATTCTTTCACAATGAGCGCTAGAAGGGTCTCCTGAATAAACTGATGTAATTTTTTGTCCGTAGTGTTAAAAATGAGGACACTAGAGCGAGTTAAAAATGAGTGACTTTTCTGTCACATTTATAGTCTTGAGTTTTCTGCTGTTTTTTTACTAAGGAGCAGGCCTCGAACAATGACAAATAACTCGACAACGAAAGCAGCTATTCACAAAATTCTTTCACAGTGAGCGCTAGAAGGGTCTCCTGAATAATCTGACCGGCCAATATTAGAGTCCCGGCCAGTAATGGAATACAGGCCAGTATTAGAGGATTTACGGTATTCACAAAATTCTTTCACAGTGAGCGCTAGAAGGGTCTCCTGAATAATCTGATGTAATTTTTTGTCTGTAGTGTTAAAAATGAGGACACTAGAGCGAGTTAAAAATTAGTGACTTTTCTGTCACGTTTATAATGGGTGTCAATGAGCTAAGACACACAAGGTCTTGAGTTTTCTGCTATTTTTTACTAAGGAGCAGGCCTCGAACAATGACAAATAACTCGACAACGAAAGCAGCTATTCACAAAATTCTTTCACAGTGAGCGCTAGAAGGGTCTCCTGAATAATCTGATGTAATTTTTTGTCTGTAGTGTTAAAAATGAGGACACTAGAGTGAGTTAAAAATGAGTGACTTTTCTGTCACGTTTATAATGAGTGTCAATGAGGCCTCTCGGCTGCCCTATCCTCAGTTTGAGGCTTGTCATTCAAAAACTGTAAATCCTATCGTTTAGGTAGACACATTGTGTGAATCAGGACAAGTTTTACTACTACTTTTGAGAAAATCATGTCTGTAGAGTGAAATTTGTGGCTGAAAACACAGTTTAAGCGAGAAAGTTTGAGCTTTTTTTTCAAGCTGTCTACACTCTAAGTTAACGACCTTCACTGGTGTGTAACGCAATAGACACCCATTCAAAAGCCGGATTTTCTCCCGGAACCCACATGGCGTTTGAGCCGGGACTGATCCGAAAGTGTAGAACCTAGCAGAAAAGTTGAATGCCAGATCCACAGAGGAGAAGTTTTCCTATGTTTTAGAGTTTGAATCACGTCTCTAGGTGAAAGCATGCCAGAGCAGCAGATGTTTGAAAAAGTGCTTTTTTTCAATTAATTCCATAGAAATGAATGGGGTTTTT
This sequence comes from Neoarius graeffei, assembly GCF_027579695.1. Classification (NCBI taxonomy): domain Eukaryota; kingdom Metazoa; phylum Chordata; class Actinopteri; order Siluriformes; family Ariidae; genus Neoarius; species Neoarius graeffei. The sequence goes on from NC_083585.1 coordinate 14,215,212, forward strand.
TTTGGGCGATTTTTTCGCGACTATGTCGTATTCTGTATAATAATCGTATTCTGTAGAGAAAAGTAATAGCATAGCGAGTCCGATCGAGCCGCACGTTTTGATATATTGTTTGTCTGTGTGCGACGTACGGTTATTGAGTTATTCGAAATTGAAATTTGCGTAGGAATAAGAAGAAGAAGAAGAAGAAACACGTAGAAGAACAATAGTTGCAGTGCTTTGCACTGCAACCTATGGGCTCCCCTAGGGGAGCCCATAGGTTGCTGTGCAGCAGCACTGCATCCTAATAAGAAGAAACACGTAGAAGAACAATAGTTGCAGTGCTTTGCACTGCAACCTATGGGCTCCCATAGGGGAGCCCATAGGTTGCTGTGCTGCAGCACTGCATCCTAATAAATAGCCCTATTCCACAACTGTAGTAATCCATATTATGTCAAGAACCACTCAACTAAAAGAGAAATGACATCCATCATTACTTTACGACATGAAGTGTCTTTTTTATTTAATAAAATTATGTTTTTTTTAGTCGACCCTCTGTGAGAACTCTTAATAGTTCTATGTAGAGTCCTACAATGTCCCTATCAGAATGGGTTAAAAAACAAAACAAAACATGAACCAGGGCCACAGAATGATGCTAGGATGAATTATTTATCAAACATCTTTGTATCCAGCTTACTCTCTGCTTCCAGCTGATCACTTTTTCCTTCAAGTACAGAGCTTGACTCTTCGCACAACAACCTGTTTTTCATACCCTGCCTTCAGAGATACACTGAGCTGTAGGTAGGGAACATGGGGATGTCTTGTGATGGGCAAATGGCATTCAAATCCACGCCTCAAAATTTGCTTGCCCTCCAGCCAGGGTTACACTGATATTGACTCTTTCATGTTTGTAATATGCAAATGATAGAGAAGCTCCATCATATCAGTTTTGTCTGCTGTGTGCTGCTTCATTCACTTTTGACATGTTAACATGATTTCCATGTGGACTTCATGATGTTTTCTTTATTTTTGTAATAGGTTTTTTTTTTGTAGATTTTTTTTCTAGCCCCTACATAACAGACTGTATAACAAAACCAGAGAAAATACTAGATGGGAGCTGTGAGGTGTGATATTTAATATTTAAAATTTTAATTGAGAGCTGCCCATTTTCTGATGTATAGTAGGTTGTATTAAGTATTAAAAGACACAATAGCAAGTTCCATTCATTGGAATAATTTTCTGGACTTTTATTATTACACTTTTACAATTAATTTGCAGTAATATATAATATCAAAAAGAATGGACTTCTGATAAAATAGTTATTATAACCAGTTATCTCAATAATCTTCAAAAACATAGATATCAGAAAATGTTATTTCAGACAAGCTGAAATAGGTAGAAAGGAATACCAAGGGATAAGAAGAGCAACTAATGGACAAGTTCAATTACTCCAATGTACCACCATGTAAAATGATAATAGCTATCAAAACCACCATTCAAACTCAGTCTTATTCAAGCATAGCAGACTACAGTAATTGTTGTTGGTGTGCTTTGGGTGCAAAGCACACCAACAACAATTACTGCATAAAAAGAGAATGTTTCTATTCTAAACTAACCTGAAGGCTTTGACAATTGTGCAAAACTAAACATATCAAGGGCCACATTTGCAGTTTCCTTCAAAATGATTAGCAGGTGAGGATCTCGATAGCATTTACTTTTTTACAGTCCCCAGTCTTCAAGAATACATACTTGTTTCTCTCAAAATGCAGAGCTTCAGGTCAAAAGTTAATTTAATAGTGGAATTTTATGCCTTCTTAATGCAACTATTTGAGACCATCATACAATACATGGGGATCTATGGTCTCATCCCACATACAGGGTGTTTCAAAAAATTTGATATAATTTCACAATCTAATAACTTTGCCAATTCTTGTTCAATTGACCTCAAATTTTAACAGCATGTGTGGAAACAGGTTAAAATTTTATGTTTAATGTTTTTTGTTTTTATCTTTTTAGGTATAGAAATGCCATTCATTGGAAAAGAAAAGGCGTTTTGTGTGTTAGAGTACACTCGAACACAGTCGAACAAGACTGTGCAGCGTGCACTTCTAAGAGAATTCTCTAAAAATGCACCAACTGCAATGCAGATTTGGACATGGCAAAAAAGTTCAAAGAGGAAGGCTGTCTGTGTTTCAGGTGGCGCGCATATTGAAAATTTGTGAAATTGTTCATGGAATCCACATACCTTTGAATTTTTCAATCAAATTTTGAGGAATAAATCTTATATTGCTCAACATTAAGCCTGTTCAGTTTCATTTGCCTAGACTATGTAGTTTCTGGGATAGTTACATCTCAAATAATATATACTGTATATATTTTTAAACTCCCTGTACTGTAAATATGCCATACACTCCTGGGGGAAAAAAAGGCCAAATCCCAATTGAAAAAACTGGGATTGGCCTTTTTTTGTTTGCCGAGGAGTGTCCATAAAGTAATACATTTGACACTTAGCTCTCTACTTCATCTCTGTTTTTAGGGGGTGTCTGCTCAGAGCCCACTCATCCAAATGGCAGGTGAGACTGATTTTATTTTTGAAGAAAATGTTTTCATTAAAGAAATATTCCATTGTTTTTCTTAAACCCAACATGTTCAACTTTGGTGAAATGTGTTCTTATATAGTGCCCTCCACAATTATTGACACCCCTTGTAAAGACTAACAAAAAGGATTAGAAAAAATCCACCTTTTGGTGAAGTAGCTTCATCTCACACTGAAAAAAAGAGAAAATCCAACCTTTAATTGAAATAAATGTATTCAGAGAAAAAAAAATCCCTCATCAAAAAATAATTATTTTCATCAAAAACACATGTGCCACTATTACTCGTATCAGCACCCCTTGAAATTATAGTGAACTCAATGTAACTGAAGCATGTTTCCCATTTAAACTGTACAGTTTTGAGTTGACTGGAGTGTGTAGGAACTTTCAAGCTGTAATCCATGACTTCCTGATTAACTGACAAATATGAGTTGGCAAAATTCCTTAATCATCCAAATTCCCTTAATCATCCATCAACATGGGAAAGATAAGAGAACACATAAACCAAATGAAGGAGATGTGTGTTGACCTTCATAAGTCAGGGAACAGTTATAAAAAAAATAGCTACTCACCTCAAAATGCCCATTTCTACTGTCAGGGCAATAATAAAAAAGTAGACACCAACTGGAACTGTTACAAACTCACCTGGAAGAGGACCCGAGTTTATTTTTCCCCCAAGTACAAGAGGAGGATGTTAAGAGAAGCCAAAAAAAAAAATCCCCAAGGATCATTGTTGGTGACTTACCAGAAAAAGTCAAATCTTATGCTTTCCAAGTCTCTAAAACCACCATCAGATACCACCTCCATGCCAACAGATTATTTTTTATTAAGCTTTTTCTGTCAGTTAACCACAAATATAAGCACCTGAAGTTTGCGAAACATTACTACACTTTGACTTGGACCGTGATCTATCATCTGATAAAAAAAGGAGCTTTTTGGCAATAAACACTCAAGGTGGGTTTGGTACAAAAAGAAGGATGACTATAATGAAAAGAACCCTATCCCAGCTTTAAAATATGGTGTAAGTTATGTGATGTTTCGGGGCTGTTTTTTCTACAAAGGCCCTGAAACCTTGTTAGGGTACATGGCAACATGGACTCCATGAAATACCAGGACATTTTAAATCAAAATCTGGCTGCCACTGCCAGGAAACTAAAACCGGGTCATCACTGGATCTTCCAGCAGGACAATGATCTGAAACATACGTCCAAATCAACAATAGTTCACTGAGCACAGAATCAAGCTTCTGCCATGACCATCTCAGTCCCCTGACCTGAACCCTATTGAAAACCCGTGGGGTGAGCTGAAGAGGAGGGCCTGGGACCTTGAATGATCTGGAGAGATTGTGTAAAGAGGAATGTGTCAGATGCCCTGCTGTTTTCTCCAACCTCATAAAATGCAGGGATGCCAATAACAGTGGCACATGTTTTTTTGTTTTTTTGGGGGTTTTTTTTGCTGAAAATAATTATTGATGAAGTATTTGTTTTTCTCTGAATAAATGTATTCAATTATAGGTTGGATTTTTTACTTTTTATTTTTATTCTTCAGCTTGCCTGCGACTCTGTAGAACAGGATAAAGCGGCTAGAGATAATGAGATGAGATTTTTCAGCTTGCCTGCGACTCTGTAGAACAGGATAAAGCAGCTAGAGATAATGAGATGAGTTTGAAATGAAGTCATTTCACCAAAACATGGATTTTTTTTTCCTCACCCCTTATCTTTACACCTGCACGCCTTGGCGCGTGTATCAGACAGACTCTCGGGTGCAGTCCAGACAGCGCATGCTCCAAAAGGACTCTCTCGCATGCACCATTAACGACTTGCACCTGCACAGGATTCAGGCACAATTAGCAAACCTACATAAAGACTTGGAAAGCACTTGCAGTTTGCAAAGTATTGAGTTGTGTTGCTGACACATTACCAAGCCTTATTTCCTTGATTGTTCTCCTGGTTTCCTGATCCCTGATTTCTTGTTTTTTCTGTTCTGATTCTGCCTTTGCCTGTGATAATCTGTTTGTGCCTCACTCGGCCTATTGCCTATTTCACCTTTTTATGATTTTGCCTGCTATTCTGGATTGTTTACCTGTCTTCACTTTTATAAATAAACACACCTTCTGCACTTATGTCCGACTCACACTCATCCCTGACAGAATACTTAGCCCCTGACAGAATACTTCACCATTATGGATGTAGCAGAAGTCAGCCAGACTGCTCCTCTATGCCATTCCTGGAATTCCATGTCTCAGCCCCTGGCCATGTTTTTCCAGCTGCTTTCTGGAATGGACACCCCGGCACCCTATGATAGGACAGGAATATCACCCAAGGGGATTCAGCCTGCAGTGTGCATTTTTCTATGCTGACCTAGAGGAGCCTAAACCTCCAGAATCTGTCTGGGTCAGCTGCATGATTAGCTAGCTCATGGGACGAGCACACCGATGGGCTGATTACTTGGTGACAACAGAACATCCTTGCCTACAAAGTTTCCACATGTTTCATGTTATGCTATGGTTCCTGTATGAGACTGGCAAATTAGAGGAGGACCACCATTAAATTTTTTTGGGGGAGGGCCTACCAAGTTAGAGGCTGATGCAGTGGCAGCAGAGGAGGCCGTTGCTCCTGAGCTCCTCCCAGAGGCTGACGCAGCAACAGCGGAGGAGGCAGTCACTCCTGAATGCCTCCCAGAGCCCAATGTGGTGGAAGCAGAGGAGGCCGTCACTCCCAGACGCTGATGCAATCCTCCCAGAGGCTGATGCAGCACCAGCAGTGGAGGCCATTGCTCCTGAGTTCCTCTCAGAGGCCGACGCTGTGCCAGTGGAGGAGGTTGTCACTCCTGAGCTCCTCCCAGAGGCAGAAGAGGAGGCCATCACTCCAGAGCCAGTCCCACAGCCTGTTCCACAGTCAATCCCAGAGCCAACACCTGAAACAAAGCCGGAGCCAGTGCCACTGATAGAACCAGAGCCAGCGCCAGCATCAGAGTTGGAGCCAGAGCCAGTGCCAGTGCCAGAACCAGCGTCAGAATCAGAGCCAGTGCCAGCATCAGCATAAGAGCCAGAGACAGAGACAGTGCCAGAACCAGTGCCAGAGTCGGAGCCAGAGCCAGTGCCACAGCCTGTGCCAGTGCCAGGCCAATGCAGCACCAGTGGAGGAGGCTGTCACTCCTGAGCTCCTCCCAGAGGCCGATGCAGTGCCAGCGGAGGAGGCTGTTGCTCCAGAGCCAATCCCATAGCCTGTTCCACAGTCAATCCCAGAGCCAGCACCTGAACCAAAGCTAGAGCTAATGCCACTGCCAGAGCCAGCGCCAGTGCCAGAACCAGAGCTGGTGCAAGAGCCAGAGCAAGAGCCAGAGCCAGTGCAAGTGCCAGAACCAGCATCAGAATCAGAGCCAGTGCCAGAGTCAGAGCCCGTGCCAGAACTAATGCCAGAACCAGAGCCAGAGTTAGTGCCTGAACCAGAGTCATTCCCAGAGCCAGTTCCAGAACTGGAGCCAGAGGCCAATGGGGAGGCCTCTGCCCCAGACTGCTATGAAGATGTCATCGTTCTGCCGTCCTGGCTGACAAGGCGGCAGTAGCGGAGGCTGTTGCTCCTGAACTCCTCCCAGAGGCCGATGCAGTGGCAGCAGAGGAGACAGTCACTCCTGAACTCCTCCCAGAGGCTGACACAGTGGCAGCAGAGGAGGCTGTCACTCCTGATCTTCTCTCAGAAGCTGATGCAGCACCAGTGGAGGAGGCTGTCACCCCTGAGCTCCTCCCAGAGACCAAAGCAGTGCCAGCAGAGGAGGCTGTCACTCCAGAGCCACTCCCACAGTCTGTTCCACAGCCAATCTCAGAGCCTGCACCTGAACCAAAGCTGGAGCCAGCACCACTGATAGAGCCAGAGCCAGAGCAAGAGCCAGTGCCAGAACCAGTATCAGAGCCAGTGCCAGAACCAGCCCCAGATTTGGAGCCAGAGCCAGTGCCAAAACAAGTGCTGGGGTCAGAGCCAGTGCCAGAACCAGTGCCAGAGCCAATGGGGCGGACTCTGCCCCAGACTACTATGAAGACGTCGTTGCTCCACCATCGCCCAGCTATGAAGACATCATTGTCCTGCCATGCTGGCCTATGCAGTGGCAGTAGAGGAGGCTGTTGCTCCTGAGCTCCTCCCAGAGGCCAATGCAGCAGCAGTGGAGGAGGCAGTCACTCATGAGCTCCTCCCAGAGGCTGATGCAGTGGCAGCAGAGGAGGCTGTCACTCCAGAGCCAGTCCCAAGCCTGTTGCACAGTTAATCCCAGAGCCAGCACCTGAACCAAAGCCAGTGCCAGCACCACTGCTAGAGCCAGAGCCAGAAATTTATGAAATTTATTTTGAAAAATTATAACTGAAATTTATTTTGGCTTGACATCAGAGTTTGCTTGATGTTCTGCCAAAGAAACAATGACTAGATACTTAAACATAGAGTCGTTTCTTGGCTAATGTTAAGGTTGCCTAATTAAACCAAATAACATGGACAAAACAACAAATGGTCAATGTTAACAAAATTGATTGGAACAGATTTTGAATCGTTCCTTGATAGTGTCCTTAGAGAGCAATCATGTCAGATTTACACTCACAGAGCACTTTCTTAGGAACACTTAATGTATACTAATACCGGGTAGGGCCTCAATTTGCTTTCTAAACAGCCTCAATTCTTTATTGCATGGATTCCACAAATGTTGGAAACATTCCTTTGAGATTCTGACCCATGATGACATGATTGTGTCACATAATTCCTGCAAATTTTCAGGTGGACTTTCATGCTGCAAATCTCCTGTTCAACTACATCCCAAAGGGATTCTATTGGATTCAGATCTGGTGACTGGAGAACATTGAACTTGTTGTCATACTCATGAAACGAGTTTGCTTTGTTCCATGGTGCATTATCATCCTGGAAGTAACCGTTAGAAGATGGATAAATTGTGGCAATTGAAGGGATGTTCCTGATCAGTAACAATACTCAGATAGACTGTGGGATTCAAGGGATGATTAAATGATATTAAAATGCCCAAAATGTGCAAAGAAAATATACCCCACAGCATTACACCACCTCCATAAGACTGAACTGTTAAAATAAGGCATGTTAGGTCTATGGATTCATGCTGTTGGTGCCAAACTCTTACCCAAACATCCATGTGCCTAAGCAGAAATTGAAATTCATCAGATCATGATATGGTTTTCCAGTCTCCAACTGTCCAGTTTTGGTAAGCCTGGCTGACAGAAGTGCGACCTGACATGGTCTTCTGCTGTTGTAGCCCATCTGACTCAAGGTTTGATGTGTTGTGCATTCTGAGATGCTTTTCTAATCACCACAATTGTACAGAGTGGTTATCTAAGTTACTGTAGCCTTTCTGTCAGCTCAAACCAGTCTGGCCATTCAACAAGGCATTTCAGCCTGCAGACCCTCTGCACACAGGATGTGTTTTTGTCTTTTACACCATTCTGTGAAAATTCTAGAGACTGTTGTGTGTGTGAAAATCAGAGGAGATCAGCAGTTTCTGAAAAACTCAAACCAGCCCATCTGGTACGAACAGCCATGGCATGGTCAGAATCACTAAGCTCACATTTATTCCATATTCGAATGGTTGATGTGAACATTACCCAAAGTTGCTGGCCCATAGCTGCATGATTTTATGCATTGTGCTGCTGCCACACAATTGCTTTATTGGATAATTGCATGAATGAGTAAGTGTACAGGTGTTCCTAATAAAGTGCTTAGTTCACGTATGTAAGGTCTGCATGTCTGCACAGTGAGTCACCACCCACAACATTTGCAAAACAGTACAGCAGAACCAAGCAAGTTGTTCTTTCTTGGTGTTAGAATGAAATGAGGGCCATATTATTATTATTATTATTATTATTATTATTACATCTGTATTTGCTAACTTATGATATGGCTCTCACTATTATTACAATAAATCACAGTCTACTTATCAGGTGCAAGTCTCATGTTCATTCCCATTGTGTTCAGGTTCCCATACACTGCCAGGATACTATGGCATGAGAAGACCATTCTTTCCTGATGCTGAGTTTTGCTCTTCAAGCAAGCAGTTCTCGACAGACATCTACTCTTCAGCACTAACAGGGAAGTCCTTCTCCTGTGACATTACACCCATGTCGACTTACTCATCCCTAATAGATAGTTGCTATCCAGAGTCTTTCAGTGACTACCGCAGTGTTGCTCACTCTGGTGGAGGAAGTTCTGTCTTTTCATCCACTGCATTGGCCACTCGGCTTCCCCATTTTCCTGGAGATACCTCTCACTTTATGCTGGTAAGGTTGTTAGGGAAGTGCGGATTTTCTGATTAAAAATGTGCAGCAATTAATAATTTATTTTAAAAGAATGATCAAAGCAGCAATTTTAATTTGCACATAAGACTTTAGCATAATCTGATTTTCTTTGGCTTCACTGCATCATTATTCAATTCAGACTAAATATTAATATAGTCAAGTCAAGTCAAGTGGGTTGTCATTTTGTTGTCATTTCTCTATGTACCTTGTATACTTTGGAACAAAATGTTATTTCTTTAGGACCATGGTGCTGGTGATATATTGATCATTTCTAATCCACTCTTTTATTTATACACACACTTTTAATTCCATGTAAAACAACCTTTAAATGTTCTTGGCCTCCTTAAATCAAAGATATATCAGCCTGGTACCACAGGCAAAACTGTCATGTTCATCTCTGATAAGATCGTTGACATCCTCCAGTCTGGGGTTTAACACACAGCCAGGAATCTGAGTCATGTTTGTATTTGTGTGTGCAGAGGGATTCCTGGGAGCAGGCTGGGATGGAGCCTGCAGAGGCTTTGTGTGGGAATAGTTTGGTTCCTGCACCTGTGGAACTATCCAGCCCCAGCCAGTATCGCTCCTCCTCCAGGAGCTCCAGCATGGGCTCATCACAGTTTTACTCCCTGCACACCCTGGATGATGTACCATATCCCTCTTCCTTCCAGCTACCTTCCAACTTCCCCTGCCCAACATATAGTGAACATGTAGCTAAACTGCCAGCTCTGTCCACGGAGGACACTGAGACTGTGCCCTCTGCCCTGAATGATATGTTGCCATGGGTCAAAGAAGATGCCACTGGAGCCTGGTCACACTGTGAAATTAGGAGAACTTTCTGATGGAAAGCATTTGAATCGCAAACAAGGCAAAGCTGATTGAATATAGGAGAAACAAAGGACAGTCCATTTCACCTTTTAAAATGTCAGTAGCTAAAATAAAGTTTTGGTGGATCAGTTCCAAATTGAAGTGTTCAAACTTTAACACACATGAATACACTACTGGATATTAAAGCATTTCTATTCAACAAAACCACTTAGAAAGGAGAAACATGGAACTCAAGAGGACAAGACATCTTCCTAAGATGACTCTGAATATAGAAGAGGGCATTCCTTTTTAACTTAATTGCATTTTAGCTCCAGCCAGCTTATATAGGTCCTGGGTTCGAGCCCAGCGGCCGGCGAGGGCCTTTTCTGTGTAGAGTTTGCATGTTCTCCCTGTGTCTGTGTTGGTTTCCTCCGGGTGCTCCGGTTTCCCCCACAGTCCAAAGACATGCAGGTTAGGTTAATTGGTGGCTCTAGATTGACCGTAGGTGTGAATGTGAATGGTTATTTGTCTCTGTGTCAGCCCTGTGATAACCTGGTGACTTGTCCAGGGTGTACCCCACCTCTCGCCCATAGTCAGCTGGGATAGGCTCCAGCTTGCCTGCGACCCTGTAGAACAGGATAAGTGGCTACAGATAATGGATGAATGGATATATGTTTCACTGATATACTGCTGATCTATTATCAAAGTTACTTGACAGGACTGTAATGTATCTTTTAAAGCAAAAAAAAGTTTAATGAAATACACATCATCTGATCTGTAAGGTGATGTGCTATTTATATTATGTTTTAGATGCTTGTATGGTTAAGAATATAAATCATTTTATATGAATCTACTCTCAAAATAGATTAATCCAGGATTTGTGGTGATGTCATGTTAACAATATCTATGTGATAAATAAACTGAAATAAGAAAATTTATTTTCATAGAGCCTCTCCATTTTACCATGTTTATTGTTATTTTATTAAGTTTATTTTTCCACAGACATTTTCTTGGCCTTTTGGTTATTCTGATTGTTAGCAAATACCCTATTACAACTCATAGACGGGATTTATGGTAGGCTCCTTTGCTGGTGTAGAAAAGATTAGGCAGAAAATGCTGCAATATTTTGTTGGAAACAAAGTGCATAAACAAATCAGTATAGTGTCCAAGATATGAACATGGTGTGCCAAAGGGAACCAAAAACACACTCAAACTTGGCACTACTCAATTATGTACAGTATACGAAAATCTGAATTAATAGAATATCTGATGTATTGACTTTATGGTTAATAAATCCTTCATAAATTCTGATACTTAAGGCCTTTGCACAAAATACTATCGTTAATAATACTAGAACTGTTTCAAATGACAAAGCTAGATAGATCATTAGGCCTTGTCTACATGAATTGGGCAGAAGTAATAGACCTCTCAGACCTCAGAATTTCTATACTATATTACTTAATATCTGATTAGTATATAGAGGATATTACACATTGTAGCAAAGATATCAAGTTTATCTTTGAGTGGTGAATTTATATATCACAGGCAAACGAGTGATTATATTTTTCAACATGAGAAGTTAAACACTATTTAATGTTCTTTATATCATATGGACACACACACACACACACACACACACACACACACACTACACAAATTAATCAAAAGAATTTTAATTCTGAACCGGTTCGCCATTTTGACAATGTGCATCTCGTCAGCGGGAAAACACTGGGAGTGACGGCATCGGAGTGAAATATCGGGAAATATATGTCACTCGGATCCGCGATGTATTTCATGTAAAAAAAAAAAAAAAGCGAGTTTTTCAAGACAAAAAGATAAACTACATATCTTCAAGCCAATGTGTGATTTTCTTTTTTATTATATAGACACATTTACAAACAAAAAGTACCCAAATTTATCAAAACAATTCATCGATTTCCTCACGAGTGACACATAGAGATTTATGTCACAGTTGCCGTGATTTATGTCCTAGATGTAGCTTGTATGAAAAATATGAGTGGCGTATTTCCCAGTAACACACTTGTGTCTATGTAATATACTAAATTACATTACAGGCATTTAGCAGATGCTCTTATCCAGAGTGACGTACAATGAGCACACACATAACCAGCACCTGGGGAGCAGTTGGAGGTTAGGTGGCTTGTTCAAGAGCACTTTAGCCATGGATTTTCCTGCTGGTCCAGGGAATCAAAAAAGCAACCCTTTGGACCCATGGCTGCCCTACAGAAATACTAAAAGGTCAATGCTGTAATATTAGTTTAATTAAACAAAAATTACATGTAGAAAATTGGTCCAGATAAGTTGTTAGTGAAGAAAATTCTAAAAATCCTTCAAGAATGTTCATGAAAAAAAGGACATACACAGACCAGCAGTAAAGCCCACTTTGTTCTGTAATCACAGTCATGCTTTGTCCTGCCCTGACCTGCTGATCACCTTTCAGACCACGTGGTGGCGACAGGACTGAAGAACCCATCCCTAATACAAAAAGCTTTCATACACGAAAACCCCCTCTGAAAACTCGTAAATATTGTGTTGAATATTTTTAATATGTATTTATGCTCAATTTCTTTATTAAACATTTTACACATTAAACATTTTACACATTTTACAGAAGTGACCATCGACGCCGAAATGTCTGACACCTTTAAAGCACAAGCTGTACTGACAAATGCAAAAATAAACAAATAAATAAATAAAGTTATATACATATAGTAAGTATATGTGTGGATCATGTGCACACAACTTATATACTAGACGTGTGGTGCGCAAATGTCTCGCATCTGCATCTCTTAAAATGCTGCAAGATAAATCCCGCAAAAAGAGTGCAAGTAAGTACAGTATTACCCATAAAAACTGACCAAATATCAACCCAACATCTAAATAAACCGACGAAAGACAAAGCACACACATAGGCCTGTTAAATAAAAAAAAATGTTAAATGCTTCTACAAAATTATTATTTTGTAGAAATTTAGGTTTGCCAAATTTGGTCCTGTATTGAAATGCATCCTTTATTAATAGCCAATTAATAGGATAATAATAATAATAATAATAATAATAATAATAATAATAATAATAATAATAATAATATTATTATTATTATTATTATTATTATTATTATTATTATTATTATAGGCAGGTCCTTATGATAAGCATCACACTTTCATCAGAAAAAAAACATAATGTACTACGACCACATTTCATTTTATTAATGACCTTTTACTTTAACTGACAAAATCCTCAAAATAGATAGATAGATAGATAGATAGATAGATAGATAGATAGATAGATAGATAGATAGATGCTTCCTAGTACGTAAAATATAAATAATGTAAAAACAAAAGTTATCCTATAATTTATCAGTATTGCAGTAGCAACATTTGATTATTTGAATTTTAAAATATCTGTGATAAGGAATAAACATTAGTACAAACAGCCTCCTCTAAGAGCAGCTCTTCCATAAACCATCAGATTACATATGATTTAATATAAAATTCAGGTTACATGTGATCATAAGAAAATAATATTCAGTACAGAACTGTTCACGTGTTAAGTGGATGTGAGAGAGTACAAGCTCCTCATGCTCTGATGGTCAAAATGGCTGCCACTTTATGCCACGCCCACCATGCCTACATTTCTGGAAAAATGATTTACAGTCAAGCCACAGAACATATTATTTCTTAATTAATTATATGCTTATGCACTGTGGGATATATTTATGATATTGTGTGTTGTGTGAAATGACATTTGCTCGCTCATTGATGTTGTAAAGTGCAAAGAGAGCTCCACAGCCAGTCTCTTGGCATCAATATCAAAAGGGTGATAAAATGTCAAAAATATATTTTTGTTTTTGTGTCAAAGTGTGAAATGACGTAATATTCTATTAAAGGGGATGCTCTTACATGCGCTCTGATGGCGAATATCGCTAAGATTTAAGTATTTTTGCGAAGTCTTTGAATATTCAAATTGAAAGTATCGCGCAATCAAATCATTGTCAAATCATTGAGTTCTTGGGACTTTAAATAGTAGGGATGAGGGCTGAAAAACTCAAACTAATGCGTCCCTGGCTATATTACTACATAATTGTATATAGTGAGAGTGTTGTAAGGGTGATTGATTGAGACTTTGTAGCTATTTTATCAATATTTCGTTCTTGCCCATATAATAGAGCCAAGAACAGGCGCTTGGGGTGTTTCACTGGGTCCTGCTCCTCTTCACGCCAATAATGTCTGGTGAGTGAATGCTCTTCTTCTTTCTTCTCATTTTATTCGTTATCCTTTGGGGCCTGGGAAAACACATGCAAAAGGAAGATGGATTTAAAAACTAAGTTTACAGAAAATAACTGAATTCAAACGGGTCAAAACAGGAAGGAGACAAAGATAAAATACCTCTGACCAACAAAGCCAATCATTCTCTGACGTGCAGGATAACAATTTATTTCAAAAATAAACTTAACTCTTACAGAAAGGATTTTTTTTAAATAGCTGTCTTAGGAGTAACGTTAATTCACTTTTTAGGAATAACTGTAAAAGCTAAGCAGACCATGTGCTGTGTTGTGTTCATGTACATGCTTTTAAATAGACATACAACATACTTCTTATAGTTCTGTATTCCCATTTACAGGCACATTTATAAATCTGATCAATGTAGCTATTAGGCAGCTCTTTTAATCTGATATTTGATTTAGTGTCTTAAGTATCTTATGTGTATCTTGCTCAAAGGCTTTTTTCCCCTCCCTGAATAACGGCCTTTTTTTTTTTTTTAAATCTTTTAACTGAGCGTAGAGTGATCAGGATATTTTTCCAACTTCAGAACGGTTTGAGGTTTGGGTATAAGTCATATGAATAATTCTATGGGAGTAAGTGTGAGTGTGCGCCGAACCTGTCGCAATCTTATCAGCATCAGTCAGTGCCAGGTTCACCTCTGCTGCCTCTATCAGCTCCACCATGGCGTGGCGTTGTTTTTAAACTGAGCCATTTCTTTTCCTCTTATACAGAACTTTTCGACATATTTTAAAGATTTCACGAAGACGCCCACTGACCAAATATCAGCAACATGGCCAATTAAAACAACTCCTGACTTAATCCTATTTAGATCGGTTTTGTGGATGTACAAAGTTTTTTTTTTTTTGAGGATAGTTTCATCAGACGGATATTCTGCTCGGTTCGTGTACGATTTTCTCAATTTAGGCTACGTGTTCGATTCAGGGGCTAGATTTCTTAAAGTCACATTTTACGCATCCTTTCAGTGGAGATCCATGATTTATCACTGATGGTACATTTCTGCAGCATGTTTAATCTACAGCACACACCGATTAGCCACGGAGCACAAAGAAGCACTTTTTCGTTTTATAACAAGTCACGCAGACTTTACTGTCCTGACTCTTGCGCACCACGTGCTGACTGCTGATTTCAGAAGCATTATAAACGCAATCTTATAAACGTACAGGATATAGAGGCGGTTTTGCTACTTACCCTAGTGTTTTGATGAGATTCTACATTCGCTGCTTGTGATTTCTTTCTCTCACACTCCATAGCCTGTTACATGCGGGGTTTAGCTGCATGTGTTTCCTGGGTGGGTCCGGTGCTTTTCCCCTATACTCACCCTGTCTGCATACCAGACACAGCAGGGTGCTGGCTGGATTTAGAAATTCTCACTATTTGTTGTTGTTTTTGCATAAATCTTAAATATATTATATTATTTCAAATTCAGTTTTGGAGCAAACTAATAGTAATGAGGTTAATATCACTGCATTTGTGCACATGCGCCTATTGTAATGCACAGCGTTTAAACTGGCGCCTCTGCTATACAAAGAACCACTGATGACTCTTGCGCAACTATGTAAATAAGCTTTGAATCAAGGGTCAGGTTGATACTTGCTTTAAAAAAATGTTAAGTTTAAATACTTCAAAATGATAGTTGTGGGGGGAACAACTGTGGAAAATGTAGCCTATTTTGTATCATTTTAAAACAAACAAACAAATAAATAAATACATAAATAAATAAATGTATAATATGTATAGCCTACATGGCATTCGGGACATTGAGTGATTTTGCTGTTGTGCACATTTTTCTCTTGATTCCCAGACAAACCTAAGGTGTATCAGGGTGTGCGGGTGAAGACCACCGTCAAGGAGTTGCTTCAGAAGCGCAGGGCTCTTCAGGCAGCTGAGTCGAGAGTAAGAGCTGATATTTCTTTAAGCACACAGTAGTTCTCATGTGAATCAGAATCAGGGGACTGGTGTTTAATCAGTAGCCAGGATGAATCAGAAACTAACTGTTACAATGCTCGACATGGCCACACCTGCTCTTGTGCCTGATGAGTAAGCAAACACTGCTGGTACACTGGAATGGGCATAAAGCACAAATAAAAAAGCCACAGAGATTAAATGCTGAGTGCTAATGAAATATTCTCTCTCTCTCTCTCTCTCTCTCTCTCTCTCTCCCCCCACCCCACCCCGCCCTCCAAAGAAAACACAAGCTACAATTCACGAGATCTGCTCTACACCAGTGACTGGTAGGTTCATCCCAGTGTATCTTCCATTACAAAGACCCACGCAGGCTAACCAAAGTTTGCAACTCTTCGAGCATCATAATAATAAAGTCCGTGCATCAAAAATAGCATTCCTTCTGGGAGGGAACTTACCTACGAAAGGGAATTGGCCAGATTGTTTCCATTCATCATTAAAATCATTAGATACCCATAGCAAAATAGAAATCATTAAGCCAATTTCCATTCGATTACCTCATACAGTTAATGTCTCTCTAACTAATGTCTGTACAGTAAGTGACACGCAGGCTTTGTCTTTTGGTAAATGGTGGCAATCCTCACGTGCACAGAATAAAAAAGAAGAAGAAGCAGCAGAAAAGAAACACACCCCAGCGACATTAATGAGCCAACCGGGGTGCAACATCACTCAAAGCAAGCCTCCTTACTCTATTTATATAGACGATGATCACAAATACAAGCAAATTACTCCAAAATAAAACAATTCTATCTTCATGCAAATGAAAACAGTTGGGGGGAAAAGACTCGATACAGTAGCCTATGCAAGATTCGTTAAAATGTGTAAGGACTCCTTTTATAAACTTCTATTCAAATGTGATTTAGCTGTTGGCTGTTCCTTTCGTGACATCATCTCAAGTCTTTACATGCCCAATTTAAATACCCTGCTGTGCTTATGTAGTATTTTTCTTCCCATCTTTTTTCTTCTTCCAGCTGGCCATGTCGATATTGTCTGCGGGAACTCGGCTCAGGATGCTTATTTCCAACCTCGACAGTTTGCAGAAAGCGTACATATGACCATGGAGGACATGTTTGATGATCAGCTGCTGATGAACATGATCCCTACAGAGAACTTCGGTCCCAGCGCTACGGTGTGTGCTCCTGCTCCTGCGCAGTGGCCGCACGGATACTACCCTTCATGCACGGACTATTACACAAACAGCTTAGTATGTATTATTTCTACACCTGCTAGCCAAAACCATGTTTCATTTAAGTTTATGTTGCCTCTGTTTGACCCTTTTAAGACAGCATGGATTATATATATATATATATATATATATATATATATATATATATATATATATATATATATATATATATATATATATTAGTAAATGACAGTATGAACTAATTCAGTACAAACCAAAATATATAATTATAGTGGCTTACACTTGATAATCTAATTGATTTCAGTGACTAACTGGCCTAACTGTTCATTAATGTTATTCTTTACCAGGAAATATGAAGAAGTCCACGTAAAAGTGGGACTATCCAAGAAAATCCACTGGCATATTATTTTACTGGAGCCAGTTAGAACTTTCTCAAATATCAGTGTTAAATGAACAGTATCATACAGTTAAATAAGGATAGGAATTAATTCAGCACTGTGTGTGTGACTGTTTGGGACAATTAAACACTGTAATTGTACATGCATCATAGAGAGTTAATTCAACACTCTTGGTATAATTGAACAGTGTAGGCACTTTTCCAACTTTCCAACAGTTGGGTAAAATTTCAATCTTAAACTTTACAAGTTAATGAATTAATGAGTAAGAGTTAATTCAACATTGTAAGGGTTAATTCATTACTAAGGGTGTTTAGTCAGCACCATGCATACTAATTAAATACTGCAATAATTAGGTCATTCTACACTGAATGTGTTATTTTAGTCCTTTGGATGTTAGTCCAGCACTGCAGGTGTTCATTAAACATTGGGGGATTTTTGCTATGTGTTTATTTAATATCTCATGCTGAAACACTTCCTTTTCTTAATTCCAGGATTCCAGTTCACCAACACACTCATTTGGTCTTCCCAGTCCAACTGATTATAACAGCTACACTCCACCCGAATCTCACTCCTCGTCCTCGTCATGCTACAGCTCCCCAACACACATGGACATGAGCTCCAGCTTTACTTCAGAAAACTACCACTACCAGCATTGCACCCTGCAGCATTGCTTTTGCCTGTCGCACTGGCCCAGTCTGCAGGATGGTGCCATGCATGTTGCAGACTACACAACTCCTCACTACAGTGCCTCAGACTGTTTTTACCAAGCTCTGGGAGAAGAAGCTTACTGTAGAAAAGATTCCTCCAGCTCAGAGCTGTGTTACCTATAATAACATTTTGTCTAAGCGTTATTTGTACAGCTCCAGAAAGCATTTCAATATTTTATTTTTGCTTTGATCAAAAATCAACTAAAAAAAACCAGATAAAATTGGTCATGTATGGTTTCGTATAGTCATTACATACAGGCTCTATTGCAAAGGCTATAACGTTATTACTTTCATGGAACCTTTGTTGAAACCCTGGTCAGTATCAATGATGAACAAATTGTTCATTTATTATTATTATTATTATTATTATTATTATTATTATTATATTTTTTACAATAAATTACTATTTTTCATAATCCAGTGATGTTATTTTTCACTTAACCAATATCACATGAGCAAGAGATGTATTTGAGCATGGAATACACCTATAATTCAGAGAAGAATAAGTTTTTAGAAATATTATTTGAACTCCAAAACCTTTCTGATCGAGAGAGCTCTTTGGTATCAGCATTCAATAAGAAGTATCTAGCTCACCAAAGTGCTCTTTTGGTTTATCCTTTCTAGCAGAACCCTGAAGGATCTTGTTGAAAAGTCCAACTGAGCTTTATGTTTATAGGAAATGATACTAGTACAAAATGTTTACAAAACTAGAACCATAAAAAAAGCCACAAGGAAGCTATTTTTAAGAGTGTATGAATAAAAAAAGTGGTTTATATGGCATGTTAAAGAACTGATATAATTAATAATGTAACATTGTACATCTCAAATTGGTGAGATATTGTGCATAAATAACAGATGAATGAATGAACGTGCTATATTTTATTAAACAAAAGACATCCTAAACTCTACCTGCTGAAAAGCAAGAAATTCTGCTGAATCCTGAATTTTTTAATGTATGGAGTGTCAGTGTGAAATGAAAACAAGTTCTTTATCTCAGTTATGATTTCCTGTAAGCTATTGCACTCATAGCAATATTAAAATTTAAAATTTAAATTTGGAAATGGCAATATAATTTTTTTATACTGTAGCTATGAAAACAAACCAAATTTCTCAAAATGCACATTATTTGTGTGTTATTCAAATATAATTCAATGGGAAAAAATTATTACGTTGTTTGATATGAAGCTGTCTCCTCAAACAGTCCTGGAGAGATAGTATAACATAACAATATAAATCACTGAATGAGTAGATACATATTAACTCAACGGAAAGCCAGTGTTCCACAAACAAGGGTGTGTTTTTCATCTGCCATGATTCTTGCTGCACAATAATGGAAATTCCCTTTTTAAGGATCAGGGGTTGAAATCCTCACCCATCCACACTGCTGGCTCTGTCACTCACCAAGAAGACCCTTATCTCTAAAAAAACAACCCCAGAAATGATAGTTGATAGTGGCTCACTCATGCACCTGGACATGCAAACTCAGCAAAATGTCTAAGAGTTGAAGTTAAATGTTACCTCTATGGTGTTTCAAATGAATCTCATGAACAACACAAGTCACATGTTATTCTAAACTTAGTGCAAGTCTTGTTTGCTGGTTTAGCTGCTTGTGCCGATGCAGCTGGTATTTAAATTTACTTGTTATTCTATATTGAGAAATCTGGACCAAATTTAACTGATTTTAGGCATATAAATTTTTTAGCACGATAAGATGTGGGCCAACTGCTTGTGCAGTGTTTAAATTTTGCTCTGAAAGTGGTCCAGCTCTAAACATGACTGAGTTTGGCAATGAAACAATTCTGGATATTATTGTAGAGCCAGAAACTAATAGATATCGACACTAGACTAACAGTGATGTATTCTTTAGGAAAAAAAATTAATCTGTTCTTTGCTGTCACTTTTCCATCAGTTCTTTGTGCAGGAAATTACATCCCCTGTGAAGCCTGTTATTCACCAGATCCAAGTAGTTTTCATTTACAGTTATCAAAGTGCATTCCTGAAAAATGTCCCAGAAAAGACAACCCATACTCAGCAAAGAGAACAATAACAGTTTGTTTTAAATTCACTTCCATAAAGTTAAAACTGAGTTTATTTTGTTAATTCAGGGTGGTTTGTTTGCTTGTTTATTTATTTATGAAGATCTGGATGAACACACACCATACACCTGCTCATGATTACCATGGTCATTACAGGTTTCTTGATTTTGTTTTTGACTATGTTCTGAATAGCACTGTTTACAGCCATTTCTGATCTGTGTAGTCTTAGATGGCCAAAGGCATAAATTTTCTTGTCTATGTGGTCTAATGGTATGGGAACAAATACCCAGCTGTAGCAGATACATGACTGTTTGTATTTATGTACTTGCCTAATATACATTGTAAACAATTTGATTTAGCAGCAAACCAAATGTTGAGTTAGGCATTTTATTGCGATATTTTTCTTTTACAAACATTCTATCAATGTAGCTATTGATTTGTCTTATACCGTATGGCCCTTTATATATGAAAGCACTGCTACCTGGCTCAGGTGTTCAGAGCTTTGGTGCACTTTCTCCTCACGTCTGCATGAGTTTCCTCTGGGTTCTTCAGTTTCCTTGGACCACTGATAAATATTCTAATTGATGGATGGCCCTAGGTGTAAATGGGTGTGTCTATAAATGGACCAGGATGGACTGGCATCCCAGTGTGAATAAGTGGTGATGAACAAATGAATGAATGAATGTTCCAGATTCACAACCAATATCTTCTATACTTCAGTATGAACAGAGCAAGTAAAAAAAACATAGTAGAAAAGCAACAATAAAAGTGAAGTAACATTTTATAATTCATTTCTTGTAGTAGCTTTAAGAAAACATTCATAGCAAAGGCTAAAATTATATGAACACAGTACAAGAAATAATCTCTGCACTCTGATTAAGGAGTAGGCATAAGTAATGTTCCATATTTCTCTGCCAACTTTATTCCTCTGCTTAGTAAGATGTTTAATAAAAACACAATTTAATGCACATAAAATCCATCAATGCATCATTAAATCAAGAAACCACAGTTGCCACATGCCACATGCCACATCCGTTCATCCATCAATCCACTATCTATGCCACTTATCCATCAGGGAGAAGCTGGAGCCAATCCCAGCTGACACTGGGTGAGAGGTGGGGTATATCCTGAGCAAGTCACCACACTAATGCAGGGTTAACACAGAGACAAACAACCATTCACACTCGCATTCAAACCTATGGGCAATTTCGAGTAGCCAGTTGGCCTAATCTGCATGTTCTCAGACTATGGAAGGAAACCCACACAGGCACGGGGATAACATGCAAATTCCATGCAGAAAGGCCCTAATCAGCTGCAAGGTTCAAACCCAGAATCTTCTTGCTGTGATGCAACAGTACTAACCACTGCATCATCATGCTGATGCATTCATTCATGTATCAATTATATAATTTGTTGTTTCACCATTTTTTGTATTTAAAGATTGCCCCAAATGAATCTGAACCATACTGGCCCAAATGGGATCAGGACACTTCGTCCAATGACCATTTCATCCAATGCCATTTCATCCAATAGTTGAGACATTTCGTCCAAAGCCTTTTTCATACGTACTATCAATTATTTTATATGTGGTGACAATATGTGTGACAAGATTGAGATATAAGCAAACCATAATTCATTTAAGGGAGTGCATTAAGCAGGTTTACGAGTATGACTGCATCTCCCCGTAATAAATGGAAATAAACAATTTTTGTAAAGCAAATGAGTGCTGTAATATGAGCACTTTGACACAAAAGAGTGGTGTAAGGGGTGTAAACAAGTAGACCCTTACCATTACAGGCTGCTCTCCGAGCTTTGAGTCCAATGAAGCCATTTAATTCATAATATATCCAGTTTTAATAAGGCCAACACAGTCTTAATCAGTAAAATGTTTCAATAAATATTTTATTTAAATAGTATTTTATTCATTTAAGGGAGTGCATTAAGCAGGTTTATGACTGCGTCTCCCCATAATAAATGGAAACATATGCCTAATGATAGTGAGATAACAATATGTGCAACAAATTGCTGTATATTTTTAAACCAATCCTAAAGAAGAATTCTCAATAGAATTTGAAAAAAGCGGAAAACATTTTTGTAAAGCAAACGAGCAACCCTTACCATTACAGGCTGCTCTCCAAGCTTTGAGTCCAGTGAAGCCATTTAATTTATCATATAGCCAGTCTTAATAAAGCGCGGGCACAGTCTGGAGCGCACCCGGGAGTCCTGCGCGAGGAAGGAGTTTGTGTTGAATATTTCTTGGATTTTACATGAATACTAGATAGGAACCCATCGTTTTGAACACAACTCGCTGAGAAAGGAGAGTCTGGGGCAATCTTTACATGCCATTAGATTTCACAGCTAGCGTTTGGCGAGTGGCGGGTGGTTAAACTACACGCTGCAAAAATGTGTTTTGCTTCGGTCAAATTCCGTTGAGAATTCCTCCTTTTTTTGACTAAACAAATACCTGAAATATAAAATAATTGATAGTGAGTATGAAAAGGCTTTTGGACGAAATATCTTAACTATTTGATGAAGTGTCTTAACTATTGGACGAAATGGCATTGGACGAAATGGTCATTGGACGAAGTGTCCTGTATCCTCCCAAATTATTAAACCATCTTTAAAAATGATTTAATTATAAGCATATGCACATGATTTAAACTAACTTTATACTTATAATTTTTACACACTATACTGTATACAAACAACCCCGATTCCAAAAAAGTTGGGACAAAGTACAAATTGTAAATAAAAACGGAATGCAATGATGTGGAAGTTTCAAAATTCCATATTTTATTCAGAATAGAACATAGATGACATATCAAATGTCTAAACTGAGAAAATGTATCATTTAAAGAGAAAAATTAGGTGATTTTAAATTTCATGACAACAACACATCTCAATAAAGTTGGGACAAGGCCATGTTTACCACTGTGAGACATCCCCTTTTCTCTTTACAACAGTCTGTAAACGTCTGGGGACTGAGGAGACAAGTTGCTCAAGTTTAGGGATAGGAATGTTAACCCATTTTTGTCTAATGTAGGATTCTAGTTGCTCAACTGTCTTTATTCTTTTTTGTTGTATCTTCCGTTTTATGATGCGCCAAATGTTTTCTATGGGTGAAAGATCTAGACTGCAGGCTGGCCAGTTCAGTACCCGGACCCTTCTATGCAGCCATGATGCTGTAATTGATGCTGTATGTGGTTTGGCATTGTCATGTTGGAAAATGCAAGGTCTTCCCTGAAAGAGACGTTGTCTGGATGGGAGCATATGTTGCTCTAGAACCTGGATATACCTTTCAGCATTGATGGTGTCTTTCCAGATGTGTAAGCTGCCCATGCCACATGCACTAATGCAACCCCATACCATCAGAGATGCAGGCTTCTGAACTGAGCGCTGATAACAACTTGGGTCGTCCTTCTCCTCTTTAGTCTGAATGACACAGCGTCCCTGATTTCCATAAAGAACTTCAAATTTTGATTCATCTGACCACAGAACAGTTTTCCACTTTGCCACAGTCCATTTTAAATGAGCCTTGGCCCAGAGAAGATGTCTGCGCTTCTGGATCATGTTTAGATACGGCTTCTTCTTTGAACTATAGAGTTTTAGCTGGCAACGGCGGATGGCACGGTGAATTGTGTTCACAGATAATGTTCTCTGGAAATATTCCTGAGCCCATTTTGTGATTTCCAATACAGAAGCATGCCTGTAGGTGATGCAGTGCCGTCTGAGGGCCCAAAGATCACGGGCACCCCGCATGGTTTTCCAGGCTTGACCCTTACGCACAGAGATTCTTCCAGATTCTCTGAATCATTTGATGATGTTATGCACTGTTTGCAATTTACACTGTTGAACTCCTTTCTGATATTGCTCCACTATTTGTTGGTACAGATTTAGGGGATTGGTGATCCTCTTCCCATCTTTACTTCTGAGAGCCGCTGCCACTCCAAGATGCTCTTTTTATACCCAGTCATGTTAATGACCTATTCCCAATTGACCTAATGAGTTGCAATTTGGTCCTCCAGCTGTTCCTTTTTTGTACCTTTAACTTTTCCAGCCTCTTATTGCCCCGTCCCAACTTTTTTGAGATGTGTTGCTGTCATGAAATTTCAAATGAGCCAATATTTGGCATGAAATTTCAAAATGTCTCACTTTCGACATTTGATATGTTGTTTATGTTCTATTGTGAATACAATATCAGTTTTTGAGATTTGTAAATTATTGCATTCCTTTTTTATTTACAATTTGTATCTTGTCCCAACTTTTTTGGAATCGGGGTTGTACATACATGCAGTCATGACAATTTTATAAGCTGACAAAACCGCCTGAGTATAGAATTTCCATTTCCACTACAAGAGCTGAGTAACAGAAGTTTTGACTTTGACTTATCAGACCAGAAAATAAATTCTGCAAAGTTAAACTGTCCCAATTTCCCAGATGTACCAATATACAGAAATCACCCTACTATTACGCACAATCAGGGACATATTGCCCATGAATGCCATTGGCAAATTTGGTGAAAAATGGTTACTGCATACAAGAAAAAACCTCTTACAATTGTAAAATATCGTGGATCAGTCATAAATGCTTTGGAGCTGCTAGTGCGCAGTAGGAAGCTACAATTGTAATTCTTCCCGAGAAACTTTGATGGCTGGAATAAAAGCCGTCAGAGCAGCCATGTCACTGCAGTTTTTGAGTTAAGTTTTTGCTGCAAGCTACACATACTATCATGCTGAAACTGTGTGAAATAATATCCAGAATTATGTAAGCTATTTGGACAGAAAACAGAATATCATCATCATCTTATGTATAATTGCATAGAAAGCCACACAGCAACATAGGCTAACAAATAGAAGCATTATTCTAGCCTATTTCATTACATGTATAATATTACACTCATATAGTAATGACATAGCTGCATACCTTTATTTTTTGTGCATTTCTCTTTCCTCTTTTGCCTAAACTAATGGCTTTTTTCCTCACCTAATGGCTGACCCTAGAGTGTTTCTGTTTATGTTAGCATTTATATTGAGTTGGCACTCGAGCATCACTACATTACCTATCACCCAACACTCTCAACCAAGAGTTAAGACTAAACAAAGTATACAGTATACAGACTGGTTTTATATTATTCTTAATGAGTTTGCAAAAACCAGAAAAAATGCAACAATATATTTTTGAAACTACAGTATATATTCACAGTATTATGAATGAATTGAGGTTTATTTGTTAGCATTTTGTAGTGTGACTATAACTCTGCATTCATATTAGGTGTACTATTTAATAGATTCTCCCACTCCCCCTACCTTGGGCTTCCAGTGGAGAGACCAGAGGTCATACTGTAGGTCAACCTAAAAGTTGGGACAGTATGTTGAAATTGAATTTAAAACTGAAAATAATGATTTTGAAATAATCTTTGACATGTCTTGCACTTTAAACAATACAACACGGAAGTCGACTGCGCATGAGCGCCTACTTGGCGGCACTTTTTGGCGCTCCATGATTTTGTATTTTTTGTACAATTTTTCACTTTATTTTTATTCTTTCATCATACAGCATCTTTAGAATGATATTGAGGTATTCTGTCAGTGCTTTGAGAGCAATTTCAACTAATTGTTCAGTCAGAACTCGCATCAATCAGAACTTATGGAGAACCCTTTGTTATCTTGGGATATCGAACGCCAAACCAACTCGGCAGGGTTGCAGAGCTGGATGACACAAGAAACTTATGCCACTGCAACAACATCATAAATCAAGCCCAACTCCTTCCATCTCTAGTGATTTATTCTCTGTTACGCAGGTTTCTGGACGGGTTTCAACTGTTCCTGGCCTGCATAATCCTACTTTGACGATATTAAATATTCAGACCAACACCTCTGATGCAGTCTTGCATAGGCAACACCTTTGCGAGTCGCCCATCCGTGAAGGGATAAATATACCTGTCAGAATATCACACAATAGCGTGATTCACAATGGAAATCAAACACCGATGCATCCAATAATTAGAAGACCGTGTTTGGATTCGTTCCCTTGGAATACTGGTGAGTCTCATCGGCCTTGCACCACCGAACGTTTTATGCATGGACTGAGTTTGATCCTCGCTAACACCATGTACTTAGCACCTAAAATAGATGAAGTGCGGTCAGTTATTTTGGAATTGAAACCTCATTTAGGTTTCTTCACGGAAACGTAGCTTAGGGACAGTTTACCCGCTGACCACATAAAAATCCCAGGATACAACTTTTTGCAATGGAATTGGATCATGGACTATCATGGTGGATTGGGACTTTATATCGAAAACTCGATCGAGTTCCATTGTCTTGATCATTTGCAAGATCCAACTCTCGAGGTCCTTTGGGTGTGGCTTAGGCCTACTAGACTTCTACGAGGAATTCCTTCCGTTATCGCAGGCACTGTATACCACCCACACTTCAACGACAGCGCTAGCGATTCTACTCTATTGGACTACCTGTGCGAATCTCTTACGTCCATTGAAGGAGAGTATCCTGGTTGCGGTTTGCTGTTATGCGGGGACTTCAACAGATTGGATATTCGACGCCTTACTTCTCAGTTTAAACTTAAGCAGATTGTTAACAAACCAACAAGAGGTGATCAAATTTTGGACCTGGTGATTACCAACATGCCCCAATTGTACAATAACAACGCCGTACAGATACTGCCTTCGTTTGGCCTATCCGACCACAATGTAGTCACCGTTCGTCCCAAAGCCAGACCACGGAAAATGGGCTCAAGTAGGAGATAAGTCTTGAGACGCGATCTGCGCTCCAGTCACAAGTCCGAGCTAGGTCGATATCTCTCTTGTATCGACTGGTCTCTGGTCGATGACGCCGAATCCTGTGATGATAAACTTAAGTTTCTGATCGATACCATCAACATTGGCCAAGACATCATTATGCCAGTGAAGCAATTCAAGGTCCACACTGATGACCCACTTTGGGTCACTGCCGAGTTCAAACAGCTCATCAAATTTCGTCAGGAAGCGTTTATCAAAGGAGATGCTGATCGCTTTCATCACCTACGTAATGTCGTAAATCGTAAACAGAAATCACTACGCAGTAATTATGCGTCGAAAGTCAGTAGTCTAAGGGACACTAAGCCCAGTCATTGGTGGTCAGCAGTTAAATGTATTGCAGGGATGGTTCCAGCTTCTGGATCAACATCTTTATTCTCGGACTTGCAACTGGAGGGTTTGAATGGCAACTCTAGCAATCTCGAGCTAGCCAACACCATCAACGCTGCCTTTCTCAAGCCTATGGAGTCCTTTGTTCCTCTTGACAAGACGTCACGCCACCCTGATGACCATACTTCCTTTACTGTCACCGAGGCCATGGTTCTAAAGGCTCTCAAGAAGCTCAACCCTCGTAAGGCTGCAGGTCCTGATCTCGTTCCTAATTGGCTACTACGCGACTATGCTGAAATCCTTGTCCATCTGATCACCACAATCCTGAACAGCAGCTTCAAAGAACAAAAACTCCCATCTTCATGGAAACTAGCTGACGTCATACCCCTGCCCAAGCAGAAACCTGTAGTAGATGTTTCCAAACATCTCCGCCCAATTTCTCTGACACCTGCCATATCTAAGCTAGCCGAGGAGTTTGTTGTTTCTGCCCATGTGGGTCCAGTAGTCTTAAACATCATTGACCCCAACCAATATGGCAGTATCCCAAAATCCTCTATGCTCTTCGCATTGACGTCGATGCTACACCACTGGTCCAAGGCCACCGATGGATCTGGTGCAGCTGTCAGGGTAGTACTTTTTGACTACCGAAAAGCGTTTGATTTGATTGATCACAATTTACTGGTTCAAAAGATCCTTGCTCTAGACATCCCCGGGTGTGTTACTAATTGGGTGATCGATTTCCTGTGCAATCGGAAACAGAGCGCCAAACTATCTTTGGATTGTCTGTCTGAGTGGGGGCCAGTCCCAGCCGGGGTACCCCAGGGTACCAAGCTTGGGCCTTGGCTTTTCATACTCATGATCAATGACCTGAAGGTAGACTCTCTGATTTGGAAGTACGTGGATGACAGTAGCTGAGATCATACCTCGCGGTGATGTTGGAAATGCACAGAAGGCCGTGTCAACAGTCGCTGATTGGACACTGAAGAACAACATGCAGCTAAACGCTGATAAGTGTAAAGAGTTAATTATTGATTTTAAGAAGAACACTCATGATTTCTCCCCTCTCGTGATCGAAGGTAATCAACTCCCTGTTGTAACATCTGCTTAGATTCTTGGAGTTACCATTTTGGACAATCTCAGATGGAACGATCACATATGAGAATGCATCAAGAAAGCGAATAAATGGTTGTTTTTCATCGTTTCATTGAAAAGGGCCAATGTTCCCGTTAAAGACATTCTGGATTTTTACTCTTGTACCATCAGGCCCATATTGGAATACTGTGCGCCAGTTTACCATCATGCGCTTCCAATATACCTAAGCGAGGAACTTGAACAGGTGCAGAAAAGCGTAATTAAAATTCTTGCCCCACACTCGTCATATAGCGAAGGTATCGCCAACCTCGGTCTCACTACGCTCAAGGAGAGACGTTCCAACATCTGTGCCAAGTTCTTCACTGCTATCACCAGTGATCCTACTCACAAGCTAAACTGCCTCTTGCTACCAGTTAACTGCTCAAAGTATACGCTAAGACGAAATAGGAACTTCTGCTTGCCGCGGTTTAAAACAGACAGGCATAGAAACACCTTTATACCTGTTATGTGTGCAATGCAGTTTTCGTAATAGAGAACATCTTATAGAAATTTTAGCTAATCAAACTATTTTTCAAATTTTAAGATGAAATAGGAACTTCTGCTTGCCGCAGTTTAAAACGGACAGGCATAGAAACACCTTTATACCTGCTATGTGTGCAATGCAGTTTTCATAATAGAGAACATCTTATAGAAATTTTAGTTAATCAAACTACTTTTTAAATTTTATAAATTATTCAAATGTATTTACAAATTTGTTATATGTATATTTATATATTTTTTTCAATTGTGTACAATTCAGTCATGTGACTGCTATGTGAGTTTTTTAATAAACTATTTATCTTTATTTATCTACAACAGCACATGATATTTTATCTCTCTCTTCATTTTTTTATTTTTTCAAAAATAAACATTTCAATTGCAATACATTAAAAGAAAGTTTGGACAATAAAGAATTTACCACTTTATAATGTTGCCATTCCTTCTTGCAACACTTAAAGGATGTTTAGGGACTGAAGACACCAAATGATGAAACATTTCAGGTGTTATTTTGTCACATTCTTCCTGTAAACAGGTCTTAAAGAGTGCAACAGTATGGAGTCATCACTGTCATATTGTTCATTTCAAAATTCTCCACACATTCTCTATTGGGGACAGAGGGGACACACCCTCTTCTTTCACAGCCATGTCTTTGTAATGTGTGCAGAATGTAGTTTTGCATTGTCTTGTTGGCATCCCTGGCAAAGATGTGGTCTTGAAGGCAGCATATTGCTCCAAAATCTCAGTGTACTTTTCTGCATTAAATGTTCCATCACAGAAGTGTAAGTTACCAAGGGCACTGACACAACCCCATACCATGACAGACCATAGCCTGACTTTTGGACTTGTTGCTGGTAACAGTCTGGATGGTCCTTTTTATCTTTGGTCCAGAACATATAGCATCCATTTCTTATTGCAATATATGTTTCCACTGTGTGATGGTCCATCCCAAATGCCTCCAAGCCCAGAGAAGTCAGTGGTGCTTCTGGACACAGTTAACATCAGGGTTCTTTTGCAGTTTAAACTGGCATCTGTGGATGGAACTCTGCATTGTAGTGCTTGACAAAGGTTTGCTATAGTAGTCCTGAGCCCATGTGGTTATATCAGCTATAGATAAATGATGGTTCTTGATGCAGTGCTGTCTGAGGGATCGGAGATCATGGGTGTTTAGCTTAGGCTTGTGCCCTTGACCGTTACACACTGAAATTCCTCCAGATTCCTTGAATCATTTAATGATATTATGCACCATGGAGGGTGAAATATCCAAATCCCTTCCTATCTTTGACACATTAATCTTTAAACATTGTTTTTAAATATTTCAATACTTTTCTCATGCATTTGTTGACAAACTGGAGATCCTCAACCCGTCTTTTGAATCCTCAAAGACTAGACCTTTCCTGGATACTGATTTTTTAATTTCAAATCACATTATTATTTCATTGTTTTACGTCATTACTAGCCTTAAATTCCTCAACCCCAACTTTATTTGGAATGACGTTTTTTGGCCTAAAATGCAGGAATGTGTGAGAGTGCAGGCACTTACTGATGTATGCACGGAGGAAGCAGATCAACAGACTGTCAACAACGTGTAACTGAAATTGGTGTCAGTAAACTAGCAAGGGTCAAGCGATCGGCGAACAACGTGATGTGGAAAAGACAAAGAATGAAAATGGAGAGGAAATAGCAAAAGGTCAGGAAACACTAGAGACAGTCAGAAAAGCCACAAGGCTCGGTATGTACTGAAATGACAGGATGACACTTTGCACTGGAGTGCTGTGAATGAGTGGCTTAAATAGCGGAAGTGGTGATTAAGGAAATGTGTGACAGCTGTAGTTCAGTAGGCTGGGGACAGAGGGTGCTGTGTGTCATGGGAGTTGTAGTCCTGAGTGTTTGTAGTCTGCTCCTTCACACCAGGATTACTGACAGAACCTCCCCGAGGAGCTATTTCCGGGAGCTACACTCTTTCTAGGACAACCTCTACCTCTGGGTGCTGGCTTGTTAGGATACTGGGCGTGAAACTCTTGCTTCAAGAGTGGGTTGAGAATGTTCTTGGACTTAACCCAACTTTGCTCCTCAGGTCCATATCCTTCCCAATCTACCAAGTACTCGACTTGGCCTCCTCGTTGTCTGGAGTCGAGGATCTTGTTTACCTGGTAGATTGGATCTCACTCAAGGTTGAGTGCAGAGTGTCCCTGGTCTGGTGAGTTGTGGGCAAGGGGCCCAGGGATAGCAGGTTTGAGGTGTGAAACATGGAACGTAGGGGATATTCGACAGTGAGGTGGGAGTTCAAGATGGTATGACATGTAGTTGATTCGGTGCAAGACCTTGAAGGGCCCAATGTAGCGTGGCTGGAGCTTCTTGCAGGTGTTCGCTTCTCTCAAGTTCTTTGTGGCTACCCACACCCTGTCGCTGGAAAGGAAGTCGGGAGTCTCACCTCTATGTTTATCTGCATACTCCTTGTACTTGGTGCTGACTGCTTCCAGACATTGGTGGACCTCCTCCCAGATGGTTTGACTTCATTGAAACCAGTCGTTGATGGCCTGTACTTGGCTGGGTGCATCATCCCAGGGAAACAAGGGCGGCTAGTAGCCAAGTATGCACTGAAACAATGTTAGCTGGGTGGCTGAGTGTTTGAGCGAGTTTTGTGCATACTTGGTAGGAAGCGTGCCCAGTCCCCCTGGTTGTGCATGCAATATATTCTCAGAAAGCAGTCCTGGTTTGCTCTTTTCACTTGGCCGTTAGACTGGGGTTGGTAGCTGGACGTGAGACTTAATGATACTCCCAACCTTTCCATGAAACTTTCCCAGAATTGTGAGATGAATTGGGGACCCCAGTCACTGACTATATCTTCAGGGATGCTGTAGTATCAGAAGACCTGTTGAAATAACAGCTCAGTGGTCTGAGAAGCTGTGGGGATGCTGGGTAAAGGGATGAGTTTCAGAGCTTTTGAGAATCGATCGATAGTTACCATTATGGTGGTATTCCCTTGAGAGGGTGGGAGATCTGTGATAAAGTCAATCACCAGATGTGACCAGGGTCTTTGCAGAATTGGTAGAGATCCTAACTTGCCGGGGGGGGGATGTTCTCAGGACCTTTGCTTGGGTGGATTCGGAGCATGAGGCGATGAACTGATTGATTTCGAACAACATGTTCTCCCACCAGTACCTGTTTCTTAGCATTTGGTGAGTATGTCGGCTTTTGGGATGTCCAGTGGTGGGAGATGAGTGAGCCCAGGTGATGAGTTGACTGCGTAGGTGCTTGGGCATATAGAGAAGACCAGGTGGGAGATGAATGGGATGGGTTTGGGGCTGAGACTTGCTTATTTCTTTGTCCAGTTCCCAGGTGATGGATTGCACAAAATAGTGCAATGGGATGATGGGATGAGAGCTAGAGTCTTGTTGAGAAGGACTGAAAGTTCTGGATAGTGCATCTGCCTTGGTGTTTTTGGAACCCAGTTCAATTTCTCAGTTTCTTTCCGTCCAGGTTCCAAAAACACCAAGGCAGATGCATTATCCAGAACTTTCAGTCCCCCCCCCCCCGGCAAGTTGGTAGAGGTCCTAAATTGCCGGGGGGGATGTTCTCAGGACGGTGCATTTGGTGAGTATGTCGGCTGTTGGGATGTCCAGTGGTGGGAGATGAGTGAGCCCAGGTGATAAGTTGACTGTGTAGGTGCTTGGGCATATGGAGAAGACCAGGTGGGAGATGAATGGGGCGCATCTGGATAATGCATCTGTTTTTGGATGGAAAGAAATTGAGAAATTGTTGAGAAGGGCTGAAAGTTCTGGATAATGCATCTACCTTGGTGTTTTTGGAACCTGGACAGAAAGAAATTGAGAAATTGAACTGGGTTAATAATGCCCACCTGGCCTGCCTGGGGTTTAGCCTCTTGGCCTTTCAGAGATACTCGAGGTTCTTGTGGTCCATGAGGATGACAAAGGGGTGTGTGGCTCCCTCTAACCAGTGCCACCATTCTTCGAGGGCTAATTTAATAGTGAGGAGCTCTCTGTTCCCCACATCATAATTCCTTTCTGCTGAAGTTAATTTTTTAGAAAAAAAGGCTATGGGGTGTAGCTTCGGTTTCTCCCCAAAGCGTTGTGACAGGATGCCCCTACCCCAGTGTTGGATGCATCTATTTCCACAATGAAAGGCTTAGTGGGGTCAGGGTGTTGGAGCATGGGGGCCGAGGTGAATGCAAGCTTAAGTCGACCGAAGGCTTCCTCAACCACAGAGTTCCACTGTAGGTGCTTGGGGCCCTTCTTCAACAGTGTGGTTAGGGGAGCTGCTAGAGAGCTGAAACCTTGACTGAACCGGCAATAAAAAAAAGTTTGTGAAGCCTAGGAATCATTGGAGCTCCTTTACAGACTTGGGTGTAGGCCAGGACATGACGGCTGCTACCTTGGAGGAGTCCATGCACACTGCTTCGGTGCTAATGATATAGCCAAGGAAGGGAAGCCAAGGAAGGGAATCTTGTTTAGATGAAACTCACACTTCCCGGCCTTTATATAGAGGTTGTTCTCTAACAGTCACTTGAGAATGGTTCTGACGTGTTCCTGGTGACTCTGGACATCTGAAGAGTAAATCAGGATATCGTCAATATAGACAATGACATATTTGCCCAGCATGTCCCATAGCACATCATTGATGAAGCACTGAAACACACTGAGTGCCAAAGAAAGGCCATACGGCATGACCCGGTACTTGAAGTTCCCCACGGTCGTGCTGAAGGCCGTATTCCATTCGTCACCCATCCTTATTCGGATCAGGTTGTATGCACTTTGTAGATTGAGCTTTGAAAATATCTTAGTGGATCGAAGCTGTTCAAGAGCTGCTGGAACCAGATGAAGAGAATAAGGATACTTTACGGTGACCTGGTTTAAGCCTCTGTAGTCAATGCAAGGCCTCAGTCCACCTCCTCATTTCTCAACAAAAAAGAAATCAGCTGATGCGGGTGACTTGGAAGGCCAGATGTATCCCTGTTTGAGAGCCTCCTGAATATATTCCTCCATGGCTGCCTGTTCCTTTTGGGACAAGGGATAAATATGACCATGTGGAGGAGACATACCTGGCAGTAAGTTGATCAAGCAATCATATGGCCTGTGAGGAAGTAACCCACAGGCCTTCCCCTTACTGAAGACTTCTGCAAGGTCTAAGTAACAATCCAGAATATTGTCTATGGAGTTTGATTGGGGCTCTCTATGAAGGTACGGTAGAAGCTACTCTGGTCTGAGGGAGACAGAGGCAGTTCTAGAAGCATGTGGGTGACCATTGAAGAATTTCCTTGTTTTGCCATGAAAGCAATGGATCATGCAGCTGCAGCCAGGGATAGCCAAGGATGATGTCATGATCGACAGTGGTGGTTACATAGAGTGATATGAATTCTTTGTGTAAAGCCCCTATTTGAATCTGTACTGGTTGTGTGCGAGTGGTGACCAGTCCATTGCCTATGGGTCCTCCATTGATGGTCTTGATACTAAGTGTGCTGTGCAGGGGGATGGTAGGCAGGTCGAGGTTCTGCACGATGGCACTACTGATAAAGCTCCCCTCTGCCCCTGAATCAACAAAAGCAGATAAGACATGAGTGGAGGACCCTACCCTGAGTAGGACTGGGATGGTAAAGGATTTAGAACTGAATTTTCTCACCGGACTTGTGGAGCTTACAGACCTCTCTGTTGGGGTCTCTCGGGCTGGTCATATGGGACATTGCTGGATGCTATGCTCAGGGCTCCCACAGTAGGAAACATAACTCCTCCTTGCGCCACCTAGCACGTTCGGCATGGGTTAGACGGGTGCGTGAGACCTCCATGGGTGAGCCATCCTCCATAGACTGGGCAGATTTGGTGTTGAAGTGGATAGATGGTCGGTGCTTTAACAATTGGTCGAGTCAAATAGCTAAGTCAATGAGGGAGTCCAGAGTGAGGTTCTCATCTCTACAAGACAGCTCACTAACAATCTCTGGACATAGGCCTTGGTGAAAGACCACTTTCAGCACCAGATCGTTCCACCCACTGACAGCTGCCAGTGTTCTGAATTCCAAGGCATATTCAGAAACACTTCTGGAGCCTTGGGAACTGGCGAGAAGACTCTCTCCAACCTCTATCCCTTCTGGTTCATGATCAAACACTCTTTTAAACATGGTGAGGAATTGTTTATAGGACTTGGTTTGCTCATGCCCCTTATTCCAAACTGGGGTGGCCCAGTGAAGTGCTTTGCCAGAGAGAAAAGATATAAATTTTGTGATCTTGTGCTCCTCTGATAAATGTGGCATGGTGGAAAAATACATAGAACATTGCAGTAAAAAACCCTTACATGCGATGACATCTCCAGCAAACTTCTCTAGAGTGGGGAGTTGAAGCGCTGGGCTAAGAGGAGACTTGGTATCACATCATCAGATATCACATCTGTGATATCACAGATGTGAGCTGTGTCATCCGAATGTTAAGGTCGGCGAGCGGCGGCGGTTGATGTTCTCCTAGCAAATGCCCCTGCGCATTTAGAGCAGTCTGTTTAGGACCCTCTGCTACATCCATTATGGTGAAGTATCCTGTGAGAGTGCAGGCACTTACTGATGTATGCGCAGAGGAAGCAGATCAGCAGACTGTCAACAAAGCCAAAATGTGTGACTGAAATCAGTGTTGGTAAACTATGCAAGGGTCAGGCGATCGGCGAACAATGTGACGTGGAAAAGACAAAGAGTGAAAATAGAGAGGAAATATCAAAAGATCAGGAAATGCTAGAGACAGTCAGAAAAGATACAAGTACATTTCAGTATGTACTGAAATGGCAGGACAATACTTCGCACTGGAGTGCTGTGAATGAACGGCTTAAATAGCAGAAGCGGTGATTAAGGAAATGCGTGAGAGCTGTAGTTCAGTAGGCTGGGGACAGAACTGTGTGTCATGGGAGTTGTAGTCCTGAGTGTTTGTAGTCTGCTCCTTCACACTGGGATTACTGACAGAATGGGTGTATATTCACAAATGAAATGAAGTTCACGACAAAACATGAAATATATTGGGTTCATACTGTCTGCAGTGAAATAGAAGTCAAAGTAAATTTGGAAATCACTCCTTTCTTTTTTTTTTTTTACTTGCATTTTCCTTATTGCCCCCAAATTTTAACAGTCTGGAAGAGTCCAGAAAATTATTATTTCTTTTGGAAGCTACTACTTGGCCAATTATCATAGTTAGGATTTAATGGGAGCACACCTGTAGCTGTAAAAGGGCTTACCTTCAGAACCAGTGCCTTTTTGCTGTCGATACCATGGGAAAATCCAAGCAACTCAGCCAAAGCCTTAAAAAAAAAAGAAAAAAAAGTAAACCTCCACAAGCCTGGTTCCTCCATAGGAGCAATTTGCGAACAACTGAATGTGTCATGAGCATCTGTACAAACAGTTGTATGCAAATGTAAAAATCTTAGGGGCACACAGACACTGTATTGTTCATGAAGAAGGCACAAATTAAATCCCAGATGAACAAACATTGGTCTGAAAGGTTCAACTGAACCCCAAGACAAAAACAAAAGAACTGGTGAAGGAGTTGAAGGCATCAGGTACTAACTTATGTACAGCCACCACTAAGAGAGTCCAAAAAATAGCTTAAAGACAAGTAATGAAAGTATTGGAGTGGCCATCACAAAGCCCTGACCTGACTCCCATCGAAAATTTGTGGACTGACCTGACAAAGCATGTCTGAGCAAGGAGGGCAAACCTGATTGAATTACACCAGTTCTGCCAAGAGGAATGAGCAAAAATTCCAAAAGTATTGTGAGAAGCTTGCCCAAGTGTTTGATTCAAGTTCAAGCAATTCAAAGGCAATCCCACCAAATACTAAGAACATATAAACATTTTTCCAACTGAAAATCTGATATATTAAATAAATAAATAAATAAATCTGTCACTTGGGTTTTTAAAAATTAAAATAGATGAAATGGAGTTGTGAGTTTGAATGTCTTTAGCCTAGGTGTATATAAACATTTGGCCTCAGGATTAATTCTAATGATTAAACCTGTCTATAGTCCAATTGGCCAAAGATATGACATTAAGATAATTCATTAAGTCATTCATCAAGGTTCATAACTTGCATAGCAGTAATAAAGTGGTCAAGGGGTGCATTTGGGGTGGAGCTGTGATGGCCACACCCCTGAAATGTTATGTTAACCACCCATAAATAAGTAGGCCCTATTTGGAATTGACATGTGGTCGTTCAAACTCCGAAAGCTCATCATCTACTAACAATTGAGAGAATTTTGTTTGTGTATGGCTGAAGTTGTAAGAAAAGCTAGACATTAGCTGCATTTAGATTACAGCATAGTGCCTTATTCCTAGTGACTCACAGAAGTGTTTCTCCATCAAAAAAAAGAACCTTCATGCTAGTAAGCCCTAAACTTAATGGTGTCTACTCCATTAAGACTTTTTAGACATTAGTTCTATTGAGTTACAGATAAAATGCACACAAACAACATTTAGGTAGGCACAATAATGCTCAGAACAGAAAGAGAATTAGTTAGTGTACATTTACATGTTTGTTTTATGCATAAAATGCTTAACACCATTTGTGCAGTTTGTCACACCAAAATGTATGGTAGAGGTTAACCTGCATGCTTGAAGAGAGGGCAAGCCACTGCATGCTGTTTCTTAGGTTGCAGTGATTGCATTCTCATTCATTATGGATTGGCCCTAACCTGTTTCAGTGCTTCGGGAAATAATTTTTTTCCCCTCTCAAAAAAAAAAAAAAGAGTTCTGTTTACTTGTGTTGGTTAGTCCATTGCCAGTTAATTGATATATGCATGAGCAAAATAATATTTGCAATAAAGAAAACTTGTACAAAGTAGTATATTATTACTCCACAAATTGTTGGAAATCTTTATTCCAGTGCCTTCAGTTGTTTAGGATGCACAGAAAATCCACACTGGCTGCACTGAATTAATGTCATTCCATCATCCAGCAGCCAATTTGTGCTCTGTATGAGAGGAATTTTTACAAGACATTTTTTCTATTACCAACTTGCTACTAATTTAAGAAAACAGATGGATAACTACAGATTAATTGCAGATTTTAAGCAGTCGGTTAATAACATGGACAGATCGTTAAGGATCCAGATTACAGATCCAAAGATCATGAGTTCAACCTCCCAGCACTGCTAAGCTACCACTGTCAGACACTTGAGCAAGGCCCTTGACCCTATCTGCTTCAGGGGCACTGTATCATGGCAGATCCTGTGCTCTGACCACAACTTCCTAACAAGCTGTGATATGTGAAGAAAAGAATTTTACTGTGCTGTAATATATGCATGACGAATCAAGACTTAAAGGTAGGCATGAAAGGAAA
This sequence comes from Neoarius graeffei, assembly GCF_027579695.1. Classification (NCBI taxonomy): domain Eukaryota; kingdom Metazoa; phylum Chordata; class Actinopteri; order Siluriformes; family Ariidae; genus Neoarius; species Neoarius graeffei. The sequence continues at coordinate 14,253,532 of NC_083585.1, forward strand.
ATAAAATGTGTTTAATCAGATGTCAAAGTAATTCAAGTTTTAAGTCATGACTTCAGCAATATCTAAAGGGTCGATCTGCAGGTTGCAAAACTGTAGAAAATTGAGTTCATGTGCTTTAGTTCATTGCCAGGTTATCTCAGCATACTCATGCTGAATGTATCAATTTACATGTTTTTATACAGACAATAGTGGTACTGCTGTTGACCTGAAACTCATATTTAAATCATATTCCCTGGCAATTTGACAGGTTGTAAGGGCCTGTTCGTTTAAGCTCACAGGATAGGGGTTTTCCCTTTAAACCAGAGTGGCTGGTTCTGCTTCCTCATAATCAGGTGTAGAAATCCTTACTTTTATCTTCATAAGATAACTCCAAACGATCTTGGCAGTTCTGAGACATATCTTCTAAGTTATGTTTAAAAAATATGATGGGCACTGTATAGTTTCAGACTTTTCTGAAATATTTTCTGAAGTATTGCATTTTTTTTCCTGCCAGAATTTAAAGGGCAGCAACCCCAAAATTAATATTTGGTGAAGCTTTCTTTGGAGAGAATAACAGCACTGAGAGCAGCCTGTTCATATCATGACTGACAACAAGATTAAAAAAAAAAAAAAGATTTTGAACACTTCATGCAGAAAATTTCATCAACATTTTTGAATGTAGACTGTACAGACCGCGTGTCAAGTAACCCTGTAGTTAACAATATAACTGTATCAGATCAGCAAGAATGTTTTACTCCCCTTAGAGAAATCAAACTACTTTCATTAATCTCCACATCAAAATACTCAACTTGTGTACTAAGATCCCTTACCTACACGTCTATTCAAACAGATTTATTTATTTATTTTAGTTAGCCTTTATTTTTCCAGGAAGGTCCCATTGAGATACAATATCTCATCTGCCAGGGAGTCCTGGCCAAGATAGGCAGCAAATAAAAGTTACAGTAAATACAAAGACCATAAAAAAAGACGCACACTACAATAAAACATTCAGTAAAAAGGAAACAAAGAATAAAGAAAAGACATAGAGGAAGGTACACTGTAAACAATTGCTGTAAAACTTACAGTATAGCACCGTATTATTTTACAGTAAGATACTGTGTGACGCTTATACAGTAAATAACTGTAGGTGGCTACGTTTATACAGTACAGTGTACTGCTACCGTAACGCCCGAAGGTTTCTGGGAATTTTTTGGCGTTAAGCACAAAGCGAGCGGACGGATGCTGATGCAACCCACTCACCCACTGCCGTGAATCTGGTAAGGGAACAGGAAGCAAGCTCTTTTGCAAGTTGCCTCTAAATATAATAAGCTTTACTGGATGTTGAACTCATACTGATTTGTTTTTATGACTGATATTTTTCAACGTGTGCATAAGTCGGCAACATCTGTATCAATTCTACAAGTATACCGACACAATCTAACATTGGTTTTTAGACCTAAACATTAGCCTCAGGGTGGCACGGTGGTGTAGTGGTTAGCGCTGTCGCATCACAGCAAGAAGGTCCGGGTTTGAGCCCCGTGGCCGGCGAGGGCCTTTCTGTGCGGAGTTTGCATGTTCTCCCCGTGTCCGCGTGGGTTTGCTCCGGTTTCCCCCACAGTCCAAAGACATGCAGGTTAGGTTAAGTGGTGACTCTAAATTGACCATAGGTGTGAATGGTTGTGTGTGTCTACACTGTTAAAAATTTACAGTAACATCTTGCAGTAGTGTAAAAATTACAGTAACATACTGTTCCACAATTTACAGTAGGGTTTTTTGTTACTGTAGATTTTACAGTAAATTTTTAACAGAGTACAGTTAAGATGTGTTAAGAAACCAGAGAAGCTAGGTTAGAAACAATGACATTGTTCTGTAATAGATGTTTTTAAAAGGTTTTTAAATACATTGAGAGAGGGTAATAACTCAAGATTTAGTATGTTCTGAAGTTCATTCCAGGCATATGGTGCAAATGTGCTAAAGGCAGTTTTGCCCAACACTGTTCGTGTTGTTGGGATGTTCAAGATTATTTTATTTGATGACCTTGTGCTATAAGCACTGGTTTGACATGACAACAGATTACCAATAGCTAATACCTGAAGTAATTGAACCACTTCTAAAAATAATAAATTATTCTCTTAGGATTGGCTATGTACCCAAATCCTTTAAACTTGCAGTTATCAAACCCCTGATTAAAAAACCTGACCTTGATCCCTGTCAGCTGTCTAATTATCGGCCAATATCAAACCTCCCCTTTATCTCTGAGATCCTAGAAAAAGCTGTCGCACAGCAGTTACAGCCATGTGAAAAAGAAAGTGCACCCTCTTTCAAGCCTAGGTTTTAAGTGTCAGGACATAATTAAAAATCATCTGGTCCTTACCAGGTCTTAAAATTAGGCAAATACAACCTCAGATGACCAATAACACATGACATATTCACTCTGTCATTATTTATTTAACACGAAGTAAGCCAAAAATGCAGTAGCAGCATGTGAAAAATTAAGTACACCCTTACTGCTTCCATATAAATTATGAAGGCAATTAGCAGCCAGGTGTTGCTGATCAAATGAATTTGATTAACTGATCATCAGCCAGTGTGGCCACCTCTTAAAAAGCAGAAGTTTTGGCAGTTTGCTGGTCTGGAGCACTCAGGTGTATGTTAACACAATGCCAAGGAGGAAAGACATCAGCAATGATTTTAGAGAAGCAATTGTTGCTGCACATCAGTCTGGGAAGGGTTATAAGTCCATTTCTAAACAATTTGAAATCCATCTGTAGCAGTTCGGATGGGTGGGTGGAGCACAGAAGGACAGCAGGCCAGAACTAAGTTCACAAAACCCGTTTATTACAGCTTTTCAGCCTTAACTACACACATACACACACACTCCAGTCATCTGGTTGGGGAGAGAGCTCCCTCTGCTCTCGCTCTCTCTCCTTAAATAGGGTGCGGTCACTGGGGAAGACACACAAACACATCCATTAACCTCAGGTGCAGTGATTCTGCCACTTACCATCCCTGACTCCGCCCTCTGGTCACAGACCGACGCTTGGCCACACCTCTGCTGCCACATACCCCCACCGCCTGACTCAGGCCGGGCGGCTGTCCGGCCTGCAGCCGACTCCCCCCCCCCCCCCCCCCCCCCTTGAAGGGAGAGGAAGTCCGCCACGACCATCTGTGCCCCCGGCCTGTGGATCACCTTGAAGTTAAAGGGTTGGAGTGCCAGATACCAACGGATGATCCGCACGTTGGCATCCTTCATGCGGTGGAGCCACTGGACGGGTGCGTGGTCCGAACAGAGGGTGAAAGGGCATCCCAGCAGGTAGTAACAGAGGGCGAGGACCGCCCACTTGATCGCTAGGCACTCCTTTTCAATGATGCTGTAGCGCCCCTCACGCACCGACAGCTTCCTACTGATATACAACACTGGGCGGTCCTCCCCCTCCACCTCCGGGGACAAAACAGCCCCCAGCCCTCTGTCCAACGCATCCGTCTGTAACATAAAGGGGAGAGAAAAGTCAGGGAAGTGTAAAAGTGGCCCCCCCACACAGTGCAGCCTTTACCTCAGAAAAAGCCCGCTGGCATTGCTCCGTCCACTGGACTGGATCTGGTGCCCCCTTTTTAGTCAGATCAGTCAGCGGGCTGGTGACGTCCGAATAATTAGGTATAAACCTCCGATAATAGCCAGCCAGCCCCAGGAACTGTCTCACCCCCTTTTTGGTCTTGGGCCTTGGGCAGGCCGCAATTGCCGCTGTCTTGTTAATTTGGGGACGCACCTGCCCATTGCCCAAGTGGAAGCCCAGATACCATATGTAGTGGTTCAGTGTTGGTGGGTGGAGCACAGAGGATGGCAGGACAGAGATCAGGTTTGACAATCGCGTTTATTGCTATACTTTTCAGTTTAACAATCTTTTCAAATAGACACACACATGACTGGCGTCTTGTTCGGGGATGAGCTCTCCTCTGCTGTCTGCTCTCCCTCTTTAAATAGGGCGCGGTCACTGGGAAGACACACACAAACACAGGTTAATTGACGTCAGGTGTAGTGATTCTGCCACTTACCTTCCCTGACTCCGCCCTCCTGGCACAGACTGGCGCTTGACCATGCCCCCGCTGCCACATACCCCCACCGCCCGACTCAGGCCGGGCGGCTGTCCGGCCTGCAGCCAATTCCCCCCCCTTGACGGGAGAGGAAGTCCGCCACGACCATCTGCGCCCCCGGCCTGTGGACCACCTTGAAATTAAAGGGTTGGAGTGCCAGATACTGTGCGTTGGCATCCTTCATGCAGTGGAGCCACTGGAGGGGCGCGTGGTCCGAACAGAGGGTGAAAGGGTGCCCCAGCAGGTAGTACCGGAGGGCAAGGACCGCCCCATGGAGTCTTCCCCGTTCGCCGACCTGGTCCACGCCCTCGCCACAGCCCAACAAAGCCAGCACCAGGTGCTAGTCACACTCCGTAAGGAGCAGGAGCAGCGCTTCGAGGCCCTGGTGTTGGCCCAGCAAGAGGACTGACAGGCATTCCGACACCTCCTCGCGTCGGCGGGGACAACCGACGCTTCCACCACGGGCCCGTCCTCCCTCACCCTGACAAAGATGGGCCCACAGGATGACCCCGAGGCTTTCATCACGCTCTTTGAGCAAGTCGCGGAGACCTCGGGGTGGCCAATGGATCAGCGCGCGGTGCACCTCCTCCCCCTGCTAATGGGAGAGGCACAGCTGGCCGCGCTATAGCTCCCCGCTGACCGCCAGCTGGCCTACGCGGACCTTCGCCGGGCCATCCTCCAGTGTGTGGAGTGCACCCCCGAACAGCAGCGCCAGCACTTCCGCGCTCTGCGCTTGGAGGAAGTCGGCCGGCCGTTCGCGTTTGGCCAGCAACTCCGGGACGCCTGCTGGCGGTGGCTGAGGGCCAACAACCGCGACTTTGAGGAGATCATCGATCAGGTGGTGCTGGAACAGTTCATCGTGCGCTTGCCGACAGGAACCGCGGAGTGGGTCCAGTGCCACCGCCCGGCGTCGCTGGATCAGGCCATCGAGCTGGCAGAGGACCATTTGGCAGCTGTTCCGGTGGCAAGACAGCAGACCACCTCTTCTCTTCTCTCCTCTTCTCTCTCTCTCTCTCTCTCTCTCTCTCTCCCCCTCCTCCTGTGTCCCATCCTCGCCCCATTCCCCCACCGCGGAGGCGGGGGCCGGCACCACCCCAGCCGGCCCGCCGCACCCGTGGTGCCCTCCCATTCCTTCTGTGTCTGTCTCTCCCCCCCCTCAGGTGAGTGAGCCCCAGAACACCGGTGCAGAGAGGAAGCCCGGGCCGGTTTGCTGGCGCTGCGGGGAACCGGGCCACCTCCAACAGCAGTGCACGGCAATGGAGGTGGGCGCGGTGGTTCGGATCCCTGACGCACCAGAAGCTGCCCTCAATCGGGCCGGAGCATATTGCATACCGGTGAGTATCCAAGGGGATACATATCAGGCGTTGGTGGATTCTGGTTGTAATCAGACCTCAATTCACCAAAGCCTGGTGCAACACGAGGCATTGGGGGAGTACAGGGGATGAAGGTGTTGTGTGTGCATGGGGACGTTCACAGCTACCCTTTGGTGTCAGTCCACATTTTGTTCCGAGGGGAAAAATTTATAGTGAAGGCGGCGGTTAATCCTCGCCTTACCCACTCTTTAATTTTGGGGACTGATTGGCCAGGATTTCGGGGTTTAATGACACGCTTAGTAGAGAGTGGGTCCTGCCATTTAACAGGGGGAGGTCCCGGTGTCGCTTTGGCGGGAGCAGCTGTCACAGAGCCGTCTATGTCATCTCCGCGTCAGAGTGAGGAGCCGCCGGCCCCTCCTCTCTCTATTGGGGAATCCCTCGCAGATTTCCCATTAGAGCAATCGCGAGACGAGACTCTGTGACATGCGTTTGACCAAGTGAGAGTAATCGATGGTGAAACGCTCCAGCCGAACGCCACCCCGTCCTTCCCCTACTTTGCGATTATGAAGGATAAGTTATACCGAGTGACGCAGGACACTCAAACGAAAGAGCGAGTCACGCAGCTTTTAATTCCGAAGAGCCGCCGGGAATTGGTATTCCAGGCGGCTCACTTTAATCCCATGGCTGGACACTTAGGGCAGGATAAGACACTAGCCTGAATAATGGCCCGATTCTATTGGCCGGGGATTCGCGGCGATGTTCGTAGGTGGTGTACGGCATGCCGCGAATGCCAGTTAGTAAATCCAGTGGCCATTCCAAAAGCGCCTTTGCACCCTCTACCATTAATCGAGACCCCGTTCGAAAGGATTGGGATGGATCTCGTCGGGCCATTAGATCGGTCAGCATGAGGGTACCGCTTTATATTAGTTCTGGTGGACTATGCAACACGATACCCGGAAGCAGTGCCTCTGCGCAATATCTTAGCACGCAGTATTGCGGAGGTGCTCTTCCGCGTTATCTCCCGGGTTTCGGCACCACTGTAGTGGTTCAGTGTTGGTGGATGGAGCACAGAGGACGGCAGGACAGAGATCAGGTTCGACAATCGCGTTTATTGCTATACTTTTCAGTTTAACAATCTTTTCAAATAGACACACACACAACTGGCATCTTGTTTGGGGATGAGCTCTCCTCTGCTCTCTGCTCTCCCTCTTTAAATAGGGCGCGGTCACTGGGAAGACACACAAACACAGGTTAATTGACGTCAGGTGTAGTATTCTGCCACTTACCTTCCCTGACTCCGCCCTCCTGTCACAGACCGGCACTTGACCACGCCCCCGCTGCCACACCGTACTTCCACCCGCCCAATCGCACACTTCTTCAGGTTGGCTGTGAGACCCGCTCGCCTCAGCGACCTAAGGACGGCCCTCAGATGTTGGAGGTGCCTCAGCCAGTCATTACTATAGATAATGATATTGTCGAGGTAGGCGGCCGCACAGGTGGCATGGGGGCAGAGGACCCTATCCATCAGCCGCTGAAACGTAGCAGGCACCCCAAACAGGCCAAAAGGAAGTGTGACAAACTGGTGTAAGCTGAACGGTGTGGAAAAGGCCGTTTTTTCTCGGGATAATGGAGTCAAGGGGATCTGCCAATAACCCTTTGTTAAATCCAGTGTCGAGTAAAAGCGAGCTGTGCCTAGTCGATCAAGCAACTCATCAATACAAGGCATTGGGTATGCGTCGAATTTAGACACCGCGTTGGCTTTGCTATAGTCTACACAGAACCGGACCGACCCGTCGGCCTTGGGTACCAAGACCACCGGGCTGCTCCAGTCACTGTGGGACTCCTCAACGATGCCCATTTTGAGCATGGCCTCGAGTTCTTCCCGAACCACTTTTTTCTTGTGTTCGGGTAGCCTGTAAGGGCGGCTACGCACTACCACCCCCGGGGGCGTCTCAATGTGGTGCTCTATGAGGTTAGTGCGGCCGGGCAGGGGCGAGAACACGTCCGAAAACTCGGTCTGCAACTGGGCAACCTCCGCGAGTTGGGTCGGGGAGAGGTGGTCTCCAAAGGGGACCGGAGAGGTACGTGATGCCAATGTTCCCTTTTGAACCTCTGGCCCCAGCTCCGCCTTCTCCAGAACCACCGACACCAACGCCACGGGGACCTCCTCGTTCCAGAGTTTGAGCAGATTGAGGTGGTAAACCTGTAGCGCCCCACCCCTGTCCGTTCGCCTCACCTCATAGTCAACGTCCCCGACTCGCCGTGTGACCTCAAAGGGTCCTTGCCACTTGGCGAATAATTTGGAGCTCGATGTGGGCAACAGTACGAGTACTTTATCTCCCAGTGCGAACTCCCTGAGGCGCGTACCTTTGTTGTACAGGCGGGTTTGTCATTCTTGGGCCTGCTGCAAACTCTCCTGGGTTAGGTGAGTGAGTGTGTGGAGCTTTGCGCGCAGGTCAATAACATATTGGATTCCATTTTTACTTGGTGAAGGTCCCTCCTCCCAATTTTCCCAGAGCACATCTAGAATGCCGTATGGCTTACGCCCATATAACAATTCAAACAGGGAGAACCCCGTAGAGGCTTGGGGAGCCTCTCGCACTGAAAACAACAAGGGTTCTAGCCACTTATCCCAATTACGTGCGTCCTCACTTATGAATTTTTTAATTATATTCTTGAGGGTGCGATTGAACCGTTCAACTAAACTGTCTGTTTGTGGGTGATACACGCTGGTGCGGCTCGGCTTAATACCCAATAACCCATACAGTTCATTTAGTGTACGTGACATAAACGAGGTGCCGAGTTGGAATCTCTTTCAGGATTCCAACTCGGGAGATAACGCGGAAGAGCGCTTCCGCAATACTGCGTGCTGAGATATTGCGAAGAGGCACTGCTTCCGGGTATCGCATTGCATAGTCCACCAGAACTAATATAAAGCGGTACCCTCATGCTGACTGATCTAATGGCCCGACGAGATCCATCCCAATTCTTTCAAACGGGGTCTCAATTAATGGGAGAGGGCGCAAAGGCGCTTTTGGAATGGCCACTGGATTTACTAACTGGCATTCGCGGCATGCCGTACACCACCTATGGACATCGCCGCGAATCCCTGGCCAATAGAACCGGGCCATTATTCGGGCTAGTGTTTTATCCTGCCCTAAGTGTCCAGCCATGGGATTAAAGTTAGCCGCCTGGAATACCAATTCCCGGCGGCTCTTTGGAATCAAAAGCTGCGTGATTTGCTCTTTAGTTTGAGTGTGCTGCGTCACTCGATATAATCTATCCTTCATAATTGCGAAGTAGGGGAAGGATGGGGTGGCATTTGGCTGGAACATTTGACCATCGATTACTCTCCCTTGGTCAAATGCATGCCGCAGAGTCTCATCTCGCAACTGCTCTAATGGAAAATCAGTGAGGGATTCCCCAATAGAGAGAGGAGGGGCCGGCGGCTACTCACTCTGACGCGGAGATGACGTAGACGGCTCTGTGACAGCTGCTCCCGCCAACGCGACCCCGGGACCTCCCCTTATTAAACTATGGCAGGACCCACTCTTCACTAGGTGACTCATTAGTTCCCCAAATCCCGGCCAATCCATCCCCAAAATTATCGAGTGGGTAAGGCGAGGATTAACCTCCGCCTTCACTATAAATATTTCCCCTCGGAAAAAAATGTGGACCGACATTAAAGGGTAGTTGTGAACATCCCCGTGCACACACAACACCTTCACCAATTGTGCTCCCCCCAATGCCTCGTCTTGCACCAGGTTTTGGTGGATTGAGGTCTGATTACAACCGGAATCCACCAACGCCTGATGTGTATCCCCTTGGATACTCACCTGTATGCGATACGCTCCGACCCGATCGAGGGTGGCTCCTGGCACATCCGGGATCTAAACCACTGCGCCCACCTCCATTACCGAGCACTGCTGTTGGAGGTGGCATGGCTCCCCGCAGCACCAGCAAACCGGCCCGGGCTTCCTCTCCGCACTGGTGCCCTGGGCCTCACTCACCTAAGGGGGGGGAGAGACAGACACAGAAGGGAGAAAAGGGAGGGCACCATGGGTGCGGCAGGCCGGCTGTGGTGGGGCCGGCCCCCACCTCCGCGGTGGGGGAACGGGGCGAGGATGAGACACAGGAGGAGAGGGAGAGAGAGAGGAGAAGGGAGAAGAGGTTGTCTGCTGTCCTGCTGTTGGGACAGCCGCCAAATGGTCCTCTGCCAGCTTGATTGCCTGATCCAGCGACGTCGGGCGGTGGCACTGGACCCACTCTGCAGCTCCGGCTGGTAGGCACGCGATGAACTGCTTCAGCACCACCTGGTTGATGATCTCCTCGGCGTCGCGGTTGTCAGCCCTCAACCACTGCCTGCAGGCGTCCCAGAGTTGCTGGACAAATGTGAACGGCCGGCCGACTTCCTCCAAGCGCAAAATGTGGAAGCGCTGCTGTTGTTGCTCGGGGGCGCGCCCCACACGCTGGAGAACGGCCCGGCGAAGGTCCTCGTAGGCCAGCCGGCGGTCAGTGGGGAGCTGTAGCGCGGCCAGCTGCGCCTCTCCCGTTAGCCGCATGCTGTTCCACCGGCCACCCCAAGGTCTCTGCTACCTGCTCAAAGAGCGTGAGGAAGGCCACGGGGTCATCCTGCGGGCCCATCTTCATCAGGGTGAAGGGGGACGGGCCCGCGGCGACGGACCCCGCCGACGTGAGGAGGTGCCGGAACGCCTGTCGCTCTTCCTGCTGAGCCAGCACCAGGGCCTCAAACCGCTGTTCCTGTTCCTTCCGGAGGGCGACTAGTGCCTGGTGCTGGCTTTGCTGGGCCGTGGCGAGGGCGTGGACCAGGTCGGCGAAAGGGGAGGACTCCATGGGGCTGTTCTGCTGTGCTCCAAGATCCTGGGTTTCGGCACCACTGTAGCAGTTCAGATGGGTGGGTGAAGCACAGAAGGACGGCAGGCCAGAACTGAGTTCACAAAACCCATTTATTATAGCTTTTCAGCCTTAACTACACACATACACACACACTCCAGTCATCTGGTTGGGGAGAGAGCTCCCTCTGCTTTCGCTCTCCTTAAATAGGGCGCGGTCACTGGGGAAGACACACAAACACATCCATTAACCTCAGGTGCAGTGCTTCTGCCACTTACCTTCCCTGACTCCGCCCTCTGGTCACAGACCGACGCTTGGCCACACCCCTGCTGCCACACCATCATTCTACTGTGAGAAAGATTATTCAGAAGTGGAAAACATTCAAGACAGTTGCCAATCTTCCCAGGAATGGATGTCCCAGCAAATTTACTCCAAGGTCACACTGTGCAATGCTCAGAGAAATTGCAAAAAAACAAAACAAAACAATAACTACATCTAGGACTCTACAGACCACAGTTAGCATGTTAAAGATTAAAGTTCATGACAGTACAATTAGAAAAAGACTGCACAAGTATGGCTTCTTTCGAAGGGTTGCCACCTCTTCTATCTAAAAACAACATGGAAGCACGGCTTAGGTTTGCAAAGATGTATCTGAACAAGCCACAAGCCTTCTGGAACAATGTCCTGTGGACAGATGAGACCAAAGTGGAAATGTTTGGCCATAATGCACAGCATCATACAGTATTTGGCGAAAACCAAACACAGCATATCAACACAAACATCTCATACCAACCATCAAGCACTGTGGTGGAGGGGTGATGATTTGGGCTTGTTTTGCAGCTACAGGGCCTGGGCACCTTGCAGTCATTGAGTCAACCATGAACTCCTCTGTATACCAAATTATTCTAGAGGCAAATGTGAGGCCATCTGTCCAACAGCTAAAGCTTGGCCGCAATTGGGTCATGCAACAGGACAATGATTCCAAGCACACCAGGAAATCTACAGCAGAATGGCTGAAAAAGAAAAGAATCAAGGTGTTGGAATGGCTAAGTCAAAGTCCAGACCTCAACCCAATTGAAATGCTGTAGGAGGACCTTAAGAGAGCTGTGCATAAACAAATGCCCTCAAACGTGAATGAACTGAAGCAATATGTAGTGAAAATTCATTATGTCTGATTATTATAACTATTCTTTAAGTTCGTTTCTTAAGACACGTATTTTTTAGTATGTTACCTCGTTTGTTGACAGTTTCGGCGAACACTTCCGCCATCTTCAAAACAGTCACCAGATGTCGAGTGGTGACGTGCCTTATCAGCTGATGTTACTCTATGGAGGCGTGAACGTCCCGCCCAATTTGACAGGTAGTCCACGCCTCCTGCTGTCAGGTCGCTGCCCCAGGACGGCGCTCCAGATGTGTGACAGCGCGTACGCTCCCTCATCCCGGTTCATTGTCCTCTGCGCCCGCTTTTGTAGAGAATAGAAGAAGAGAATAGATACCAGCGTTGGATTTTGGAGGCAGTGGAGATACGAAAGCGGGCGCAGAGGACAATGAACCAGGATGAGGGAGCGTACGCGCTGTCACACACCTGGAGCGCCGTCCTGGGGCAGCGACCTGACAGCAGGAGGCGTGGACTACCTGTCAAATTGGGCGGGATGTTCACGCCTCCATAGAGTAACATCAGCTGATAAGGCACGTCACCACTCGACAGCTGGTGACTGTTTTGAAGAAGGCGGAAGTGTTCGCCGAAACTGTCAACAAACGAGGTAACATACTAAAAAATACGTGTCTTAAGAAACGAACTTAAAGAATAGAACTGAAGCAATGTTGTAAAGAAAAGTGGGCCACAATTCCTCCACAATAATGTGAGAGACTGATAAAATCATACAGAAAATGATTGCTTCAACTTATTGCTGCAAAAGGTGGTTCTACAAGCTATTGAATCATGAGGTGTACTTACTTTTTCACACATGGATTCTGCATTTGCAATTAATTTTTGTTAAATAAATAATGGCACGATGGAATCTGTTGTGTGTTGCTTTACACCTGAGGTTAGATTTGCATAATTTTAGGACCTGGTAAGGATCAGATGATTTTTTGTTATCTCATCTCTCATCTCATTATCTCTAGCTGCTTTATCCTGTTCTACAGGGTCGCAGGCAAGCTGGAGCCTATCCCAGCTGACTATGGGCAAGAGGCAGGGTACACCCTGGACAAGTTGCCAGGTTATCGCAGGGCTGACATAGAGACAATCAACCATTCACACCTATGGTCAATTTAGAGCCACCAATTAACCTAAACTGCATGTCTTTGGACTGTGGGGGAAACTGGAGCACCCAGAGGAAACCCACGCAGACACAGGGAGAACATGCAAACTCCACACAGAAAGGCCCTTGCCGGCCACTGGGCTCAAACCCAGGACCTTCTTGCTGTGAGGTGACAGTGCTAACCACTGCACCACCGTGCTGCCCCTAGAATCAGAATCAGAAACAGAAAACGCTTTATTGCCAAGTAATTGTTGCAACTACAAGGAATTTGGCTTGGAGTTAAGGTGCTCAATAAATAAATGCTAAATACAGTCTATTCTAAGATGGTAAGAAATAATAATGTGGGTGCAATCAGTTAATAATTGAAATTAAGTGATCAATCTCATTAAATCAGTCTCATTAAATTTTTGAAGGTTAATAATTAAAATGAATCAATCCCATTGAATCGTTTACTTTGACTCATTTGAATTGAATCATACCATAGAATCAGTCTCATTTGAAGTGAATCATTCAGTGAATCGTTCAATGAATCATTTAGTGAATCATACCATTAATCCTGGTGCTTAATAATAAATTACCAAACAGCTAGATTATGGTATATTTCCAAATTATTACAATCACTTACCACATTACATAACTTTTATATGCACCCTTTTGAATTCGAGGGAGATTGGGGACTTGTTCACACAAATAAACACAGTTTGTTTAATAAATGAATTTATTATAACAAAGATAAAAATAATAAATCAATATATACAAGCAGTGAGGTGTGTATATACATGTGTGGTGTGTGTGTATGGCCTAGCTTGTTGCTAGCTAAAACAAAGGAATGTTATCTAAGTAGAACAAAGGATTAGCTCTGTTGCTAATGTGTGCTTGTGTGTGTGTGTGTGTGTGTGTGAAGGACTTGACCATGTGTTTAGCCTCGTGTAGCTAACTACATGTGGTGGAGGCCTAGATTAGCCTTGTGTTGCTAGTGTGTGTTTGTGAAAGGCCCTATGGCCTAGCTAAAGTGTGTTTGTTAGGCCTGGTGAGGCCTACTGAGCACGTGTTGCTAAAGACAAAGGGAAGCTGTCTAAAGTGTATCAGGCCTGGTCAGGCCTGTTGAGCACGTGTTCTCAGTAACAAAAAGATTCCACACTCATAACATTACCAAACTCACTGAAACCTTGATAAGGTCAAAATGTATGATAAGGAAATTAAAGTGTTAGTCAGAGAGGAGAGCATGCACAACCTATTAAAACAATTGAGAGAACATAGAACAGAACAATTCAACATGCTGCGTGTCTAACAGTGTAATGAATAAACCTGGGTTTAAATTCACACCATTTCAAATAAAAGCAAATTCCTAAGACTATCTTAATTATGCCCAAATGCCAAAATCTTACTTAATCCTGCCTTTAGCAAGATATGAAGAAATATTTGCCGGTGTAGTCTCGGGCCTCGCCGTGGGAGCACGTGAGCCGCTCGTGATGGAGGCGTAGAAACTTTCGGGTCCAGCGGAGCACTTGGGTGGTTCCCGTAGAAAGCAGAGCATTCTTGGTCCGAACCTCAGCATTCGTGAGGAAAAGTCTCTGATCAGAATAAGATGCACAGCGCTTTTGAGTTAAAAAGGATTCAATCGCTTCTTAACTTTTAACTGCCTGGGCTGCAGTCGTGACGTCACTTCTTATACGAAGACACCGGTTGTAACTCAGGTTGAGTTTAAGGATCGCGCTATTCTGGACTTTTACCTTGGCCAGTGGTTAGGCACAGAACGCGCTGGATGGTGAATCTTGCAAGAAAGAAGTGTTTTCGGGTTGGAGAGCATCTCTTTATGCGTCCAGACTCCTTGGAAACCGGACGCGAGAGACAAAGATGGAAGCGTTGTCCCATTGTTTTATGCTTCCTTGTATGATGACGTAGATGATCCCGCCCACGTGTGACGTAGGTCACACGGAAGTTGCCTGGGAATTGTAGTTCTGACACAAGATGGCAGCATGATACCTACAAGTATGAAGTAAACAAGATAAAACTAAGATAAAATAAATAAACAACTGTGCAGGTAAACAAATGTGCAAATCAAGTAAACAACTGGGGGGCAGAGTAAATGGGGTCACTGGTCTTGTTTATTGAGGTAGGGGGGCAGAGTGGGTCAGGAGTCTGAGTTATGATACTGGCGGGGAGGGGGGGCAGAGTAAGTGGGGGCCACTGGTCATGTTAATGAGGCCAGCAGCGGTAGGAAAGAAACTGTTTCTGTGGTGTGAGGTTTTGGTCTTGATGGACCGCAGCCTCCTGCCAGAGGGGAGTGTCACAAAGAGTTTATGTCCGGGGTGGGAGGGATCAGCCACAATCTTTCCTGCCTGCCTCAATGTCCTGCAGGCAAACAGGTCCTCAAGCGAAGGCAGGCTGCAGACGATCACCTTCTTTGCCAAGCGAATGATACCCTGCAGTCTACCCTTGTCCCTGGCAGTGGCAGCAACATACCAGATGGTGATGGAGGAGGTGAGGATGGACTCAATGATGGCTGTGTAGAAGCATACCATCATTGTCTTTGGCAGGTTGAACTTCTTTAACTGCCACAGGAAGTACATCCTCTGCTGTGCAAGCACCATTTACAACCAAAACAAGACAACACAGAGTGCACCAAAAACTCTGAGGCAGTTGTCCATGGCATCCTCTTGAAAAGGAAATGACTTAGTAATGTAGTAAATGACCTACTTTTGGTGTCTGATCAGGGCTGTCTCGCTGCTTGTGTTGCTTGACCTTAGTGTAGCATTTGATGTCATTTATCATTCCATTCTTTTGGATAGACTAGAAAATGTTGTGGGAGTTAAGGGAATGGCCCTCTCCTGGCTCAGCTCTTATTTAACTAATCGCTATCAGTATGTTGATGTAAATGGTGATTTTTCTAGACACACTGAAGTAAAGTTTGGTGTTCCACAAGGTTCTGTCTTAGGCCCACTGCTTTTTTCTTTATATATGTTATCTCAGGGTGATTTTATTTGTAAGCATGGTATTAGTTTCCACTTTTATGCTGATGACACACAGTTGTATGTTTCTGCAAAACCAGATGAGAGACAACAGCTTAATAGAATTGAGAAATGTGTGAAGGACATTTGACACTGGATGCTTATTAACTTCTTCTTTCTGCTTAACTCTGACCAATCAGAAGTACTTGTACTAGGACCACCTAGAAGTTGGTTTTCTGATTACACAGTAACTCTGGATTGCCTTTCAATTTTTTCACGTGTAGTAGTAAAAGACCTTGAGGTGATTATTAACCCCAGTCTTTCATTTGAAACTCATATTGATAACATTACCCGGATAGCTTTCTTTCATCTCAGAAATATTGCTAAAATAAGAAATGTAATGTCACTACACGATGCAGAAAAACTAGTTCATGTTTTTGTTACCTCCAGGTTGGATTATTGTAATGCCTTACTGTCTGGAGGTTCCAATAAGTGCATAAACAAGCAGTTAGTTCAAAATGCAGCAGCAAGAGTTCTAGTTACTAGAACTAGAAAATATGACTACATCACCCATGTTATATCCACACATAGGCTCCTGTGAGGGAAATTTAGTGGATGAACATTCCTATTCTCTGTGTTTCTGTGTGTTGAGCTCAAGTGGCCTAATATACTGAGAAAGATGTTTTTTCCAATGTTGTAATCGTGTAAAGAAATTAGTGGAAACAGTATTTAAATAATGATACAAGAAATGGACAGATATTTGTCCTAGTATTTAAAGAATGATATAAGAAATGGACAGAGATTGTCCTAGTCAAGGAAGACTGATATAAGAGATGGACAGAGATTGTCCCAGTCAAGGAAGACTGATATAAGAGATGGACAGAAGTTTGTCTGAGCCCAGGAGGACTGCTAAGCTGTGGTACCATCAATATGTTTGCAGAAATGGATAAAACACAATTTTGAGACAATAAACCACGAGTAGTTTATTGGGTTGTGTAAGAGAATTATCCGCCTAAATGACGACTAGGTAACGGCTCACCTACTTGAGAGAGGGAAGTACAGGTGCGTGTCTCGACGGACTCACGTTCAGTGATTCGTAACTGGGAAAGAATTGAATCTTGCTCCCTTTGTTCTGTGTGAACAACTGGCCCGTCATAGGAATGGGATAGAGAGGTTCGATCACGAAGTTGCAAAGACACACCGGTGTGCACGCAAAAAATTGATGAAATAACAGAGTACTGTCCTCCTCCAAATTCTGAAACAGAGAAACAGATTTTGTACACATGCGCAAGTTGTCTTTGAGGTTGTTGTGCTAAATGATACCTACTTTAGTTTAAGGCAAATGTCAGATAAATTGTTTACTAATAAGAACACACCTAAAGGATTATTGTGTTGCATTTTTGGACATAGTCCAACTTGTTCTTCTTGTGCTCCAAATAAAAACTCAGCCTATTGATATAACAGTGTACAATGAGGAACAGAAACAGTAAGTTAGGGAAAGAAAAGAAAAAGCAAGTAAGCCTGAGGCTACCTGTGCTATAATAAGGCTGTCATAGGGTGACAATAATAAGGGTGTTCCGATGACAGCCCAAACATCCAGTTTATGAAAACCTCGTATGGCGAGGATTATTTGGCACAGTTTGACATATGGGTAAAGGACTTAGGATTCCCTGAGAAGGACAGTTTTAGTTCCAGGCAGATAGGACAGTTAGAAGAAAAGTTGAAATGTAAGGAAAAAAAAGTCTGCAGATAATGTTAAGTTCTTAAGGGACTGGAGGGCGTTTTCTGCATGGAAAGAAGAAACACTTAAGAGAGAGTACAAAAGAGAGAAATGACAGGCAGGGCTCTCACCCTCTTCTCAGTATTTGAAATTTCAGATGGACCCTGACCTGGAGTCTGCCCCACCACCCTGACACACACTGCCTCCTCAGCAAGGCAGAGCATCACTCCCACAAGCACTTCACCCACAGAAAGGGGGAGAAGTCGAGACAAAGAAAAAAACTGAGCCTCTGGAATCTCTCCCAGCCTACCAGCCGCCTCCAGCATCAGCGCCTCTCAGTGCTTCTCTGTCACACACGAGATACGGTCTTGCATATGGCGACGGGAGAGACACCCTCCTGGACCTGACCACATGCTCACCAGTGGGTCCGCAAGGCCATAACCTAAAGTCTGAAGTTCTTCATCTTCCAATGGTGGAAGTGACTGGAGCTGACAGCATGCTTCTAGTCCACAGACCCTGGACAACAGCTGACATGAAGGAAAACATGGCTTCTCTTCCCAATGTGAGAGAGGTAGGAGGAGAGAGATTTGGTAATGAGTTGTTGATATTTTGCAGAGAATTCCGACCGACCACCCATGAACTTCGCCGCCTACTCATGATCAAGATGGGTATAGATTGGAACAAAGTTTCCAAAGAGTGGCCGGAAGCTGACCAGCGAATGACTACACCAGACTGGAGCGCGGCTGGCAATGGTGAGTATAGAGATACCATCACTGCTCTCTGTGCTTGTCTGGACAGTGCTTTTCCCTTGAACATAGACATGACTAAGATCAGTATGTGTAAGCAAGAAGATGGAGAAGGTGTGTCAGCATTTCTCGCCCGTTTCACCACCACACATGAGAAAAAAAAAAAAAACAGTGGCCTGACCAGGCCCGTGAACCTGGCTGCAGTGGAGGGCACTCCTGAGCCTCACCAAGATCAAGCAGTACGCTGTGCATGCAGAAAGTCTGATGAAAGGAAAGGAGAAGACAAGGTCAACACAAAGAGACCAAGACCTACACGCCGCCAGTCTCACTCTTCTCCAGACTGCTCAGCCTGGACCTAGAGGAAGAGGTCGAGGTAGGGGCCGAGACGGGACGACCTGGGGTGGCTCGTCCTGGATAAAAGGCGCAACCTGCTACAACTGCAATCAGAAAGGACACATTGCTCGAAATTGTCTCCACAGTAGCAGCCAGAGGCCCCGTGAGGAGTACAGCAAAGCAGACTGACGGGCGGACTCCGGGAACGGGCCCCGCACAGAGAACAGGGGAGGTAACACACACACCTGATGATACACATACACATAGACAGGAGCATTCACATAACATTAAACACATTAGTAGCAGCACCTGCATGCAACAGCAAGACTACACGGAAATGCCCGATACACCAGTCCAAATAGGTACACCTGAAGTTGCATTAAGTTTGTTAAAATACACAACTACTCCCTTTTCTAAACTCCCTTGTATGTCCCTCACTGTGTGTGGGCATGTGTTAACCTTTTTAGTAGATTCTGGAGCAGGACACTCAGTGATACAGCATGGGGTACTTCCAGTAGACCCACCACTCAGCTCAAATTCTATTCAGACAATGGACATCTCAGGACAACCTGTAACCGAAACTTTCTCAGTCAACCTCCCGTGTGAAAGCGAGGGAGGAATAGTTACGTCCCACTCATTTCTCATCTCGCATACATGTCCAGTAAACTTGTTAGCACGTGATTTAATGTGCAAATTAGGGGTAAATCTCACGTCCACTCCAGATGGGCTAACTATTGAGGTAAGTGAAATGTGCGGTGTGCAGTATGGGTTTGGAAGCCCCCTGTATGTGTATGTCTGACGGCTCTGCTCAGATCAACTCACACAAGCTCCAAAACACCTTGTACAGCTCGCACACTTGAACACCTCATCAGTTGACACAGATTATTATGAAAGAGGAAGATTTACACTGCACAGCACATGTTCACCAAGGGCAAGATGTAGAGTTTGAAAAGACTTGGTTTGCAGACCCCTATGCACGTGAAAGATTGACCCTCAAACTATGTATTGGTCTAAACATTATTGCGCTGTGCAGGTCCACTTTACTCGTTGTCCAAACAGCTGCATCATTGTTCATCGCAGTGTTCTCAAAACATGTTATACGCGGCCTCGTGTCAGAGGACTCTGAGGTCGGCTGCTGCCAACATGATTTCTTTGACATCATTAATTCTATATCCCATGTCTCATTAACAAGGCCATGAGCCGCCCATTGGAAAGACGTGGGGAAATGGGTCAAGAAGTGCAAACAAAGTCTACAAAAAAAGTCATGCTATGTGTGTGTATGTTAAGCACAGCATAATATTAGCCACTGATGACCGGGATCCTGGGGACCCCGGCCATGGTGGCCTGTTTGTCTCTGTTTCCACAGGCATAACTCCAGCAGAGGTGCACCCCAAATTGGCGGGAGTTCCAAATTCCATTTGGGCGAAGGGTAAACATGATGTGTGCCTAATAAAGAATGCTGAACCAGTGGTGATCACCCCCAAATCAGATTTCAGGCCTAAATAGACCGAGTACCCACTCAAACCAGAAGCAATCGCAGGTATAAGACCGGTCTTTGATTCGTTGCTGAAGGCAGATGTAATTGTCCCTTGCCAGGACTCTCCAGTGTTGTACTGTTCTGAATCCTGTCTCTCTTCTCCCTACAGAGGACGATGGAGAACCACATGACTGTGTTGCTCTCACTAACGATTTTTGTTCCCCCAGGGCAGATTTAAAGAGCGACCCTTTGGAAAATCCAGACATGGTCCTCTATGTGGATGTTTCAGCCTCCAGAGACCCAGAGACGGGAAAGAACAAAGTAGGGTTTGCCGTAGTCTCAGATCACGAGGTCCTCAAGGCCTCGTGCCTGCCCTCAAACCTGTCGGCGCAGGCCACAGAGCTCTGTGCCTTCATTGAGGCATGTGAATTGGCGGCAGGGTAATCTGTCAATATTTTTACAGACAGAAGGTATGCATTTGGCGTTGTGCACGATTTTGGCACCATTTGGAAACAGAAATTCTCACTAGCACAGGATCTCCCATTGCACATCATAAACTGGTCTCTGAGTTGTTGGATGGTATTCTACTCCCTAGAGCCATTGCTGTGTGTAAGTGTGCTGCCCATACTAACAATACTGAATCTTGTGTCTCAAGGAAATGCCAAGGCGGACGCGGCAGCTAAGTGTGCAGTCTCAGCTTCCAGTTCACCTTCTAACCTTGCTTTTCCTCAGGGTTCTACCCTATTTACAGCTAGCGGACCTTCAGAGCACTGCCACCCAGGACGAGAGACAAGTCTGGAAACAGGCCGGCTGTATCTTTGCAAACTTGGTCTGGGTTTGTCCCCCGGGCCATCCCTGTTTACCAAAACACATGTTCTCTTTCTATGCAAAATTGGCACATGGGCTAACCCATGTGTCAAAAGGGGGGATGGTAGCAGAAGTAACAAAGAGATGGTTCACAGAAGGGTTTTCAAATTATGCTGCGAAATTTTGCAAGCGATGCTTGATATGCTCACAACATACCGTAATGCAGGTCAAGGTATCAAACTAACTCAAGCAGCACACCCAATACCAGACAAACCATTTGCTTATCTCCAAATGGACTTCCTTGAACTGACACTTAAAGAGGGAAAATGGGCCCCTTAAAATAAACTAAGCAAAGCTTGTGCAGAAACAGGGCTAGGATGGACAAAGGTCCTCCCTGTAGTACTCACACAAATGAGGATGCAAACTAGGCCTAAACATGGGTTAAGCCCATTTGAAATTCTGTTTGGACGAGTACCCAACATGGGAATAGGGCCAGCCCAAGGAACACTGCCGGACAGCAGACTGTGTGATGATGCAATGTTGAATTACTGTGCAACGTTGTCCTCTGCTTTGAAATTTATCCACAAACAGGGAAAAGAAGCACTTCCCAAACCTGCTGAGGGATCTACAACCAGGGGATTGGATAGTGGTGAAGGACTTCCAATGAACCAAGTGGAACAAGCCACGGTGGAATGGCCTATTCCAGGTCCTGCTTGCAACCCCAACGGCAGTGGTCACAGGCAGAGTGATGTGGATCCACGCTAGCCACTGCAGGAGGGTTCCTGAACTGGCTGAACAGGAGGAAGAGGAAGGCCTAAGTGACCCAGAAGCTGACTAAAGCTCGTGAGGAAGAAAGGCATCACTACATGGAACAGTGCGAGTATCACATCAATCACGCACGCACCCTCAATAAGGAAGAGTATTTCAGTGTCTAGCCAATAGATAAGTCTTAGGGTTTTGAGTTTCCTCCTAGTCTCGGTGAGGTGGGACGAGGGCTGATAGGGCGTGCCCGCCCTCTGAGCACCAATACACATCAAGAAGGGCAAGGGTTAACTCGGAGACATAGTTAACATAAAATGAAGGGGGTAAATCATTATAAGCTAGGTCCAGTCGTGGGCCTGAGCATCCTGATCCTGCTGGGGCTCACGGGAGGATCTGTGTGGTGGTCGATACAGGGAACCCAGGCTGACACAGAGTCAAAGGCAGTTGGTTTAGTGGATGGAAGACTCTGATTCCATCCACTATACTGGTCCTGGGTTTAGTGATTGTGATGCTACGTTGCTCCCTGTTTTCTGTCAATGTTGTATGTCTGTGTTTTAGAGGCAGTTGACAAATATTGGTTAGCAGATGGGAAAATAGACTCAGATGACTTACCTGACTGGCCTCCAAACCCACACGAAGACTATAACCCACTGGTCGATGACATCAGCACAGTTGACATGAAACTAGTCCTGACTTAAAACACTTTCATTATGATTGTTTCCTGTTCTATTTTTCCTGATCTATGTATATGGCTTGCTAGCATTAACTTAAGACCTCTATGTCTTATAAAAAAAAAAACCAGCCCTAGCATTATCCCTGTACACTCAATGACGTGTTAAGTCAAATCTCTCTGAGAACTCTTATCACTGAAGCTGTGTACAGTTCTTTTCTTTCTTTAGCAATTATCCTGTAGGATAAAAAGGGGGGAGAATGTGAGGGAAATTTAGTGGATGAACATTCCTATTCTCTGTGTTTCTGTGTGTTGAGCTCAAATGGCCTAATATACTGAGAAAGATGTTTTTTCCAATGTTGTAATCGCTTTTCTGTGGCCTTGGTGGTAATGAGCAGGGTGCTTGAGTTCGTCCTAACTACGCATCTTCTCATGATGTAACCACCTTTCCTGACCTCGGTGGTGATAAGCAGGGAGCTTGAGCTCTCCCTAACTTGCATCTGCCTGCACGTACCAAAGCATGCCAGGTGCACTCATTAGCAAAACTTCATAGAAAATCTTGAGCCAGTCACATGAAGACACAAGCAGTGAGCGAATGCCTTTAGAAGTATAATAGATATACCAAAAAAAACACAACTCAGAGTGTGCGTACTCTCGGCATCATCAGAAGTGGTGTCTTCTTCTATTCTTCTCTTTCCTCTCCTATTTTATATATCTATTATATGATCTACTATAATAAATAACTGAAAAGACGACTGCTAAGTGTTCTGAAGTGTTTATTAGAAATTTCCATTACACTCCCAATCAAATTTTGTATTGTTTATAAAATGTTAACCTTTAAAGCACCAAATGGTCTCACGCCGCAGTACCTGAGCGAACTTCTGGTCCTTTATGACCCACCACGTCTACTTAGATAAAAAGGTACAGGCTATCTGCTGGTACCTCATATAGTGAAGTGCAGGGGGCAGAGCCTTTTCTTACAAAGCCCCACAGTTATGGAACAGACTTCCAAGTCATGTTCGAGAATCAGACGCAGTCTCAGCATTTAAGTCTAGGCTGAAAATATCTGTTTAGTCAAGCTTATTGTTAATAGTGTTTATGAGGTAAAGGAGTAGATCTAGAGGGTCCTCAGACATACAGTGTTTTAGTAAACTGGGATGCTCTCAGGACGACAAATGCACGAAAAGCCCTGGGTCCTGATAACATTCCTGGTCGTGTCCTGAGAGACTGTGTCGAGGAGCTCACAGATGTCTTTACAGACATCTTCAACATCTCGTTGAGCCAGGCTGTTGTCCCCACGTGCCTCAAAACCACCACCATCATCCCGGTCCCAAAGAAGCCATTTCCCTCCTGCTTCAATGACTACCGCCCTGTCGCACTCACTCCCATCCTCATGAAGTGCTTCGAGTGGCTAGTCATGCGGCATATCAAGTCTGCCCTCCCCCCTGCCCTGGACCCTTTCCAGTTTGCATATCAGTCCAACCGTTCGACCAATGATGCCATCTCCACTGTCCTCCACTCAGCCCTCACCCACCTGGAGACAAAAGACCCGTATGTCAGAATGCTGTTCATAGACTTTAGCTCAGCATTCAACACAATCATTCCTCAGCAGCTCATTCATAAACTGGACCAGCTGGGACTCAACACCTCCCTGTGCAACTGGCTGCTGGACTTCCTGACGGGGAGACCACAGGCTGTACGGGTCGGCAGCAACTCCTCCAGCACCATCACATTGAACATGGGGGCCCCCCAAGGATGTGTGCTAAGCCCCCTCCTCTTCACTCTGCTGACCCACGACTGCACACCAACATCCAACTCTAATCTCTTCATTAAGTTTGCGGATGACACGACTGTGGTGGGTCTCATCAACAATGGCGATGAGACAATCTACAGGAGTGAGGTGAGCCGCTTGGCCATGTGGTGCAAGGACAACAATCTCTGTCTGAACATGGAGAAGATGAAGGAGATTGTTGTGGACTTCAGGAGAGAGCACACCCAGCATGCTCCACTATCTATCGACGGTGCTGCAGTGGAGAGGGTGAGCAGCACCAAGTTTCTGGGTGTGCACATCTCTGAAGACCTGTCCTGGAGCAACAACACTGCATCACTGGCCAAAAAAACCCAACAGCGTCTGTACTTCCTCCACAAACTGAGGAGAGCAAGAGTCCCGGCCCCCATCATGCACACTTTCTACAGAGGCACCATCGAGAACATCCTGACCAGCTGCATCGCCGTGTGGTACGGTACCTGCACCGTGTCCTGCTGCAAGACTCTGCAGCGCATCGTGAGAGCAGCTGAGAGGATCATTGGTGTCTCTCTCCCTTCTCTAATGGATATTTATAACTCCCGCCTCACCCGCAAAGCCATCAGGATTGCAGGTGACCCCACCCACCCATCTCACAACCTCTTCAGTCTGCTGCCGTCGGGGAGGAGACTGCGGAATCTCCGGGCCAAAACCAGCAGGCTCAAGAACAGTTTCTTTCACCAGGCGGTCAGGAGACTCAACTCCCTCCCTGTTCTGCCACTCCTCCCCCCTCTGCCCCCTGCCACAGATTCTGCTCGCACACCCCCTGCCCCCCCCTTCAGCATCTGACATGCCATCCTCACAGTCCCCCCCAACACACACACACACACACACACACATACATACATACATCTCAACGTTCATTAACACACTGGACTCAGGGACCGCACATATCACTTTAGCTCGCTCATTTGCACTATTCCACACTACCTCACCTTAACAGCTGCTACAGTAGTTTGTTTATACTGCTTATTTAATGTTTACCTGCTATACCTCAAGTGCCCTTGACTGTTTGTTTATTTGCACCAATTTACGTGTGTGTGTGTGTGTGTGTGTGTGTGTGTGTGTGTGTGTGTGTGTATGTATGTATGTATGTACGTACAGGGGGCAAAAAAGTATTTAGTCAGTCACCAATTGTGCAAGTTCTCCCACTTAAAAATATGAGAGAGGCCTGTAATTTTCATCATAGGTACACTTCAACTATGACAGACAAAATGAGAAAAAAAAATCCAGAAAATCACATTGTCTGATTTTTAAAGAATTTATTTGCAAATTATGGTGGAAAATAAGTATTTGGTCAGTAACAAAAGTTCATCTCAATACTTTGTTATATACCCTTTGTTGGTAATGACAGAGGTCAAACATTTTCTGTAAGTATTCACAAAGTTTTCACACACTGTTGCTGGTATTTTGGCCCATTCCTCCATGCAGATCTCCTCTAGAGCAGTGATGTTTTGGGGCTGTCGCTGGGCAACACGGACTTTCAACTCCCTCCAAAGATTTTCTATGGGGTTGAGATCTGGAGACTGGCTAGGCCACTCCAGAACCTTGAAATGCTTCTTACGAAGCCACTCCTTCGTTGCCCGGGTGGTGTGTTTGGGATCATTGTCATGCTGAAAGACCCAGCTACGTTTCATCTTCAATGCCCTTGCTGATGGAAGGAGGTTTTCACTCAAAATCTCATGATACATGGCCCCATTCATTCTTTCCTTTACACGGATCAGTCATCCTGGTCCCTTTGCAGAAAAACAGCCCCAAAGCATGATGTTTCCACCCCCATGCTTCACAGTAGGTATGGTGTTCTTTGGATGCAACTCAGCATTCTTTCTCCTCCAAACACGACAAGTTGAGTTTTTACCAAAAAGTTATATTTTGGTTTCATCTGACCATATGACATCCAGTCCTCTTCTGGATCATCCAAATGCTCTCTAGCAAACTTCAGACAGGCCTAGACATGTACTGGCTTAAGCAGGGCACTGCAGGATTTGAGTCCCTGGTGGCATAGTGTGTTACTGATGGTAGCCTTCATTACTTTGGTCCCAGCTCTCTGCAGGTCATTCACTAGGTCCCCCTGTGTGGTTCTGGGATTTTTGCTCACCGTTCTTGTGATCATTTTGACCCCACGGGGTGAGATCTTGCGTGGAGCCCCAGATCGAGGGAGATTATCAGTGGTCTTGTATGTCTTCCATTTTCTAATAATTGCTCCCACAATTGATTTCTTCACACCAAGCTGCTTACCTATTGCAGATTCAGTCTTCCCAGCCTGGTGCAGGTCTACAATTTTGTTTCTGGTGTCCTTTGACAGCTCTTTGGTCTTGGCCATAGTGGAGTTTGGAGTGTGACTGTTTGAGGTTGTGGACAGGTGTCTTTTATACTGATAACGAGTTCAAACAGGTGCCATTAATACAGGTAACGAGTGGAGGACAGAGGAGCCTCTTAAAGAAGTTGTTACAGGTCTGTGAGAGCCAGAAATCTTGCTTGTTTGTAGGTGACCAAATACTTATTTTACCGAGGAATTTACCAATTAATTCATTAAAAATCCTACAATGTGATTTCCTGGATTATTTCCCCCCATTCTGTCTCTCATAATTGAAGTGTACCTATGATGAAAATTACAGGCCTCTCTCATCTTTTTAAGTGGGAGAACTTGCACAATTGGTGGCTGACTAAATACTTTTTTGCCCCACTGTATGTATTGTTTAGTCTATGTCTAGTTCTTATCTAGAGTGTTTATACTGTTTATATTGTTTGTTTGAGTGTTTAGTCTATGTCTAGTTCTTATCTAGAGTGATTATACTGTTTATATTGTTTGTTTGGTTTTCAATTATTCTATTTACTGCATTGCCTGTTTGCACCGTGGGTCAGAGAGGACTGAAATTTCATCTGTGCTGTATGTTGAGCATGTATAGCATATTTGACGATAAAGTTGACTTGACTTGATGTATTGATGCTGTCAGTCCCCCACTCACTTGCTCACTCAAGTTTGTTGATGGTGTAGTGGCTGGCTACTTTATGTCCCAGGGCACTCTCATGCCTGTGTTACTTTTTGGCTCTCCCCTTTTAGTTATGCTGTCATAGTTAGTTTTGCCGAAGTCCCTGCTTGCCCTCAGCGCAAAATGTATACTGTTCCTACTCATCAGGTGACATTGGACATACCTAATAACCTGTGTTTTCTCTCTCTTTTTCTTTTTGTCCCCTCCCCCTCCCACTCTGTCTGTCCTTCTGAGTTACATGTCAATCCTGAGATCGAGATGCTGACCTCTTCTGCTCCTCTGACCTACCTGATCCATCCTGATGCCCTATGTCTGGCTGGAGTCTCATTACATCGCTCCTGTGGAGGAGGGCCCCATATGGACAGTTGAATGTCACACTTGGAAGATGCTCTGGACACTTACAGTAATGCTTTTATGGCTGAGGACTACAGTTGACTTGCTAACTTTAGGACTGCAGTTGTCATGAAAAGTTTTGCACTCAAGTTTCCATCAGTGAAGACTTATAACATCAGTGAAACAGACTTCATGTTAAAACTGTTAAAATTGTTATAATCATGCTATCTGTTATCACCCAAATAAGGGTGGGTTCCCTTTTGAGTCTGGTTCCTCTTGAGGTTTCTTCCTCATGTCGTCTGAGGGAGTTTTTCCTTGCCACTTTTGCCACAGGGGATAGTCATTAAATTTCTGTAAAGCTGCTTTGTGACAATGTCTCTTGTTAAAAACGCTATAAAAAATAAACTTGACTTGTCTTCAGTAATGTTCAAAACATATCTAGGTGGAAACAAATATTACAATAACAGAAAAATCTATGCAATCCCCTCTGAACATACAGGAATGGTAAGGGCAGTTCTTTTGTTTTTGAAGACAGTTGAGTTTGAAATAAAAAGATGAAACTAAGACAATAGAGCAAAATTTCAGCTTTCATTTCATCATATTTACATCTAGATGTGTTAAACAGCTTATAATTTAGCTTTTTTTAACCCACTCATTTTCAAGTGATCAAAAATATTGGAACATGTGACTGACAGGTGTTTCTTATTACCCAGGTGTGCCCTATTATGGTAGATTGCTTGTTTAAACAGTATATAGCAATGGGTGTCTACTCTTGATTTGAGCCCTGAGTTTCAGCTGCATTTGATGTTAAAATGGATAAACCAACATGAAGGCCTACCTTCAGTCATGCTTTTATGGCTGAAGACTACAGTTGACTTGCTAACTTTAGGACTGTAGTTGTCATGAAAAGTTTTGCACTCAAGTTTCCATCAGTGAAGAGTTTACATCAGTGAAATAGACTTCATGTTAAAACTGTTAAAAATTTTATAATCATGTTCTCTGTTATCACCCATAGCTGCCTATGGGAGAAAAGCAAGCCATTTAGAAGTTGAGAAAAGTGGGAAAATTGATCAGAGCCATTGCACAAGCATTTGGCATAGCCAATATAACAGATTGGAATGTCTTGAAAAAGAAATAAACCACTGGTGTACTAACAACCAGACATGGAACAGGTTGGCCAAGGGAAACAACAGTAGTTGATGACAGTATTATTGAAAAAGTTGGAAAGAAAAATCCAAAAACAGCATTCAGGGACATCACCAACTTCATCCATAGGGGAGGGGTGAAAG
Organism: Neoarius graeffei; assembly: GCF_027579695.1. NCBI lineage: Eukaryota > Metazoa > Chordata > Actinopteri > Siluriformes > Ariidae > Neoarius > Neoarius graeffei. The sequence goes on from NC_083585.1 coordinate 14,281,919, forward strand.
TATCACAATCCACCTTTCAAATAAGACTTCCAGATGCAAACCACTCATCAGCAGTAAGGATCAGAAGATTAGAATGGAATTCACAAAGAAATAAAGAGATGAACCACAAAAGTTCTGGAACCAAGATTAATTTTGACTGAAGTGATTCAAAGGCCAAAGGGTGGAGAAAGAAAAGGATCTGCTCATGCTCTCTCATCAGTCAAGCATGGTGGAGGTAGTAGTATGGCATGGGCTTGCATGGCTGCTTCTGGAACGGTTTCACTAACTTTTATTGATGATTTAACTCATGGTTTTAGCAGAATAATGAATTCAGACATCTACAGAAATGCCAATTTACAGAGAAATGCATCCAATCTACAACCCCAATTCCAAAAAAGTTGGGACAAAGTACAAATTTTAAATAAAAACGGAATACAATGATGTGAAAGTTTCAAAATTCCATATTTTATTCAGAATAGAACATAGATGACATATCAAATGTTTAAACTGAGAAAATGTATCATTTAAAGACAAAAATTAGGTGATTTTAAATTTCATGACAACAACAGATCTCAAAAAAGTTGGGACAAGGCCATGTTTACCACTGTGAGACATCCCCTTTTCTCTTTACAACAGTCTGTAAATGTCTGGGGACTGAGGAGATAAGTTGCTCAAGTTTAGGGATAGGAATGTTAACCCATTCTTGTCTAATGTAGGATTCTAGTTGCTCAACTGTCTTAGGTCTTTTTTGTCGTATCTTCCGTTTTATGATGCGCCAAATGTTTTCTATGGGTGAAAGATCTGGACTGCAGGCTGGCCATTTCAGTACCCGGACCCTTCTTCTACGCAGCCATAATGCTGTAATTGATGCAGTATGTGGTTTGGCATTGTCATGTTGGAAAATGCAAGGTCTTCCCTGAAAGAGATGTTGTCTGGATGGGAGCATATGTTGCTCTAGAACCTGGATATACCTTTCAGCATTGATGGTGTCTTTCCACATGTGTAAGCTGCCCATGCCACATGCACTAATGCAACCCCATACCATCAGAGGTGCAGGCTTCTGAACTGAGCGCTGATAACAACTTGGGTCGTCCTTCTCCTCTTTAGTCTGAATGACACGGCGTCCCTGATTTCCATAAAGAACTTCAAATTTTGATTCGTCTGACCACAGAACAGTTTTCCACTTTGCCACAGTCCATTTTAAATGAGTCTTGGCCCAGAGAAGACGTCTGCGCTTCTGGATCATGTTTAGATATGGCTTCTTCTTTAAACTATAGAGTTTTAGCTGGCAACGGCGGATGGCACGGTGAATTGTGTTGACAGATAATGTTCTCTGGAAATATTCCTGAGCCCATTTTGTGATTTCCAATACAGAAGCATGCCTGTATGTGATGCAGTGCCGTCTAAGGGCCCGAAGATAACGGTCACCCAGTATGGTTTTCTGGCCTTGACCCTTACGCACAGAGATTCTTCCAGATTCTCTGAATCTTTTGATGATATTATGCACTGTAGATGATGATCTGTTCAAACTCTTTGCAATTTTACACTGTCGAACTCCTTTCTGATATTGCTCCACTATTTGTCAGCACAGAATTAGGGGGATTGTTGATCCTCTTCCCATCTTTACTTCTGAGAGCCGCTGCCACTCCAAGATGCTCTTTTTATAGCCAGTCATGTTAATGACCTATTGCCAATTGACCTAATGAGTTGCAATTTGGTCCTTCAGCTGTTCCTTTTTTGTACCTTTAACTTTTCCAGTCTCTTATTGCCCCTGTCCCAACTTTTTTGAGATGTGTTGCTGTCATGAAATTTCAAATGAGCCAATATTTGGCATGAAATTTCAAAATGTCTCACTTTCGACATTTGATATGTTCTCTATGTTCTACTGTGAATACAATATCAGTTCTTGAGATTTGTAAATTATTGCATTCCATTTTTATTTACAATTTGTACTTTGTCCCAACTTTTTTGGAATCGGGGTTGTAATTGGGAGAAACTTCAGCATGCAGCAATACAATGACTTAAAACACATTGCCAATAGACTTCATCAGGGGGAAAAGTGGGAGGCTTTAGACTGGCCAAGTCAATCACTAGAGCTTAACCCATTTCACTTTCTGACGAAGAGACTGATTGGAGAAACCCCCCAAAACAAACAACAAACAAAGAATCTGCAATACAAACCTGGAAAAATATCACAAAAGAACAGTTTGTTGATGTCAGTGGGTCACCAATTTGATACAGTTATTGCAAGCAATGGATATGCAAACAAATGTTATTAATATAAATATCAATTTAAATGTTAAGATGGGTGGCACGGTGGTGTAGTGGTTAGCGCTGTCGCCTCACAGCAAGAAGGTCTGGGTTCGAGCCCCATGGCCGGCGAGGGCCTTCCTGTGTGGAGTTTGCATGTTCTCCCCGTGTCCACGTGGGTTTCCTCCGGGTGCTCCGGTTTTCCCCACAGCCCCACAGTCCAAAGACATGCAGGTTAGGTTAACTGGTGACTCGAAATTGACCATAGATGTGAGTGTGAATGGTTGTCTGTGTCTATGCGTCAGCCCTGTGATGACCTGGCGACTTGTCCAGGGTGTACCCCGCCTTTCGCCTGTAGTCAGCTGGGATAGGCTCCAGCTTGCCTGCGACCCTGTAGAACAGGATAAAGTGGCTAGAAATAATGAGATGAGATGTTAAGATTGTCTGCTCCAATACTTTTGCTCACCTAAACTTGGGTGAAATTCTGGTCTATCCTCACATTCATCTTCATCTTTTGATTTCAAATCCAAATGTTTTCAGTGTGTAGCCAAAACAAAAGAATCAACCTTATATAACAATATTGTATAATATTTATATAACTTATATAACAATATTTTCAGAGGGTACTACGTATATGTATACTTATATCTTGACATATACAATGACCTTGCACCCACAAAAGTTAGCCATATGACAAATAACATTTAATTCAACTGATGAAATGAGAAATCTCATCTCATCTCATTATCTCTAGCCGCTTTATCCTTCTACAGGGTCGCAGGCAAGCTGGAGCCTATCCCAGCTGACTACGGGCGAAAGGCAGGGTACACCCTGGACAAGTCGCCAGGTCATCACAGGGCTTGAAATGAGAAATATTACAGGCTATTTTTATGAACTTTTACTTAGTGAATATTTGTTTTTTTATCATTGGATTGAATGACAAGTTTCTTTAGATGGGATTAAACTTTTCTCTAAATTATTAATGTGTAAGAAATACATTGCGCAACAAGTACTTGTCATTGTTTCTCTAACTTTGATGTTTGCTGAAAATGTGCACCTTTTGCACCGAGGGGGTGTCTGGACTGCACTTTTAAAGGCCCTTTGTACATATTTTTATGACCTTTGTCTCTGTGAAAGCGCACCTTAACATCTCCATCATGCCACATCTGAATTACAATAAATTTCAAGCTTTTGATGGCAGAGTTCCACAGCCCTTTTATCTGCTAAGATTCATTGACATGGGAAAAACACACCTGTCACTTGTGGTATTTAATGTGTAAACCTAAAGGCTGCTTGTTCAACACAGCTAATCCTAAAGATCATGGTTACATTAGGGGGGCATTAAGTTTTTATATGTACCTGACACTTTTGGCCAAAAGCATTTAACAACCGGGCAGAATTGGGGTCGAGCACCACATTCAAAGATGTAATGCAGAGGATCAAATACATGATCATAACCAAATTCTCAGATTTCTATCTGACCACCACACCATCCTTTCAGTTCATTGTCATAAGCATGACACATCCCAATACAACTCACTAATAATTTGTGCTATTCGGACAGAATAAATAATAAAATATTAACTTGTTCAATAAACTTTTGGATTCCCACAGTTTGTTTGACATAACCCAATGACTTTCACATGTGATACATCAGTGAGATGAGTGTCAAGTTTATTTTTATAGTGCTTTTAACAATAGACATTGTCGCAAAGCAGCTTTACAGAAAATTAAAGACTTTAAACATGAGCTAATTTTATCCCTAATCTATCCCCAATGAGCAAGCCTGTGGCAACAGTGGCAAGGAAATACTCCCTCAGATGACACGAGGAAGAAACCTTGAGAGGAACCAGACTCAAAGAGGAACCCATCCTCATTTGGGTGATAACAGACAGTGATTATAAATAACTTGCTTATATAACAGTGTCCTATGTATATAGTCAAAGTATAAGTGTGAAACCAGGAAATTCATTGCAGTTTAACATGAAGTCTGTTTTGTGGAAGTTATAAAGTGTTCACTGATGGAAACTTGAGTGCAAAACTGTTCATGAGAACTACAGTCCTAAAGTTACCAAGTCAACTGCCATCCTCAGCCATAAAAGCATTACTGTAAGTGTCCAGAGCCATCTTCCAAGTGCGACTTTCGACTGTCCATCTGGGGTCATCCTCCACAGGAGAAATGTGATGAGACACCAGCCAGACATAGGGCATCAGATGGATCAGGTAGGTCCGAGGAGCAGAAGAGGTCGGCATCTTGGGCTCAGGATTGACATGTAACTCAGAGGGAAAGACAGAGTGTGTGTGTGGGGGGGGGGGAGAAAGCACAGGTTGTTAGGTATGCCCAGTGTCACCTAATGGGTAAGAACAGTATACATTTTGCACTGAGTGCAAGCAGGGACTCCAGCAAAACTAATTATGACAGCATAACTAAAAGGGAGAGCCAAAAGGTAACACAGGCATGAGGGCGCCCCGGGACATAAAGCAGCCAGCCACTACACCGTCAACAAACCCGAGTGAGTGAGCAAGTGGGGGGCTGACAGCATCCATACATCCCAGTTTACCAAGACACTCTATACCTGAGGACCTTCCAGATCTACTCCTTTACCTAATAAAACTATTAACAAAAGGCTTGACTAAACAGATGTTTTCAGCCTAGACTTAAACACTGAGACTGTGTCTGAGTCCCAAACACTACTTGGAAGGCTGTTCAATAACTGTGGGGCTTTGTAAGAAAAGGCTCTGTCCCTTATGTAGCCTTCACTATATGAGGTACCAGCAGATAGCCTGCACCTTTTGATCTAAGTAGGCGTGTTGGGTCATAAAGGACCAGAAGTTTGCTCAGGTACTGTGGTGCGAGAACATTCAGTGCTTTAAAGGTCAATAGTAGTATTTTATAATCAATACGAAATTTGATTGGGAGCCAATGAAGTGTGGATAAGACAGAAGTGATGTGGTCATATCTTCTAGCTCTAGTAAGGACTTCTACCTCTAGTAAGGACTGCTGCATTTTGAACTAACTGGAGCTTGTTTATGCACTTATTGGAACATCCAGAGAGTAAGGCATTACAATAATCCAACCTAGAAGTAACAAAAGCATGAGCTAGTTATTCTGTGTCATGTAGTGACATTATATTTCTTATCTTAGCAATATTTCTGAGATGAAAGAAAGCTATTCAGGTAATGCGTTTCGAAATATGAGTTTCAAACTAAAGGCTGGAGTCAATGATCACCCCGAGGTCTTTTACTGCTGCACGTGAAGAAACAGAAAGGCCATCCAGAGTGAGTCATATTTTGCAAAAACTACCAGTTCATCAGTGTTGTGCAAGTTCACACTTTTTTTGAACTAGTTCAAGTTCAGTTCAAACATGTTAAAAGTGAACTGGTCACGTTCATAGTTCACAGTTTTAATTCTGAACTAGTTCAAAGTTCAGTTCATTTTACTTTTAGGCAGGATATGAAAATAAAGACTAAAATCATATGCTACATTCTAGCTCAAAACTACTCACATATTATAGATATTATATTCTATCACACAAAATGGAAGTTATTGTACATACTATATATGGAAAAAAGACAAAATATTTTGATTTCTTCACTGACTCAACCACTGCACCAAAACGTTACACGTGACTTCAAACAAATGCTTTCAGTTTCAACTAACAGTAACTTCTAATAAACTAGTCTGATGAACGAGGGTTTCTCAACTTTACTTAGTGGTTGTAAATCTTCCACAATGTAGTCAATAATCAGTTTATCTACCTGCTGCTGGGAGACAGTGCTACTCTTGAAGGCTGCAGGCAGTGTGACTTGGATTTTGGGATTTTGGCAGGGGATCTTCTTGCCCTTTCCCTTCTGATCCTCGAGGACTTGCATATATGCTTTGAAACTGGACAGATGCTTCAACTCAATGTGTCGTTTCAAATTTGAGAACGACATTGTCGATGTTCTTACTTGTTTTTTTCAGGAAAGGTGGACAGAGCTTACACAGAAAGGTAAGGTTTTTACCGTCTGAGTCTTTGTGTGAAATTGTGTAAAATTGCTGTAAATAACCATGAGGAGCCTCATAACCTATGGTCATGAGCTTTGGGTAATGACAGAAAGAACAAGATCGCGGATACAAGCGGCTGAAATGAGTTTCCTTCGCAGGGTGGCTGGGCGCTCCCTTAGAGATAGGGTGAGAAGCACAGTCACTCGGGAGGAGCTCGGAGTAGAGCCGCTGCTCCTCCACATCGAGAGGAACCAGCTGAGGTGGCTCGGGCATCTTTTTCGGATGCCTCCTGGACGCCTCCCTGGGGAGGTGTTCCAGGCATGTCCCCCCGGGAGGAGGCCCCGGGGAAGACCCAGGACACGCTGGAGGGACTATGTCTCTCGGCTGGCCTGGGAACGCCTCGGTGTTCTTCCCGAGGAGCTGGCCGAGGTGTCTGGGGAAAGGGAAGTTTGGGCTTCCATGCTTAGACTGCTGCCTCCGCGACCCGGTCCTGGATAAGCGGAAGAAGACGAGACGAGACGAGACGAGAAACCATGAGGAGAATCCGTCTCATCTGTGTTCTCCGTGCCGCTACTTGAACTTTCACTGGCCATGTTGCTGTGAGTGTGCGCCGGCTGTGGTGTGCGCTCTGTCTGCTGCCTGTAGCTAGGGAATGCTGGGTTACGCCTACTCTGCTCTGCTGCATCATGGGTAACGTAGTATGGAGCCAAATCATAGAGCCATCCACTATCTCCGGCTTCACACTACGTTATCCATGATGCATTGCACACACGCGGCACCTCAGGGCAGTGAGTGACAACAACATCAGACTGACAGTGAAGTAGTAGAACGTAAAATATCTTGCAAGTAGACGTGCCACTCGATTCATCAGGTTTCATGTTTCATTCATCTTCATGTTTGTCGTTCATGTCGCATAATTTGAACGAATTCACGTTCAAGTTCTTTCATTACAAAGTTGTTGCGTTCAGTTCAAAATTCATGGAAAAACGAGCGTGTTCAATGAACGCGTTCTTTTGAATGCGTTCATGCACAACACTACAGTTCATCCTATCAGAGGGAAAGTGGTTTACATGAAGTGTTCGAGATCTTAATATAATTAGATATTACAACCTTTCAGCTGTTGCTTTAAGCAACTTGTTCTGTCAATTAATTTAATTATAAAGAGTTTCACACAGTGCTTAAAATCTTTGGCTCATCCCACATGTGAGAGTTTCAGATCCTGAATGCCTCTAGCGTTACCCTTCCTTGGCAGACAAATTAAATTCCTTTCTTTCAGACTCAGACTTGCCTGGATCCTGTTGGCTACATGTTGTGTAGATCTTGGTCTTGGCAGTATCATGCTTGGGAAATACTTTTCTCATCTACACCAAGTTGAACCAAAAGCAGGAGTTTCAACATGTTATTGGAGTGATATTACCTATTGCAATCACTCATATTTCATGAAAAAAAGGCAAAGAAGGGCCAGATAGAGGAGGAAGTGGAGAGTCACATTATGGTTAAATTCCAAAAATCCCTCCAACCAAAGTCAACAATTATATGAAAGGAAGTCATGCTGTTTTTTAAATGAATTGTTCTTAAAAGGAATCCCCCCCCCCCAAAAAAAAAAAGATTTCGACATTCGAGTTGAAAGACATTCCATGAGACAGTCTGCACAAGGTTAATTTGTCCAGAGTTGGAGCAACACAAAGGGAGATTAATAAGTTACAATGTCCTTAGTAGAGCTTTGATGGCCTTCCTGTTAAACATAGACTTTGAACATGAAGTCTACTGCAGTTAAAAAGTCTACTGCAGTTAAACAGTTATCATATTTAAATCTATATCATATTTATCATTTTTATCATATTTCTGAGCTAAAGGTTAGAAAGCAAAGTTAGTCACCCCTTTGCACGAGTGGATGATATGATAGTTTTAATTTTAAGTGAAGGTCTTCTGTATCATGGCACTGCTATCCTTTAAAGAAATTAAGAAATTATCTAAATGCAAGAGGACAGCAATTTGATAGATTGATTTGTTTGTATTGTTCTCACAGGACATGGTTTTATTATGTACTTATGTAAAAGGGCATGCTAAGATGCTGAAGCACATTCCTCAGGTGCTACAGTCACTAACATGCATTCCTGGCATTTGTCTCATGTTATATTATACCATTATTATATCATGGGATTTACATTTAACACCAGTCTCTTGGGTTATTTTATGTTCTTAAAGGAGATATGCAGAACCTTTATTTTTAAATACATTTCTGAATGGATAGTATCTCCATCTTTGACTCTTGTATGCTGCATAAATGGGAATAAAAAATATATATATTTTTGAGAGTTAAAATTGACCGCAAAGTTGGCATTCGAGCTGCCCCGCTGAGCCAGCCAGCCCTGAGTGCATGACGTCACAGCAGGAACCGGTTTTAAGGCCATTGACAGCTATATACCAAAGTCATATAAATAAAAATTTATGGTGAAAGTAAGAAATACCATTACTGATTTGCTTAACTAAGACTGATTTGACTTCATTGATTGTGGGTTGACTCTCATTAAAACAGGATAGGTGTTATAACTTATGCAACATACATGTACATGCATGCATTTTCACTGATAAAACATAAAAGGCTAATTAAATAATCAGATGAACTGAGACAATCACATTCTGAAGCAAATTAAATCTTATACTGGTAACTTAAATACACAATACAAGTTACATGTATTAATCTAATGCCGCTTTTCCACTACAAACGCGGCTGAGTCGGGCTGAGCCGTGCCGTGCTGAGTCGGGCTGAGCGGGGCTGTTGGAGTTGCATTTCGACTACAACCGCGCTGAACCGCGCTGGCTGGAAGTGGGTGGACACATTGGGTGGAGTTAGCGAAAGTGGGTGGACGTCAGGTGATGTCGTTAAGCAGCGCAAACAGTGACATCAGTGATCTTTTAAGCGGTAGTCTCACGACCCGGATAGTAAACAATAAACATGGAGGACATGGAGTCGTTAGTGTTGCTGGTCTTGGTGCTGTGGCTTGTTGTCACCGACAACGCGGACAGATACTGGCAAGAGCGTATAGATGAGGCGAGGCGCATAAGGCTTCAGAAATTCTCGTAATTCGTAATTATTCTCCTTCCGGGTTTGCGGTGTTTACAGATCCCAGCGCGCTCGCGGGGCGTGTGTGGGCATGTGAGGACACTCCTCCTCACCAATCAGTGCACAGGGGAGTGTCTGCTCACGCCCCTAGCCCCACTCGGCACGGCTTGGCTCGCTTCAGCCCCACTCCAAAACGGTGCGAGTTTTAGGGGCTAAGCAGGGCTGAAACGAGCTGAGTCGTGCTGGTTTTTGATAGTCGAAACGCGAGCCGTGTCGGGCTGAAGTGAGCTGAAGCGAGCTGAAGTGAGCTGAAAAAGGGTAGTGGAAAAGGGCCATAAATGCAGGTAAACAATGAGTGTTCTTGTTTTGTATCCAAATGAGAGTCAGGGCTTACCTGTCTGTGCACTCATTCTCCATTTTCTCCATACTGAGTACTCTGCCATTACTGCTTAGCTCAGGCAGTTACTAAAACCCAGGATGGGATGGGACATCACCAGTTTTAGCAACAACCATGGGGAGGTCACTGCCCAAGTGATAATATGTCATGTCCCGTCCCATCCCGTTCTGTTCCGTCCTGGGTTTTAGCAACAACCCTCGGCTTACACTCCAGGAGAACTGGTGCAACTGAACTTGCTTTCCTTTTCTTGTAGTTTTCTTTTCCTTTAATTATTGGTACTGCACCCTCTTTCAGTATGGGCTTATAGCCAATGCTCCTCAACAGATCAGAGGTCTCGTACGAGTCTTCAGTAAAACGTCCACAGCAGAGGAGAGATCACTTCACAGGCGCCCAACGTGCCTGTGAACTTCTCGCAAAACATGTCCAAATCTTTGCAGTTTGAACATTCTTGGGTCATGAATGCAACATAAATCCACCTTCTGTCATGTTGCTGCACCCACCAGCAACACATCTACGTGGCATGGTGATAAATTAGCTCAAAATAGAAGCTTGAAGTTGCAGTCAGCTCTGTATTTTAGTATAGCAAAAATGGTGATGAAACCGATAGCCTTCCTGTGGTGACATCACAGATGTCAAGGTCATTCACTCAGACCACTACCTACATTAATCGTTTTAATCGTAAAAATTACTATATTAGATTTATTGTTAACGTTTAAAACTATTCCTTTACCATTCTTGAGGTCTCAAGGCATTTATAAACAAAAAGTGAGGCCATGGTTTTGCGTATCTCCTTTAAACTAGTCAGATTATTATTGTAAAAAGAAATCAATTTCAAATACTCAAGACATAATAACTTCTTTATTGTCTTTGGTTGTCCTTCACTATTAGTTGACTATAAGTCAGCTTATAGTGAAGCTTATAAACTTAGTTAATTTGACAGCTGAAGAGCAGGTGCAGGGCTGACTACTAGGACCAGAAAAATGTGGGAACACAAGGTAAACCTGGACCTCTAGGTAAAGTTCAGTAGCTGTGTCAAGATAATGAGATAAAAGTCTCTGCAGCAAATCTTCTGTTTCCCCTCAAACACTCATCTAGAGAATGACATTTGCACTGGAATCCTGAGGGTCTCCCAGGGCTCTCACAACACAGTATTTATGTGTCACCTGCTGAGAAAATATATCACTTCTACAGGATAGGATATATTTTAAGGAAAACAAACAAAAATGCTTTTTCAGGTATGTCCACGAGATGAACTTGTGGAAATAGAATAAAATCACTGACTTTTGTATTTACAAATCAGATTTTTTGATATTTTTTTGCCCTAAAAAGCTAAATTAAAACCTAAAATAAAACCTGCCCCTCCAGGAAAAAAAAGTATATATTTTTAATATATAAAAAACATAATTTATATGAACAATTTAGAAGACATAAGAATAATATATGCATATCAACAAATTGTTGAATAAATGATTTATGGTATAAAGATGGACTGCATACTTCACAGGTGACATTTCAGTGCAGAGAACAGCAAAGGTACAAAAGTGGATTGAAGCATTCTAAATGTCTTGTGTAAACAGTGAAGGACTACAGGTATAGGGCTCTTTCTGATCTTCCTCATCCTGTTCCAGAAGTTTCTCTAAAGCTAGGGTGCCCTCTGAGGATGGAGCAGGTTCCTCCTGCTGAGGTTCTGGATCAGACACAGGCATGGGCAGAAGCTGGGAAGCCACATTCTGTGGGCAGGGGGACAAGGGTGGGGCCCATGGAATGTATGCCAGTGAGCCATCTTGGACATCTATCTGGGGCAGACCTGAACTGGAGGAGCTTATGGTCTGGAGCAGATACAGGGATAAGAGGCAGATAAGGAAGCGTTAAGGACTGAGTTAACATTTGCCAAGCATTTCACGTAGAAAGTTCATCATTATGGCTTGGGTTATAGCTTACCCCAAGGTTGGTGAAAAGAGGGGTATGGGCCAGGGTGAGAACAGAGGACGGGCCCACCACTGCATAGCTGGGACACACAGGCTGGACATACATGTCACTTGTAAGGGAGGGGAGAGTGGAGAGAGTCTGCTCATGTTGAAAATATTCAGGAGGAGCCCAGTGACCCAGGGGCTGAAAAGCAGCTGTACTGCTGGGCTGAGCAACCCAACCAGGACACAGAGCACCAACATCTACAACTGATTCAGTCAGAGCACTTTGACTGCTTCCTGCAAAACCAGAAGACCCTTCAGACAATAATCATGGTGTGAGAAATCTGGAGCCATATGGTAAACAAACAAACTATCAATTACAAACTCAAAACTATCCTGTTCCAATATTACTCACCAACGTGTGCATATGAAGGCAAAGCATTGTTGGGAATCACGACCTGCTGATTGCATGAAAAGAATAAGTGGCATATACTTGACTTCAGTATGTATAATAAAATGATCTAATATGCAGTGTATCTGAAAAAAAAATATCCAGTGAAAAATCATTTTAAAGTACAAGGAACTAGAGATGGACACTGTTTGGACATCCTCTGTGAGTAAACAGGATGGACTATGTGGAAATCACTGAGAAAAAAGTTGAAGTGAAGTAGTAGTGCAGGACAGAGTCAGAGTAAGTCAGTGAAGAATAGGAATGAGCAAAACTCTTTTAATATGAATCTGATATATTTTATACGGTTGTGTATATTTATGTTTTCATGGGTTGTCAGGTATAATTATGAAGTTGGCAGGCAAGAACCTTGGCAAGGTTGCATGCTGATTTGCATAGGCCTAGTGCCCTGTGGCAATATGGGGGAATGGTTTAACTGTCATGGAAAAACACCTGGATTATATAAGGACAAAAATCCCCCTGAAGTTTGGCTGCTTTACAGCCCCCTTCACTTAAATGAATTTAAATGTCCAGCTGATTCTCAGCAGGGCATGTCTACTTCCTTGATTATAAAGTAAATCCGTCACTTGATAACCTGAACAGGATATAATCTCTAGATTATCTGGCACAAGTCATTCCTCATCTCTCTCTCTCTCTCTTGCCTTTTTACTGACAGGGAGTTGCCTGTCTGATAATGTGTGTGTTTATACAGAACTCGAAATTTGCGGTGGTTCGATTGCCCGAGGCGACTTAATTTGTCATTTGGTGGGTAATTCTTGTCACTAGCCAGCCCGGCTGGCTAGTTGAAAATAAAAAATACATATGAAGCGAAGATTCGGACTAGAGCTGTGCGATATATCGAATATACTCGATATATCTCCGGAAATTCTGTGTGAGATACATATAATTATTATATCGTAACTATCGAGTATTTTATGGTCATCTGCCAACTTGCGTTTGTTTCGTGTTTGTTGCGTTTGTTTAAAACCTTTTCCGGTGGTTTTCTCCCTGTCCCTCAGGCAGTAACGTGAGAGTCTGCCTAAGGGTAAAAAAAAACAATAACGTCACACACTCGCCAACCAATCCCGGGCGACATCTCGGTACTGAAAGGAACTTGCGGGAAGATTTCCTAGTTTCGGTTTACAGCGCTGACTCAGTTCGTGCAATCGCTGGTGTTGCATAGGCTACCGTGTAAGCTCTGTCAATTTCAGCGACAAATTAAAAATGGAAGTGGACGAATTGGTTCCTAAAAGACCTAAAAGGTCAGTCATCTGGCATTTTTTTGGATATTGCGAGGAGGACGTGGAACAGCAAATGCCAGTTTGTAAAGTGTGCAAAAAAAAACAGTATCAAAATACTCGGCTCTTGAAATAAATGCACATTAGTCATGAACAATGGTAACTACTCTCTTTTATGTTATTTTTGACAGAAGTAAAATTCATACATGAACAAATTTTGGCGAGTTGATTTTCTGTTTGGCTAGTTACTTTGGGAAGGTAACTAGTCCGGCTGGCTGGTGAAAAAATATATGAATTTCGAGCCCTGATATTATATATATATATATTTTTTTTTTTTTTTTTTTTTTTTTTTTTTTGTGTGTGTGTGTGTGTGTGTGTGTGAGTGAGTGATTGTTTTCTCACTGCAGTTGGGGGCACTGGTTTGGCTGTATTTCCTCTCTTTCTGCGCAGCAGTTCTTTCACAGGGTCTTTGACTCTAACACCCTGGTATGGTTTAGATGCAGCCTGCTCCGAGAGTGCTATGGACAAACACACAACACACATTTGCATTAGAAGCCAAAATTAGGGTTTTTCCAGATATATTAGGTATGAGTTGAAAATAAGGACATTCTCAAGTAACGTGGCAGGATTTTTCTCTGTATATTTCAGGAGGAGTGGCTGTTTAATGATTTATGAAATGCAAGCGTCAGTGTGGAAAAAATATAAGAGCACTGATGAAAAGGACATCAGTTTTTCATCTATTCACAGAGCAAGACATTATCAGCAACATTCCTTGACAGACATTCACTTATAATCATTATTTGTGCTTAATCAAAATGTTATTCTCATATCGTCATTTAAACTGCAATCATTTTTTCATGAGTCATTTTTCTGTGGAACATGATATCCTGTAATAAGTAAACCTGGACTCACACACCCTTAGAAAGAATCTTGATTGGTCAACATTTACTTTCTTGAGCAGAGTTTTTATTTGTTTAAATAAAGGAATAGATTTTCTGTACTCATATTGGCCAACTGATAAATGTTTTACCTGCATGCAGGGTGCATTGTAGGCACAATTGATGACATCCATGCTAACCACATTGACCAAGACAAATTAGTCTTGGTAAATGTGCAGACAACAGACAAATTAATACTAACTTGGTCACTATGTCTCATATTATTAAATGAACTTTGTACTTTGCTCTCAAACTCCAGTGGCTATTTTCTGAGCATGCTTGATTGTAAAACAGAAAAACAGAGTGAGTGGTAACAGCAATGTGCCTCTTTACTTAGTCATATACCTATGTATTATGCTTATATTATAGATTTTGCTGATTAATAAGAAAAGTTGAGAATGTGTTCTGATGCTTGCAGAATTACTGAGGAGTGGAAAATTGGAAAACAATTAGATTTTTTTTTTAATTGTTGAAAGTTTTTTTTTTAAGATTAAAAATTTGGATGCATACTTCCAAATTTAGGGTGGCATGGTGGTGCAGTGAACAACATTGTTGTCTCACAGCAAGCAGGTTCTGGGTTCAAACCTTGTGTTTTTGTATGGAGTTTGCATGTCCTCCATGTGCCTGTGTGGGTTTCCTCCCATAGTCCAAAGAATTGGGACTAGGATTAGGTCAACTGACTACTCTAAATTACCCATAAGTGTGATCATGAGTGTGAACAGCTGTTTGTCTCTCTGTGTTAGCCCTGCGATAGATTGGCGACCTATCCAGGGTGTACCCCTGCTTCTTGTCCAATGTCAGCTGGGATTGGCTCCAGCTCACCTGTGACCCACAATGGATAAATGGTAGAGAAAATGAATGAATGAATGACCATAACATGAGCATAGTATATTTATTTCTTTCATGCCTCATATCCTGTTGGTATGTAACTGATATATATCATTTTTGTAAGTGTTACCTCACCATTAATATCTGATTAGCTGTTGCATACCGGTACACTAAGTATTTTAAATTGTACATTATGTCCTATTAAATTAATGATATAGCAATGTATTATTAGTAACTGAATATAATTTACACTTTTGACACACTTTTTAACAGTTTAAAAATGTTCTATTACATATTGTGATATGTGCACTCATTTTTCTGTTAATTAATGGACAATCTCTGGAATATCTCAACATTTTCTCTATCTCAGATTTATGAAAATATTTTTACCTTCAAAATGGATTGAAATGAGATAATCAGACTGAGATATGAACTAACAGTTGCATTTTATAACCCTTATAAGAGCAAGGAGTCATTCTGCAAATTACAAGCGTGACAGGATTTCAGGGACCTGAAAAGAGGAAGCTTTGCAGCTGTGCACCCTTCTTTTTTTTGGCAGGAAGGCGGTAATTGTGATGTTTTGCATATCAACATTAAGCCACCAACTACCAACACAAGTACAACACTTCATTATTATTATTATTATTATTATTATTATTATTATTATTATTATTATTATATAGGGTTATGTATATGAGATTTTCCAAATGATAAGGAATATACAAAAATAAAATTATATTGAGCATAGTGTGTCTGAAACATAATGTGTCTCCACTATTGCTCTCCACACTGAGTGATTTTTACCTCTTCTTAAAAAAAAAATCTTTTTCAGATGATTCCATAATAAATTCACAATGAAATGATTGATTATCAAAGAGAAACTTGCTAATATACATCATCACCTGTCATTATTATCACATAGCCCGCAGAAACATCATGTCAGCATGAAGATGACATTCAACAGAACAAGAAGTAAAATACTAATATTCTCACTTATACATCAGACAGCACCTGCTTTGATCTTTCTTTCCCCTGGCATGCATCATTGTAAAATATTCATTCTAACATTTTTCACATAAACCATAAAAAACTGACCATAAGTGAAGTAAGGCTATATTGATGTTGATATGCTATAGATAAATATGAGATTATACAATGTTTTCACAGAATATTAACATGGCAGATACAGCTTCAAATGGATCAAATTGATTAATTACTGGAATTAATTAATTACCAGGAGTACACTACGTAAGGGTTGCATGGATTTGTGTCCTGGTCCTATTAGTATAGCAAAATTAACATAAAAAAGAAAGTGTGTGTAAAATTAATTTATATTAATTAATTAAATTAAGTAATTAAATGAGCTTATAAATTAATTACATAATATGTATATAAAACATAATGACACGTGTCACGAGTCTTTCCCAAAATATACTGTATGTACATTGGAAAAGCATGTAAATGTATATTCAAAAGTTTGTACTTACATTTTCCCATGTGCATAATCTGATATGTGTTATTATAATATAGTTCTAGTCATTCAAATGACCACTAACACACTAATTCACCTCAGAAGTGTACCACTTATTGCCTGAGTGGCCTGCTTTATAAAAGCAACAGCAATGCAGTTTCAAGTGATGTCACCACAATGCAGATCACGAGTTTCCCATTTAATTTAAATGTTACTTCTTGCCTTTGAAGATGGCTAGAGTTTTAATACTGTTTTAATATTCTAAATACATTGGAACATGTCTGTAATTTTCTCTCTTTTTATAATTTTGGATTTAGAGTTAGGACTGAAAACAGCTCACAGCCACTTTGGTCACACACAGTATTGTATACTGTAGATTTTCAGGCCATGTCTCTAAGAAATGAAGAAAAAAATCTGGATATGTAATATGTTGCGTATAAATTAAATTAAGTCTGGTAAATTGCACATATCTGAAAGTCTTCTTAAAGTTTTCTTAAAGGAGATGAAGTTGTTCAAATCTGGTGCCTAAATGATGTTTGTGGGAGTTTCAAACCCAGCTGAAACCCCCTTGCAAGTCAATTTATCAGTGTCAAAAGGGAAACACCTGCTTAGATTTTGAGGTTCACTGACCATCCGAGCTCTTGAATGCTCAACACATCCTTTCTCAGCTCTACTCTATGTTAATTCAGCAGCAAGCAGCCAACATTCTTTACGTGAACAAAATAAAAGTAGAATAGATTTAGCAATGCAGTGGACCAGTAACAGTCATAGCAGACAATTTATCACATTAAGAGCATGAAGCTCATACTTGGCAGAAATGTAATATGATAATTAATTATCGTAATTAGCATGTCAATAGACTAATAACTAGTCTGTCTGACACCACCTGTGACCATTTGTACACTCAGATGAAATAGAAAATGTAGAAGAAATCCAACACTTACTGTAGTTTATCAGGGTGTGAAAGTATACTTTTCTCCCAGTACCCAAATGAAATGCACCACAGCTTTAAACAGTTGATGCATTTGAAAATGTTCTAATGCAAAGCACAGTGGTGTCCCAATGCAAAGAGGCAATTTCCATAGGCAGTGGATATGAAACAAAGCAGTGCACTTTATCTATCTATCTATACAACCCCGATTCCAAAAAAGTTGAGACAAAGTACAAACTGTAAATAAAAACGGAATGGAATGATGTGGAAGTTTCAAAATTCCATATTTTATTCAGAATAGAACATAGATGACATATCAAATGTTTAAACTGAGAAAATGTATCATTTAAAGAGAAAAATTAGGTGATTTTAAATTTCATGACAACAACACATCTCAAAAAAGTTGGGACAAGGCCATGTTTACCACTGTGAGACATCCCCTTTTCTCTTTACAACAGTCTGTAATAGGTCATGTTAATGACCTATTGCCAATTGACCTAATGAGTTGCAATTTGGTCCTCCAGCTGTTCCTTTTTTGTACCTTTAACTTTTCCAGCCTCTTATTGCCCCTGTCCCAACTTTTTTGAGATGTGTTGCTGTCATGAAATTTCAAATGAGCCAATATTTGGCATGAAATTTCAAAATGTCTCACTTTCGACATTTGATATGTTGTCCATGTTCTATTGTGAATACAATATCAGTTTTTGAGATTTGTAAATTATTGCATTCCGTTTTTATTTACAATTTGTACTTTGTCCCAACTTTTTTGGAATCGGGGTTGTGTGTGTGTATATATATATATATATATATATATATATATATATATATATATATATATATATATATAAGCCCAATTCCAAAAAAGTTATGATGCTGTGTAAAACATAAATAAAAAGAGAATGCAATGATTTGCAAATCCTTTTTTTTTTTTTTTTTTAAATAAGCACTCTTAATTTGATGCCAGCAACAAAAGTTGTGACATGGGCAACAAAAAACTGGGAAAATTGTTGAATGTTCCAAAATCACCTGTTTGGAACATTCTACAGGTAAACAGGTTACTTTGTAATTGGAAAGGCTCAGTTGTGTCACAAGCAAGGATGGGATGAGGTCAAAAGGGAGCCGTCAGGGCCTTCTAGGCCTTCAGAGAAGCCAAAACATATCAGTGTTTCAAATGTTATACAACCCCGATTCCAAAAAAGTTGGGACAAAGTACAAATTGTAAATAAAAACGGAATGCAATAATTTACAAATCTCAAAAACTGATATTGTATTCACAATAGAACATAGACAACATATCAAATGTCGAAAGTGAGACATTTTGAAATTTCATGCCAAACATTGGCTCATTTGAAATTTCATGACAGCAACACATCTCAAAAAAGTTGGGACAGGGGCAATAAGAGGCTGGAAAAGTTAAAGGTACAAAAAAGGAACAGCTGGAGGACCAAATTGCAACTCATTAGGTCAATTGGCAATAGGTCATTAACATGACTGGCTATAAAAAGAGCATCTTGGAGTGGCAGCAGCTCTCAGAAGTAAAGATGGGAAGAGGATCAACAATCCCCCTAATTCTGTGCCGACAAATAGTGGAGCAATATCAGAAAGGAGTTCGACAGTGTAAAATTGCAAAGAGTTTGAACATATCATCATCTACAGTGCATAATATCATCAAAGGATTCAGAGAATCTGGAAGAATCTCTGTGCGTAAGGGTCAAGCCCGGAAAACCATACTGGGTGCCCATGATCTTCGGGCCCTTAGACAGCACTGCATCATATACAGGCATGTTTCTGTATTGGAAATCACAAAATGGGCTCAGGAATATTTCCAGAGAACATTATCTGTAATGGGCTCAGGAATATTTCCAGAGAACATTATCTGTGAACACAATTCACCGTGGCATCTGCCGTTGCCAGCTAAAACTCTTTAGTTCAAAGAAGAAGCCGTATCTAAACATGATCCAGAAGCGCAGACGTCTTCTCTGGGCCAAGGCTCATTTAAAATGGACTGTGGCAAAGTGGAAAACTGTTCTGTGGTCAGACGAATCAAAATTTGAACTTCTTTATGGAAATCAGGGACGCCGTGTTATTCGGACTAAAGAGGAGAAGGACAACCCAAGTTGTTATCAGCGCTCAGTTCAGAAGCCTGCATCTCTGATGGTATGGGGTTGCATTAGTGTGTGTGGCATGGGCAGCTTACACATCTGGAAAGACACCATCAATGCTGAAAGGTATATCCAGGTTCTAAAGCAACATATGCTCCCATCCAGACGGCATCTCTTTCAGGGAAGACCTTGCATTTTCCAACATGACAATGCCAAACCACATACTGCATCAATTACAGCATCATGGCTGCATAGAAGAAGGGTCTGAGTACTGAACTGGCCAGCCTGCAGTCCAGATCTTTCACCCATAGAAAACATTTGGCGCATCATAAAACGGAAGATATGACAAAAAAGAATAAAGACAGTTGAGCAACTAGAATCCTAAATTAGACAAGAATGGGTTAACATTCCTATCCCTAAACTTGAGCAACTTGTCTCCTCAGTCCCCAGACGTTTACAGACTGTTGTAAAGAGAAAAGGGGATGTCTCACAGTGGTAAACATGGCCTTGTCACAACTTTTTTGAGATGTGTTGTCATGAAATTTAAAATCACCTAATTTTTCTCTTTAAATGATACATTTTCTCAGTTTAAACATTTGATATGTCATCTATGTTCTATTCTGAATAAAATATGGAATTTTGAAACTTCCATATCATTGCATTCCATTTTTATTTACAATTTGTACTTTGTCCCAACTTTTTTGGAATCGGGGTTGTATTTAATTTCTTTCATTCTTTAATTTCTTTCATAATAATTTCATTATAATTATTCACTTCTATTTCTAATTTGGCCTTATTTTCTATCAAATTTGCTTCAGAAATGAAAGGTTTACTGTCCTGAAAACATTAAAACAGAGTTATCTTGTTTGTTGTCTCTAGGATGAGAACAGTTTAGAGCTGCATCACTCATTGGTGAGGACTTCATTGCTGGGACAGAAGGCCATGGCAGTGTATGTTTATGTAGGTAGATTTTAATTTTATGTAGATTTTTATTTATAGTGGGAGGGAACAAAAATTTATTGCCCTCAGTCTTCTCAAAGGCCAGTGCAAGCTTAACCGCAAGTCAGCGCCATCACAGAGACATGTTATGTAGATTTTTATTTATAGTGGGAGGGACCAAAAATTTATTGCCCTCAGTCTTCTCAAAGGCCAATGCAAGTTTAACCGCTTGTCAGCGCTGTCAGTGCAGCAGTGAATTCACCTTCCAGGCGGTGTAGCGTTCATCAGTCATGTTAGCGAATGCTAATAAAGCAGTCAAGCCAGTGCTATCGAGAGCAAGTAGCACAGGCTAAGGACAGAGAAACTAAGATTTCTGTCTCCAGACTCTTCTTCCACGCACATGTTTTAAAGGTTTTTTTTTGTTGTTGTTAATTTCCCCAAATCCTTCTATTGTAAAATACGTTAATTTGTTGGGTTCCACTATTGTTTCTAATGGGGCGTTAATTAGTGTAACACGCTTGTGTGCATTATCGTGCTTGGGCTGTCTGGAAAGGGGTAAGCTGGCTTCGTGAATCCTGCATGGACAATATTCATTAATACAGTATACATTTTTTATTTTTCCCAATATATGATGTTTATTTTTTGATGTAAGAATGTTTTGACACACATTTGCTGTTTGTATTGGATCAAATATATAAATTAGCATCGTAAAATTTTGTGAGAAACATTGAGTGTTTATCTGAGTAGCAATTTGGCTGGGCGATAACTGGTGCATTATGTTGTCGGGATGCCAGAATTCTTTCCCGTCTCTGTGTGTTGATTGCCCTGTCATTCATTGTTTTCCAGAATAAATGCTGACAGATGAACTCTTCGGCTCCTCTGCATCATCTATTGGCTGCACAGAGACTTTTAGTTATTATTAGGAGTAACTGACTGGTTACAGTTGGTTACACACACTCGCCCCAGTACTTTTCACTCAGACTTAAATATTCACTTCCCTATGTAAATTACTTAGTTACATTTAAAATCAACATCGACAACTACACACAATGGCGCTACCTGGCACTCTGCCACTAATCCCTTGCAAAAATCCTTTGCCTTGTTGCCTTTTTGGTGTGTCTAGCTAAGTTTTGGCTGAGCTTAAGTCCCAGCTCTAATAGTAATGGTTTGCCACTGGGCAAGGTTGCGCAAATAGTCCAACAGTTTAAGAATAACATTTCTCAACATACAATTGCAAGGAATTTAGGGATTTCACCATCAACAATCCACAATATCATCAAAAAATTCACAGAATCCAGGGAAATCTCTGCACATTAGGTGCAAGGCCGAAAACTAAAATTGAACATCAGTAACCTTCAGTCCCTCAGGCAGCATGAAAAACTGACATGATTGTATTAAGGACATTACTACATGGGTTCAGGAACATTTAGGAAAACTATTGTCAGTTTGCATGATAGATTGCTATCATGCAAAGCAAAAGCCATATATCAACAACAATCCAGAAACACTGTTGAATTCTCTGGGTCTGAGCTTATCTGAGGTGGACTGACAAAGTGGAAAAGTGTGCTGTGGTGTGATGAGTCCACATTTCGAATTGTTGTTGGAAATCATGGACATTGTGTCCTCCAGGCTAGAGAGGAAAAGGACCATCCAGATTGTTACTAGCACAAAATTCAAAAGCCAGCATCTGTGATGGTATAGGGGTGTGCTAATGCCCATGGCACAGATAACTTTCACATCTGTGAAGGCACCAATGCTGAAAGGTACACTCAGGTTTTGGAGCAACATATGCTGCTGTCCAGATGATGTCTTTTTCATGGATGTCTCTGCTAATTCCAGCAAGACAATGCTAAGCCACATTCTGCACATGTTACAGTAGTGCGGCTTAGGAGTGTAGGAGCTAAACTGTTCACAAAAAACAATAACAATTAATACTGTGCTTTACATGTAGCTGTATAGCCTAAAATATACTGTTGTTCTGTGGTGAACTGTCAATTAACAGACACCTTCTGTCTATGGAAGTCAAGCACTAATAGCTTAACATCCTGACCTCCTTGAAATATGTTCTTTCACCCTGATTTCATGACTCTCCCTTAGGAGAAACGAAGCACAGTACTCTCTTTACTGTGAGCTGAAGATATTTAAAGATTCTTGCTTGCAGGCTCAATTGACTTAACAAGATCCCATCACCAATCAGCAGAGGAATTTTGCCAAGGGCACTGATACAACTCCATACTATGACAGACCCTGGCTTTTGGACTTGTTGCTAGTAACAGTCTGGATGATCCTTTTTGTCATTGATCCAGAGTACACAGTGTCCATTTCAAATTAAAAAAACCTGGAATACCCTGTCTGACCATAATACACATTTCCACTGTGTGGTGGTCCATCCCAGATGCCTCCGAGCCCAAAGAAGTCAACAGTGCTTCTAGACACAGTTAACATAAGGCTTTCTTTTGGCACAGTAAAGTTTTAACTGGCATTTGTGGATGTAACTCTGCATTGTAGTGCTTGACAAAGGTTTGCCAAAGTACTTCCAAGCCCATGTGGTTCTATCAGCTATAGATGAATAATGGTTCTTGATGCAGTGTTGTCTGAGGGATCAGCGATTACAGGTGTTCAGCTTAGGCTTGTGCCCTTGCCCTTTATGCATCGAAACTCCTTCAGATTCCTTGAATCATTTAATAATATTATGCACTGTAGAGGGTGAAATATCCAAATTCCTTTGTATCTTTATTTGAGGAACATTGTTTTTAAACATTTCAATAATTTTCTGTCACATTTGTTGACAAACTGGAGATCCCTGACCCATCTTTTGAATCCTCAAAGATATGCCTTTCCTGCATATTGACTTTGTACCAAATCATGATTACAATCACCTGTTGACATCACCTGTTTCAAATCACTTTATTTATTTATTTATTACCTCATTATGAGCCCGAAATTTCCCTGTCCCAACTTTTTTTTGGAATGTGTTGCAAGCTTGAGATGCAGGAATGGATATATTTTAACAAATGAAATGAAGTTGACCAGACAAAACATGAAATATCTTGGGTTCATGAATGAAATACAAGTCAAAGTACAAGTCACTGTGTTCTTTTTTTTTGCATACCATCCCAACCTTTTTCTGATTTGGGGTTGTAATAGAACAGGTCGTGTGTGTGTGTGTGTGTATAATATATCATTACAACAGCTACAGAGCTAACCACTACACCACCATGCCACCTATATACGGAATATGGGTTTCCTCTGGGTGCTCCGGTTTCTCCCACAGTCCAAAGACATGCAGGTTAGGTTAATTGGTGGCTCTAAATTGACTGTAGGTGTGAATGGTTGTTTGGCTTTATGCGTCAGCCCTGCGATAACTTGGCGACTTGTCCAGGGTACTGCCTCTTGCCCATAGTCAGCTAGAACAGGCTCCAGCTTGCCTGCGACCCTGTAGAATAGGATAAGTGGCTACAGATAATGGATGGATATACATATACTCAAACACAAAAGTTTGTGGACATCTGACCATCACACAGCCACATTGGAGTGTGGCTGTGGGATTCATGCTCATTTAGCCACAAGCGCATTAGTGAAGTCAGGCACTGATATACTAACCTCATTTCCAGAAAATTTGGGATATTTTCCTAACTTTTTTTTGAGTGTGTTGCAGGCATCAAATTCTTTGTTTATATTTACAAAATACAAATAAGTTTGTCAGTAAAACTACCATGAATCATTTCTTTGCACTTTTGTCAGTTAGATATAGTAAATCTCAGTTCACATAAATTAATAAAAATCACAGATTTTTGTTTTTATTGCACTTTTGAAAATATCACAACTTTTCTGGAAATGGGGATAGTTGGTGAGGAGGCCTGGGGTGCAGTCAGCATTCCAATTCATCCCAAAGGCTTTCAGTGGGGTTGAGGTCAGGGGTTTGTGCAGGATACTCGAGTTATTCCACTCCAACCTTGTCGTCACGGACCTCACTGTGTGCACAGGGGCACAGGTTTATGTCCTTTAATTCCCATGAAGGGAAATTATAATCCTACAGCACACAAAAATGTTCCAGACAATAACTAACACACACACACACACACACACACACACACACACACACACACAAATAAATAAATAAATACATACATACATACATACATACATACATGGGGCGGCACAGTGGTTAGTGCTGTTGCCTCACAGCAAGAAGTTCCGGGTTCAAGCCCCGTGGCCGGCGAGGGCCTTTGTGTGGAGTTTGCATGTTTTCCCCGTGGGTTTCCTCCGGGTGCTCCGGTTTCCCCCATAGTCCAAAGGTTAGGTTAAGTGATGACTCTAAATTGACCATAGGTGTGAATGTGAGTGTGAATGGTTGTCTGTGTCTATGTGTCAGCCCTGTGATGACCTGGCGACTTGTCCAGGATGTACCCCGCCTTTTGCCCGTAGTCAGTTGGGATAGGCTCCAGCTTGCCTGCGACCCTGTAGAACAGGATAAAGCGGCTAGAGACAATGAGATGAGATATACATACAGTGGTGCTTGAGAGTTTGTGAACCCTTTAGAATTTTCTATATTTCTGCATAAATATAACCTAAAACAGCATCAGATTTTCACACAAGTCCTAAAAGTAGATAAAGAGAATCCAATTAAACAAATGAGACAAAAATATTATACTTGGTCATTTATTTATTGGGGAAAATGATCCAATATTACATATCTGTGAGTGGCAAAAGTATGTGAACCTTTGCTTTCAGTATCTGGTGTAACCCCCTTGTGCAGCAGTAACTGCAACTAAACGTTTCCGGTAACTGTTGATCAGTCCTGCACAGGGGCTTGGAGGAATTTTAGGCCATTCCTCCATACAGAACAGCTTCAACTCTGGGATGCTGGTAGGTTTCCTCACATGAACTGCTTGCTTCAGGTCCTTCCACAAAATTTCGATTGGAGTAAGGTCAGGACTTTGACTTGGCCATTCCCAAACATTAACTTTATTCTTCTTTAACCATTCTTTGGTAGAATGACTTGTGTGCTTAGGGTTGTTGTCTTGCTGTATGACCCACCTTCTCTTGAGATTCAGTTCATGGACAGATGTCCTGACATTTTCCTTTAGAATTCACTGGTATAACTCAGAATTCATTGTTCCATCAATGATGGCAAACCACCACCATGTTTCACAGATGGGATAAGGTTCTTATGCTGGAATGCAGTGTTTTCCTTTCTCCAAACATAATGCTTCTCATTTAAACCAAAAAGTTCTATTTTGGTCTCATCCGTCCACAAAACATTTTTCCAATAGCCTTCTAGCTTGTCCATGTGATCTTTAGCAAACTGCAGACAAACAGCAATGTTCTTTTTGGAGAGCAGTGGCTTTCTCCTTGCAACCCTGCCATGCACACCATTTGTCGTTCAGTGTTCTCCTGATGGTGGACTGATGAACATTAACATTAGCCAATGTGAGAGAGGCCTTCAGTTGCTTAGAAGTTACCCTGGGGTCCTTTGTGACCTCGCCGACACGCCTTGCTCTTGGAGCGATCTCTGTTGGTCGACCACTCCTGGGGAGGGTAACAATGGTCTTGAATTTCCTCCATTTGTACACAATCTGTCTGACTGGATTGGTGGGGTTCAAACTCTTTAGAGATGGTTTTACAACATTTTCCAGCCTGATGAGCATCAACAATGCTTTTTCTGAGGTCCTCAGAAATCTCCTTTGTTCGTGCCATGATACACTTCCACAAACATGTGTTGTGAAGATCAGACTTTGATAGATCCCTGTTCTTTAAATAAAACAGGGTGCCCACTCACACCTGATTGTCATCCCATTGATTGAAAACACCTGACTCTAATTTCACCTTCAAATTAACTGCTAATCCTAGAGGTTCCCATACTTTTGCCACTCACAGATATGTAATATCGGATCATTTTCCTCAATAAATAAATGACCAAGTACAATATTTTTGTCTCATTTTTTTAACTGGGTTCTCTTTATCTACTTTTAGGACTTGTTTGAAAATCTGGTGATGTTTTAGGTCATATTTATGCAGAAATATAGAAACTTCTAAAGGGTTCACAAACTTTAAGCACCACTGTACATGCATTCCAATGTGCTTCCTACTTTGTGGCAACAGTTTGAGGAAGGCTCACATATGGGTGAGAGTGGTCATGTCCACATACTTTTGGATGTATAATGTATAAACATACGTAAAATATACATTTTAAAAAACGAAACCTTAAGAGGAATAATAAAATTGAATTCAGGTTTGACTGTTGTACCAAGTTCATTAAAAACATTCCGCCTCTAAGTCAAGATATCTGACATATTAGTACATGTCCTTGTCACCAGGGCACACCCATACACGTTCACATTTGAACAAACAAGTATTGGGACTTCCCATGTCAGCATGCAGCCGCCACAGTTACAAGCAGCAGCAAGTTCCCTTCCATGGAACTTGGCTTTACTGAGTACCCATTTACTAAAGAGAGCCTGTGGTTATTGCTATAGCCCACACATTGCTAATTTACTTGCTTTATATACACTTTTCTTTATAAATTAAATTTATTTTGTGGGTTTTTTTTTGTTTTTCCACATCTAACACAAGTTACCTTTTACTTCGTATTGTGGGTGCATGTTTTGTTGTTGTTGTTCCCCCCCCAACTAAACTGTAACTTGTGTGCATTGCCACATCTCCAAGCGCTAGAGCAGGCCCTGGCCTGCTCAACAAACAAACCCCCCAAATAATTGCTCTCTCACTATAAGCTCAATATCAATCAGCTTACCAGGGGATAAGGGTAAGCTAAAGGAAATAGTGCTAAAGGAAAAACATAGCACTATTACAAGGCCTCCCTCTCTGACTTGATGAAAACTAACATTTAGTGCCTTAGGGCTTTGAAGGGATCTATTCACTCCAGTTAAGATTAATCTTCAAAGTAGTCCAGAGCAGGGAAGTACACCTGACAAAATAATATGACCTCTACTACACTGGACTAAGCACAAGAGCCATGTTTATAAAGAATGATGCATGTACAGTAGCAAACGTGAGTACAAAGCAAACAAGTGAAAAAAATGATTCCATGCATGAATAACATATACACACATATGCATGCAGGTGTACATCTACTAAATTTGCAAAAAACAGCAAAAATCAATCAGAATGCTGAAGGAATTTATATAACAGCCATAAAACTAATAAACCTGACAAAATGCCTCCAAACCTATTGATATTTTTTTAAGCACGGACATGTTTTATTTCATCTCCCAACCCACAATTCTAATTTTTCCCATGTAGTTTGCCATGAATGCTGAAGAAGATGCCCCCTACTGGCTTCCATTTGGCCAAAGCAACATCTTACATTATCTTCCCCAGCCAGGATAAGTTGTTCTGTCCAGAGAGAAATGTGATGGTTGTAGTTATGTTCATTTACTGGCTGCTATCCATGTTTGCCCATTTATTTCTGTCAATAAAGAGTCAAGGCACATGTTCTAAAGAAAATGAATGAATGTGTCATAGGTGTGGCATTCCCGTGATATTATGGATGACTGCAAATGAATGCCAACCTGAGTGATTTCAGTGCTTTTTGGCCCCTTCTGTCAAAGTAAACCACACCTTAAACTGGTATCTTACCTCGTCTAAAAAGACTGATGAAGTTTACACTGTTAAAATTACAATTTGTACTGGGATACATTGTAGCTGTTTACATTGAACTGCACACAGCACTTATTAACTTATTGCTGTACATGTAAACTACTTTTGAATGTCTGTGATAGAATTATCACCTGACTGAGGAAGTTAATTTACTAATGGAGTGCTTAAACATTCTAGATTTGCACAGTGTTTTGAAGGGACATTTTTTGGGCCTAAAGTAAGATAGACTTCCTCTTTCTGTGGCTCAACAACGGCTGGCACAGTGCCAGGGATTTTTTTAGGCTTATCTAGGTTAAACAACAGCTTTGAACTAAAGCATATGCCCTGTTTAATGTACTTTGTCATGGCACAGTGCTTAGACCAGGTTGTTTCTATGGAACTGTTTAACACAGGAGTTCTCAACCTCTTCTACTTTAAGGCCCACCTATTCATACTTGTAATGAATTGGGGCCCATTAAAAAAGATCCCCAATTTTTTTTTGCTCATCTATTCTATTAGAATCTAATAACCTATTGTTACACATATTAATGGGATGTAACATCACTCCCTATTACAGATAGGGGTCCTGGAATTAAATAAATGCAATAAAAACAAACTGTTTTTAATTGTAGGTATTGTATTTAAAACTGTATGGATGTGCCAGAAGCCAAACCATGCATGCAGGTCATTCTCAGTCAAAAGGGATTAATGATCCAAAAGTGGAAACTGGTCGATTAACACAAGAACTTATTGCCATGTTTGTGTACAGCAAGTTATTAAAACCAAGACGTACACTCAAAAGAAGTGGATATAGAAACCACTCAATGGGATAGAGCCTTACATGCTAACCAAGCAGGCTGTTTCCTACGAAAGAAATTTACTAGCTAAATTTGACATAAGTAGAATAAAGTTTGAGCCTATTGTAGCCATAACTAAATACAAAGACAAAATTTATGCATACTATTAATCAGGGATGAGAATTTTCCGCCGATTGGCGGATTTCCGACTTTTTCAGACCAAAATGATCATTTTTGAGATCGATGTAAATCCGTTGAGAAATGTTTTTTTTTTGGGGGGGGGGTTAATTAACGATCTGTGGTCACCTTATGGCGGCACGGTGGTGTAGTGGTTAGCGCTGTCGCCTCACAGCAAGAAGGTCTGGGTTCGAGCCCCGTGGCCGGCGAGGGCCTTTCTGTGCGGAGTTTGCATGTTCTCCCCGTGTCCGCGTGGGTTTCCTCCGGGTGCTCCGGTTTCCCCCACAGTCCAAAGACATGCAGGTTAGGTTAACTGGTGACTCTAAATTGACCGTAGGTGTGAATGTGAGTGTGAATGGTTGTCTGTGTCTATGTGTCAGCCCTGTGATGACCTGGTGACTTGTCCAGGGTGTACCCCGCCTTTCGCCCGTAGTCAGCTGGGATAGGCTCCAGCTTGCCTGCGACCCTGTAGAAGGATAAAGCGGCTAGAGATAATGAGATGAGATGAGATGGTCACCTTATAACGCAGACATCCCAAGTCTCCCGGAAGTTCCAGGAGTCTCCTGCATATTGATAGAAGCGAGCAAGAGCGTGCGCGCGCAACATTAAGGTCTGCATCACGCATCTTAGAATGTGCACGCGCAAGGGGCTGCGCGAGGGAGACTGTGTGCAGTGTTGCCAGATACTGCTGATGTTTTCCAGCCCAAAGTATGTTCAAATCCCGCCAACATGCACTTAAAACCACCCAATCTGGCAACACTGCCTGTGTGCCTGTTCATGTAGCGCATGCCAGACAAAGAGCATCTTGATTGGGTTACTCAGCAAAATAAGCCAATCAGCTTTCAGTGTGGGCGGGCTTTTATCTCTTTTCTCGAGGACCGGAGTTTTCAGTTGTATTGAGTCAGTGCAGCCTACAGGATCGGCATGGCAGAGAGAGAGCGCGCGCCCCCAAAAATATATATCAATTACATGTCATATATAAGTGTGTATCTTTTATAAATGGGGTTAGCTTATCTAATGTAGCATGTTGGGGAGAATCGTAGTATCATATCCATATTTCTGATGAAATTTTAAGTCTGATAGCATGTATAACTCTCCTACTTATTGCTCATTTCATAGGGGGACGGAATTGCTGGCATGTGCCGCGCGGGAGCGTCTGCCCAAATTTTTTTAGGCCGAGATGAACTTATAGTTTTTGATTTAAAAAAAAATTCCAATATGTAATGCCCATTGTACATGCCTGTTCTTTAATTCAAAATCACCATCTCGATCTTCAGATTGACCATATGGTATCTGTATTACATTACACAACATCCTGTCCAGATAAAACCTAGTTAGTACACACAACAGTTGAAAGGGAAGTGATAAGTGATGTTGAATGTTGCCTGCTTAATATGCAAGACCTCCTGCTACCATGATAATATCAGAAGAAAGCTTAAGAGAATTATATGATAGAACTTTTTTTCTGGTTTGCACTTCATTTTAAAGGATTAGAGTATTCAAAGACATGAATAGCTAAAATGCAGAAATATAATACTGTAGAGCTCGTTTATATTAAAAGGTGCATTGATTTTTTGAAATCATCAAATGTGAATTGATTAAAAACAAGTCTCTTGTACCATATTAATCATTTTCGCCTGGGAGTCCACCAAGAAGGGGAATTTATTTCCAAATAAATTGCAAATTTTTGCTGATAAAATTAATGGTTTTGGGGTAAAAAAAAAAAAGCCAAAAATCATTAGCCCCATGCCCCCCCCCCCACTACTTTTCAGATTTTTTTCTCAACATGCACTCTCATCCCTGATTAATTGACTTAATGTGAAGATAATTAACAGATAATCAACAGATTTTAAGTTTTTTTTAAAGATTGTTTATTTTTAGTCTTTTGTATTTATAATTATTTGTGTCTGTACATGACCCCACCAGCTCTGCTGATCAACTTATCGTGTTTAAAGGAGATATGCAGAACCTTTATTTTTAAATAAATTTCTGAGTGGATAGTATCTCCATCCTTGACTCTTGTATGCTGCATAAATGGGAATAAAAAATACATTTTTGAAAGTTAAAAATCGACCGCAAAGTTGGCATTCGAGCTGCCCCGTTGAGCTAGCCAGCCATGAGTGCATGACGTCACAGCAGGAACCGGTTTTAAGGCCGAGGCCTTTTACAGCTATAGACCAAAGTCATATAAATAAAAATTTATGGTGAAAGTAAGACATACTGTTACCGACTTGCTCAACTAAGACTGATTTGACTTCATTGATTGTGGGTTGACTCTCATCAAAACAGGATAGGTGTTATAACTTATGCAACATACATGTACATTCATGCATTTTCACTGATAAAACGTAAAAGGCTAATTAAATAATCAGATGAACTGAGACAATCACATTCTGAAGGAAATTAAACCATCTTATACTGGTAACTTAAGCACAAAATATAAGTTACATGTATTAATCTAAATGCAGGTAAACAAAGTGTTGTTTTTGTTGTTGTTTTATCCAAATGAGAGTCGGAGCTTACCCGTCTGTGTTCTCGCTTCTTGAAGGCTGATTGTTTTTGAAACAATCTGACTTTCAGTTGTTTATTCAGTTCTCTGTTCATTCGCTTCTTCCACGTAAGGACAAGATGGCAGTGATATCCAGTTTAGAAATCAGAGGACTGGTCCACTCATTCACTTTTCTTCATACTGTGTAGTCCGCCATTATTATTGGGCTCAGGCAATTACTAAAACCCGGGACGGAACGGGACGTCACCGGTTTTAGCAACAACTGCGGGGAGGTCACTGCCCGAGCGATATGTCCCATCCCGTTCAGTCCCGGGTTTTAGTAACAACCCTCGGCTCACTCCGGGAGGACTGGTGCAACTGAACTCGCTTTCCTTTTTAAAAAAATAAATAAAATAAATACTTTCCTTTTCTTACAGTTTTATTTTTCTTTAATTGTTGATACTGCATCCTCTTTCAATATGGGCTTATAGCCAGTGCTCCTCAACAGATCAGAGGTTTCATACGAGTCTTCAGTAAAATGTGCAGAGCAGAGGAGAGACCACTTCGTAGGCGCCCAATGTGTCCTTGAATTTCTTGCAAAACGCATCCAAACCTTTGCAGTTTGAACATTCTTGGGCCATGAATGCAACATAAATCTATTCCTGTGCCATTCTTGAGGTGTCAAGGCATTTATAAACGAATGTGAGGCCATGGCTCTGCATATATGCTTTAAATAAAGTTATTCATTCATTCATTATGAGCTGGAAAATTATCCACCCATTGAGTTCCCTGACATCTCAAACTACCTGGTGCTGCAGACATCATTCTACATGGACAAACAGATGAAAACCTGGAAGAGCATGGAGGCGTACAACTTTTTATACGTGGCTGCTTTAACCTCCTAAGGCCCAAGCTGTTTTTTTACATGCATTTTTTATTTCTCTTTGCTATTTGGTCTTATTAGAACCTGATTAGAATAAAAACTAAGCATCATCTTTTGATAAGATGTACTTTTAGAGAAAAAGTATGTCCACATATGTGGATTCTTGTTCCGAATTTCTAAAAAGTGCTGTCCACGCATGTGACCGCTAAGCCCTAGGAGGTTAAAGATCCTGTATAATTTTTGCCTGGGTAAATAGGATTATCTGGGCTTTTTGTATGTGTCTTTGAGAAGGTTGCTAGGACACTACAAGTTTTAGTATCAGGTGTAAACAAACCACAGCCGCTCAATTCCCAATGCTCCCTGTTCTTCTTTTCCAGCAGGCATCACAGATCCATATAATTTACCCACAGATATTTATTCAGCCTGCTGCTCTGGGTGTGCGCGCGCAGATTAAATGTGACAAAATAAAGGATTGTTCTTAATTTATCCACAAATGTATTTATTCCACTTGAAAAGTGTATGGCAAACCAGCTACTGGATTTGGAACACTACAACATCCTGAACTATTTAGTATTTGGCTTCAAATTTGAAAAAAATTTACGGCCCACAAGATGGCACTTCGCGGCCCACAGCCCAGTGGTTGAGAAACACTGCCTGGCAGTCAGTGAGCCTTCTGTAACTAGCAGACGCCAAAAATATTTGGGATGTAATTTTTTGTGGTTTGCTTCTGATGAACTTTTTAGTTTATGTGATATCACTGTCAAATTTAAAAAAAAATTTTAAGTGAACAAGACCAACTGAACAAAAACCCATCCATCATCTGTAGCCACTTATCCTGTTCTACAAGGTTGCAAGTAAGCTGGAGCCTATCCCAGCTGACTATGACTATGGACAAGTCGCCAGGTCGTCGCAGAGCTGACCCAGACACAAATATCCATTCACACTCACACTTACAGTCAATTTAGAGCCACCAATTAGCCTAACCTACATGTATTTGGACTGTGGGGGAAAACAGAGCACCCAGAGGAAACCCACACAGACACGAGGAGAACATGCAAACTCCACACAGAAAGGCCCTTGCTGGCCACTGGGCTCGAACCCAGGACCTTCTTGCAATTTTGGGAGGCGACAGTGCTAACCACCATGCCGCCCTGAACGAAAGCCTTTTAACTATTTTTTTTCCATTTAAATTTTTTAAGTAATGTTAATTACTTTTGGTTAATAAACATTTTATGAAGCCCAGCCTCACATTCTCATGTATTGCTACAATTATGAGGGCATTTGTCACCAGAAATTGGAAAACAAACAAACAAACAAACAAACCAACAACCCCCCCCCCCCCCCCCCCCCCGTTACCTAACTACAAAGATGCACAAACATGATATTGGAGTAGGTGTTACTACTATTCAGTTGTGCCAAAAACATTTGTTCCAAACCAAAGTAGCCAAATCAACCTTTTAATGATATACAATCCTATAAGCTGAAAAAGGCTAACACAATAGGGATATATAATAACAATAGATCAATCACATCAAAAGGGAACAACTGCAAAAGAGAGAACCTCCCCCACATATCTGCATTAAGACAGTGCTGCCAGTGTATCATTAGCTCCAGCACCATAAACATTCACTACAAAATCACATAAAAATTGCATGCCCAATTCTCATTTGAATTTTGACAAACCGTGTTTTTTTCACACTGCACCGAACGCTGAACACTTTATAACAAAGCTGACAGTATGTAAATTTGTGTGTGTATATACATCAACATCAACAAGAGTATAGAGCTACACTTTCTTCTCCCTCCATCCTTTTTCTAGGCCTTTTTATTAGTTATTTGTTTTTGAATGTAGCTTCATGGCCAGTAGTCCTGTTTAGAAGCTCTTGCCTTTAGCTAGCCACTTCATAGTGCAAATTATTGTGCAGCTTTTCTGCATTACAGTTTACACTTGCCAACAAGCATTACTCACTCCCAAGTTAATTTATTTATTAAAAAAATACTTAGAAACTATCATTACTATATATAGGTGAAACGTTTTATGCATATCAGCTTTATATTGTGTATAGAAATTACATTTTGATTTAAGTTGTGCGTGATTTTACTGATTTCATACTCTCAAAATATGGTATGAAAGTTGTTTTTGAAATATGAGCTTATAGATAAAGCACTCTGTTTGTAATAAGAGTGGACTGCAGTGAAATGTGTTGAGTTTTGTTACAATGGTGTATGGAATTCAGTTACTGAGAAACGTGCTTGTATGCAAGAGCAGTGTGTTAGGATTCATAAATATAAAATTTACTTAAATACAAGTTGAGACAAAACATACTACAAAAAAGGGGTGGCACAATGGTGTAGTGGTAAGCACTGTTGCCTCACAGCAAGAAGTTTCTGGGTTGAAGCCCAGCAGCTGACGGGGGCCTTTCTGTGTGGAGTTTGCATGTTTTTCCTGTGTCGGTGTGGGTTTCCTCTGGGTGCTACAGTTTCCCCCACAGTCCAAAGACATGCAGATTAGGTTAATTGGTGGCTCTAAATTGACTGTAGGTGTGAGTGTGAATGGTTGTTTGTGTCAGCCCTGTGATGACCTGGTGACTTGTCCAGGGTGTACCCCACCTCTCCCCAATAGTCAGCTGGGAGCCCCAAGCTGCCACATGGGCTGGAGCCCCAAAGCTCCAGCTTGCCCATGACCCTGCACAGGATAAGCAGTTATAGATGGATGCTACAAAAATATATTTTGTAAAATATATGTAACACAAATATTCCTCATATCCGCCTGATTAACATTTAACTGGATGCACTGTTTGTAAGGTACTGTAATGTCACCATGTGCTTTGACATATTACCTGACAATGATGGCTTATGCCTGTGTGTACATGTCTTGCTTTAGCAGGAAAACCTGCATGCTCTTCTGGGTTTTAAATCTGCCAGGTCATTCCAGTCAGGAATGCTCCATGCTGTCAGAGCAATCCATTTTTACTGCTAACATGTTACATGATGAAGGGCTTTCTAGAAACCTTTGAGCCATTTCGATATGTAGTATGCACTCAAGTATGTTTCTAAACTGGTGAAGGATACTAAAAAATAGCACTCGCCATTGAATTTTTTTCTAATAAATCTTCAAAGGGTTATCTAAGAGAGTACCATTCCACTATTTTTTGCATGTCCTTTTAAATCAGTGACATCACTGAGTCCCAATGTCTCGTCATGGTTCAGGAATATATGGTGCAAGTGCTTACTGTAGGCAACTTTCACATATAAACTTACTTTCTATGTGATGGGGTACCTGCAAAGGTATGGGATGAGTTGGGATGATTGATCAGTATGGGCTACATATCAACACCATCAGTCAAAGGAACGGTAATCCTGGTCTGTACACATGACTGCAGCCTCACAAGCCTCCTCTCACAGAAAGACTCTGACTGATGAGGACATACATAGAACATACATACATTCCTTAGTACGGACATACTCATAATTATGGAGGTGAAAGGTAGGAGGAACTGTAAGAAAAGCATTTTACTAAGACAAGTTTCTCAGGTTATGGCCTTTTTTTTTTCTTGTTTGTCTCTTGAATTATGAGTTACAAGATAAAACTGCCACTCATATTTTTGAACCCTTTAGGGCAGTGATTCTCAAACTGTGGTACGCGTACCACTAGTGGTACGTGGGCTCCATTCTAGTGGTACGCCAAAGAATTACTTAATTAAATATAAATTTAAAAAAAAAAGTGAAATACTATCCATAATATCCGAATGGATGAAAATATCTTATCAACCAATGACAAGAAAATGAAAGGAGATACAAATTAAGTTAATAATTTTAAAAAGTTTGCAAGTGCTTCTGGGTAGCCATACGTACATACGCATTCCCGCCGGTTCCGCTGACAGACGGTTATCCGCCATTGGTAGACTAGGCTGTGATGGGAAAAGGTGGAGGTGGCTTTGCTAATTATGACGAGTAGGACAAAATTACTGTCGTGGCTTAAATCTGCGAATGGAAGCGTGGATCAGGGAGAGGGAGAACTGAAGAGAACGTGTGTGAGCCGAGCGCAGATGCTAACGACAGTGGCAAAACCAGCCCCAGAACTGCTAGGAAACAGCAGAAACCAGTAACGAGGAAGTATGACGAAAAATACATAAAACTGGGATTCATTTGGAGCGGGACAGAGGAGCTGCCCAGGCCGCAGTGTGTTGTATGTGGCGACGTTCTGAGCAATGAGTCCATGAAACCGTCGCATCTCAAACGGCATCTTACAACCAAACACAGCACTAAAGGACAAACCAATGGATTTTTTTTTACGAAAACATGATGAACTGAAGCAGTCCAAGTCCACCATTCTGTCCTATGGTACACCTGTAGCCAAAGCACAGGAAGCTTCATATCGTGCCAGCCTCCTGATCGCCAGAGCCGGTAAGCCGCACACAATCGGGGAACTGCTATGTTTACCATTAGCCAAAGAGATGACACATAATTTTATTTGATTCATTATTTAAGTACAGTGTTTTATTTTCCTATATTTAAACACAGTGTTACTGTTCAAAGTACTGTGTGTAATGTTACAGTGGCCAACAATATTAAATATACTTGTTAAATAAAACCTCCACTTGTTTTTAATGAATACTTAGGCCTACTACGCTACTGTATTTTAATGTTGATCATTATGGTGGTACTTGGAGAGCCAAGTATTTTCTGAGGTAGTACTTGGTGAAAAAAGTTTGAGAACCACTGCTTTAGGGGATCAGATCAAAAGTTCATGTGAACTATTTTCACCTGACCCTGTTTTCTGGAGATCATAACTATTTCTTCAGGCTTGCGTGCATTCATTCATGCAAAAATACAGAAAATTACAAAACTTTTATTTTCCTCAGAAGTGCATTACATAATGTTTCTGAAAAGCATTTTATATACCACAGGTCCGTTATCAGAGCCTACACCACAGCATATTAAAGCCATAGTCACACTGTGACTAGGTTGTAACCCGTGTGGCAGCTGCAAGCATGGGCATGTCTCACCGATAACCATGAGTCACATGCCTCTTAAAAGTATCTGAGTCTGTTCACAATGCAA
Source organism: Neoarius graeffei (assembly GCF_027579695.1). Taxonomy (NCBI): domain Eukaryota; kingdom Metazoa; phylum Chordata; class Actinopteri; order Siluriformes; family Ariidae; genus Neoarius; species Neoarius graeffei. The sequence continues at coordinate 14,319,413 of NC_083585.1, forward strand.
GTTGTGTTTGTTTTCACAATGGCAAGTTATCAGTAATGTACCATAACAAAAATCGAATTATTTGAAAGTCAGGGTCATAATAATAATAATAATAATAATAATAATAATTATTATTATTATTATTATCATCATCATCAGCAGCAGCATGATAATCTTAAACTTGCAGCAGGTTGTGTCCCCAATGCAGAATTGCTTCATGAGAAAATATTTCAGTCTTTTTCAACTCCCCCACCACCACCATCACCACTCATCAAACCTGTTCAACCGTCTATAACTGAGTCTCCTTTAAATTTCTGGGAAATTTGTATGTGATTTTAACGTTGACCAAAAGTGAGTAAAAAGACAGCAAATATAACAGTGGCATAAACTGTAACAGAAGAGTAACATTTTACTTCTTTAGCTTCTTCCACAATTTACCCCTGTGTTTTACACATGTAAACCTATAGCACAAGGATAGTACACTGAAAATCCTCTCACATTTGAATCTGTGGTTCAGGTCTTGAGTCATGAAGTACAAATCGTGTGTCCTTTTATTGCACACTTTTTCCCCTGTGTTTGAACACAGCTTAGCTGATGAAATGTAGTATAGTGCAGGTTACTTTAGAGTCATATTTATTAAGGACATTAACCATCTCATTAAAAAAACAGTGCAGAATGGGACTAATTAATTAACTGGGAAAAGTTAAATTACCTGCAATCAAAACAACTGTAAAAGAAAAAAAGTTAAATTAAGAGGGCTAGTTCTCAAAAAATAATTTTAAATAATTTCTGAAAGAGCAGGCTAAACGAGACCATGTAGTATATTACTGCCATCTAGTGTTTCTGTGGTAAAAGTCTACTTGTATTTTATATTCTGTTTACTAATCTGTACACTAATTACTGAGGTCCAGTGCTGCTACTCTCTAAATTAAATGAATTAATAATTTTCCAAATCTAGAGAAAAAGAGTAGCAAACTCTTGAAGGCCCAAATCAGCTATCCAAGCAAAGTTGATGTTGGATGTGTAGTGTATATTTAACTCTTGTCTTCTTGTGTGTGTTGTCATACTTAGGCTTCTAACCAGAGGTCTGGCAGTTTGAGTGGGCATGAAAGTATTTGTGTGATGATGATACCCATCAGGATTAAGATCAACAGCTGGACATTAACTTGCTTAATTTACACCCCTTATAAGTAAATAATAACAACATTTGATTGAATCAATGTGTTGTGGAGTCCAGGCTTTCAAGATTTGAAATGGGTTGAGATTGGGCCTTCAATATTTATAATAATAATAATAATAATAATAATAATAATTATTATTATTATTATTATTATTATTTTTTTTTTTTAAATGTATTTTTTTATTAAAAACAATTTTTATTAATAACAATAAAAGGTCTAATTACAAGAATAATAATAGTAAAACTTTGCCTATTGAATTTACAAAAATGCTCATAATAAATAATAAATATTGATTTGTATTACAAAAAGAATAAAAGTTCGGTATATATACTCTAAAAATCAAAAGTCTATCTAAAGAGCTCCCTCTGCGACTGCAACATCAAAATCATGGCTGATGAGATCGAGTGGGGCTCGTCGTTTGACTCTCGTGCCTCTCAGACAGACCAGGGCTGATCGGAGGAGTGCAAAAGATGTTTTTGCCCTTATCCATGAAATTGTCTGCGCATATTGTTCCCCTTTCTTTGCTGCTATCAGTTCAGCCAATCAACAGTGATACCTATGGCATTCGTCCCCCATTTCTCCTGTCGTTGCAAATATAAGTGGCGTAAATGAACCGTGCTCGACATCCAACACTCTCCTTGAATACAGTCGCTTCTTGTCGGTTTCATAGATGCGATAGACTTGCTGTATTTCCTTGTCTCTATAAGACTCGGCATTAGGGTGGCAAACCCTCACATCAAAAAATGCCGAGCTTTGGGGACCCCAGAAACTGCGCGCGTGAATGTCCAGCCTTGCATCTTGAGCTTTATTGGATCCTCTGTTAAGCTGTTCCCCAGAGATATCCTGAAGAACTGGTTCGATTTCAACATCACTACACACCATGCTCAGAAGATCAGCTTCTAGATCTCTTAGCTCATTGTGACGTTGAATGACGAAGCCTCCCCGTTTGCAGATCATCGCATGGTCTACTGTAAAGGTTTCACCGCACACACAGGTTGATGGAATATCGTCAAATGGCCAATCGTAACGCAGCTTAATGGCATCACGAAACTCTCTCTTGTTGAGATCAAAGCCTAGTTCTTGAAGAGGAAGGACAGTAAGCCATAACGAGGAACCTTTTTCTTGCGCAAGTTCTAAAGCTCGTTGGGTCTTTCGTGGCACATTATGTTTTAGGCTCTCTGCAGTATCTGCAAGTTCCTTTGTTTTCTCACTCTTAACGGCATAATGGAGTGAATTCACAAGAGATTCCTCTGGCAGCTGGTGCAACTGATTCGTGATCTGCTCTATGGGAGGAAAGGTCACTTTGTTAGACAAGACATGTTCACGTGCTGCTTCGCGACAAGGGTTAGCCATGCCTAGGCCCCCTAATCGAACTGGTAATGCTATAATGTCCCTATCCAGTTGGCTACACTTGCGCTCTACGATTGCTGGTATGAGTACGTGAGCAATGGCCTCTTCAAGTGGCTCAAGAAGGTCTTGGATATCGGGAAGAGTTCTGAGAAAATAAGTCCAGCGGTGTTTCAAGCCGAACGTATATGCGGCATAGCTGGCCTGCGGTTGAGCTCGCGCAAACTCAGCCAACTGAGCCACTTCACTGACCCAGTTATCAACTTTCTTGCATACATAACTCTCGAGAAATTCTCGTGATCCTATCACAGCTCCAAGATGCTTCTGCCCTTCAACTGTCACGTTGATGACTGTGTCTTTGAAAACTTCCCTAACGAGTACCTCCTTTTCTGGTTTTACTATAATCCAACACTTTTTGGCATTCGGAAAATATCCGAAATCGGGACCAAGTGAGTTCAAAGCATCCCACCATTGTTTGATCTCAGAGGTAGTGCCAGTTCCACCAGCATCGTCTGCAAACCAGCATTGTTTTGCACCAGACATGGCTTGTAGACTTGTGATCAATGGTTGGATGCTGAGAGCTTATAACGCCATGGAAAGGGGGTCGCCTTGAGTAGTTCCTTCAGCTGATATGATCTCTTTGCCGCCAGTGACAAATAGCCTGGCCGACTGCCGATAGGTGTTAATAGAGTACACTGCAATGATAGGGCAGAGAACGCGAATGTTGTGTAGAGCTGCAGCCCTATTGAGGGAATTAAATGCATTGGACGCATCTATCAATAGAACTGCATCGGTGTCATCTGCTTCAAAAATCCTATGCATGGCATGTATTGCAGCTTCGCTCCCTGATTTCTGTCCAGCACATAACTGTAATGAACCACTTGCCTCGACAACGTCCTTCTTGGCTATATTCATGACACACTTCCCATATATCCTCCTTATCACCTCACCCACTCCTATCGGTCGTACAGCACCCTCCCCTTTATCCAGAGGGATGAGTCGACTTGCCACTAAGGGCTCTATTGTCACAGGATCGATATATTGAGTGCATAGAGTCTTCATTGTAGCGATCGCCTCACATAACTTCGTCTATGATTGTTTGAACGATTTGCAGGTGAGCATTCGTCTGAATCCATTTGCATCCACACCACAGGGACCCCCTGAACCCTTCGTTCTTAGCGCTGCTTGTCTGACCATTTCGCCGTTAATTCCTGAGTACAATGATTCAGGAAGCTCATCATCAATCGGCCCAAACAGGAGTGAGCCCAATTTAGCTGGTTGAGGACTAGGGTGTTTTGTCTGTAATTGCGCCATTACTTCATCGGTCAGCGGTAGTACACCACCACTGCTACTTCCGCTCAAGAAGCGCAGTGCTGAGTTGATTTGACCCTTGAGCACGAGTTTGGCGAACACTTTAGATTTATCAGGAGGATCTGAGGATTTTAGCTTTCCTATTCGACCTTGAATAATTCGACCTTCTCGCACCAATTTGTTAATTTCACCGTCCTTCCACTGCATGAGACGCTTTGACAACAGATCTTGATGTTCTTTGGCTTTCGATTTAGGGCTAGGCTTTTGAAGGCCTACAGAAAGGAGTACAAATGCAGCTTTTAACGAGATATGCTGACAATCAGAACCATTATTCCAGTCATTAATATGCGACGTAATTTGATCTATAAAGTCTCTCCCTATTCTACCGTAGGGGACAAGAAACACATTTTTCCTCCAGGTCGCAATTTCATTATAAGCATCAGTTATGACTGAGGTTTGTAAAACAATCTCGCTTCCATTACTCTGTTTCCCCCATCTGATTGTTGTTGGTTTATAGGTGCCAATGAATTCAGGAATGCAGCCATATCCTCGCTTTGCTGTATTGTCTGGCTCTGTTGTTGTATCGTCTGTTCGGGACTATCTCCTGGGATTTGCTGCACAGCAATGATCGTGTGCAAATCTTGAATACTTGTAATTGATGAATTAGCATAACGCGATTCCATCAACTCAAAATCAGTATTTGAACTTTGATTTTCAAGCTCGGATTCTTGCGTTTCCGAGAATAAATTCTGTTCCCGCAACTCCCTGTCATCTGTTCTTCCCATGCTATTATTAATCGTGACTGTAGCATCTTCCAGTGTCTCTTCCAAATGAGCGGCTTGATCTTTAAGGTTTTGAGCCGTGAGATCTAGATCCGCGTAGTCGGTTTCATCAAACAACTCCTTCATGATTCTCATGTAGCCCTTCTTTCGACCGTTTGAATGTCGCGGCGGATCACTTGAAGCAGCTAACTCCTGAGCATTCCTTTTACACTGTAGAAGCTTGCTATTCATGTCATCAGTCCAGTTCAGTCTTCTGCGCCGTCTCCTAGCCGCTGTGGGTGCTTCTTGCTCGGCCATTTCAATACTGTAACTCCTTCTCTTTTGCTTCGCTACTGTGATATAAAACACTACGCGCAGTTTATTCAAGATGAAATCTGGTATATAAAAAAAATTAAAACCGTTTTTCAAAAACTCCCTCCGCAACACAAAACACAACACACACTTCACACTTCACATTATTATTATTATTATTATTATTATTTGCGTTAGCAGAGCTGCCGCAAATTGTTACTCTCACTCGGGATCTTTCTATTTTCTATTATTATTATTATTATTATTATTATTATTATTATCCTCATGTTTTTAGGACGCTATTTCTCTCTCAGTTTTCAACCAATCATCACCAAATTTCACATGAATACCTCTGGGCTGAATTACATTGCTATGACTTTTGGTGCTGATCCAGATCACTGAAATGAAATGATGCATGAAAAATGGGATCTTTTTCAATCACTTATAACCCCGTTAATTTTCATGGGTTTTTTTAATCAGTTTTTTTTCCTTTTTTTCTTAAATTTTGTTCAGGGCGGCAGGGCGCAACTTTTCCTCACTAAGCGTCATTCTCTATCTCTTACCATTCCGGATCTATAGGGTATGGTGACCAGACATCCCAGTTTGTCAGGGACTGTCCCAGTTTCAAGCTGGGCGTCCCGAGTTCCGACAAATATCGGTAAAATACTAAAATATCCTGGTTTTTAACATTCCCCAACAAATTGTCCCGGTTTTCATCACAATTAAAATAATAATATTATAGAGCGGCAGCTACAATTATCGACAGCCCATAATTATCGACACCTTTTCAGATTTACAAAAAAATTTACAAAGGTGAGTTTCAGTTCCAACAGTTATTACTGGTTAATTAAAATCAACTGGAAGACCCCCCTCACCCTTTGATCTTGTCATCTGATGACACAGCTCATTACCTGAGATGGAATTTTTTTTTTAGCATGATCAGCAATTTGAGGAAAACCTGAAGGCCCCTGGTTTTGGGGTTTGAAAATGTATTCACCCTACTATAGGGATCCAAAGATGGAGTCCTAAATCCCAAAAATAAAGTACTAGAAGTTTATGTTGGATCTTCACCATACTTTCAGGAATCATTCTATATGGGGTCCAGAAGTGACATACAAGGTTTGTCCCGATCCAGATCACTGATCCGGAATGATCCGTGAAAATCCGGATTTTCCAAAATTGGCCATAAGTTAGTCAATTTTCAAGATTTTTTCAATCTTTTTTTTTATTTTGTTCAGCATTTCAGGGTTGAAATGCAGCTCACTTAAGTGACCACAACTGTCTCTTACTGTTGTGGATCAAGAGGTGTTGGCTGTTTGTCAGGAAAAAAAATAATAAATTGATTGACCTTGATTGACTATGTCCTTTAAATTTTAAACCTCAAGTCCAAGTCCAGCCTCGAGTCCCCAGTGTTCAAGTCCAAGTCATTAAAGAAAATTGAGGTGAGTCTCCTAGTCAAGTCCACTATTGATCTGAGTCGAGTCCGAGAACAAGACTCCAACCACAACATTTGATGGTGGCTGTTGCTGCCTTTATGTGAAACCATCTCTGCTGTGCTGGAGTAATGTTACTGCTTGACTGCCCCATTTTAGTTGATAGGCTACAAATAAAAAGCTTGTTCATTGCTCAGCAATCCCCGCTATCAACAGGGTTTGCCCTGTAACATGAGAGAGGGTTAACACTAGCTAGTTCATCAGTCAACAAGCAAGCCCCACTATCAACAGGGAAATGTGCACAGCATGTCACTTACTTTGCTGGGTGTAGTCTTGCCAAATGACGATTGAAGTTTGAGGTTGTCCTCATCATCTCCTCAATAATTCTTCTACATATGGAACACATAGCAGTGCATTTTTTCCCACTGCAAGAGAAGTCTGTATAATCAAAGCAGACAATCCTCAGGGCATTCTCTCCAGGCATTTTATCGCCATTCGCGTTAGTTTGTTCCTGGACATGACATATGAGCAGGTGAATGTGCATTCTCTTGCACAGAATTAGTATAAGAATTAATGTAGATATAAATATATTATGCCAAATTATTATGGCATGTTACAAAATGTAAAGAAAAAATCCAAGTCCTCGTCTCCAATTTACAAGTCTGAATGCAGTTAATGCATGAGTCCAAGTCCAAGTCATCAGTGCTCAAGTCCAAGTCGAGTCACGAGTCCTTAAAATTAAGGCACAAGTTGGACTCAAGTTGGAGTCCTGGACTCAAGTACTATAAGCCTGGTTTGCAATATATCTGTATATTGTCATTGTCAGAGTGCAGGCACTTATGGATGCATGTGCAGGGGAGAGCGGGGGCATCACAAACTGCAGCCAGAGCTGAATCGAGGAACAGGAATTGTAGTCAGGGACAGGCAGAGGTCAGTCAATTGGCAAACAGTACAACATAGTGGAAGTGAGAAGACAAAGTCGAGACTAAACGTAAACACTGGTCAGAACGGGAAATCGGGCAAAAGTCAAACAACTCGGGAAAGTCAGGTATCGGACATGAAATGTTATTTTGCACTGGCTGTCTGTGAGACCTGAGTATTTATAGGCAAGGTGGATGGGAGACAGGTGATGTAATTTTAGAGGTCAGGTGACAGAGAGCACTGTGACTCTTGGGGATTGTAGTCCAGAGTAGGCATGTTTGGAGGCTGCTCTGAACTCAGGTTTTCAGTGCCATTACTGACAGAACTCCTGTGTAAGGAGAGGGTCCAAGATGTCTCTGGAGCTCACCCAACTACGTTCCTCTGGGCCATAGCCCTCCCAGTCAACCAGGTATTCTAGCTGACCTTGTCTATGACAAGAATTTAGGATCTAGTTCACCTGATACATCTATCGCCCTCAATGTCTGGGGAAGGGGGCTCTTGGGTGGGTGTATCAGTGGTTAGGTGACCTTGGATAGGTAGGTCCTTCAGGTAGGAGACATGGAAAGTTGGAGCCATTCTGCTGTGAGGTGGAAGCTTCCATCTGTATGATACCTCATTGATCTTGAACAATGGGCCGATGTAACAGGCTTGCAGTTTCCTACATGTATTGGATTCTCTTAAGTCCCTCATGGAGACACACATATGACCTCCTGGAGAATATTCTGGGCTATTGCTTCTATGCTTGTCTGCATACTGCTTGTACTTGGCATTTACTTGTTCCAGTCTTTGATGGACCTCTTCCCATACCTTTTGGCTTCTCTTAAACCATGAATTGTCATTGTCAGTAGCTGAGTGGGTGTGTCATCCCAAGGGAATAGGGGAGGTTGATAGCCGAGCATGCACTGGAATGGGATCAACTGAGTAGTGGAGTGTTTCAGTGGGTTCTGTGCATACTTAGCCCATGGAAGAAATCATGCCAAATCCCCTTGGTTCTTCATGAAGAAAATGCATAGGAAACACCCCACCTCCTTATTAGTGCATTCAACCTGGCCATTGGATTGAGGATGATATCCTGACGTGAGGCTTACGGACACTCCTAGTTTTTCCATGAAGCTGGACCATAGTTGGGAGATGAATTGAGGACCCTGGTCACTCACTATGTCCTTGCAGATGCCAAAATAATGGAAGATATAGTTCAATAGCAGTTCAGCTGTCTGGAAAGCAGTAGGTAGACCAGGTAGTGGGATGAGTCTGAGTGCTTTGGAAAATATGTCGATGATAACCATAATGACTGTGTTACCTTGAGATGGTGGTAGGTCTGTGAGAAAGTCTATGGGAATATGTGACCAGGGTCTCTGGGGAACTGGGAGAGGACAAAGTGTTCTGGCAGGTGGGGCATGGAGTACCTTGGATTGGGTGCAGACAGAACATAAGGAGACGAAATGGTTAATGTCAGAAATCATATTCTTCCACCAGTATTTGTTCCTTATAAGCTGATAAGTGCAGTGGCTGCTGGGATGACCAACTGGTTAGATTAGATTAGATTAGATTAGATTAGATTAGATTAGATTAGGTTAGATTAGATTAGATTAGATTAGATTAAATAAAACTTTACTGATCCCTTTGGGAGGGTTCCCTCAGGGAAAATAAGATTCCAGCAGCATCATTACAGATAAACAGAGAAAAAAATATAGAAAACTTCGAGATAAAATAAATTAAGTATTTACATATACATATATAAAAGAATAAGATATGGGGAAGAGAGGAAGGGGAGGGGGGAAAGGGGGGGAGAAGTGGGGTTAGGGTAAGTGTGTGTTACCCCTTTTACACCAAATCAGTTCCAGGGCTGGTTCGGGGCCAGTGCTGGTGCTGGTTCACAACTCGTTCAACTTGCGAGCCAGCTGAGAACCAGTTTGCTTTTCCATAGCTCGCGGTGCTAAGAGAAGCCACATCATTACGTCGCTGTATACGTCAGTTACGTCGTTGTATACGTCATTATGTCACTGTATACGTCAGTTATGTCGCTACGTTTGCATAAACCTTGGCACAAATATCGAAGCAAAAACAACACGGAAGAAGCAGCAGCAACAACAATAATAATAATGGATGACTTCGCGTTGGTACAGCTGCTGCTTCTCGTCGCTTAAAAATGGCGATCTTTCGCGGTCTTGTTATTGTTGTTGGTCTTAACAACTCCGCCCAACCCCCCTGCTGACATAAGCGGTTCTTTCCTCTGGCCCAGCAGAGAGTTGGTGCTAGCCTGGAACTGGTTTTTCTGGCCCCAGAGCCAGTTCTTTGTCAGTGAAAACAGAAAACCCGGTTCCAAACTAAGCACTGGTCCCGAACCATGCCCTGGAACTGCTTTGGTGGAAAAGGGGCATGTGTGTGTGTGGGGGGGGGGGGGGGGAAAGCAGGAAAGATATTGCACTTTATATTGCACTTTATAGACCCCTTCGCAGTAAACGTCATTCATACGTAAGCGGAAATTGCGCGCGCAGCCTGGACCCAAAAAAGACTCAGAAATGCCTAGTTGTTGTGTTGTCGGGTGTCAGAATCGTAGCAGTGATGGGGTTAAAATGTTCAGAATTCCAGCAGGATCTCACCCATTCCAAAAAAATTGCCGACGTCTATGGCTACAAGCCATCAAATGTGTAGACTGGGATGAAAGCACTATCAAAAATGTGCGGGTTTGCAGCGCCCACTTCATCACAGGTAAGATCAGGCTATTTATTAAATCTTTCTTTTTTATTCTTTCTAGTCTTCGTTTATTGATGTAGCAAAATACTTTGGTAACGTTTGTCTGATTAGCTGGGTCATAGTTACACAGTGTAATGAATACTGTTAGCATGTTAACTTAGCTTTGCATGCAATTTTGTTTGTAGGAGAGGTCTCGCTTGACTCAAGCAGTCCAGATTTTGTGCCATTATTATTTGTGTATGCCGAAAATCACAATTTTAAGGCAAGGATGGAAAGGTAAAATTGTGTGCCCTCACTCTAAATGCCAACTTACGTTGACTGCTCTAACCTAGCTCCCACCCCGTTCAGTTTCATTTCTGCTCTCTGCCTCTCGCTTTTCACGCAGCTCTGATTTCTCTTAGCTGCACTCTTTACACTATCATTCCTTTCATGCCATTACCTCCTGCAAATTGCTGTTTAGTGTTGGTATTTGCTGTTGTAGCTAAAGCCACATTGCCATCACATCACTGGCATAATTTGATTAAAACAAAATGAATATGAATGTCCCATTGTTAATCAAGTTGTACATGCTCACGCATAACATAATCATATGCGTCTAAAGACTTGTAGGCACGAAGTTTTTCGTGGGTGTACACTGAAGTCTTGTCAATAAGGTACAAGTATATATCTGGCCATTGTATACCAGGGAACTTACTAACATCGTCCGTCCACTCTTTAATTAAATGTGGATCCAGTAGGCGATGTCCAATTGTTAGAGTTAACTTATTTATGTAGCATTCTCGATCTTGTAACGACAATTGTTTGGCATAATCTGACAGCTCATAATGCCGGTCTATGGGCAGCACCATTGTTTCTGGGTCCAGGCTGCGCGCGCATCCTGGCAACGGTCGGTTTGTTTACAAACATGCGAAGGGGTCTATATTGCACATTGTCCAGTATTGCTTATTGTTAGGCTAGGCTACTGCTCCTTCCCGTCCTTTGTCCTCCTGTTAACCCTCCTCCCCCCAGAGAGGAGTTGTACAGTCTGATGGCGTGAGGGACAAAGGAGTTTTTGAGTCTGTTCGTCCTGCACATCGGAAGGAGCATTCTGTCACTGAACAGGCTCCTGTGGTTGCTGATGATGGTGTGCAGAGGGTGACTGGCATCATCCATGATGTTCAATAGTTTGTCCAAAATCTGGACTGCTTGAGTCTCTGCCACCATCATCAGAGAGTCCAGCTTCATGCCGACCACAGAGCCGGCCCACCTGATCAGTTTGTCCAGCCTGGATGTGTCCTTCTTGGATGTGCTGCCCCCCCAGCACACCACAGTGTAAAACAGGACACTGGCAACCACAGAATGATAGAACATCCACAGGAATTTCCTGCAGATGTTAAAGGACCGCAGCCTCCTAAGGAAGTATAGCCTGCTCTGTCCCTTCCTGTATAAGTGATTGATGTTGCAAGTCCAGTGCAGCTTGCTGTCCAGCCACAGCCCAAGGTACTTGTAGGAATCCACAGCCTCCACCTCGACTCCCTCGATCAGAACTGGTCGTGACCTTGGTCTGGACCTCCCAAAGTCAATGGCCAGCTCCTTGGTCTTCGAAGTGCAAATGGTTCCTGTTGCACCACACAGCAAAGTCCCTCACCAGACTCCTATACTCCTCCTCTCTGTCGTCACTGATACACCCAATGATGGCTGTGTCATCAGCAAACTTCTGAATGTGACACAGCTCCGAGTTGTAGCAGAAGTCCGCGGTGTACAGGGTGAAGAGAAGAGCGGCCAGCACCATGCCCTGGGGTGCTCCAGTGCTGCTAATTACAGTGTCAGACATGATGTCCTTCAGCCTGACGTACTGCGGCCTGTCAGGGAGGTAGCTGGAGATCCAGGTGACCAGGCAGGGGTCCACTCACATCCTGTTCAGTTTGTCCTGAAGCAGTAGGGGCTGGATGGTGTTGAAGGCACTCGAGAAGTCCAAGAAGAGGATCCTCACTGTGCCATTTCCCTTATCCAGATGCAAGTGGGCTCGGTGTAGGAGGTAGAGGATGGTGTCTTCCACACCAACACCTGCCCGGTATGTAAACTGCAGACAGTCCTGGGCATGTTGTACCTGGGGTCTGAGGAGGCTGAGGAAGAGCCCCTCCAACGTCTTCATCAGATGTGAAGTGAGTGCCACCAGTCGGAAGTCGTTCAGCTCACTGGGCCGATTCTTTTTGGGAACTGGAACAATACATGATGTCTTCCAGAGGGCTGGCACTCTCCCCAGCTGCAGGCTGAGGTTGAAGATGCATTGGAGTGGTTCACCCAGTTCAGCAGCGCAGGTCTTCAGTAATCGTGGACTCACCTTGTCCGGGCCTGCTGCTTTCCTGGGGTGAAGCTTCCTCAGTTGACCTCTGACCTAGTCTGCAGTAATGCATAGAGGAATCTGTGTTGAGGCTGCTGTGATGACTGGGGGGAGGTGTGTTGAGGGAAGAAGGAGAGATGGCTGCAGTGAGGGAGAGGGTGGGGGGACGTGGGCTGGTTGAACTGATTGAAGAAGTCATTCAACTCGTTCGCCCTCTCCACTGTCCCCTCAATGAATCTGGTCTTTGCATTGTGGCCTGTGATGGTTTTAAGTGGCTGGGGAAGTATAAGCCCAGTTGATGAGTTTGCTTCAGAGTTTAAGTGGGATATGCAGAAGTCAAATCAAGTCAAGTTTATTTGTATCACACTTTTCACAATAAGCATTATCGCAAAGCAGCTTTACGGAATTTGAACGACTTAAAACATGAGCTAATTTTATCCCTAATCTAGCCCCAATGAGCAAGCCTGTGGCAATGGTGGCACGGAAAACTCCCTCAGATGACAACCTCGAGAGGAACCAGACTCAAAAGGGAACCCATCCTCATTTGGGCAACAACAGACAACATGACTATAACATTAACAGTTTTAACATGAAGTCAGTTTCGTTGATGTTATAAACTCTTCATTGATGGAAACTTGAGTGCTAAACTGTTCATGACAACTGCAGTCCTAAAGTTAGCAAATCAACTGTAGTCCTCAGCTATAAAAGTATTACTATAAGATTCCAGAGCATCCTCCAGGTGTGACTTTCAGGAGCCCAGGAGGACAGTTCTCAGGAGGGTTCGAGGGCTGTGACTACCTGATTTCCTTGTCGATGTCCCATCTGATGGCTTGCACAAAACATTTGGGTGGTAGGATGGGAGTTGTTTCAGAGGTGTGGGGTTATGAATTATGAATTCTGGAGAGGGTATCAGCAGTGTTTCTGGAACCGGAGCAATGAGATATTATGAACTGGAAGTGGGTGAAAAACAGGGCTCATCTGGCTTGCTGTGAGTTCAGATGTTTCACGGTCTTTAAGTATTCCAAGTTCTTATGATCAGTCAGAATAGTGAATGGGTGTGTGGTGCCCTCCAGCTGGTGCCTTCATTCCTCCAAGGCCAACTTGATAGCCAAGAGCTCTCAGTTGCCAATGTCGTAGTTCCTCTCTGTGGGTGTTAGTTTCTTAGAGAAGAAAGTGACAGGGTGCAGCTTGGGTTTCTCCCCAAATTGCTGAGAGAGAACCCCTCCTACTACCATTTCAGATGTGTCTACCTCTACAATGAAGGGCTTGGTAGGATCTAGGTGCTGTAGAATGGGACATGAATGCTACTTTGAGCTGCTTAAAAGCCTCTTCAGCTGCAGAGTTCCATTGGAGATAATGTGGTCCATTCTTTAGAAGTGGGGTAAGAGGGGCGGTGATAGTGCTTGAAACCCCGAATGAAGCACTGGTAGAAGTCAAATCAAGTGAAGTTTATTTGTATAGTGCTTTTAACAATAAACATTGTCGCAAAGCAGCTTTACAGAATTTGAACTACTTAAAATATGAGCTAATTTTATCCATAATCTATCCCCAACAAGCACGCCTGTGGCAACGGTGGCAAGGAAAAACTCCCTCAGACGACATGAGGAAGAAACTTTGAGAGGAACCAGACTCAAAAGGGAACCCATCCCCATCCAGGCAACAACAGACAACATGACTATAACATTAACAGTCCTAACATTAAGTCAGCTTCATTGATGCTATAAACCCCCCACTGATGAAAATCTGAGCACAAAACTGTTCACGACAACCGTAGTCCCAAAGTCAGCAAGTCAACTGCAGTCCTAAAGTCAGCAAGTCAACTGCAGTCTCCAGCCACAAAAGCACCACTGCAAGAGTCCAGAGAGTCCTCCAGGCGCGACCCCCAACTGTCCACATGGGGCCACCCTCCACAGGAGCAATGCGATGAGACTCCAACCAGACACAGGGCATCAGGATGGATCAGGTAAGTCCGAGGAGCAGAAGAGGTCAGCATCTCAATCCCAGGACCGACATGTAACTCAGAGGGACAGATTTTTTGGGGGGGAGAGAGAGAGAAAACACAGGTTGTTAGGTATGCCCAATGTCACCTGAATAAGTAGGAACAGTATACATATTGCACTGAGTAAAAGCAGGGACTCTGGCAACTAACTATGACAGCATAACTAAAAGGGGAGAGCCAGAAGGTAACACAGGCATGAGGGAGCCCCAGGACATAAAGCAGCCAGCCACTACACTGTCAACAAACTTGAGTGAGCAAGCGAGTGGGGACTGACAGCATCCATACATCCCTGTTTACCAAAACACTCTGTCTGAGGACCCTCCAGATCTACACCTTTACCTCATAAACACCATTAACAAAAGGCTTGACTAAACAGATATGTTTTCAGCCTAGACTTAAATGCTGAGACTGTGTCTGATTCCCGAACACAACTTGGAAGGCTGTTCCATAACTGTGGGGCTTTGTAAGAAAAGGCTCTGCCCTCTGATGTAGCCTTCACTATACGAGGTACCAGCAGATAGCCTGCACCTTTTGATCTAAGTAGGCGTGGCGGGTCATAGAGGAGCAGAAGTTCACTCAGGTACTGTGATGCGAGACCATTCAGTGCTTTAAAAGTCAATAGTAGTACTTTATAATCAATACAAAATTTGATTGGGAGCCAGTGCAGTGTGGATAAGACAGGGGTGATGTGGTCATATTTTCTAGTTCTAGTAAGGACTCTTGCTGCTGCATTTTGAACTAACTGGAGCTTGTTTATGCACTTATTGGAACATCCAGACAGTAAGGCATTACAATAATCCAACCTGGAGGTAACAAAAGCATGAACTAGTTTTTCTGTGTCATGTAGTAACATTAAATGTATTATCTTAGCAATATTTCTGAGATGAAAGAAAGCTATCCGGGTAATGTTATCAATGTGAGTTTTGAATGAAAGACTGGGGTCAATAATCACTCCGAGGTCTTTTACTGCTTCACGTGAAGAAACAGAAAGGCCATTCAGAGTTACTGTGTAATCAGAAAACTTACTTCTAGCTGCATGTGGTCCTAGTACAAGTACTTCAGTTAAGCAGAAGGAAATTAATAAGCATCCAGTGTCTAATGTCCTTTACACATTCCTCAATTCTATTAAGCTGGTGTCTCTCATCAGGTTTTGTAGAAACATACAACTGTGTGTCATCAGCATAACAGTGGAAACTAATACAATGTTTATGAATAATATCACCCAGAGGTAACTATATGAAGAAAAAAGCAGTGGACCCAAGACAGGACCTTGTGGAACACCAAACTTTACCTCAGTACGTCTAGAAATATCACCATTTATATCAACATACTGATAGTGATCAGTTAAATAAGACCTGAGCCAGGAAAGGGCCATTCCCTTAACTCCCACAACTTTTTCTAGTCTATCCAGAAGAATGGAATGATCAGTGGTATCAAATACGACACTAAGGTCAAGCAACACAAGCAGCGAGACACAGCCCTGATCAGATGCCAACAGTAGGTCATTTAACCAAAGCTGTCTCTGTGCTATGATGAGGTCTAAATCCTGACTGATACATTTCATGAATGCTATTTCTATGTAAATATAAGCATAACTGCTGTGCCACAGCTTTTTCAAGGATCTTGGAGATAAAGGGGAGGTTTGATATTGGCCAGCTGACAGGGATCAAGGTCAGGTTTTTTAATCAGGGGTTTGATAACGGCTAGTTTAAAGGATTTGGATACATAGCCAATCGTAAGAGAAGAATTTATTATTTTTAGAAGCTGTTCAATTACTTCAGGTATTATCTGTTTGAATAGACGTGTAGGTAAGGGATCTAGTACACAAGTTGAGGTTTTTGATGCAGAGATTAATGAAAGTAATTCAGTTTCTTTTAGGGGAGTAAAACATTCTAATTGATGATCTGATACAGTTATATTGCTAACTACAGGGTTACTTACATTGTCTGACCTTAAATTAGTAGTTTGAATTTTTTGTCGGATATTCTCAATTTTGTCATTAAAAAATTTCATGAAATCGTTGCTACTACATACTACAGGTGTGCATGTGTCTATAGTGGACTTATTCCTGGTTAATTTTACTACAATATTAAATAGGAATGTAGGATTATTTTTATTATCTTCTATTAGGGAGGAGAGATATGTTGATCTAGCAGTACTAAGAGCTTTTCTATACTTCAGGAAGCTCTCCTTCCACGCTAATTTGAACACTACCAATTTTGTTTGATGCCATTTACTTTCCAATTTTCGAGTGGTCTGTTTTAATGTGCGAGTGTCATCATTATACCAGGGTGCTAATTTTTTTGTCTCTGACCATTTTCCTTTTAAGAGGAGCTATATTTTCTAAGGTAAGGCGGAATGTTGACTCTAAGCATTCAGTTGCCTGATCAAGTTCTGCAGGGGCTGACAGTGGCCCAATCAAAGTTGATAACTCTGGGAGATCATTTATAAAGCTCAGTGCAGTAGTTGATGTGAATGCACGTTTAATATAGTAGCGTGGTGAGGTGCATATATATATATATATATATATATATATATATATATATATATATATGCACCTCACCACACTACTATATATATACTCAGACATATTTTGAATGAGATGAGATAATGATCTGAGATAACTTCAGACTGCGGAAGTATTAGATTAGATTAGATAAAACTTTATTGATCCCTTTGGGAGGGTTCCCTCAGGGAAATTAAGATTCCAGCAGCATCATTACAGATAAACAGAGAAAAGAAATAGAGAAAAACTTCTAGATAAATTAAAATAAATTATTTACATATACAAATATAAAATAATAAGATATGGGGAAGAGAGGAAGGGGGGGAGAAGTGGGGTTAGGGTAAGTGTGTGTGTGTGGTGGGGGGAGCAGGAAAGATATTGCACTTTATATTGCACATTGTCCAGTATTGCTTATTGTTAGGCTAGGCTACTGCTCCTTCCAGTCCTCTGTCCTCCTGTTACCCCTCCTCCCCCCCAGAGAGGAGTTGTACAGTCTGATGGCATGAGGGACAAAGGAGTTTTTGAGTGAGTTCGTCCTACACTTGGGAAGGAGCATTCTGTCACTGAACAGGCTCCTCTGGTTGCTGATGACAGTGTGCAGAGGGTGACTGGCATTGTCCAAGATGTTCAATAGTTTGTCCATAGACCAGAGAGTCCAGCTTCATGCTGACCACAGAGCCAGCCCGCCTGATCAGTTTGTCCAGCCTGGATGTGTCCTTCTTGGATGTGCTGCCCCCCCCCAGCACACCACGGTGTAAAACAGGACACTGGTGACCACAGACTGATAGAACATCCACAGGAGTTTCCTGCAGATGTTAAAGGACCGCAGCCTCCTAAGGCAAGGCAAGTTTATTTATATAGCGCATTTCATACACAGTGGCAGTTCAATGTGCTTTACAGAGGTCAAGGCAAATCATGCCCCTTTTCCATCAAAGCAGTTCCAGGGCTGGTTCAGGGCCAGTGCTTAGTTTGGAACCAGGTTTTCTGTTTCCACTGACAAAGAACTGGCTCTGGGGCCAGAAAAACTGGTTCCAGGCTAGCACCAACTCTCTGCTGGGGCAGAGGAAAGAACCGCTTACGTCAGCAGGGGGGCAGAGTTGTTAAGACTAACAACAATAACAAGACCGCGAAAGATCACCATTTTTAAGCGACGAGAGGCAGCAGCTGTACAAACGCGAAGTCATCCATTATTATTCTTGTTGTTGCTGCTGCTGCTTCTTCCGTGTTGTTTTTGCTTCGATATTCGCACCAAGGTTTATGCAAACGTAGCGACATAACTGACGTATACAACGACGTAACTGACGTATACAGCGACTTAATGACGTGGCTTCCCTTAGCATGGCGAGCTATGGAAAAGCAAACTGGTTCCCAGCTGGCTCGCAAGTTGAACGAGTTGTGAACCAGCACCAGCACTGGCCCCGAACCAGCCCTGGAACTGATTTGGTGGAAAAGGGGTAACAGTAAACAATAGAAAATAAAATTACATAAAATAAAGGTGGAAGAAGAGAGAAAAATAAAAATAATATAAGAATTAAACAATAGTAGAAATAAAATAATAAAATGAAGTAAAAGTTCAGTAAAAAACAGCAGAATAAAATGGAATAAAAGTTAAGTAAAGTTTAAAACATGCAAAGACTGTAAAAGTTAAGTAAAATATAAAACATAAAGATGATGATATTTATCAGTTAGCAGAAAGCATCTGAAAACAGCTTGGTCTTTAGTCTAGATTTGAAGCTGCAAACAGCAGGAGCATTTTTGATATCCTCTGGGAGTTGGTTCCATAGCTGTACTGCATAGTAGCTAAAAGCTGCTTTGGAAGCTAAGGAAGTATGCCCTGCTCTGTCCCTTCCTGTATAAGTGATTGGTGTTGCAAGTCCAGTCCAGCTTGCTGTCCAGCCACAGCCCGAGGTACTTGTAGGAATCCACAGCCTCCACCTCGACTCCCTCGATCAGAACTGGTCGTGACCTTGGTCTGGACCTCCCAAAGTCAATGACCAGCTCCTTGGTCTTCGAGGTGTTGAGCTGCAGATGGTTCCTGTTGCACCACACAGCAAAGTCCCTCACTAGGCTCCTATACTCCTCCTCTCTGTCGTCACTGATACACCCAACGATGGCTGTGTCATCGGCAAACTTCTGAATGTGACACAGCTCCGAGTTGTAGCAGAAGTCCGCGGTGTACAGGGTGAAGAGAAGAGGGGCCAGCACCGTGCCCTGGGGTGCACCGGTGCTGCTAATTACAGTGTCAGACGTGATGTCCTTCAGCCCTACTGCGGCCTGTCAGTGAGGTAGCTGGAGATCCAGGTGACCAGGCAGGTGTCCACTCGCATCCTGTTCAGTTTGTCCTGAAGCAATAGGGGCTGGATGGTGTTGAAGGCATTCAAGAAGTCCAAGAAGAGGATCCTCACTGTGCCATTTCCCTTATCCAGATGCAAGTGGGTTCGGTGTAGTGGGTAGAGGATGGCGTCTTCCACACCAACACCTGCCCAGTATGCAAACTGCAGACAGTCCTGGGCATGTTGTACCTGGGGTCTGAGGAGGCTGAGGAAGAGCCGCTCCAACGTCTTCATCAGATGTGAAGTGAGTGCCACCGGTCGGAAGTCGTTCAGCTCACTGGGCCGATTCTTTTTGGGAACTGGAACGATACATGAGGTCTTCCAGAGGGTTAGCACTCTCCCCAGCTGCAGGCTGAGGTTGAAGATGCATTGGAGTGGTTCACCCAGTTCAGCAGCGCAGGTCTTCAGTAGTCGTGGACACACCTTGTCTGGGCCTGCTGCTTTCCTGGGGTGAAGCTTCCTCAGTTGACCTCTGACCTGGTCTGCAGTAATGCAGGAGTCTGTGTTGAGGCTGCTGTGATTGTTAGGGTTTTGCTGGGATTCGAACCTGGTTCGTTGGTGTGATGATCCAGCAAACCCCCACTAGGCCACCAGGGGAATGACTCAAATGCAGAGGCGTGAGGCGGAAGTAGAAAAAGTAACAAAAGGTTTATTTATACTATGTACACTATATACAATCCAGGGCAAAACAAAAAAAACAAAAACAAAGAGTATAATTCAAAAAGAAAAAGGCAAAAATGCAAAAGCTCAGAAGATCCACAAAACTCAGTACAAAGGAAACTGGAGATAAACATAACAGCACAAAGACTCCGTGACAAGAGGACTGAACTCAGGGGTATAAATACACAAACTAATTAAGGACACAGGTGAAGATAATTAGGACTAACAGGCAATTAACAAAAAAAACCCCACAAAACACAGGAACAGTGGCGGCCTCTAGAGGCCAAAATAAATATGACACGAAAAGGAAATAACAGCGGCCTCTAGAGGCCAAAACAGTCCAAGTCCTAACAGGACCCCCCCCCTCTAGGAGCGTCTCCTGACGTTCCCAGGGCGATCCGGATGGGCCGAATGGAAGTCCCGACACAGTTCTTTATCCAGGACATCCCGAGCAGGAACCCAGCAGCGCTCCTCAGGACCATAGCCCTCCCAGTCCACCAGATATTGCAACCCGCCGCGGACCCGGCGGGAGTCAAGCAGGCGATGCACAGTGAACACAGTCTGCCCCTGGAAGATGCGGGGGGGTGGGGGGTTCCTAGGGGCAGGGGCATACGTAGACGTCAGTACAGGCCGCAACAGGGAAACATGGAAAGTGGGGTTGATCCTCAGAGTCCGGGGCAACTGGAGCCGGTAGGAGACAGGGTTCACCCTGCGCACCACCTTGAAGGGGCCAATGTAGCGAGGAGCAAGCTTGCGGTTCTCCACCCGCAGCGGAAGGTCCTTAGTGGACAGCCAAACCCGCTGCCCAGGGCGGAAAGTGTGTGCAGGTCTTCTGTGGCGGTTGGCCTGAGTCTGGTTGGTTCTGGAGGTCTGTATGAGGGTCTTCCTGACCTTGCTCCAGGTCTTGCAACACCGTCTCACATATTGGTTGACCGAGGGCACCCCCGCGTCCTCCTCCTGGTCCGGGAACAGAGGTGGCTGGAACCCGAATTGGCACTGGAATGGCGACAGCTTGGTGGCCGATGACTGCAGGGTGTTGTGGGCGTACTCTGCCCATGGCAGCCAGGTGCTCCACGATGTCGGGTTATCCATAGCCAGGCCTCGCAGGGTGGTTTCCAGGTCCTGGTTGAGCCTCTCCGTCTGACCATTGGACTGTGGGTGAAACCCAGAGGAGAGACTGGCAGTGGCTCCGATGACCTTGCAGAACCCGTGCCACACTCGGGAGGAGAACTGGGGCCCTCGGTCTGAGACGATGTCCTGTGGAAGACCAAAGACTCGGAAGACATGATTAAATATAAGTTTCGCTGTTTCAAGAGCAGAGGGGAGTTTGCACAGAGGTATGAAGCGGCAGGCCTTGGAGAATCTGTCAACAATGACCAAAATGACCATGTTACCTTGTGACTCAGGGAGACCCGTGATGAAGTCGACTGCCACGTGGGACCAGGGACGCCGGGGAATGGTCAGAGGATGCAGGAGACCCTGGGGACGCTGTCGTGGGTTCTTGGTTCTGGTGCAAACCTCACAGGACAGGACAAATGACCTTACTTCCTGCTCCATGTTAGGCCACCAGAAGCGTCTTTTCAGGAAGTCCAGGGTCCTCCGAGCTCCCGGGTGGGCGGTGAGAGGGGAAGAGTGACCCCACTGGAGAACCTTGGCCCGGGCTTGATGTGGGACGTACAAGAGGCCCGGTGGCCCCGTCCCAGGACCGGGGTCCTGGCGTTGGGCTCGTCGAACAGCCTCCTCAATACCCCAGCGGACAGGGGCCACAATCCGGGACACCGGGATAATAGGCCCGACTTCATTCTCCCTGTTAGTGGCAGAGAACAGCCTGGACAGTGCGTCAGGTTTGGTGTTCTTGGAGCCGGGACGGTACGAGAGGGTGAAGTCAAACCGACTGAAAAACAGGGCCCACCTAGCCTGTCGAGGGTTCAGTCTCTTGGCTTGCTGGAGGTACTCCAGGTTCTTGTGGTCAGTCCAAACCAGGAATGGATGTTGCGCTCCCTCCAGCCAGTGCCTCCACTCCTCAAGGGCCAGTTTGACCGCTAGCAGTTCTCGATTCCCCACATCGTACCGGGACTCCGCAGGACTCAGGCGGTGGGAGAAGTAAGCGCAGGGGTGCAGCTTTCCTTCCGAACGTTGAGAGAGTACCGCGCCGACACCACTGTCCGAGGCGTCCACCTCCACGATGAATGGTTGGGAGGTGTCCGGGAGGACCAGAATGGGTGCCGTGCAGAAGCGGGCCTTGAGGTCTTTGAACGCCTTTTCTGCCTGAGGAGACCAGCCATAAGATCCACCTGTCCCTTTGGTGAGGTCTGACATGGGTGCTGCCACAGAACTGAAGTTCCTGATGAACTTGCGGTAGAAGTTAGCGAATCCTAAGAACCGCTGAACCTCCTTAACGGACTTGGGAGTAGGCCAGTCCCGGACGGCCAGGGTCTTGGCAGGGTCCATTTGGAGTTGGCCTGTCCGTACAATAAATCCCAGAAAGGAGACCTCGGGAACATGAAATTCACATTTCTGGGCCTTGGCGAACAGATTGTTCTGTAGCAGCCTCTGGAGAACCTGGCGGACATGGTGGCGGTGCTCCTGCACGGTCTTGGAAAAGATAAGAATGTCATCGAGGTAGACAAAGACGTACAGGTTAATCATGTCCCTTAAGACGTCGTTGATTAGGGCCTGAAAAACAGCTGGTGCGTTGGTGAGTCCGAAGGGCATCACCTGGTATTCGTAGTGCCCAGACGGGGTGTTAAAGGCAGTCTTCCACTCGTCTCCCTGTCGGATACGGATGAGGTGGTATGCGTTCCGTAGGTCCAACTTGGTGAAGACGGTGGCGCCTTGGAGCAGGTCGAAAGCAGTGGACATCAGCGGAAGGGGATATCGGTTGCGCACAGTGATCTTGTTCAGGCCCCTGTAGTCAATACATGGTCGAAGCCCCCCATCCTTCTTGCCGACAAAGAAGAAGCCGGCACCAGCAGGTGAGGTGGAGGGTCGAATGAACCCAGAGACCAGGGCGTCTTTGAGGTATTCCTCCATAGCCTTGCGTTCTGGCTGAGAGAGGGAAAACAGTCTGCCACGAGGAGGGGTAGTCCCAGGGAGCAAGTCGATGGCACAGTCGTAGGCCCGGTGCGGAGGAAGAATGGCGGCCCTGCTCTTGCTGAATACCTCCTTGAGATCCCAGTACTCTGTGGGAACTTGAGATAACTCGGTGAGATCAGGGGGCTCGGCAGGAGACACAGGAGAGCTAGAGAGCAGACAAGAGGCATGGCATGCAGGGCCCCATTCCACAACCTGGCTTGTTACCCAGTCTATGCGAGGGTTGTGGCGAGTAAGCCAAGGAAGGCCTAGAATAACTGGGAACTCAGGTGAAGGAATCAGGTGCAGGGATATTTCTTCCTTGTGACCTTGAGACTGGAGGAAGACTGGAGAAGTAACTTGAGTGACTCTTCCATCACCTAACGCTTGGCCATCGAGGGCAGACACAGACAGAGGGACTTCAAGAGGTGCAGTAGGTATATTGATGCTTTGGGCGAAGTGAATATCCATAAAGTTCCCAGCCGCCCCTGAGTCTATCAAAGCTTGACAAGAGTGGACAGACTCACCCCAGGAGATGGAGACCGGGATGTAGATTCCTTGGCCAGGGAGTCCGGGAGAGAGGGTAGGCCCCGTCACAACCCTCCCTCGGCTGGACGGGGCGGTCCTTTTCCCAAGAGTTCGGGACATGATGCTCGGAAGTGACCAGGCTTGCCACAGTAGATGCAGCACTTGTCCCTCCTTCTGCGCTCCCTCTCAGATGCGGAGAGGCGAGTACGACCCACTTGCATGGGTTCTGGACAGTCACTGAAGGAGGTAGACGGTCTCCAGGTAGAGGTAGGGAGGCTGGGGGGGCTCAAGGCTTGGTGGCGTTCTCTCATCCTGTTGTCCAGACGAATAGCATGTGAGATGAGGGTTTCGAGGTCACTTGGGCATCCAATAGAGGCCAGACCGTCCTTGATGGGGTCAGACAGACCATGGTGGAAGGCTGACACCAGGGCAGTCTCGTTCCATCCACTTACTGCTGCGAGTGTTCGGAACGAGATGGCGTAATCTGCGACGCTTCCTCCTTGCCGGATGGACATGAGCTTTCGGGCTGCGTCGGTACTGATGTCTGCCTGATCGAAGACCCGAAGCATCTCTTCAGAAAACAGCTGGAAATCAAAGCACTCAGGTCCCTGTCTTTGCCAGATAGCAGTAGCCCAGGCTCGCGCCTTACCGGCTAATAAGGTGATCACAAAGGCAATCTTGCGGCGATCCGTAGTGTAGGTGGTAGGCTGAAGCTCAAAGGTGAGTTGACACTGGGTAAGGAACTCTCGGCACTCACTGTGCTTGCCGTCATACCTCTGTGGTGCAGGAAGGCTGGGTTCGTGAGGTGAAGAAGGCAGCATGGCAGGAGGCACTGGAGCAGGAGCCGGAACTGGATCAGGAGCAGGAGATGCAGGCAGAGATGTCAGCTGTGCCAGGGTTTTCCCAATTTGCTGAAGCAGTTCCTCGTGGCGAGCAAGGGCCTCACGTTGGCTGGTGAGCGTACGTCCATGAGTGTCCATGGTCGCTCCGAAGCATGTCAAAGCTGCCATAATTCCCTGAAGGTTGGCCGGGTAGACAGTTGAAGCAGCCTCTGCTGAGTCGGTCATGACGGAGTCTTTCTGTTAGGGTTTTGCTGGGATTCGAACCTGGTTCGTTGGTGTGATGATCCAGCAAACCCCCACTAGGCCACCAGGGGAATGACTCAAATGCAGAGGCGTGAGGCGGAAGTAGAAAAAGTAACAAAAGGTTTATTTATACTATGTACACTATATACAATCCAGGGCAAAACAAAAAAAAAACAAAAACAAAGAGTATAATTCAAAAAGAAAAAGGCAAAAATGCAAAAGCTCAGAAGATCCACAAAACACAGTACAAAGGAAACTGGAGATAAACATAACAGCACAAAGACTCCGTGACAAGAGGACTGAACTCAGGGGTATAAATACACAAACTAATTAAGGACACAGGTGAAGATAATTAGGACTAACAGGCAATTAACAAAAAAAACCCCACAAAACACAGGAACAGTGGCGGCCTCTAGAGGCCAAAATAAATATGACACGAAAAGGAAATAACAGCGGCCTCTAGAGGCCAAAACAGTCCAAGTCCTAACAGTGATGACTGGGGGGAGGTGTGTTGAGGGAAGAAGGAGAGATGGCTGCAGTGAGGGAGAGGGTGGGGGGCACGTGGGCTGGTTGAACCGATTGAAGAAGTCATTCAACTCGTTCGCCCTCTCCACTGTCCCCTCAATGACTCTGGTCTTTGTATTGTGGCCTGTGATGGTTTTCACACCTTCCCAGACCTCCCTCATGATGTTCTCCTTCAGCATCTGCTCCACCTCTCTCCTGTAGCTGTCCTTAGCTTCCCTCATGCAGCGCTTCACCTCCTGCTGTGCTGCTTTCATTGTCTCATTTCATCGTTTCATTTGTTAATTTAAATACCTCTACAAAGTGTTTAAATTAGAAATTAGCAAAACCCAGAAAATGTTGTAACTCCTTTACTGATGTGGGAGTGGGCCATGATGTGATGGCTGAAACCTTCGCCTGGTCCATGCTCACCCCCTCAGAGCTGATGATATACCCTAGGAATGAGATCTGGTTGACATGGAACTCACACTTCTCTGCTTTGACATAGAGATGATTCTGAAGCAAGCGGGAGAGTACAGACCTGATGTGTTTGTGGTGACTGTCTTCATCTGGGGAGTAGATTAGAATGTTGTTGATTTCCCTAGCATGTCCCTGAAGAAAGGCCATAAGATATGACCAAACATTCAAAATGGCCAGTGGTGGTGCTGAAAGCAGCCTTCCATTCGTCATCCTCCTGAATTCGGACCAGGTTATAAGCACTGCAAAGGTCTAGTTTGGAGAATGTTTTGGCTGAGTGTAGTTGTTCTAAAGCTGAAGGCACCAGCAGGAACGGATAAGGGTATTTTACTGTGATTTGATTCAGGCCCCGATAATCAATGCATGGCCTGAGACCTTCTCCCTTCTTTTCCACAAAGAAGAAGCCTGCAAAATCTGGTTTGGTAGATGGTCTGATGTAACTTTGTTTCAGGGCTTCTTGTGCATATCCTTCCATGCCGGCTTGCTCGGTGAGGGAAAATGGATAAATACGGCTATGAGGAGGAGTAGTGCCTGGGAGGAGGTCAATCATACAGTAATAGGGATGGTGGGGAGGCAAGCCACATGCTTTACCCTTCCTGAACACTTCTTGAGGTCAAGATAACAGACAGGAATGTTATCCAGAGAGGCTGAGGGCTCTCTACGGAGGTGGACAAAATGGCTAGCTCAGGAAGTTGCAGACAATGTTGAAAACAGGCTGGTGACCATTGCAGAATGTCCCTTTTTTGCCAGGAGATTAGAGGGTCATGAATTTGAAGCCATGAGTATCCCAGAATGATATCTTGATGAGCAGCTTGGGTGACAGAGAAATATGCTCAGAATGAATGGCCCCCACCTGAATTTTGAGTGGAGCTGTGCACACAGATATCAGTCCGTCACCAATGGAGCCCCCGTCAATGGCCTTTAGCTTGAGAGGTCTTTGCAGGGTGTCTCTGGACAGGTTGAATTTCTGGGCAATCGAGCAGCTGATGAAGTTTCCTTCTGCCCCCGAGTCTATAAATGCAGAGAGGATATGGGTCAAGTCTGGCAGTTTCAATATTACTGGTACCTTAAAAGATTGCATTTCATGGCTGATTTCAGAGCTCACTGGGTGGGCTGGGTACTTGATGGGACATAATCAGGCTTCCCAACCCTCCCGCTTTGTGCAGAAAATTCCCCCCCCCCAAAAAAAAAAAAAATCACCCCATATCCCACCTTTCTGCTTAGACCCTTAATTTTCCTGCATAAAAAAAATGTTGCTAATAAAAAAATAGTCTGCTAGATTTCAAATGCGCCTACCTGGAAAGCTGTGTGCACGCCATCTGCCATTAGACAGTGGTAATCAACAAACCAAAGCATAGTACATTTTACACACACACCATAGAAGGCAGACGGAGTCACGATGTTGCCGGTTTAAAGTGTTGTCAGGTTAGATTTTTCAATTTTGATTCGCATTTTTTTGTGATTAACTTGTCGGGAAAGAAGGCTGAGAAAGCTTAGGCTGAGAAGTTTCTGCCCAAGTACATGAAGGCATTTCCTTGGGTCATTGCTTTGAAGAAGCCGGAGTACCACGGGAGATGTACGTTCTGTTTGGTAGATTTCTCAGTTTCTCACGCCGGCATCGGGGACATTTGGAGACATGTAGGTTGCCCATCACATAAGCAGGCTGCAAAAGGCCTGTCTAGCACTCCTAAGTTGACATCATATACTCAGTTCAATAATGATTTGGGTGTCACAAAGGCCGAAGTGAGCTTCACCAACTTTTTGATACAGCACAATATGCAGCTAGCTGCAGCAGACCATGCTGGTGCCCTCTTCCATAAAATGTTTCCAGATAGTCAAATTGCTAAGCAATGTCGGTGTGCCCAGATCAAAACCAGGTCTATAGTGAGGACCCTGTCAAGTAATTTTAGGAAAGATCTGCAGGAAATTTTGAAAGAAAATCCATTCATACTAGCAGTGATGTTGAAGGTGTCGGTCATCCCACTGGCAGTGAGATACTTTGATGAGGAGATGGGGCTAGTCAGTACTGTGCTACTTACTATGGCTGAATGCAGGGAGTCATCTGCTGTTAAAATATTTCAAGCATTAGATCAGGAAATGTCCTCAAGAGACTTGAAGTGGTTAAATGTCCTGGGCTTACATGTGGTGGTGTAAGCGGTTAGCACAGTCACCTCACAGCAAGAAGGTTCTGGGTTTGAGCCCAGCAGCTGGCGGGGGCCTTTCTGTGTGGAGTTTGCATGTTCTTCCTGTGTCTGTGTGGGTTTCCTCCAGATGCTCCGGTTTCCCCCACAGTCCAAAGATATGTGGTTAGGTTAATTGGTGGCTCTAAATTGGGCAGCCCAAGGACAGCTGTGAAAGATTCCGATTTGAACCTGAATTATGTGCTGCTACCTAAGCTGATGAAGGCTGTATAGACCAGTTCACAGATATCGTCGCGCATGCGCAGGGGTCAAAGGTCAAGGCCACATCGGAGTTGAAAACATGGCGGCAAACAAGCCAAATCTTAGCAAATATGACTCATGGAAAAAGGCAGATTTGCAAAGGCATCTGAGAGAGCGGGGATTGCCAACTACCATGGGGGTAGTAGAGTTAAGGGCGCTTGCATATGCCACGGATGTTTTGAGAATTCAGCCTGTACCGTCCAAGGAAGAAGAAGAAAAATCGAGGTATGTACCCGGTGATACTGCCACGCCCACCACTATACTCATCAGTCATAGATTAGTCCAGTACAACATGACCAGCTTTTTTTTTTTTTTTCCGTTCGACTGTCGCAAGTTTTTTCAGGCTGTTACAATCAAAAATTGAAAAAAGAGTTTTGGCCTACTAAACTAGTCATAGTAGTAGACATGAAAACTGAACTATAGATCTAGATATATAAATATGTACATAGTTATCCAAATTTTCTATTCTAATACATAGTCTATTCTAATTTCTATATTTTATGTATATAGTATATTTAGTAGTAGACAAGGGTGTTTCTTTTTTGTGTCCATTTACTTTTAATTTTGTGAAATCTGTGAAATTTAAAAATAAAAATTTAATATTTAATATTACATACTGTACAATTAATATTCTAAGTCAAAAAAATACTAATCCAAGGTCATCAGTTTGAATTTAATTGTTTGATGCACATATGTGCATTAAACAATTAAATTTAAACTGATGGCCTTGGATGTGTATTTTTGTATCATTGTATCAAGGAATATTACATTTACACCAAATAGTGCCAAATGTTTGTGATTGAGGTCTGTTAGACTGCCAGATAATATTATTATTTGGCCTACTAAACTAGTCATAGAACTAGACATGAAAACTGAACTATAGATCTAGATATATAAATATAGTACATAGTTATCCAAATTTTCTATTATAATACATAGTCTATTCTAATTTTCACAGATCAGAATGCTACAGAAAGCTACTCTGCATCGATGGAAAGGAGCTCCCAGATCCCCTTGAACTGAAACATGGATGGGTGGGTGAGACGAACGGCATGAGCCAGTGGCCGCCAACGATGATTACAGACATTTCAGCTTACCTGAAAGTCAACAATGAAGTTGATCTGGAGCATCGATTGATGGGAGAGTACAAGGAGGGCAAGGCATACAGCTATTTCGCATCAAACTTTGTTAGAGAAACACTGTATCATGGGATAAGCGATGACAGCCCCTATTGTTTTATGAAGACGGAAAGTGGTCGTTCACAGAGGAGAAATGACGAGGACCACCAAGTGTGGATTTGCATCAACAAGAAACGAGGCACGGTGTTATCTGCCTACTGCTCCTGCTTTGCTGGGTAAGATGAATCACAATTATAATATAAATTATTTAAGAAAATGTTTATGTACTTAAGTGTTTTACTTGTTTAAAAGTTAAATAGTTGAGTTGATTATGCTTTTTCCAGTGGTATTTTAAACGAAGTCAACATTTGTGTGGTTCACTCAAAGTCTTCCTCATGACATCACCGTGCAGTCTAAATCAGTGGGTTTGATAGTTGGATGCGTCATAGATTAGTAATACTGAAATTGTGGTAGCATTGTTTAAAAGTCTTCATACATTATACACAGTGCAGTATATTCTCATTATGTTTTTTTTTAATTAGTTAACATCTGTTATTAAAATCTTGTTAGCCATCTGATTGTTTGTTAAAATTATTACAACACATTAATCGTTATAATTTATATTTGTGATTTGGTATTTTAATATTACATTTTCCTTATTTATTTGTAAATTTGCTTTTTCACTTCAGGCTGTCGTCCACCTGCAACCATGTTGCGGCTGTGCTGTTCAAGATGGACTTCGCCTGGCAGCAGGGATATACAAACAAGTCTGTCACTGACATGCCATCTCAGTGGATGCAACCGAAGGGAAAGACAACTGGTCCAGATGTGATGGAGATAGGGGATTTGGAGTGGGTGAAACCAAGGTATGGCAAGAAAAAGCACAGTACTTCATTGTCTTGGCGTTTAAAGTCACGGGATTTGCAAAGTCCTTCCCTTCAGGAGTTGATGGCAGCTCTATATGCATCCAACAGAGATTTGTGTGTCTTTCAATATGCAGCTCCAGAATGCATTGCATCATATTGTCCAGAAGATGATGTTAATGTAGAAATGAATGTCAATGTCAAAACTACACTCAATGTGCCACAACCAATGTCTGTACTGTCTGCCCAAGATGCCCCCCTTGTGTTTGATGATGTTGAAGTTGAAGCCGTAGCTCAGGCAACACACGGACAGCACTCAAATCCGCAATGGTACAGTCAGCGAGTAGGACATGTCACAGGTTCCATATCCCATGCAGTTCAACAAAATAGATTCATTTTCAACAAAATCTGTGGAAAATTGCTTGCCAGCTTTTTTCTTTCTAGCATACACTAGTATGCTAGAAAGAAAAAAGCTGGCAAGCAATTTTCCACAGATTTTGTTGAATCTATCATGGGTCGGAAGCAGACACCGGATGTTCCAGCTATAAAGTATGGACATATAAAGGAGCCAATAGCAAGGGAGGACTACACTCATATCATGCGCACTACAGGACATAAATCAATTGAAGTCAAAACCACTGGTTTGCATGTTCTGAAGAGTCATATCTTCTTGGCGGCAAGTCCTGATGCAATAGTTCAGTGTGGTTGCTGCAGTCCAGGGATTTTAGAAATTAAGAGTCCAATTTCTGTCACATCATCAACACCACATGAAAATCCACCTGTGTATTTGACAAAAAAGGCAGAAGGACAGTTCTTCCTCAAGAAAACGCACCACTATTTCACCCAGGTTCAAGTCCAATTGCTGGTAACTGGGGCAAATTGGTGTGACTTTTTCATCTACACACCTAATGGCCATCATTTGGAGAGAATTGTATCAGATGCTGTGATGCAGAAAGAAATAATTGAAGCTGCACAGCTGGCATTCGACTGTGTAATTCGACCTCAACTTGTACAACTCGTACCTACCCCTTCCCATCAGCCCCAAGTGCCAGTAACAACTACTTCAGGTACATCTGACTCACAGCCTGCTGCATCAACAGCTGACCTTGCTATGTCCAAAACTCAGGTGCCAGTTACAGCTACTTCAGGTGCATCTGACCCTCAGCCTGCTGCCTCAACAGCTGACCTTGCAATTGCAGCTTTGTCCAAACCTCATGTGCCAGTAACAGCTACTTCAGGTACATCTGACCCTCAGCCTGCTGCCTCCACAGCTGACCTTGCTATACCAGCTTTGTCCAAATGTGACTCTACAACGAAAGGCAGGAACAAACCAGCAGCCAAAAAGACCAGGCGAAGAAAGACCCGAAAAACTGGGAAACCAGTGTATTTGTGTGGTGTGTGCCAGAAGTTGTGTAAGGACAGTGGGGACATGACAGAAAATGATGACAATTGCGTAGGATGTGATCAGTGCTATAAGTGGTATCATTGGGGGGGTGTGGGCTTTGATGTTTGCTGTCTTAATAATGACTGGGTTTGTTCAAATTGCTCAGACTGTTAAATTGTAATGTTGGTGCTGAACTTCTCGCATGCAGGTCTTTTGTAAATACTTATCAACAACACTTCAGAAGAACTTCAGTGTTTTTATGACATTTATTACTTTATAATGTATAAAGCTGTACTAGTAGTGTTAGCTAGCGTTATGTATTTAACCGTGTATTACATGTAGTAAACTGTAGCAAAAATATTTCTTGCAAAATTTAATTCATTAAAATGAAAATATAATTGATCAACACTACTCCTGTTAACCAAAAGGTATTGGGAATATGTGCAGTGCTTTATTCATTGTATATTTTATGTATATAGTATATTTAGTAGTAGACAAGGATGTTTCATTTTTGTGTCCATTTACTTTTCATTTTGTGAAATCTGTGAAATTTAGAAATTAAAATTTATTACAAATTACAAGGCTTCCATCATTTTGGGACTAGTAGTAGTCGTCATTACTGGTGTAAGAACTACAGTCACAAACTTGTCAGATTTTTATTGCAACCAACATTTTACATTTTAAGGCAAATAAAAATCTGTTGTATATCAACATATACAATGTGTATATTATACTAATACTGTAGTATCAATTTCATACTGTACAATTAATATTCTAAGTCAAAAAAAAAACTAATCCCAAGGTCATCAGTTTGAATGTAATTGTTTGATGCACATATGTGCATTAAACAATTAAATTTAAACTGATGGCCTTGGATGTGTATTTTTGTATCAAGGAATATTACATTTACGCCAAATAGTGCCAAATGTTTGTGATTGAGGTCTGTTAGACTGCCAGATAATATTATCTGGCAGTGTAACAGACCTCATAATCACAAACATTTGGTTCTATTTGGTGTAAATATAATATTCCTTGATACAATGAACTGATTGCAAGATATCAAAAAGTTATTAATATAGCAATGTTTCAGACAAATATGGCTTGCGTCTGCATTGTCATTCTTTTCAAAGTGAGAGCACATGCATCCAAGTACTAACCGGGCCCGACATTGCTTAACTTTGGTGATCTTACGAGAATTGGTGTGCCCAATGCCAATGAGCAGCTTGATGAAGCAGTGATACCCTTGTGTTGTGACAAGATTGGGCTGTGAACCATGCCAAAGTAGTAGTAGATTCGGCTCTGCTGATACATGAACAGGGCATTGCACTACTTCTGTACAAGGGGTGAACGGAGGTTTGACAGGGCAGCGCAAACTGTGACAATGTCATCCAGTAGGGGGACAAGGGTGATGGGGATGGCTCTTGTCAGGATGGAAAACCACTTGATGCGACCTATAGCGCGCTCCACATGTATTCTGGCATTGGCAACTTTCTTGGTTTTCTTAACAGCCTCTGCAGTTTGTTGAATGCATCCAGAACCAGGTGGTGGGATCTCCAAGTGAGCATGCTTCAAATATACATCTGGGAAAATATTGAAGCCTCTGTCTGCCAGGATGAGGTCACCAGGATCAATGAGGTCCAGGAAGCAAGAGGACTTGACAACACTCTTGTCAGATGATCTGCCACCATAGCCCTTTGAAAGGAAGGAGATGGATCCATTTGGTGTAATAGCTACCAGGTATTTGATGGTGTGGTGGTGTTTGTAATCACTCCAAGTAGCCTGTGCAGTACCTAGATGGTGAGGGTGCTCGATGAAGATTTCGGTACAGTCGATTGTGCACCTCAGGTTGGGATACTTCTTCTTCATCGAGGCAGGTATCTGCTCTTGAATGCTGCTCTTAATTGGCCAATGGATCAAGTTTTTCAACTGGTTAGCCATGAAGGGGACATAGGTGTTCAGTATTATTGAACAAAGGCCAGCAGAAATTCCAAACACGTTGCACAGGAAATTGTTGGTCAGCCCAAGTCGCATTTTCATCAGCACCAACACCAACTCATCCTTGCATGCTAGTCGACGTTGAGGGCCTGGTTTGTGCTGGAACTTGCGAATGCCTTTTTTTTTGGCTGATAACATGTACCTTTTTCCCTCTCCAAAATGAAACCTGCTTTAGTTTCGGAAGAAGGAACTGGTAGAGGTCTTCCAATGCCTCCACACTACGAAGTCCTGTGTTCAAGCGAACATCTTTATTGGTACTGATGAATTTCAAACAGATCAATCCTGGTTTGTGGAGGTGTTTGTCTTGCATGATTTTCTGTGTTAGCCGGATTATGGTCTTTCTCAGAGTTGTGCACCTTTCACAATTAAGTGTAGCGTTATAACAGTGCTCACTCTGTATAGCGGTGCTTGATGGCATGCAAGATGCTCCACAAATATGTGAATCATGCAGTTGATCAACTGGTTCATCTGGTTCGGGGATAGCAGTTTGGGTGACTTTAGGGGGAATTCTTGTCTTTGGTGGTGGGCGGGCTTTCTTGAAGGCAGAGCCTGAGGTGTAGCCCATCTCAAGTGAAGGGTATGGATTTTCTGCTGTGGGATGGTCCTCAGCAAAGTGTTTTAAGCAGATCCTAGACTTTCTGTAACAAAATGCAAAAATAAATAATACTATTAGTACTCTCATGATTTTATACACAAGCTTAGTTAAAAGCATTAGTTATAATATATTAGTTATAATGCTAGTTATAAATACTACCTGGATGCCTTTGTGGCGATTTATAAATGCAGTGGTGATTGCTTTCTATGCAGTTTTATATTTAATGCTTTTTCATAAATGAAGAATGAAACAATTTGCATTTTTATCAAATCAACGCACCTGTCTGGTTTCCAGTCCTTCCTGTTAATGCGCCGAATCCATTCCTTCCGTGCATCAGGATTCTGCCGTTCAGTAGGAAAGGTCAACAGCAAGAAAGGTGGAGGGCATGTGCAGGCGCCAACATTGTGCTTGAATCCTAAAATTACATCATATAAAATGTGAAGAAGCTAGATTGGATAGATACTGAAATAAACAAGATCTGCACAGATATAAGGGATTAGCTAATGGTGGCTAATGGTGCCTAGCAACGGGAAGTGATCGCGGCGTTAAAATGTGTGCTTGGATTCACATAAAATTTTCTGTATATACTCACTTAAATGTACACTGCAGTCTTCTCGCATCCACTGTTCAAGAAATCGACGTCCGTTGTAGCAATCGATAACACAACAGTGTCCCCACAGCGAGCCTGTAACCTCTGCTATACTTCTGCTCATTTATGTGGCCTTAACCTTTGACCTTTCCCACAACTCCTTGCGTTTTGCCGTATCTGTGAACTGGTCTATTAGTTATGTTTCACAGCAACACAGAATGTGAAAGAATCTTCATGTTAGGGTTTTGCTGGGATTCGAACCTGGTTCGTTGGTGTGATAATCCAGCAAACCCCCACTAGGCCACCAGGGGGATGACTCAAATGCAGAGGCGTGAGGCGGAAGTAGAAAAAGAATCAAAAGGTTTATTTAAACTATATACACTATATACAGGGCAAAACAAAAGACAAAAAAAAACCAAAGAGTAAAATCCAAAAGAAAAGCAAAGTGCAAAAATACAAAAGCTAAGAAGATCAAAAAACACAGTACAAAGGAAACTGGAGATAAACATAACAGCACAAAGACTCCGTGACAAGAGGACTGAACTCAGGGGTATAAATAGACAAACTAATTAAGGACACAGGTGAAGATAATTAGGCAATTAACACAAACACAAAACACAGGAACAGTGGCGGCCTCTAGAGGCCAAAATAAACACGACATGAAAAGGAAATAACAGCGGCCTCTAGAGGCCAAAACAGTCCTAGTCCTAACAGGACCCCCCCCTCTAGGAGCGTCTCCTGACGTTCCCAGGGCGATCCGGATGGGCCGAATGGAAGTCCCGACATAGTTCTTTATCAAGGACATCCCGAGCAGGAACCCAGCAGCGCTCCTCAGGACCATAGCCCTCCCAGTCCACCAGATATTGCAACCCGCCGCGGACCCGGCGGGAGTCAAGCAGGCGATTCACAGTGAACACAGTCTGCCCCTGGAAGATGCGGGGGGGTGGGGGGTTCCTAGGGGCAGGGGCATACGTAGACGTCAGTACGGGCTGTAACAGGGAAACATGGAAAGTGGGGTTGATCCTCAGAGTCCGGGGCAACTGGAGCCGGTAGGAGACAGGGTTCACCCTGCGCACCACCTTGAAGGGGCCAATGTAGCGAGGAGCAAGCTTGCGGTTCTCCACCCGCAGTGGAAGGTCCTTAGTGGACAGCCAAACACGCTGCCCAGGGCGGAAAGCGTGTGCAGGTCTTCTATGGCGGTTGGCCTGAGTCTGGTTGGTTCTGGAGGTCTGTATGAGGGTCTTCCTGACCTTGCTCCAGGTCTTGCGACACCGTCTCACATATTGGTTGACCGAGGGCACCCCCGCGTCCTCCTCCTGGTCCGGGAACAGAGGTGGCTGGAACCCGAATTGGCACTGGAATGGCGACAGCTTGGTGGCCGATGACTGCAGGGTGTTGTGGGCGTACTCCGCCCATGGCAGCCAGGTGCTCCACGATGTCGGGTTATCCATAGCCAGGCCTCGCAGGGTGGTTTCCAGGTCCTGGTTGAGCCTCTCCGTCTGACCATTGGACTGTGGGTGAAACCCAGAGGAGAGGCTGGCAGTGGCTCCGATGACCTTGCAGAACCCGTGCCACACTCGGGAGGAGAACTGGGGCCCTCGGTCTGAGACGATGTCCTGTGGAAGACCAAAGACTCGGAAGACATGATTAAACAAAAGTTTCGCAGTTTCAAGAGCAGAGGGGAGTTTGCACAGTGGTATGAAGCGGCAGGCCTTGGAGAATCTGTCAACTAAGACCAAAATGACCGTGTTACCTTGTGACTCAGGGAGACCCGTGATAAAGTCGACTGCCACGTGGGACCAGGGACGCCGGGGAATGGTCAGAGGATGCAGGAGACCCTGGGGACGCTGTCGTGGGTTCTTGGTTCTGGTGCAAACCTCACAGGACAGGACAAATGACCTTACTTCCTTCTCCATGTTAGGCCACCAGAAGCGTCTTTTCAGGAAGTCCAGGGTCCTCCGAGCTCCCGGGTGGGCGGTGAGAGGGGAAGAGTGACCCCACTGGAGAACCTTGGCCCGGGCTTGATGTGGGACGTACAAGAGGCCTGGTGGCCCCGTCCCAGGACCGGGGTCCTGGCGTTGGGCTCGTCGGACAGCCTCCTCAATACCCCAGCGGACAGGGGCCACAATCCGGGACACAGGGATAATAGGCCCGACTTCATTCTCCCTGTTAGTGGCAGAGAACAGTCTGGACAGTGCGTCAGGTTTGGTGTTCTTGGAGCCGGGGCGGTATGAGAGGGTGAAGTCAAACCGACTGAAAAACAGGGCCCACCTAGCCTGTCGAGGGTTCAGTCTCTTGGCTTGCTGGAGGTACTCCAGGTTCTTGTGGTCAGTCCAAACCAGGAATGGATGTTGTGCTCCCTCCAGCCAGTGCCTCCACTCCTCAAGGGCCAGTTTGACCGCTAGCAGTTCTCGATCCCCCACATCGTACCGGGACTCAGCAGGACTCAGGCGGTGGGAGAAGTAAGCGCAGGGGTGCAGCTTTCCTTCCGAACGTTGAGAGAGCACCGCGCCGACACCACTGTCCGAGGCGTCCACCTCCACGATGAATGGTTGGGAGGTGTCCGGGAGAACCAGAATGGGTGCCGTGCAGAAGCGGTCCTTGAGGTCTTTGAACGCCTTTTCTGCCTGAGGAGACCAGCCATAAGATCCACCTGTCCCTTTGGTGAGGTCTGACATGGGTGCTGCCACAGAACTGAAGTTCCTGATGAACTTGCGGTAGAAGTTAGCGAATCCTAAGAACCGCTGAACCTCCTTAACGGACTTGGGAGTAGGCCAATCCCGGACGGCCAGGGTCTTGGCAGGGTCCATTTGGAGTTGGCCTGTCCGTACAATAAATCCCAGAAAGGAGACCTCGGGAACATGAAATTCGCATTTCTGGGCCTTGGCGAACAGATTGTTCTGTAGCAGCCTCTGGAGAACCTGGCGGACATGGTGGCGGTGCTCCTGCACGGTCTTGGAAAAGATAAGGATGTCGTCGAGGTAGACAAAAACGTATAGGTTAATCATGTCCCTTAAGACGTCGTTGATTAGGGCCTGAAAAACAGCTGGTGCGTTGGTGAGTCCGAAGGGCATCACCTGGTATTCGTAGTGCCCAGACGGGGTGTTAAAGGCAGTCTTCCACTCGTCTCCCTGTCGGATACGGATGAGGTGGTATGCGTTCCGTAGGTCCAACTTGGTGAAGACGGTGGCGCCTTGGAGCAGGTCGAAAGCTGTGGACATCAGCGGAAGGGGATATCGGTTGCGCACAGTGATCTTATTCAGGCCCCTATAATCAATACATGGTCGGAGCCCCCCATCCTTCTTGCCGACAAAGAAGAAGCCGGCTCCAGCAGGTGAAGTGGAGGGTCGAATAAACCCAGAGACCAGGGCATCTTTGAGGTATTCCTCCATGGCCTTGCGTTCTGGCTGAGAGAGTGAAAACAGTCTGCCACGAGGAGGGGTAGTCCCAGGGAGCAAGTCGATGGCACAGTCGTAGGCCCGGTGCGGAGGAAGAACGGCGGCCCTGCTCTTGCTGAATACCTCCTTGAGATCCCAGTACTCTGTGGGAACTTGAGATAACTCGGTGAGATCAGGGGGCTCGGCAGGAGACACAGGAGAGCTAGAGAGCAGACAAGAGGCATGGCATGCAGGGCCCCATTCCACAACCTGGCTTGTTACCCAGTCTATGCGAGGGTTGTGGCGAGTAAGCCAAGGAAGGCCTAGAATAACTGGGAACTCAGGTGAAGGAATCAGGTGCAGGGATATTTCTTCCTTGTGACCTTGAGACTGGAGGAAGACTGGAGAAGTAACTTGAGTGACTCTTCCATCACCTAACGCTTGGCCATCGAGGGCAGACACAGACAGAGGGACTTCAAGAGGTGCAGTAGGTATATTGATGCTTTGGGCGAAGTGAATATCCATAAAGTTCCCAGCCGCCCCTGAGTCTATCAAAGCTTGACAAGAGTGGACAGACTCACCCCAGGAGATGGAGACCGGGATGTAGATTCCTTGGCCAGGGAGTCCGGGAGAGAGGGTAGGCCCCGTCACAACCCTCCCTCGGCTGGACGGGGCGGTCCTTTTCCCAAGAGTTCGGGACATGATGCTCGGAAGTGACCAGGCTTGCCACAGTAGATGCAGCACTTGTCCCTCCTTCTGCGCTCCCTCTCAGATGCGGAGAGGCGAGTACGACCCACTTGCATGGGTTCTGGACAGTCACTGAAGGAGGTAGACGGTCTCCAGGTAGAGGTAGGGAGGCTGGGGGGGCTCAAGGCTTGGTGGCGTTCTCTCATCCTGTTGTCCAGACGAATAGCATGTGAGATGAGGGTTTCGAGGTCACTTGGGCATCCAATAGAGGCCAGACCGTCCTTGATGGGGTCAGACAGACCATGGTGGAAGGCTGACACCAGGGCAGTCTCGTTCCATCCACTTACTGCTGCGAGTGTTCGGAACGAGATGGCGTAATCTGCGACGCTTCCTCCTTGCCGGATGGACATGAGCTTTCGGGCTGCGTCGGTACTGATGTCTGCCTGATCGAAGACCCGAAGCATCTCTTCAGAAAACAGCTGGAAATCAAAGCACTCAGGTCCCTGTCTTTGCCAGATAGCAGTAGCCCAGGCTCGCGCCTTACCAGCTAATAAGGTGATCACAAAGGCAATCTTGCGGCGATCCGTAGTGTAGGTGGTAGGCTGAAGCTCAAAGGTGAGTTGACACTGGGTAAGGAACTCTCGGCACTCACTGTGCTTGCCGTCATACCTCTGTGGTGCAGGAAGGCTGGGTTCGCGAGGTGAAGAAGGCAGCATTGCAGGAGGCACTGGAGCAGGAGTGGGAGCTGGATCAGGAGCAGGAACTGGATCAGGAGCAGGAGATGCAGGCAGAGATGTCAGCTGTGCCAGGGTTTTCCCAATTTGCTGAAGCAGTTCCTCGTGGCGAGCGAGGGCCTCACGTTGGCTGGTGAGCGTACGTCCATGAGCGTCCATGGTCGCTCCGAAGCGTGTCAAAGCTGCCATAATTCCCTGAAGGTTGGCCGGGTAGACAGTTGAAGCAGCCTCTGCTGAGTCGGTCATGACGGAGTCTTTCTGTTAGGGTTTTGCTGGGATTCGAACCTGGTTCGTTGGTGTGATAATCCAGCAAACCCCCACTAGGCCACCAGGGGGATGACTCAAATGCAGAGGCGTGAGGCGGAAGTAGAAAAAGAATCAAAAGGTTTATTTAAACTATATACACTATATACAGGGCAAAACAAAAGACAAAAAAAAACCAAAGAGTAAAATCCAAAAGAAAAGCAAAGTGCAAAAATACAAAAGCTAAGAAGATCAAAAAACACAGTACAAAGGAAACTGGAGATAAACATAACAGCACAAAGACTCCGTGACAAGAGGACTGAACTCAGGGGTATAAATAGACAAACTAATTAAGGACACAGGTGAAGATAATTAGGCAATTAACACAAACACAAAACACAGGAACAGTGGCGGCCTCTAGAGGCCAAAATAAACACGACATGAAAAGGAAATAACAGCGGCCTCTAGAGGCCAAAACAGTCCTAGTCCTAACACTTCAGCTTTGTCACAAAGACCAAAACAGCCCACAGAGCAAGCATGTCCACTGAAACTCTCAGTGATCTTGTGCAAAAACAGTACGTGTTAGCCAAGGGTGTCAAATGCCATGAGGCTGAGCAATCTGATGCTTTACTGAGGCAGGGCAAGTCTGCTACATTCATGGACCTGAAGAGTACCAAGAAGTAAAATGCTAGAATAAGGGCCTATAAATAAACTATGGACAAAATGCCTACCTCAGATTAAATCTGTGCACCATTTTAGTTTTCAAAATGAGCTGGATTAGAATTTGGTAATTTGCTAGACAAAGAGAACTGACCACTCTGTCTTGTGATTGACACTGTTAGCTGTTCTAATTCTTGGAGTCCTGAGCTAGGATTTAAGTGGAGGAACTGCCCACAGTTGTAATTATTGATGGAGAACTTTAGCTTGATTCAGTGGAGGAACTGCTCACTCTGTCCTGTGATTGACAGAGACAGATCAAATTCCCATTCTGGTGAGTTTGTCAGTAAAGCTCAAGTTCACCCATTTTTGGTAACAAAATAAAACAAGCCTGTTTATCAATTAACAGAAGTTTATTTGTTTTGCTCACCAAATAAAAGAGTTCTATTTATCAGTTAACAGTTTTTTCTTACTTGCTAACCAAATAACAAGTACTACTCTGATCTGCTTTAATATCAACAGATCTTCATTTAAGGTACGTGAATCTTTTCATCATGGCACACCTTCAGCCTGTTCAGTGTGCTGAGTGCAGGATGTTTAGTCATTCTTCCTCCGTCACTAGCGATAGCTCTATTAGCTTTACTTGTGATAAGTGCAGATTAGTTAGCTCTCTGACGGAGAAGATTTCAGTGCTAGAAGCGCGTGTCCAGGCTTTAGAGCAGGTTAGCGAGCGTGAGAACAGTGTAGTTTCTGTTAGGGAAAGTCTGGACGCCCTAGGTGGAGTTAGCAATCCCCCAACTCCGGCATTAGAGCCCTTACAGCGGGTCGAATGGGTGATGGCTCGGCGGCATAAGCGTAGAGCCAAAGCTACAGCTGAGGCTCGCCCACGGGAGCACCACTCCTCTCCGCATCACGTGTCGAACAGGTTTGCTCTCCTTAGTGATGCACCCACTGAGAAACCTGAAAGAGCTCTGGTTATAGGGGACTCTATCATACGGCACGTGAAATTAGCTCAGCCTTTAGGGGCACCAGCAGCTTTAGTCAGGTGTATACCGGGAGCCAGGGCGCTGGACATAGCAGGTAATCTTAGGGTCCTAGGCAAGCACAGGTTCTCAAAGATAGTTATCCATGCAGGAGCTAATGATATACGCCTTTGTCAGTCTGAGGTTACTAAGAGTAACTTTGTAGAGGTGTTTAAATTAGCGAAGGCGATGTCCGATGCTGTAGTATGCTCTGGCCCCATCCCAATGCGGCGTGGCGATGTAGCTTACAGCAGGTTATGGTCGCTGAACTGCTGGCTGTCCAGGTGGTGCTCTGAAAACAGTGTGGGCTTTATAGATAATTGGGCTAATTTTGAGGGCACTGCTGGCCTGTTAGGGCGGGACGGTGTCCATCCCACTTGGGAAGGTGCTGCTCTCATTTCCTGCAGCATAGGTCATAGTCTCAGAACAGGCCTAGTTAATTTCTGACAATCCAGAGCCAAGGCCAGGGAGCAGACGAACAGGCTAAACCGACTGTCTGCTAGCTGCACAGAGTCGTCACTCAGGGCCCACTACATCGAGACTGTGTCTGTTCCCCGAGCTCAACAAAAAGGTAGAAATTTTCAGAGAGTTTGTTCCAGTAACCTAATCAATATAAAATTAGATCATACTGACTGTACAGCTGCTGCCAGCACCTTTGATCTAAAGGTGGGGCTATTAAATATTAGATCTCTTACATCTAAAGCACTAATGGTTAATGAACTCATTACTGATCAGGAGTTTAATGTACTGTGTTTAACAGAAACATGGATTAAGCCAAATGAATATATAGCATTAAATGAAGCGAGTCCTCCTGGATACAGTTATATACACCAGCCTCGTCTAACTGGCAGAGGAGGAGGTGTCGCGGTTATTTATAACGATTATCTAGGTGTAACACACAAACCTGGTTATAAATTTAATACATTCGAAGTTCTTCATACTCATATAATGTATGTAGCCTTGAAAAATAAGTCTACCCAGTTAATTCCATTGCTTATTATTTACAGGCCCCCGGGGCCATATTCTGAGTTTCTTTCTGAATTTGCAGATTTTATCTCAGATCTGGTTATTTCCTTAGACAAAGCTTTAGTTGTCGGAGATTTTAATATTCACTTTGATAACCCAGAAGACCCTTTAAAAACAGCGTTTGTGTCCATCTTAGATTCAGTCGGGATTAAGCAGAATGTCATAGGACCGACCCATAATGGTGGTCACACCCTTGATCTAATACTAACATTCAGATTACACGTAGACAATATAGTCATACTTCCACAGTCTGAAGTTATCTCAGATCATTGTCTCATCTCATTCAAAATATGTCTGAGTAATAATATATGCACCTCACCATGCTACTGTATTAAACGTACTTTCACGTCAACTACTGCACAGAGCTTTATAAATGATCTCCCAGAGCTGTCAACTTTGATTGGGTCACTGTCAGCCCCTGCAGAACTTGATCAGGCAACTGAATGCTTAGAGTCAACATTCCGCCATACTTTAGATAATGTAGCTCCTCTAAAAAGGAAAATGGTCAGAGAAAAAAAATTAGCACCCTGGTATAATGATGACACTCGCACATTAAAACAGACCACTCGAAAATTGGAACATAAATGGCGTCAAACAAAATTGGTAGTGTTCAAATTAGCTTGGAAGGAGAGCTTCGTGAAGTATAGAAAAGCTCTTAGTGCTGCGAGATCAACATATTTCTCCTCCCTAGTAGAAGATAACAAAAATAATCCTAGATTCCTATTTAATACCGTAGTAAAATTAACCAGGAATAAGTCCACTATCAACACATGCACACCTGCAGTATGTAGTAGCAACGACTTCATGAATTTTTTTAATGACAAAATTGAGAATATCCGACAAAAAATTCAAACTACTAATTTAAGGTTAGACAATGAAAGTGACCTTGTAGTTAACAATATAACTGTATCAGATCATCAGTTAGAATGTTTTACTCCCCTAAAAGAAACTGAATTACTTTCATTAATCTCTACATCAAAAGCCTCAACTTGCGGACTAGATCCCTTACCGACACGTCTATTCAAACAGATAATGCCTAGAGTAATTGAACCGCTTCTAAAAATAATAAATTCTTCTCTTACGATTGGCTATGTACCCAAATCCTTTAAACTAGCAGTTATCAAACCCCTGATTAAAAAACCTGACCTTGATCCCTGTCAGCTGTCCAATTATCGGCCAATATCAAACCTCCCCTTTATCTCCAAGATCCTTGAAAAAGCTGTGGCACAGCAGTTATGCTCATATTTACATAGGAATAACATCCATGAAATGTATCAGTCAGGATTTAGACCTCATCATAGCACAGAGACAGCACTGGTTAAAGTAGTAAACGACCTACTGTTGGCGTCTGATCAGGGCTGTGTCTCGCTACTTGTGTTGCTTGACCTTAGTGCAGCATTTGATACCATTGATTATTCCATTCTTCTGGATAGACTAGAAAATGTTGTGGGAGTTAAGGGAATGGGCCTCTCCTGGCTCAGGTCTTATCTAACTGATCGTTATCAGTATGTTGATATAAATGGTGATATTTCTAGACGTACCGAGGTAAAGTTTGGTGTTCCACAAAGTTCTGTCTTGGGTCCACTGCTTTTTTCTCTATATATGTTACCTCTGGGCGATATTATTCGTAAACATTGTATTAGTTTCCACTGTTATGCTGATGACACACAGTTGTATGTCTCTGCAAAACCTGATGAGAGACACCAGCTTAATAGAATTGAGGAATGTGTTAAGGACATTAGACACTGGATGCTTATTAATTTCCTTCTGCTTAACTCTGACAAGACTGAAGTACTTGTGCTAGGACCACATACAGCTAGAAGTAAGTTTTCTGATTACACAGTGACTCTGGATGGCCTTTCTGTTTCTTCACGTGCAGCAGTAAAAGACCTCGGGGTGATTATTGACCCCAGGCTTTCATTCGAAATTCACATTCACCCGGATAGCTTTCTTTCATCTCAGAAATATTGCAAAGATAAGAAATTTAATGTCATTGCATGATGCAGAAAAACTAGTCCATGCTTTCGTTACCTCCAGGTTGGATTATTGTAATGCCTTACTGTCTGGATGTTCCAATAAGTGCATAAACAAGCTCCAGTTAGTTCAAAATGCAGCAGCAAGAGTCCTTACTAGAACTAGAAAATATGACCACATCACGCCTGTCTTATCCACACTGCATTGGCTCCCAATCAAATTTCGTATTGATTATAAAATACTACTATTGACCTTTAAAGCACTAAATGGTCTCACACCACAGTACCTGAGTGAACTTCTGCTCCTTTATGACCCGCCACGCCTACTTAGATCAAAAGGTGCAGGCTATCTGCTGGTACCTCGTATAGTGAAGGCTACATCAGGGGGCAGAGCCTTTTCTTACAAAGCCCCACTGTTATGGAACAGCCTTCCAAGTAATGTTCGGGAATCAGACACAGTCTCAGCATTTAAGTCTAGGCTGAAAACATATC
This sequence comes from Neoarius graeffei, assembly GCF_027579695.1. Lineage (NCBI taxonomy): Eukaryota > Metazoa > Chordata > Actinopteri > Siluriformes > Ariidae > Neoarius > Neoarius graeffei. The sequence goes on from NC_083585.1 coordinate 14,364,035, forward strand.
TGTTTAGTCAAGCCTTTTGTTAATGGTGTTTATGAGGTAAAGGAGTAGATCTGGAGGGTCCTCAGACATAGAGTGTTTTGGTAAACTGGGATGTATGGATGCTGTCAGTCCCCACTCGCTTGCTCACTCAAGTTTGTTGATGGTGTAGTGGCTGGCTGCTTTATGTCCCGGGGCTCCCTCATGCCTGTGTTACCTTCTGGCTCTCTCCTTTTAGTTATGCTGTCATAGTTAGTTGCCAGAGTCCCTGCTTGTACTCGGTGCAATATGTATACTGTTCCTACTTATTCAGGTGACATTGGGCATACCTAACCACCTGTGTTTTCTTTCCCTCCCCCCCACCCGAAATCTGTCCCTCTGAGTTACATGGAGTCAACAGGAAATCTTTTGGTGGAGACGGTGGAGACCTCGACTGGCTATCGTAGCCTGCAGGGAATCGGCCGTCAGACATTCTGTCGCATGTCCCAGACCCGGTGAAATGTAACTGAATTGTCTTGGCCAGCCCTAAGGGTCCCATCTGCATCTCATCATTGCTGAGGAGTGTGCTCCCATCACCCAATCAAGCATCCAGCCAGAGCAGGTCATGATATATTTTACCATATTAACATGCCATTGTTGTGTGTTATGCCTGATGTAAAGACTCTCGTCTCTGCGAGCCTACCACACAGATTTAATACTTGTCATTTTTAGGGCATACCTAACAACGTGTTTTCTTTCTCTCTCTCTTCCCCCCCCACAATCTGTCCCTCTGAGTCACATGTTGATCCTGGGATTGAGATGCTGGCCTCTTCTGCCCCTCGGACCTGCTTGATCCATCCTGGTGCCCTGTGTCTGGTCGGAGTTTTATCGCACCGCTCCTGTGAAGGACAGCCCCATGAGGACAGTTGAGGGTTATACCTGTTAAAACTGTTAATATTATAGTCAGGCTGTCTGTTGTTGCCCAAATGAGGATGGGTTCCCTTTTGAGTCTGGTTCCTCTCGAGGTTTCTTCCTCATGTCGTCTGAGGGAGTTTTTCCTTGCCACCGACGCCACAGGCTTGCTCATTGGGGATAGATTAGGGATAAAATTAGCTCATGTTTTAAGTCGTTCAAATTCTGTAAAGCTGCTTTGCGACAATGTTTATTGTTAAAAGCGCTATACAAATAAACTTGATTTGATTTAATGATTAATTTCAATCTGTAAATTTATTTGTTTTGTTTGTTTTTAACCTTATTTGTAATTGTAAAATACTTTTTATATTTTGGTGATTCCCCAGTCATGTTTATTATGCTGCGTGAACTAATTTTGTTCCATTCCAAGTTGCATCCCTCTTTGCAGTTCTGAAATGTTGGGAGCTCTGCATGTATATTGTTAATGGTTAAAAGTAAAGGCAAGTACAGGTTGAGCCTTGACACTCATGAGGCATTGAAAAATGCACTGCAAAGAGCAATGATGGTGAAGTGGGTATGTTGGCTAGGAATAGATAACAAAATGTAAGCAATGCCTGGGACAATATAGCTGACAGGAATAATCAATTGATTAATGCATCTAAAGTCCTTAGTAAACTTCCATTAGCCATCTGACTTCTTTCCAGGATTAACTAGGATATTGTATGGATTGTTTACAATACACAGGAACAGATGTTTTCAACCTGGCAGTGTATGGGTACCTGTACATGTCCGACCTCCTTGAAGTGTGACACACAGAGAGACTGAGGCACCTGGATCAAAATCTGTGGAACAGATGATATGTGTCATCTTTCAGGTTGCACTCAACAAGAACAACAGAAGAAGGAAAATAAAATAGGTTATCTGGTATGCACAGAACAGTGCAGCCCTGTTCAAAGGAAATGGAACAATTGAGCTTAGTCAAAATATCATGACCTAATAGATTAAAAAGATGAACTAGGAATGGCACAATCATTTTCAGGAAGGAAGTTATTCAGAAAGCTTGTCATGAAAAGCATCGTGAAATACCTACCATCCAAAAAAAATCAGATATCAGCCATGCATGCTTGTTCCAAGCAGTTTAGAAACAAGAAACCAGTGCAGGAAGAGAGAGTCGTCTCAGAGTCCACTCGGGATAGGACTGATAATGACTGCAGCACAGGCACTCACTACTTCCACATATGAGTTAGTCTGTGGAGAGACAGCATGCACTGAATAACTCACAGATGTAAACATAACACGGCTGAGCTTAATGAGAACATTAAGTCTGCACAAATGCATTTACAGACAATACGGGCACACCACCAAGGTACTGTAGATTTAGTCAATTTCACCCTTTTTCGAGTTGTTACTCTTGTCTTTGTCATTGTTATAAACATTTTTTATGAGCACAGGCATGGGCATGATCCAGTCAGGTTTCTGATCATGCCAAGCACTCACACTATGCTTTGTCTCGTCAAAATTCCAACCTTTACAATCAAACCAACAAATAGCTCTCATCAAAAGTACCATCAGTAGGCTAAATTAAACCTCTGTCCATCCTACTAAAGTATCAAATAAGGGTACACAAAATAGCCAAAACCTTCTGTCACAGGCTGAGCCGTGACGCTGACATAGCGCGCAGCACGCAGGCAGCCATTTGCCGGCATTTTTAAATCACTGCTGTCCTGTCGCTATTCTCATTGCCACCACTGTATGTACTGTTTAAGATCTCTTTCATATTGTCATTAATCATCATTTGCCATAGATTAATTACGCAGGGCCAAACTTAGTTTTTAGAGTGCAGGGAAAGGCCTACTGGCACTTCTAGATGGCTATTGTTTGTGCATCTGACTCATTCAAAATATTCGCTTAAAAAATATTGTCATTTTCATTCTTCATCTGTATAATCTTTGTCTAGTATCAAAAAGTAAAATAATTCACACTGGCTGTTAAAAACTTCATTTATTGGTTAAAACCTTTGTTATTACAACTCCGGTAGCAATTCACTCACCGGCATTCAAAACGTACTTCCGTGTCTTGTTTGGGGAAACAGATGGACTGTTCCACTGGGGGAGGTTTCCCGGGTTCTTTGTGAGGCAACCCATTGTGATGGGGGTGTTTTAGGGGTAATGACTTAAAAGCCATTTTGAGGGTTCAATAAGATATTTTTGTGCATGTCAGTTATTGTATGTATTTTTGTGTTATATGTTTTCTTATTTGATTTATTATTTGTTAATAATTATGTTGTTGTTTAGTTAATTGATTATTTTTTACAGTGGGGCTATCCGGTGGGTGGGGCTACAGTTAGCAATGCTCTATATTAGGCCCAAGAGCCTCAGTAGGTGAGAGTTGGTGGTGAAATGAACGTGTCTTGTTAAGTGAAGTTGCTCTTGATAGTAGTTCAGGGTCTGAGAACTTAGCCTGGCTATTTATGCTTGTTTATTTTAGTTTTGTACAGTTTTTGTTTTTGTATATTTTTTCATGCACACTTGTCATTGTAAATATTTGCACATTTGTAAAAAAAAAGAGAAAAAGAAAGAAAAAAGTAAACAAAGCCTTTTCGTTGAAAACTATTTGGTCTCCTCTGTCTTCTCTGCTGCTGTGGCTATCCTGCCACACCTTCGTCATACATTATGGTTGTGGGGGCATGGTCAAGTGTCGGTTTGTGAGTGGAGAGCGGGGCCAGGGAAGTTGAGTGGCAAAGTCATTACACCTGTTGTCAATTAAAGTTGAGTGTCTGTTGCAGTGACGACAGAGCAAAGAAAAGGAGGGAGAGCGCAAAGAGGGGGCACCTGACCAGAGCACCTACAGTGTGTGTGTGTGTGTGTGTGTGTGTGTGTGTGCAAATGAGTTGAATAAATGCTGAAAAGTAGTAAGAAAAAAGAGCATGAAAATAAAGCCTGTGTTGACACCATTCCCCACCTGTCCACATTTCAGTATTCCTTCCACACTAGAGTCATACTACAGTGGTGCCAAAAGCTGGGATACTGAAGGGAACCACCAACCACCCCATGGAGTCCTCCCCACTTAAGGATCTCATTCATGCCCTCGCTGCCGCCCAACAAAGCCAGCACCAAGCGCTCATCACCCTTTGGAAGGAGCAAAAACATCACTTCGAAGCCTTGCTTCTGGCCCAGCAGGAAAATCGCCAGGTGTTCCGGCACCTGTTCATGTCAGCGGGTTCCTTGACCGTCACCACAGCAGACCCACCCTACGTCATGCTAACGAAGATGGGGTCGCATAACGATCCAGAGGCATTCACCGCACTCTTTGAGCAAGCAGCCAAGGTGTGGGGGTGGCTGGTCAAGCAACGGGTGGCCAGGTTACTACCACAGCTGTCCAGAGAGACCCAGCTCACCACACAACAGCTCCCCACCAACAGTCCACTCAATTACACCAATTTGAAGTGAGCCATCCTGCAGTGTGTTGGCCGCTCCCCAGAACAACACCATTGGTGCTGACACTGGAAGAAGTTGGCTGGCCATTTGTGCTCGGCCAACAGCTCCAGGACACCTGCAAGATGGTGGCTGAGGGCAGATGACCGTGACGCCAAGGGGATCATTGACATGGTGGCACTGGAACAGTTCATCAAGCAACTGCGGGAAGGGACAGCAGAGTGGGTCCAGTGTCACTGAATCAAGCCATTGAGTTGCCGGAGGACCATTTGGCAGCAGTTCCAGTGGCAGGCAAACATTCTGCCTCTTCTCTCGCTCTCTCTCCTTCTCCTTCTTCTCTTTTTACCTCTCCCATCCTTGCCCCATTCCCCCACCAAAGCCTGGTGTAAGTTGAAGCACTGGGGAGAGCACAAGTGGTGAAAGTTTTGTTTGTACACGAGGATGTTCATGAATATCCACTTGTAATAAGTCCCTGATGTGGGTGGAGTACAGAAGCACGGCAGGTGGGAAATGATATTAACACGTTTATTTTCCTTTAGGTTTGTTTTCAGCTTCATACTTACCCATTTCTTTAAGCCACGGACACACACACACACACACACACAAAAAGTCATGTTCTGGTCCAAGGACCTCCCTTCTCTCTGTTCTCTCCCTCCTTTTCTATCCTCCACCATCACTGCAACAAACACACACCCAACATTAATTGACAATAGGTGTATTGACTTTGCCACTCACCTTCCCTGGCCCTGCCCTCCATTCACAAACTGACGCTTGTCCATGCCCCCACTGCCACAGTTGGGAGTCCACCACCTGACTCAGGCCGGGGAGCCATCCAGCCTGCAGTGGACTCGCCCCCGATGGAACAGGAAGTCTGCCACCACCATTTGTACCCCTGGCCTGTGGACCACTTCGAATTTAAACAGCTGGAGGGCAAGATACCAATGAGTGATCTGCACATTGGCATCCTTCATGCAGTGAAGCTACTGGAGGGGCACATGGTCCAAACAAAGGGTGAAAGGGTGCTCCAGCAGGTAGTATCAGAGGGTGAGTACCACCCACTTGATGGCCTGGCACTCCTTTTTGATGGTGCTGTACTAACTTTCATGCATCGAGAGCTTGCAACTGATGTACAGCATGGGACGTTCCTCGCCCTCCACCTCCTGGGACAAAATGGCCCCCAGCCCTCTGTCCGATGTGTCTGTATGCAAAATAAAGGGGAGAGAGAAGTCAGGAGAGTGTAGAAGTGGCCCCCCGCACAGTGCAGCTTTTACCTTAGTGAAAATCTGTTGGCACTACTCAGTCCACTGGATTGGATCTGGTGCTCCCTTTTTAGTGAGATCAGTCAGTGGGCTGGTGACGTCCAAATAATTAGGTATGAACCTACGATAGTAGCCAGCCAGCCCCAGGAGCTGTCTCACCCACTGCAAAAAATTTAAAACTGAATTTGAGGAGAAAATTACTTAATACTAGTGAAATTATCTTGCTGCATGGACAGATATTTTACTTGATAAGACATCTTAGAATAAGTTGGTTGCAATCTAAAACTAGGTTTAATACTCTCAGAATTGGTGCCTTGTATTCTTCTAATAGGAAATGCTAGATTGTTTCAATTATTTTCAAGATATTTTCACTGGCTATGATATCATCATTTTTTGCAGTGTCCCCTTTTTGGTCTTGGGCCTCAGGCAGGCCGCAGTCACTGCAGTCTTGTCAATTTGGGGATGCACCTGCCTATGACCCAAATGGAAACCCAGGTACCATACTTCCAACTGCTCAATTGCACACTTTTTCAGGTTAGCTGTGAGATCCACACGCCTCAGCAACTCTAGGATGGTCCTAAGGTGTTCAAGGTGCTGCATAGGTGGCGTGGAGGCAGAGGATCTTGTCCATAAGCCACTGGAACATAGCAGGAGCTCCAAATAACCCAAAAGGAAGCATAACGAATTGGTGTAATTCAAGCAGTGTGGAAAAGGCAGTTTTCTTTTGGGATAGAGGAGTCAAGGGGATCTGCCAATATCCCTTCATTAGATCCAGTGTCGAATCACCAAAACTACCTGGTTATCCCAGACTATTACTCCAGATTTATAGAAATAATCCACATGCCCTCAACAACTAGTGCACATGTCATACTCAAGCTGAAGGCCATTTTCGCCAGGTTTGGCATTCCAGATGAGGTGGTGACTGATAATGGGCCACAGTTCTCTAGCTCTGAGTTTCAGGAGTTTGCGAGGCGGCTTGACTTCAGGCACTGCACGTCCAGCCCCCATCACCCGCAGGGTAATGGGCATGCAGAAAGAGCCGTTCAGATGGCCAAGAAGATCCTCATGCAAGCTGATCCTGTGATGGCTCTAATGATTTATAGGTCCACTCCATGCTCCTCCACCGGCTACAGCCCTGCAGAGCTGTTAATGGGGAGAAAGATTAGGACAACACTCCTTACCTTGGAGAAGAATCTTCAACCGAAATGGCCCAGCAGATCAGCGGTGAAGGAGAAGGATGAGAGAGAGAAGGCCAAGCAGGCCTACTACTACAATCGCCGCCACGGAGCCCGACTCTTACCTGTCCTGCAGCCAGGTGATGCAGTGAGGTCCAAGTTGGACCACGAGAAATCATGGTCATTACCAGCGGTAATATCAAGTGAAAGCATCACTCCAAGATCTTTCATCTTCAAGACACAGCAGGGAACTGAGCTTCGGCGGAATCGCCGTCACCTTCATCCTGAGCTTTCTCAGTCTTCCTCAGCAGCAACCAGCGAGAACACGGGGACAAACTTTGACACGTTAGAAACTGTTCCCACCAGTCAGAGTGAGGCTACGCCAGCAAGCCCTATGCCCGGTCAGACTGTGACCAGATCTGGACGGGTGTGCAAGCCAGTCAACAGGCTTGACCTGTAGATTGAGCATTATGGCCTTTGGGGAGGAATAAAAAAAAAGGGGGGGGGGAGTAAGAAATGTGAAAAAAAGAAGAAATGTGAAAAAAGAAATGTATTGAAATGGCATTAATGCTGACAATGCTGATTTATGTTGTAAAAGAAAGTTTATTGGCCAGATTTATATAAAGGTCAGGTGATTTGTGTTAAGTATACATGCTCCATGTTGAAGGGGGAGATGTCATGACACAACTGTATTGAGGTTGGTTTGTGTCAAGGGGAAAACCCTATTTTAAGGGGGAGATGTCATGTACGGTAGTTGAAATGTGTGTGCACATATACTGTGATGTATACGGGGGGTGAACACTAGAGGGAGATGAACAGACGGAGATGCAGTTGTTGTATACGTGTTGCCACAGAAGTTCCAAGTAAAGTTTATACGTGATTAAACGTCTCAGGAATAATCCTTGACATTCACCTGATGTCAGTTCTGATTTTTTTTTTTAATCTTGGTTTCATCTGACTGCTGAAGCCATGGTCTATAAAGATTGTATGGTATCTCACTTGTTGAAAGATATGGACCAGGAGAAGAGTGTAAAAGAATTTCCAAAATGTCAGATGTACCATGGAAGACCAAGAAGGCCATTATTGACAAGTGGAGAAAATGGAGCACTACAGTAACATTACTAAGATGAAGAGATTGCTGTAATGTTGACAAAAGGAGAAGAGACAAACTTACCAGCAAAGTTGCCAAGAGACCTACAGCAACATTTAAAGAAACTGCAAGAATATCTGACAAGTATCGATTACTCTCTGTATGTAACAACAATGCCTTGTATTCTTCTACCCTATGGGGTAGGTTGGCTAGACAGAGATGCTTTTTCAAAAAATATCCAAGCCCAACTAAATCAACCTATACCATGTGGAAAAATGTGTTATGGTTTGATGAGAACAATTCCAAAAGGTATAATAATTCCAAAAGAGATTTTTGGTGCAGAAAACCATACCCATGGTTATGGCAGCATCATGCTGTATTGCTGCTTTTCTTCAGCCAGAAGTGAGATTATGAAGGTGTTGGAAATAAGAATAGCTACAAGTTCCAATCTATTTTAGTGCAAAACATTCAGGCATCTGATCATAAGCTGGAGATGAAAAGGAATTTCATCTTTCAGCACAATGACCCAAAGCATACATCCAAATCAACAAAGGAATGGTGTAACCAAAAGAAGATAAATGTTTTTGAATATCCTAGCCAGAGCCCAGACCTGAATCCAACTAAACATCTGTTGGCTGACATGAAGCAAACTGTGCACAAATTGATGGTTCTAGAATGCTTTTGGAACAAAGAGTGAGAAAATATTACTAAGCCAAGATGTGTCACACTGATGGACTCTTACTCAAATAGACTGAGTGGTGTAAGAAAATCAAAGGGTGTTTCAGCAAAGTATTAGTTTAGGGCTGTGCACACTTATGCAACTCAGGTATTTTATTTTTCCCTGAAAAGTTTCTGATCATATTTCATTTTATTTGTATACTTTGCAATTTCACATTAAAAGTGGAAAAAGTTCTGACATGATTTAACTTAGTTCCTTTTTTTTAAAAAAAGCCATTTTAACTGGGGTGTGTAGACTTTTTTTATATCCACTGTAACATTATTTAGTTACAGGAGTAAATTATACCGTATGTATACATAGTGTATACATTCTAAATATGTTTAATATGTGTTAAATATGTATAATTTTTTACCATTATATCTGGTTTTATGAGGTATTGCTAGCATGTAATTTTAATCATTTTCAGTGAAACTGTCAAAAGTATTTTATTTCCGACACCAATTAGCATTTTAATATGGCCCACCACTAGATGTCATGATGTGACTTGCTTTAACCATCTCATTTTCTTTGCTTTTCTCTGACATGAATTCATAAAAAAGATTATAAAAATAAGAAAGATCAAAAATACAATGCCATGTGGTATATAGCGAGTGTATTTGTTGACAACAAATTGGATAAGAACACACCTTTATCATGGTTAATGTGAGATCCATACATTAATCTAAATCTTCACAAGTCCTGGCAGCACAACAAGATGAGGCAGTATTTCAAAGTTCAAGGTCCAAGAGCTTTATTGTTAATACATCCATATACTGTATAAGTATACAGTACACTGAAACACTGTTTCCCTCAGGCTCCCCATAATGCATTTATAGAGAAATATATTACAAAACAAGGTATAGAAATAACTCTATAGTTATCTAGGTAAATATTTAGCTATGCAAATATCTAGCTATCTAAGTATGTTAAACAATTTCTCATTTCATTATCTCTAGCCGCTTTATCCTGTTCTACAGGGTCGCAGGCAAGCTGGAGCCTATCCCAGCTGACTACGGGCGAAAGGCGGGGTACACCCTGGACAAGTCGCCAGGTCATCACAGGGCTGATACATAGACACAGACAACCATTCACACTCACACCTACGGTCAATTTAGAGTCACCAGTTAACCTAACCTGCATGTCTTTGGACTGTGGGGGAAACCGGAGCACCCGGAGGAAACCCACGCGGACACGGGGAGAACATGCAAACTCCGCACAGAAAGGCCTTCACTGGCCACAGGGCTCGAACCCGGACCTTCTTGCTGTGAGGTGACAGCACTAACCACTACACCACTGTGCCGCCCTTGTTAAACAATTTAAATGACAAAACAAAGACAGGTGCAAAGTGACATTGTGCATTCATGTGCCAATGTTCATTTGAGTGCAAAAATGCAAGAGACTGCAGTTCGGTTTGAAGATTTCAGGTTTTACCAGGATATCAACAACAAGACAAGACAGGTGCAAACTAAGCATTGTGCATGTCTGTGTACACTGAACATTGTGCAAATGTACAGTGTACTGCAAATGGATGAGAAACTAGTTTCAGTTTGAACTGTTTGACTACTTCTTCACACTGTTCTTCACAGATAACAGTGAGCTGAGGACTCTGACTACCTGGGGAAGAAACTGTTGCAGTGTCTGGCAGTCACAGTTCAGATGCTTTGGTAAATTCTGCCAAATGGCAGGAGTGAGAACAGTGCATGTGATGGGTGGGGCTTGTCCTGCACTATGCTGTTGGCATGGCAGACGAAGTGCTTCTTAAAGAGTTGGGAGATAGGTGGGAGAGGAACCCCAATTATCCTCTCTGCCATCCTCACTATCCGCTGCAGGGACTTTTGTTCAGTGATTTTGCAGTTCCAGAACCAGACAGTGATGTAACAGCAGAGAACACTCTCAATGGTCCCCCAGTAGAAGAATGTGAGGAGGGAGGCTGGCCTTCTTCAGCTTTCACAGAAAGTATAGAAGCTGGTGAGCTTTCTTGGTGATGGCGATGGTGTTCAGGGTCCATGAGAGATTGTCTTCCATGTGCACTCCCAGGAACTTCACACTGCTGACTGTTTCAACGGTAGAGCCATTGATGTGCGGTGGGGAATGAGCAGCACATGCTCGCTCATTATGCTTGTTATTTCCAACAAATAACAAGCAAAAACACATGTTACAAATCAAGGCATGTAGAGACCACTTTCTCATTCGAATTATTCAAGAGGAAGCAAAACTGAATTACAACTAGAAATAGTGTATCCAGCTTAATTCAGTTTCAGTTCACTTTAGATTAGCATAACTATCTAGAAACTGTGTGTGTGTGTGTGTGTGTGTGTGTGTGTGTGTGTGTGTGTGTGTGTGTGTGGTGTTTTGCAAAAGTATTCATCCCCGTTGGTGTTTGTCCTATTTTGTAGCATTACAAGCTGGAATTAAAATGGACTTTTGGGGGGTTAGCACAATTTGATTTACACAACACACCTACCACTTTAAAGGTGCAAATTGTTGTTTTATTGTGACACAAACAATAATATTAAGATGAAAAAAATAGAAATCTTGAGTATGCATAGGTAACCCCCCCCCACCCCCCCAAAAAAGTCAATACTTTGTAGAGCCACATTTTGCTGCAATTACAGCTGCAATTCTCTTGGGGTATGTCTCTATTACTGTAGCTTAGCACAATTAGCCACTGGGATTTTTGCCCATTCCTCAAGGCAAAACTGCTCCAGCTCCTTCAAGTTAGATGTATTGGTGTACAGTAATCAAGTTATGCCACAGATTCTCAAATGGATTGAGGTCTGGGCTTTGACTAGGCCATTCCAAGACATTTAATTGTTTCCCTTTAAACCACTCCAGTGCAGCTTTAGCAGTATGTTTAGGGTCATTGTCCTGCTGGAATGTGAACCTTCGTCCCAGTCTCAAACCTCTAGCCGACTCAAACAGGTTTTCTTCCAGAATTGCCCTGTATTTAGTGCCATCCATTTTTCCTTCAATCCTGAGCAGCTTTCCTGTCCCTGCAGATCAAAAACATCCCCACAGCATGATGCTGCCACCACCATGCTTCACTGTAGGAATGGTGTTCTCAGGGTGATGGGAAGTGTTGGGTTTGTGCCACACATGGCGTTTCCCATGATTGCCAAAAAGTTCAATTTTTGTCTCATCTGACCAGAGAATCTTCTTCCATGTGTTTGGGGAGTCTGCCACATGCTGTTGGGCAAACTCCAAACATGTTTTCTTTTTTTTTCCTTTAAGCAATGACTTTTTTCTGGCTACTCTTCCATAAAACCCTGCTCTGTGGAATGTATGGCTTAAAGTGGTCCAATGGACAGATACTCCCATCTCCGCTGTGGATCTTTGCAGCTCCTTCAGTGTTATCTTTGGTGTCTTTGTTGCATCTCTGATTAATGCCCTCCTTGCCTGGTCTGTGAGTTTTGGTGGGCGGCCTTCTCTTGCCAGGTTTGTAGTGGTGCCGTATTCTTTCCATTTTGCTCTAATGGATTTAATGGTGCTCTATGGGATATTCAAAGAAAAGTTGGGATATTTTCCAAAATGCATTAAAAACAAAAATCTGTGATTTGTTAATTCACATTAACTTTTATTTAACTGACAAAACTACAAAGAAAAGATTTTCAGTAGTTTGACTGACCAACTTAATTGTATTTTGTAAATATAAATGAAGTTAGAATTTGATGCCTGCAATACACTCAAAAATAGTTGAGACAGAGGCATTATTACCATTGTGTTATTGTTATTATTTCAACAGAATATGACACATGGTGTTATTTTGTCACTTCTTCCTTTGGCATTAGAACTTTCTTATCTAGAATTTCAGCACTTCTGGTACCTGACTTTTGCACTTGTACGTTGCTCTGGATAAGAGCATCTGCTAAATGCCTGTAATGTAATGTAATGTAATGTGTTACATTACCTTTCCTTTTAATAACATTTTTTAATCGCATGGAAGGTGAGGATATTAATTGTTGCCATTAATTTTGCAATTGGAATTTTTGTCCATTCTTGCTTGATACAAGACTTCAGCTGCTCAACAGTCCATGGTCTCCATTGTCTGATTCTCATCTTCATGATGCACCATACATTCTCAGTAGGAGACAGATCTGGACTGGCAACAGGCCAGTCAAGCACATGCACAATGAAGCCACAATGGTATAGCCTGTGCAAAATGAGGCCTGGCACTGTCCTGCTGAAATAAGCATCGACTTCCCAGGAAGAAATGTTGCCTTGATGAATATGTCTCTCTAAAACCCAATCAACCTGTGGCAGCGGGGGTGTGGTCGAGCGGCGGTCTGTGAATGGAGGGCGGAGTCAGGGAAGGTAAGTGGCGGAATCATTGCACCTGACGGGAATTAACCTGTGTTTGTGTGTCTTCCCCAGTGACCGTGCCCTATAAGAGGAGAGGGAGCGCGGAAGAAGGGGGCTACTCCCGACCTGGATGCCTGTGTGTGTGTGCGTGCATGTATAGTTAAAAGCTGAAAAGCTGAAAAGCTACAATAAATGAGTTTTGAGAACTCAGTTCTGGCCTGCCGTGCTTCTGTGCTCCACCCACCTAGAACACTTGCTACAGTGGTGCCGGAACCCGGGACGGAGCGCAGGAGAGAACAGCCCCATGGAGTCCTCCCCCTTCAAGGACCTGATCCATGCCCTCGCCATGGCCCAACAGAGCCAGCACCAGGTGCTGGTCGCCCTCCGGGAAGAACAGGAGCAAAGGTTCGAGGCCCTGGTGCTGGCGCAGCAGGAAGATCGCCAGGCGTTCCGGCACCTACTCAAGTCAGCGGGGTCCACCACCTCCACCGCCGCGGGCCCTTCCCACCTCACCCTGACGAAGATGGACCCGCACGATGACCCCGAGGCCTTCCTCGCTCTCTTTGAGCAGGCAGCAGAGGCATGGGGTTGGCCGGTGGAACAGCGTGCGGCGCGCCTCCTCCCCCTGCTCACGGGCGAGGCGCAGCTGGCCACGCTACAGCTCCCCGCCGACAGCTGGCTGGTCTATGCAGACCTCCGCAGGGCCGTCCTCCAGCGCGTGGGTCGCACTTCAGAGCAGCAGTGGCATGCGTTTGACCAAGTGAGAGTAATCGATGGTCAAACGCTCCAGCCAAACTTCACCCTGTCCTTCCCCTATTTTTCCATTATTAAGGATAGATTGTACCGAGTGATGCAGGACACTCAAACTAAGGAACAAATAACCCAACTTTTGATCCCAAAGAGCCGCCGGGAATTGGTATTCCAGGCGGCTCACTTTAATCCCATGGCTGGACACTTATGGCAGGATAAGACACTAGCCCGAATAATGGCCCGGTTCTATTGGCCAGGGATTCGCGGTGATGTCCGTAGGTGGTGTACGGCATGCTGCGAATGCCAGTTAGTAAATCCAGCGGCCATCCCAAAAGCGCCTTTGCGCCCTCTACCATTAATCGAGACCCCGTTCAAAAGAATTGGGATGGATCTCATCGGGCCATTAGATCGGTCAACACGAGGGTATTGCTTTATTTTAGTTCTGGTGGACTATGCAACGCGATATCCGGAAGCGGTGCCACTCCGCAATATCGCCGCACGTAGTATTGCGGAAGCGCTCTTCCACGTTATCTCCCGAGTCGGAATCCCCAAAGAGATTCTAACTGATCAAGGCACTACGTTCATGTCACGCACACTGCACGAACTGTATGGGTTATTGGGAATCAAGCCGATCCGCACCAGTGTTTATCACCCACAAACGGACGGCTTAGTCGAACGGTTTAATTGCACCCTCAAAAACATAATTAAAAAATTTGTAAACGAGGATACACGTAACTGGGATAAATGGCTCGAACCCCTGCTTTTCGCAGTACGAGAGGTCCCACAAGCCTCCACGGGGTTCTCCCTGTTTGAATTATTATATGGGCGTAAGTCGTGCGGCATCCTAGATGTGCTGCGGAAAAATTGGAAGGAGGGACCTTCCCCGTGCAAAAATGAAATTCAATATGTTATTGACCTGTGCGCAAAACTCCACATGCTCACACACCTAACCCAGGAGAATTTGCGGCAGGCTCAAGAACGTCAAGTCTGCCTGTACAACAGGGGCACGCGCCTTAGGGAATTCACACCGGGAGACAAAGTACTCGTGTTATTGCTCATGTTGAGCTCTAAATTAATCGCCAGGTGGCAAGGACCCTTTGAGGTCACATGGCGAGTCGGGGACGTCGACTATGAGGTGAGGCGAATGGACAGGGGTGGGGCGTTACACCAAAAATGCACCTCAATCTGTTAAAATGTTGGAGCGAGGAGGTCCCCGTGGCGCTGGTGTTGGTGGTTCCCGAGAAGGCAGAGCTGGGGCCGGAGGTTCAAAAGGGAAAATTGGCATCACCCACCGCTCCGGTCCCCTGTGGAGCCCACCTCTCCCCAACCCAGCTCGTAGAGGTCGCCCAGTTGCAAACAGAATTTTCTGATGTGTTCTCGCCCCTGCCCGGCCGCACCCACCTCATAGAACACCACATTGAGACACCCCCGGGGGTGGTAGTGCACAGCTGCCCTTACAGACTGCCCAAACACAAGAAAAAGGTGGTTCGGGAAGAACTCGAGACCATGCTCGAAATGGGCATTGTCGAGGAGTCCCACAGTGACTGGAGCAGTCCGGTGGTCTTGGTTCCCAAGGCCGACGGATCGGTCCGGTTCTGTGTGGACTATAGAAAAGTCAACGTGGTGTCTAAATTTGACGCATACCCAATGCCTCATATAGACGAGTTGCTCGATCAACTAGGCACGGCTCGTTTTAATTCGACACTGGATTTGACAAAGGGATATTGGCAGATCCCCTTGACTCCACTATCCTGAGAGAAAACGGCCTTTTCCACACCGTTTGGCTTACACCAGTTCGTCACACTTCCGTTTGGGCTGTTTGGGGCGCCCACTACATTCCAGCGGCTTATGGATAGGGTCCTCTGCCCCCACGCCACCTATGCGGCCGCATACTTGGATGACATTATTATTTATAGTAATGACTGGCTGCGGCACCTAAAACACCTGAGGGCCGTCCTGGGGTCGCTAAGGCGAGCGGGTCTCACAGCCAACCCGAAGAAGTGTGCGATTGGGTGGGTGGAAGTACAGTATCTGGGCTTCCACTTGGGCAATGGGCAGGTGCGTCCCCAAATCAGTAAGACAGCAGCGATTGCGGCCTGCCCGAGGCCTAAGACCAAAAAGGGGGTGAGGCAGTTCCTGGGGCTGGCTGGCTATTATCGTAGGTTTATACCTAATTATTCAGATGTCACCAACCCGCTGACTGATCTCACTAAAAAGGGGGCACCAGATCCGGTCCAGTGGACGGAGCAATGCCAGCGGGCTTTCTCTAAGATAAAGGCTGCACTGTGTGGGGGGCCACTGTTACACTCCCCTGACTTTTCACTCCCCTTTGTGTTACAGACGGACGCATCGGACAGAGGGCTGGGGGCTGTTCTGTCCCAGGAGGTGGAGGGGGAGGACCGTCCAGTGCTGTACATCAGCTGCAAGCTGTCAGTGTGTGAGGGCAGGTACAGCACCATAGAGAAGGAATGCCTCGCCATCAAGTGGGCGGTTCTCGCCCTCTGCTACTATCTGCTGGGGGCGCCCTTTCACCCTCTGTTCGGACCACGCGCCCCTGCAGTGGCTCCACCGCATGAAGGATGCCTACACGTGGATCACCCGTTGGTATCTGGCACTCCAGCCGTTTAAGTTTGAGTTGGTCCACAGGCCGGGGGCGCAGATGGTTGTGGCAGACTTCCTCTCCCGTCAAGGGGGGGGGGGGGGAGTCGGCTGCAGGCCGGACGGCTGCCCAGCCTGAGTCAGGCGGTGGGGGTATGTGGCAGCGGGGGCGTGGTCAAGCATCGGTCTGTGAATGGAGGGCGGAGTCAGGGAAGGTAAGTGGCGGAATCATTGCACCTGACGGGAATTAACCTGTGTTTGTGTGTCTTCCCCAGTGACCGAGCGCGGAGGGAGGGGGCTACTCCCGACCTGGATACCTGTGTGTGTGCATGCGTGCGTGTATAGTTAAAAGCTGAAAAGCTACAATAAACGAGTTTTGAGAACTCAGTTCTGGCCTGCCGTGCTTCTGTGCTCCACCCACCTAGAACACTTGCTACACAGCCATAACATTATGACCACTGACAGGTGAAGTGAATAACAGTGATTATCTCATTACAGTGGCACCTGTCAAGGGGTGTGATATATTAGGCAGCAAGAGAACAGTCTGTTCTTGAAGTTGATGTGTTGGAAGCAGGAAAAATGGGCAAGTGTAAGGATCTGAGTGACTTTGACAAGGGCCAACTTGTGATGGCTAGATGACTGGGTCTGAGCATCTCCAAAATGGCACATCTTGTGGGGTGTTCCCAGTATGCAGTAGTTAGTACCTACAAAAAGTTGTCTAAGGAAGGACAACCAGTGAACCGGTGACAGAGACATGGGTGTCGAGGGCTCGTTGATTCACACGGGGCACAAAGGCTAGCCCATATGGTCCAATCCTACAGAAGAGCTGCTGTTGCACAAAGTACTGAAAAAGTTAATTCTGACACCTTTCTGTTTTAGCCAGCATTAACTTTTTCAGCAGTTTGTGCTACAGTAGCTCTTCTGTGGGATTGGACCATATGGGCTAGCCTTCATGCTCTGTGTGAATCAACGAGCCCTTGACACCCATGTCCCTGCCACTGACTCACTGGTTGTCCTGCCTTAGACCACTTTTGGTAGGTACTAACTACTGTATACCAGGAACATCCCACAAGATATGCTATTTTGGAGATGTTCAAACCCAGTCATTTAGCTATCACAATTTGGCCTTTGTCAAAGTTGCTCAGATATATTATTTATTTATTTATTTCAGTGCATTGTCATGACAAGACAGGCTGCAACTGCTCGGAATTCTTTCAGATTTATGTTTCAGTCACACCTTCACAAGTCATTCCAGGCAGGTACCAACCTCTCATAAATATGTGGTTATGCAAACACATGCATGCACACACACACACACACACACACAACACACGCATGCATGCACCCACACACCATACACACACTACTAATGCCATATAAATGCATTTCCAGTATACTGATCCGTGTTTTTTTTTTTTTTTAGTTTTTTAAGAAAACTTAATGAAAGATTACTATTTATATTGCGTCAAAGAAACCCAGAATTTTGCTTAACACTGTAGAGATAAGTTAACATGGTGAGGAGTCGAGACGAGAATACTGGATGTCATAGGATACCAATAAGCTGTGAGGGAAAAGAGAAAGAATATGGAGCCTGTGCATTCAACCATTCACCACTTTCCGGTGTGCTGGCATTGAACATGAATGGAACAAATTCACCAATCTCAGCACTTACAGCACTGAATGTGGAAGTATGTAGCACTGCTGTAAATACTGAGCAAGCATTATCTTTGCCAAAAGGTAGGTAAAAAATGTAAGTTTTCCTCAGTGCACATGGGCTGTCTAGATTAAAATGCTACTTTTAATTTTTGCTTTCATGATATTGATATCAGTCATTATTATGTGGTTAAAATGTGAATGGAATGACAAGTTATTTTGCATACGTGAAACTCTGGTCAGTGTCTGGTTAGAAAAGTCTGCTATATAACTGGACAAAATATCTTGCTGTTTTCCACTGACTCATTAAGAGTGATGTCTGATAACGAATTTGCTATTAAAAGTGAGGAGACTGAATACAACATTTAACAAACATATTCTTTTAGGTACAAAGGAAAAACAAACACAGAGAACAAATACTAACCGGACGTATCTGGGTGTCAGAGTAAGAATGCCAGTAAAAGATATGCTCAGAGATATTCGCATAGCCAAGGGCATGGATCCCAAAGATATACAGGTATTAATAACTCCCTTTACTTACAACACTATCAAATAAACTTGAATAATGACATATTCATCTCACTTTAGCTATTTCCCCTTTTTTCTAGAAGAAAGAAAAGAAAGGATCAAAAGGTTAGAATAAATTCACAGTGTACACTAAGTTAATACATGTTTCCACCTGAAGCATTTATTAATTAAGTCTAAAATTCTTTTTAGGGGATAAAAAACGAGCGAATATAAGTAGTGATCGGAGAAATAGGCTGGTAGGTAAATGCTTCATAAATTCTAAGTTGATTGTGCTTATTGCCCTGTTTAAAATATTGGTGTACTGCTACACAACATATGATATATGTCTGTATTATAGAAAAAATGGCAAACAAAGAGCTTGGAAGAGCTTGCCTTTATAGTGGAGGTGTTGGAAGAAGACCTTAAGACTAGTACCTCCAGAGAGTCAAATAACCACCTGCCCACTTTTGCCCCAGAGCTGGGAAACAAGTTCTGGTTTAAGAATATACCTCAGCAAGGGCATCTGGATGAGTCACCTCCAACTCCAAGTTGCTTTGCAGCTACTAAAAATTCCCCTATGGAGTCTGTGGGAATCTATGGCTCTGCTTATAGCCAGGTTGATTCTCTCTTCACAGACGCTGAGGTTAAAAACAGCAGTGGTGAGTTAGATTACTATATACACAGAAGGCAGCATGCAATGACCTGCTCTCCAAGTGACAGCAAAGTGCATGTCCCATGCCCACAAGCAATTCATTTCAGCACTGAGATGGACTGGTGGGGTTCACCACATGAAATAGGAAGTCCATCATATTCACTCTCACTGCAGGAGCAGTGGAACAGCATGACATACTTCTGGAACCAAATGGAAAGAGAGGCAAATCTACTGAATGATATCTCCAACCAAGAGCTGCTTACTCAGGATGAGAAGGGAAGAACGTAAGTTTGTTTGATCTTCATCTTAATATGTTTTTTCCAACCAGATTTCAAAAGAGCAAGAGGTACTTAATCAAATTTTATAAAATGGAAGTTATGAGAAAGGCTATGACTGCTCCCCATCCATCAGTCGTTATTGCTGGAAATTTTACAAGATTGAAATTGAATTCAAATTAAAGATTTATACTTGTTCTGTTTAATTGTATTTAAAATTAGAATTATTTTTAATGGTTCATGGGCACATATGAAATTGTAATGATGTGGATCTTCCTTGCCCATTCTTTAATGCTTATGTAATTTCCATATCGCAATGAGTGATAGCATGACAGATCCTTAGTCCAGATTATGTTACATGAACAATTCCATTCATAAAGCAAGACAACAGGATGTACATATTGATCCTTCCTTAGATCCTGAGCTTTGATTACACAAACTAAGCAAACACACAAAATATTATTCTTTCAAAGATCACATTACCAATACACCCTGAAATATGCAGAATTTGCATTTCTTTAAAAATGACTGATTTTTCATATATAGCTAGTATTGATATTGAGTGAATCATGCAATTCCAGATTAATATTGTCAGTGTTTCCTCAATATATTAACATTAGTTGTATACACCTCTTTCCTCACAGACTCCTTCACCGAGCTGTTGATGAGGGGGAACGATCTCTTGTGTATGCTATTGCCAGGCGGATGGCAGATCTAAACAAACTGGACAGCAAAGATGCAGAGGGAAGGGTAATGTTATGACACACAACAAGCTCATACACATTTTATAAGACTCATGTACACGCTTGTCTCACAAACACTTGTGTACAGACACCCAAACTATACTTGGATAATTAGATTTTAATTTATCCATTGACACCCAAATTTTTGGATGCTTTAATGATTACCATTCATGTATTTGGACAAGGACAGGGATGGTCTGTTTATGATTATGGTAGTTTTTAAAGGTGACATACCCCTTTTTCACAAGTTGACACAGTTCCCTGAGGTCTCAATGAAATGTCTGTGACATGCTTTGGCCAAAATACCACAAAGATAAAGCACCACAGCACCCTTCTCACCCTTTCTAAACAGTCCTGTTCAAAATGGCTGATTCCTTTAAATGATAATGAGCCACTGCTTACCCCACTCCCCTCTTCCACTATCCAAATCAGATAGCACTTTTCTCATAAATGTAGCTGCAATCGTGCACAGCACAGCTCATTTATACTAGTTAACACATTTTCCACATGTGCAGATATAGCTATTAAGATAATCAGCTTGTCTGCATTTGGAGCAAAAATATAGCCAGATTACATGTTGGTGGGCAAAACAGTGATGCATTGCTGTCTCATAGCACTAAGTGGGTGTATTCTAAATTTGAGGCTTTTGATTAATTCCTTGCTCTGCACTGTAACTTTTATTCTTGTATTTTATCTGTCTTATTCTATTTTAGCTTATTTTCTATTCTTTTACTATTTTTTAATTGTACTTGAATGTCCATTTATAATGTGCTTCTTTCTCCATCCATTCATCCCAACACACTACAATATTATTGCCATTTTCGCACCATAAATTTGTCTCATGCCCGTTCTTATAAGGAAAAACAAACTACTGCTATACTCAATCTAAAATACTTAATAGTCCTCATGAAATCAGCATGACTGCAATGCATGATGGTATATATTGCTTGGTTAGTGACCATCGGTTGTACACTATTTTTCATGATGCATTGTGGGATACTATGAGTCCACTATATAGGGTATAATAATTCTCACGATACATTTGGACAGCACTACAAAATGGCAAACTCACATATAGTGAGTAGTGAGTGATTTTGGGCACAGCAGTGGATATCGTGGAGCGATCTGAAAACTCACGAATGGCTTTGAATTTTGCACTTTAGAACTAAACTTTTACTAGAATTCACGAACTTAGAGTTGAGGAAATGAAAGCAAAGAAGATAAAGGTACTCCAAGGAAGGAACATTTTATTTAATTTTTATTGTAATTTTTTTTGTACTTCTCAAATTGTAGTTGCCCTTCGGGTGACCAAACCTCAACTTTTAGTCGCCCTGGTCAGTTTTTAGTCACCACTGGCAACCATGTGATGGCCAAGTTTCAACCTTGAAGGTGTCTATAGATAATGGATGGATGGAAGGATTTCATCTCAGCCATTTCCTAATTGAACAAAACTGTCCCATTCTACTATTTCATTAATCCATACTAAATATCTTCCACTTCTATCTGATTTTCTACTCATTACTGGACTTCAGTCATGGATAACATCTTCCCACCACCCTCTGTAGTGGTCTACTGAAGGGTACATGGTGATAGGATTCCTGTCTTCTAACTTGTTCTTGCCACAACTATTTACACTGTCTTCAGATAACCATTCTTTATTAAAAATTGCTAAATACAATGCCCAGTCTTCTTCCAATATTCACAATTCTCATCAAAGTCATTTCGGTTTATAATCAGCTTTCAGTAATTGCTGGTCTGCTACCTCTCCATTCCATGCTCTTTCACTTCACTCCTTGGACCAGTTGGATATACATACCTCTGGCATGCATATCCATTGCCATTGCAATGCATATCCAAATGCATTGATTAGCATTTGATTAGACACTTTCTTTTTTATAGTTCAATAACTAGGGGCGGCACGGTGGTGTAGTGGTTAGCGCTGTCGCCTCACAGCAAGAAGGTCCTGGGTTCGAGCCCCGGGGCCGGCGAGGGCCTTTCTGTGTGGAGTTTGCATGTTCTCCCCGTGTCCGCGTGGGTTTCCTCCGGGTGCTCCGGTTTCCCCCACAGTCCAAAGACATGCAGGTTAGGTTAACTGGTGACTCTAAATTGACCGTAGGTGTGAATGTGAGTGTGAATGGTTGTCTGTGTCTATGTGTCAGCCCTGTGATGACCTGGCGACTTGTCCAGGGTGTACCCCGCCTTTCGCCCATAGTCAGCTGGGATAGGCTCCAGCTTGCCTGCGACCCTGTAGAAGGATAAAGCGGCTAGAGATAATGAGATGAGATGAGTTGAGTTCAATAACTATGTTGTTGACATTAGTAAAGGGAAGTTTTCAGATCAACTGGAATGTCATCGTAGTCAGATATGGACCCTTTTCACGTGACGTCACGACAAACGCGGCCGCCATTTTGGACGTGTACTACCAGTAGTTTACCACAGCCAACATTGAGGAACGGCAGCAAAGAAAGTTTTTACTTTCAGCAAGACTTCCATCATGCCACTATATTGTTGTGCACCTGGATGTAGTAACCATCAACAAACAAGGCAAGGGTTATCATTTTATCGGATCCCGACGGAGAAGATGGATAGCGGCCATTAACAGATTGGCAGCCCTCGGCATACCAACGCTTGTGTAGTGACCACTTTGTTGGAGGTAAGACGAATAAAATTAGCCAGGAAAGGCATTACATTGCTGTTAACATTCTGTGGCAGCGAGTGTGTAACCAAATAGGCTAAAATAACCCATTGTAACCTCTTTGTTCTTCTGTAGTAGCTATTGTTGACTAGCTAATGTCAACAACATAGTAGCTGGTATGTTACTGTAGCAATCAAATCAAATCAAGTTTATTTGTACAGCGCTTTTAACAATAAACATTGTCGCAAAGCAGCTTTACAGAATTTGAACGACTTAAAACATGAGCTAATTTTATCCCTAATCTATCCCCAATGAGCAAGCCTGTGGCGACGGTGGCAAGGAAAAACTCCCTCAGACGACATGAGGAAGAAACCTCGAGAGGAACCAGACTCAAAAGGGAACCCATCCTCATTTGGGCAACAACAGACAGCCTGACTATAATATTAACAGTTTTAACAGGTATAACCCTCAACTGTCCTCATGGGGCCGTCCTTCACAGGAGTGGGGCGATAAAACTCCGACCAGACACAGGGCACCAGGATGGATCAAGCAGGTCTGAGGGGCAGAAGAGGCCAGCATCTCAATCCCAAGATCAACATGTAACTCAGAGGGACAGATGGGGGGGGGGGGGGAGAGAGAGAGAGAAAGAAAACACTAAAAATGACAAGTATTAAATCTGTGTGGTAGGCTCGCAGAGACGAGAGTCTTTACATCAGGCATAACACACAATGGCATGTTAATATGGTAAAAAAATATATCATGACCTGCTCTGGCTGGATGCTTGATTGGGTGATGGGAGCACACTCCTCAGCAATGATGAGATGCAGATGGGACCCTTAGGCCTGGCCAAGACAATTCAGTTACATTTCACCGGGTCTGGGACATGCGACAGAATGTCTGACGGCCGATTCCCTGCAGGCTACGATAGCCAGTCGAGGTCCCCACCGTCTCCACCAAAAGATTTCCTGTTGACTCCATGTAACTCAGAGGGACAGATTTGGGGTGGGGGGGAGAGAAAGAAAACACAGGTGGTTAGGTATGCCGAATGTCACCTGAATAAGTAGGAACAGTATACATATTGCACCGAGTACAAGCAGGGACTCCGGCAACTAACTATGACAGCATAACTAAAAGGAGAGAGCCAGAAGGTAACACAGGCATGAGGGAGCCCCGGGACATAAAGCAGCCAGCCACTACACCGTCAACAAACTCGAGTAAGCAAGCGAGTGGGGACTGACAGCATCCATACATCCCAGTTTACCAAAACACTCTATGTCTGAGGACCCTCCAGATCTACTCCTTTACCTCATAAACACCATCAACAAAAGGCTTGACTAAACAGATATGTTTTCAGCCTAGACTTAAATGCTGAGACTGTGTCTGATTCCCGAACATTACTTGGAAGGCTGTTCCATAACAGTGGGGCTTTGTAAGAAAAGGCTCTGCCCCCTGATGTAGCCTTCACTATACGAGGTACCAGCAGATAGCCTGCACCTTTTGATCTAAGTAGGCGTGGCGGGTCATAGAGGAGCAGAAGTTCACTCAGGTACTGTGGTGCGAGACTATTTAGTGCTTTAAAGGTCAATAGTAGTATTTTATAATCAATACGAAATTTGATTGGGAGCCAATGCAGTGTGGATAAGACAGGCGTGATGTGGTCATATTTTCTAGTTCTAGTAAGGACTCTTGCTGCGGCATTTTGAACTGACTGGAGCTTGTTTATGCACTTATTGGAACATCCAGACAGTAAGGCATTACAATAATCCAACCTGGAGGTAACGAAAGCATGGACTAGTTTTTCTGCATCATGCAATGACATTAAATTTCTTATCTTTGCAATATTTCTGAGATGAAAGAAAGCTATCCGGGTGATGTTATCAATGTGAGTTTCGAATGAAAGACTGGGGTCAATAATCACTCCGAGGTCCGAGCAATGTTTACGTTCAGTCATTTGGATGACTGTTAAAACCTTTCAGTCTCAAGTTTTTCCTTTACTGTATTTACTAGTTTACTGTAATTATGATCCGGCAGCTATTTACACCGGATCCAGTATAAATAGCTGCCGGAGCCAACGTCCGAGGTTCCGGAGCGCGCTCCGGCTTGCTCTCCCTCAAATTAAGCAGCGCGCGCCGGCTTGCTCCCGGAGTGCTCCGGCCGAGGTTCCGGAGCACTCTCCGGCCGAGGTTGCCCTCAAATTAAGCAGCGCGCTCCGGCTTGCTCCGGAGCAAGCCGGAGCGCGCTCCGTAACCTCGGCCGGAGCACTCCTGGAGCAAGCCAAAGCGCGCTCTGGAACCTCGGCCGGAGCACTCCTGGAGCAAGCCAAAGCGCGCTCTGGAACCTCGGCCGGAGCACTCCTGGAGCAAGCCGGAGCGCGCTCTGGAACCTCGGCCGGAGCACTCCTGGAGCAAGCCAAAGCGCGCTCTGGAACCTCGGCCGGAGCACTCCTGGAGCAAGCCAAAGCGCGCTCTGGAACCTCGGCCGGAGCACTCCTGGAGCAAGCCGGAGCGCGCTCCGGAACCTCGGACGTTGGCGTGTATGTGTATGGCGATGGGTTTTTAACGACATAGGTATACAGATCATGTGGACCGAAGTCAGGTAAAGACGAGGGCTTCGTGTACTTCCGTACGTCAGTGAACAATCCTGGTGGAAGCAGGTAAACGTCGTTCTCTAAGCCTGCTAACCTCAATTTTTGCAAATATCTCTCCCTCTGCTCGCCCTGTAAATGCCCTACGTCACTGGATAGTCAGGGGTGTAGTGGTAAAAAAAGAGGTGGGTAAACTATAAATTTTGGGATCGGGGGACCACGACGTTGTAAGGGCCAATTCATAGTCGACGCAAGCATGACGCAAGGATGCTACGATGCGTATTGTATGAAACAACTTTTCTGACACATAGGAGTGTGTGTGTGTGTGTGCATGACAGTGCATGTGTGTGTGTGTGTGTGTGTGTATATGACAGAGTGTTTGTGAATGTGCATGTGTGTGTACTTGTGTGTGTGAGTGCATGTATGTATGTGTGTGACAAGGGTTCCCTGAGGTCTCTACTCTATATCATTCATAAAACAAGATACACAATAAGTATGTTTGAGGTTTATTAAATCTTAATAAAGAGAAATATAATGTCAGTGTGAAAGAATGGCAAATTACACATACCAACAGTAGGCCATATGAAATCCATAAGCTGACAGATATATCACAGCAGTAGACCTTGCACTAGAAGAATGTTAACTTTTGTATGTGTGTGTATGAAAGTGTTTGTGTGTGTGTGTGTGTGTGTGTGTGTGTGTGTGTGTGTGTGTGTGAATGTGCATGTGTGTTTACTTGTGTGCATGTGTGAGTGAGTCCAAGCATTTGTGTGTGTGTGTGTGTGTGTGTGTGTGTGTGTGTGTGTGTGTGTGTGTGTGTGTGTGTGTGTGTGTGACACCAAGTAGAGTGGTGTTTATGAAATCTAAATAATCAATAAAGAGAGAAAAATAAAGACTGTGTGTAAGAATGGCAAATTACACATACTTTCAGTCCAGATGTGTGGATGGCATCTGATGCTTTCTGATACTGTCTCAGTTTCCTCTGCCTCCATTTCGTCTGTCTCTGCATCTTCTCTGTCTGATTCTCCTCCCTCATTTTCTCTTCCTTCTGTTCCATCTATTTCTGTTTTTCTTCCCTCATTTTCTCCTCTCTCTGTTTCTCCCTCAGTTTCCTCTATCAAAGTTTCTCTTAAAGGCCTATCTGATTCTCCATCCATTTGCCTTCTCTCTTTTCCTCCCTTTTCTCCTCTTGTAGTTGATCCTGTTTCATCCTCTCTTTGCCCTATTTTCCTCCTCTCACTCTCTCCTCCTTCTGTCTCTCCTCCTGCTGTTTCTCCTGGCCCCGCAACACTGTCTGTCTCTCCACCACTATCTGTAAAATTAAATTAAAACGGCTAAGTACACCAGTCATGTGGACAAGTATTTCTGCCCAATCTGAATGCTATAGCCTTCTTTAAAAAATAAACACACACACCCACACACCGAGAAGGGCGGGGAGGAGTGACTTGCCTAACGTTACTTTAGGCTAAGTTCTCTATATTATGTCCGTGACATGAAGCTAGCATGCTGTCATCATGACTTCGAGATTAACATGAAATGACAACTATTTGTCTTACAATGCGCTACAAATACTGAATTTATGTTGATATAATAATTACCAAAAACTTTAGACTGCACTAACAACGTCATTTGTCTGCCAGAAAGGTAGGCTAATTTGTTGGCACAAGTTAACAACCTAACGTTAGTTAGTGGCATGGTTCACAAACCAAAACGATGGGGAGTTTATCCTAAAAACGTGAAGTTTAGGATTCTTTTTGGACTCACTGTGTCGAGACGTTTTGCTGGTATCAGCTGGAAGGGTGATGCTCCGACGCTTCAGAAATCGCCTAATATCCATTTCTTCACCATTTCTTCACACACGTAATCAGTGACTAATGAATCTCGCAGTCTGCTGGCTCCCACAAGAGGGCGAGCGGTAGACAGACAATTACTACGCGTAGGCTACGCAGTGTTGATAAAACCCACAAGAACTTGTGCAGGATCTACTAGGTGTAGGCAATTGAAAAATAACGGAAAAGCTGTTTTAATATCTGTATAAAACAAGAGACATACGTGCGTAAACTGTATTTAGAGGTGGGTAAACTATGCTTGGACGTGCGTAAACTATATTTAGAGGTTCATAAACGCTATTTCCTAAAATCTGGAGGTGGGTAAACGGCATTTATGTGCGTTTACGCACCACTACATCCCAGTGGATAGTGAAGGTGTTTTCTGCATCTCGCTCCTTTTTCTTTTATGTTTTTCGTTTGTCGCCTTCCTCGCATTCAAACTGATTCGAGCCGAAGTCCACTACATGTCCAAAATGGCGGTCGCGTTTACGAAGGTCACGTGACTGAAAAGGTGATTTTACTAAGGCTCTATTGCTTAAAACAGGTGCTCAGTACACATTAAACATGTAAAATGCTAAGCACAATAATTACAAATTGTGTTGAAGTACTGAAAAAAACAAGAAACGAGACAAATGATTCAATTTGCTCAAGCAATATTACGTGGCTAACGTTACTAAGACGTACAACTGCCTTGCTACGTTGCCTGCCACTAACTACTTTGCTAGTTTACAGTGAGTTAGCTAAAGAGGGAATAAGATTACCTATGGCTCTACTACCACATACTGTATTTACATGTAATATGAATAAAATCTAAATCTGTCAAAAAATCATAAACCTTATTAGTATAAATACAAAGAATACAATACAAATAGAAAATTGTGCATACTGATTGGTTGAGAAATTTGGACTATTTCTCAATAATCACCTCAAGCAACTCGGCAAAATGGCTCCAATCACTTCGTCACCGTAAGTGAGGAAGTATTACAAATGATGAAAGAAAAAGCACTAAAGATACTATGAAGTTTGGTCTAAAACTATTCTAAGGTAAGGTGGAATTGTGGTTTATTTTATCTATTTCAAAACAAAGTATTTTTATGTGAGTCAGCATAGATAAATGACAAGTCTGCGCTGTGCCATTATTACATTTGCATGCGACTTTTGAAGTTTGAAATAAATTATTTTTTAAAAATAATCACCTATTTGTTTATACTAAAGAATTTTTTTGCCTCAGGCTCAATGATATTCACTTCGGTAAATAATTGTCAATTATGCCAGAATTAAACAAATGCTTTGATGTCAGTTATTATGGCGCAGAGGAAATAAGCTTGCTTTATCCATTATACAACCGTGAATTACTCAACTCATTATGCACAGTGATTTAGATGCTTAATGCAGCCATCCAGTTCCTCAACTGTCAGCACCACAACTGTCTGTCTATCTATCTATCTATCTATCTATCTATCTATCTATCTATCTATCTATCTATCTATCTATCTGTCTGTCTGTCTGTCTGTCTGTCTGTCTGTCTGTCTGTCTGTCTGTCTCAATTGGATGGCTGCTCACCACCCAATTGCTATTTAGGCCCTTAAAAAACAGAATTGAAAGAATGTGTACTTTCTATAAACAAACAGCTGACCTCAGGTGACGATGACAACAACAACAAAAATAACAGATTTCAATATGTAGTCACTCCACCCCACCCCCCAAACATTCAGGAACCTGGTGGGAAAAAATCAAGTACACCCTATAATTCGGTTACATGTAGAACCACCTTTAGCAACAATAACTTGATGTAAACATTTTCTGTAGGAATTTATTTGTCTCTCAAATCATTTTAGAGAAATTTTGGAACATATTTATTAGCATTGCTTCAGTTCATGGATGTTTGAGGGCATTTGTTTATGTACAGATTGCTTAAGATCCTGCCACAGTATCTCAGTGGTGTTGACGTCTGGATTTTGACTTGGACATTCCAATATACTGATTTAATTTTTTTTTTTTTTATCTAGAGTCTGGAGTATATATCGCATTATCACCATATCTCTCATATCATATCTGTCTTTGTAGACTTCTCTTCACTTAGCTGCACAGAAGAATCAGCACCTCATGGTTGCTGATTTAATTTCCCTTGGTGCAAATATCAACGAAAGGGATACATATGGAAAAACATGCCTCCATCACAGTGCAGAAAATGGATACATTCGAGTTTTAGAGGTAACTAATTTGCATGATAACATATTATTTATTGTGTGCAAGTACTCTATATCATGACTTTGGGATTTTAACCGAAACAGATTCAGTGTCAGACTTTGCTCTTAACAGGTGCTGAAAAGCTACATGAAAAATGGAATATATATAGATTTGGATGCCAGAGATGTGAATGGTATGTTCTAATGGTTTCCATCATACTAATTAAATCAACATGTACATTAAGAATATCCAGCCTACCCTAGATTAAGAATATTTTCATAAAGCACCACAGAAGATATTTAGTGTTCCAGTGTCTGGCACTAGACCAGTTACATGATCATGTTCTACCCTCATACTGAAAGGTCACTTTTTAAAATATATTTGTCACCGATACAATGAATGGTTAAATTATTGTGCCAGTCTTTAATATTGATTAAAGACTGGCACAATAATTTAACCATTCATTGCTTACCTATTCAATACTAACTCAAGTGAAGTAATTTTTGTTTGTTTGTATGTTTGTTTGTTTAAAATTTAAAACAACATTAAAGAGTGAGCTACTCTGGCTAAAGGGTTTTTAAAGGTAATTATTAGATTAATAAATAATTAATAAATAAAGATTAAGCCAGAATCAAATTAATGGTGTTTCACCTTGCTGTGTGTCATTCACTTTTGGTTTAGTCTGTCTTGAGTCCATGTTTTCCTTGTTCATGCAAAATTAAAATGCAGGAATCAACCTGTTTAATGTAATATGAATGTGGTATGTGATACTTCTTGTCCAGGGCTCAGTGCATTGCAGCTTGCATCATTAGCTTTGAAGAGCATAGTGGGCGATTTGGAGAAGAGCGTGAAAGTGGGCCAGGCCAGTGTGCACTCCCTACGTAAAGAGCAGGTGATGGAATCTCTTAAGTGTCTCCTGCAGATGGAATGCAACCTACAGTGCCTGGTAAGGCATGATTGGGTGGTATATGCCACCCAAATGAGTCATACATTTGAGAAAATCACCAATTATCTATGACCTTTCAGTTTATGTGACTCATTTGGCTTGGAAAAAAACACACCTCATTCTTACAAACCAACAGCTTCTCATCACAGACTGTCAGTACAACAATATAAAATATGTAAACCAATCATATGTTTTATAAACCGGGCGGCACAGTGGTGTAGTGGTTAGCGCTGTCGCCTCACAGCAAGAAGGTCCTGGGTTCGAGCCCCATGGCCGGCGAGGGCCTTTCTGTGCAAAGTTTGCATGTTCTCCCCCTGTCCGCGTGGGTTTCCTCCGGGTGCTCCGGTTACCCCCACAGTCCAAAGACATGCAGGTTAGGTTAACTGGTGACTCTAAATTGACCGTAGGTGTGAGTGTGAATGGCTGTCTGTCTGTGTCTATGTGTCAGCCCTGTGATGACCTGGCGACTTGTCCAGGGTGTACCCCGCCTTTCGTCCGTAGTCAGCTGGGATAGGCTCCAGCTTGCCTGCGACCCTGTAGAAGGATAAAGCGGCTAGAGATAATGAGATGAGATGAGATGTTTTATAAACCATCACTGGTAAAATTAATCAGAAATTCGGTTGTAGCAGATCTAACACACTGGGCACGAACTGTACAGTAATTAAATTCACTGTAAAGACAAAAGACTTATTTACCATATAGTTATCTGCCTATTGGCTAATTTGATATGAAGTCATATTAGCTTGTTACTTAGTAAGTAATATGAAAGAGACATTTTAAAAGCTATAAAACATTTACACACTTAGAACTGTGTTCACTGAATCAACGGTAACAGGATTAGGATTAGCAGGTATAGAAAGCTGTTTACAAGCTTCCTTCACTAATCACTCATCAAATCTTGTGCATTTGATCTTGTTCTTTTGTCCTGTACAGAAATGAAGAAACTGAGCTTTGCTGCTTGTGACATCTTGTTCTCCTTGTCAAGTGGTTTGTCCAGTTACACAACTACTTCATGCAGGAATGGCGGGTGTCTGTCAAACAAGGCAGTGCTGTTACCTGACGGTAAAAGTTTTTGGGTGAATACAAGTTTTAACCAGCCACAGAAAAACAGGTATTTTTTTTAGGTTTTATCATGGTATGGTTAAAGCTATGTATTATGCAACCAAAGGGAGTTATTGTGACAAGGGGTCCTTTGAGTCCCTTTAGTTATCTAATAACATAAATGGTTGTGAGTCAGCTGGTTTCTGTGAAACTTCCACCGTTTGTTATGTTAAAATAGCAGAACAGTTTTAAAAAGTTATATGTAGTGACCAGTAAGTCTGTTAGTTTCCCCTTTTTTAGGTGAAAACCAAAAATATGTTCATTTGTTTTCTACAGAAATACAGATCCTTATTAAAGTGAAAATATAAGGTTATTTGAATAGTGGGATAATAATAATGTATAATGTTTTCATATTTTCACATTGCTAAGTGCTACTTACACTTTTAGACACTAATCATCAATTAAATGTGTAAAGCCTTGCTTCAAGGCTAAATAGTACATAATGAATAATACATAATCAATCAAATGCATTTTGTCCTATACTGAACTGTGTAATTGAAAAAAATTACATATATCTATATATTTAGAATAGCATTTAAACATATGAATGATGCTTTTGAAAAGTGTATTTCTTTATTTGGGGGGTTTGTGAATTATTACTTTGAATGTTAGCTGAGTTTGATGAGTATCATATAGAGGTCATTTGGTCAAAATTAGTGACATGGCTACTATAGTGATAAATGACCTAACACAAGGTAAATGATGTGCCTCAGGTTACTCCATAATTCAGCTTTATTTCTTGGTGTGTCCAAAATTATTACAATGGCATTCACTATGTAAGCCCATGTGTTAAACAGTTTTTTTTAATTAAATATATTTTTGTATATGTTTCTGAGTTATTAAATGTAAAATGATACATTACATATCAGTGTCCACCTTATTAGGAACACTTGTACACCTGCACATTCATGCAGTCACTTTATCAGCCAACTTTATTTATTTTATCAAGAACTTAGTTAATGTTCACATCAAACATCAGAATGGTGGAAAGTGTAATCTTTTGGTACCATACGGACAGGTTTGAGTATTTCAGAAACTGCTGATCTTTCACGTATAATATTTTCACACACAATACTTTCTAGAGTTTACACAGAATGGTTACAAAAATCTATTGAGTTAGTCGCAGTTCTGTTGGTTTAAATGCCTCGCTGATAAGAGAGGTCAGAGGGGAATGTCCAGATTGGCTCGAGCTGCCAGGAAGGACACAGTAGCACATATAATCAGTCTTTACAACCTTGGTGAGAAGAAAAGCATCTTAGCATGTACAGAACATCACATATTGAAGTGGATGAGCACACATTGGGTTCAACTCCTGCCAGCTATGAGCAGGAATCTGCAGCTATCATGGGCACAGACTCACCCAAATTGGACAGTTGAAAGTTACAGTGAAGTTAGAAAAAAATAATCTGGTCTTTTTCCAGTCTTCCACTATACAGTTTCTGTGAATCTGCATTCATAATAGCCTCAGATTCCTGTTCTTGGCTGACAAGAGTACAACCCCAATTCCAAAAATGTTGGGATACTGTGTAAACTGGAAATAAAAACAGAATGCGATAATTTGCAAATCATGGAAACCCTGTATTTCATTGAAAATAGTACAAAGACAACATATCACATGTTGAAACTGAAAATTTTTATTGTTTTTTGGAAAATATATGCTCATTTTGAATTTGATGTCAGCAACACGTTTCAAAAAAGTTGGGACAGGAGCATGTTTACCACTGTGTTGCATCACCTCTACTTTTAACAACACTCTGTTAATGTTTGGGAACTGAGGAGACCAATTGCTGTAGTTTTGAAAGAGAAATGTTGCCCCATTCTCGCCTGATATACAATTTCAGTTGCTCAACAGTTCGGGGTCTCCTTTGTCGTATTTTGTGCCTCATAATGTGCCAGATGTTTTCAGTGGAAGACAAGTCTGGACTGCAGGCAGGTCACTTTAGCACGTGGACTCTTTTACTACACTGCCATGCAGTTTTAATGTGTGCAGAAAGGAGTTTGGCATTGTCTTGCTGAAAGAAGGAAGGCCTTCCCTGAAAAACGATTTTGTCTGGATGGCAGCATATTACTCTGAAACATGTATATATCATTCAGCATTAATGATATGCCTTCCCAGATGTACAAGCTACCCATGTCATGTGCACTAATGCACCCTCAAACCATCATAGATGTTGGCTTTTGAACTGTGCACTGATAACAAGCCTGATGGTCCCTCTCCTCCTTTAGCCTGGAGGATGTGGTGTCCATGATTTCTAAAAATAATTTCTACTTTTGAGTCATCAGACCTCAAGACAATTTTCCACTTCACCTCAGTCCATTATAAAAGAGCTCGGGCCCAAAGAAGGTGGCGGTGTTTCTGGATTTTGCTTATATATGGTTTTCACTTGCATTTGTGGATGCAGTAATGTAATTCAGTGAAATATAGGGTTTCCATGATTTGCAAATTATTGCATTCTGTTTTTATTTACATTTCACACAGTGCCCAAACTTTTTTGGAATGAACTTGTAGAACTTGATGTGGCCTCCTGTTGTTGGTGTTCTGACATGCTTTTCTGCTCTCCTACCATCCTCTGTAAACTCTAGAGACTGTTGTGTGTGAAAATCCCAGGAGATCAGCAGTTTCTGAAATACTTAAACCAGCCCATCTACAACCAATAACCATCCCATTGTTGAAAGCACAACTTTATTCATCACACACTTGTGAAATTTCCTCTCTGCATTTAACCCATCTGAAGCAGTGAACACACACATGCACACATGTGTGAGCAATAAGCACACACACATACCCAGAGCAGTGGGCAGCCATGCTAACAGCGTCCAGGGAGCAGTTGGGAGTTAGGTGCCTCGCTCAAGGGCACCTCAGCCCAAGGCCGTCCCATATTAACCTAACCACATGTCTTTGAAGTGTGGGGGAAACCAGAGCACCTGGAGGAAACCCATGCAGACACGGAGAAAACATGCAAACTCCACACAGGAAGGCCCCCACCAGCTGCTGGGCTCAAACTCAGAACCTTCTTGCTGTGAGGCGACCGTGCTAACCACTACACCACCGTGCCGCCCAAGATCACATTTTTCCCCTATTCTAATGTTTGGTGTGAACATTAGCTGAATCTCTTGACCTGTATCTGCATTGTGATGTTGCCACATGATTGACTGATTGGATAACTGCACAAATGAGTGGGTGTACAAGTGTTCCTTTTGATGTGCACAAGTGACCTGTTACAATGAAGTCATCTTCAGTCAGCGCTTTATCCTGGTGAGGATCATAGTGAACACAAAGCCTACTCCAGGAAAACTAGGCATGAGTCAGGATGGGACATCAATCCATCACATGCACACATGTCTTCACACCAATGGCAATTTTGTCAAACCACATATACCGGTACATTATGGTGTTGAGGTTTATTTATGATAGAATATTTTTATTTATGATACAGAAAAGGGATCTTCAAAGGTTATTTGGATAGTTAATGGTGCTTTACTTTCTGGTTCTTTAAAGGGGTTCTTCTCACTTATTGCTGTAAGGGTCTATATGGAACCTTTAAGGGTTCCCCCAGACACAGGTTCCCAACTCTAATCCTAGAGTCCTGCATTTTTTCCCTCTATTCTACACACTCACTTCATCTCAGGAATGACTTTTAAGTGAATTTGTTAGCTCCTGTTACTGGTTTGAATCAGGTGGGTTGGGACCAGGGAAAACATTAAAATGTGTAGGACTAGTTTTGGAAGCCTGTGCCCAAGAAGGACGAATTGAAGAACCCCTAAGTGTTTTAGAAATTTTTTTTTGTCTAAGATTATAGCAATATTAATTTAGTTAACTGAAATATAGTTATGTTAAACTGTTCTCTGATTCGAGAGGTTCTAAAATGTTATTTGAATTGTGGGTTATGCATGAGTTTGTTTTGAAATCATACATTATAAATGTATTTAGGTTTTTTATGCTCACATTAAAAATTAAACAAATATTAATATATTAATCAAATATGTACTTATCAGTAATTTAACAGAGGTGCTATTGTTGGTTCTGAGGTGTGGGGGGTTTCTTTTTAGTATAATTTGGGAAATAATTTTTCTTATTTGAACTGTCATCAGTCTTGGTGATTGGATGAAATTGTAATAGATTTGTTGTTGTGTAGTGTAGAATGTGCTATTAATTCATTGTCATATGTATGCTTTGCCTTCCAAAATGTAATAAAATATGACAAAGCACATTTAACTACATTGGGTTTTTGTTGCCTATGTGTACAGTTCTGACATATGTAGGAGGGTTTTTTTTTTGTCCTCTGTGTGAAACTTTGCATAGACCTGCAAGCAATCATACACCCTAAGCTTCACATCATGCTTGAGTTCATTTGTAATAGGCTACAACTATGAGTCTCATCTCATTATCTCTAGTCACTTTATCCTGTTCTACAGGGTCGCAGGCAAGCTGGAGCCTATCCCAGCTGACTACGGGCGAAAGGCGGGGTACACCCTGGACAAGTCGCCAGGTCATCACAGGGCTGACACATAGACACAGACAACCATTCACACTCACATTCACACCTACGGTCAATTTAGAATCGTCAGTTAACCTAACCTCCATGTCTTTGGACTGTGGGGGAAACCGGAGCACCTGGAGGAAACCCACGCGGACACAGGAAGAACATGCAAACTCCACACAGAAAGGCCCTCGCCGGCCACGGGGCTCAAACCCAGACCTTCTTGCTATGAGGCAACAGCGCTAACCACTACACCACCGCGCCGCCCACAACTATGAGTCATTAAAGGTTAAACACAGATACTGGATGGCAGTCACATGCAGTTGAATACACCTGCACTGACGCCAAACAAGTTTGGCTTTGGCTGGAACCCAGCAGTGCCGAGTTTCTCAAAAGCATCACAGCACAAAGATCATCATTAAATGGTTGCACGAGCAGCACAATGAACATTCTCTCTCGTAGTTAAGATGCTCTTAGCGTTAAGAGGCTTTTGGGAAACCCACCAGAGGCTGGTACATATTGAGACTGTGTGTTTGAACATTTTTAGGCTGTGGTGTGTGGCTTTGCACACACTTCTGCTTGTCACGAACATCTCTGGGTGAGTGGTTGGGTGAGATTCCAACAAAAATTTGGTTGTGAAGAATACAGAAAGGCTGCTATCTAAACATATTTTACTTTTATATTTGTCACAAAATATGCCATTGTGGCAATAAATTGCCCCATATATACGAATAAATTAGTTGGTTCAAAACGAGGTAAAATTCCCCGAAAGTACTGTGTTTTCATAAAATAAGTTCCCTGTGTCCTGGAGTACCCCTCAAGCATATTTTAGTGTTTTCCCTGCTCTAACACACTTGATCCAAATAATCAGCTGAGTAAGTAATCACCAGTAGTGGAAAGAAAATGTGCAGGACAGCAGTGACTCCATGACATGGGCTGTGCTACTCTGATGTGGTGTATTGCTTAATTCCTAAATGCAGTATTGAGCACCACCTGCAGGTTTGTTGACCAATGAATATTCAAACTTCATCCATCAACAATTCCTTTCCTCTGATACATGAGTGTTCCTTATAATTTATACATTTCTATGTACATTCTCAAAGAAGTTTTACTTTTTTTTAATTATTTAGCAATCTTTCACATTTTACAACCAGTTTTACACCCTGGCCAAGTCACCAGATCATCGCAGGGCTGATACATAGAGACAAACAACCATTCACACTCACATTCACACCTACGGTCAATTTAGACCCACCAGTTAGCCTAACTTGCATGTCTTTGGATGGTGGGGGAAACCGGAGCACCGGGAGGAAACCTACACAGACACGGGGAGAACATCCAAACTCCAGACAAAAAGGCCCCCTTCAGCCACTGGAATCGAACCCAGAACATTCTTGCTGTGAGGCAACAGTGCTAACCACTACCACCGTGCTGCAATAATAATAATAATAATAATAATAATACACATTATGGTTTACATTAGAAATATAAAAATAGAGAAACTACTTCATTTTCTCATAAGTACTTTTCAACACGAGGGAAGGTCAGGAAGAATATAATGTTTTCATCTTTTTTTAGTTTCTCAAAGGACATACCCCCTAGATTAACTAAAATTCATGCAAAAATCTGTCTGCCACAAAAAATATACAGCCATATATATATATATATATGGTGTGTGTGTATATATATATATATATATATATATATATATATATATATATATATATATATATATATAACCCTGATTCCAAAAAAGTTGGGGCAAAGTACAAATTGTAAATAAAAATGGAATGCAATAATTTACAAATCTCAAAAACTGATATTGTATTCACAATAGAACATAGACAACATATCAAATGTCGAAAGTGAGACATTTTGAAATTTCATGCCAAATATTGGCTCATTTGAAATTTCATGACAGCAGCACATCTCAAAATTTGGGACAGGGGCAATAAGAGGCTGGAAAAGTTAAAGGTACAAAAAAGGAACAGCTGGAGGACCAAACTGCAACTCATTAGGTCAATTGGCAATAGGCCATTAACATGACTGGGTATAAAAAGAGCATCTTGGAGTGGCAGCAGCTCTCAGAAGTAAAGATAGGAAGAGGATCACCAACCCCCCTAATTCTGTGCCGACAAATAGTGGAGCAATATCAGACAGGAGTTCGACAGTGTAAAATTGCAAAGAGTTTGAACATATCATCATCTACAGTGCATATCATCATCAAAAGATTCAGAGAATCTGGAAGAATCTCTGTGCGTAAGGGTCAAGACTGGAAAACCATACTGGGTGCCCGTGATCTTCGGGCCCTTAGACGGCACTGCATCACATACAGGCATGCTTCTGTATTGGAAATCACAAAATGGGCTCAGGAATATTTCCAGAGAACATTATCTGTGAACACAATTCACTGTGCCATCCACCATTGCCAGCTAAAACTCTATAGTTCAAAGAAGAAGCCGTATCTAAACATGATCCAGAAGCGCAGACGTCTTCTCTGGGCCAAGGCTCATTTAAAATGGACTGTGGCAAAGTGGAAAACTGTTCTGTGGTCAGACAAATCAAAATTTGAAGTTCTTTATGGAAATCAGGGACGCCGTGTCATTCTGACTAAAGAGGAGAAGAGGAGAAGGGCGACCCAAGTTGTTATCAGTGCTCAGTTCAGAAGCCTGCATCTCTGATGGTATGGGGTTGCATTAGTGCGTGTGGCATGGGCAGCTTACACATCTGGAAAGACACCATCAATGCTGAAAGGTATTGAGGTATCTAAAAAAAAAAAGCTGAAAGGTATCCAGGTTCTAGAGCGACATATGCTCCCATCCAGACGACGTCTCTTTCAGGGAAGACCTTGCATTTTCCAACATGACAATGCCAAACCACATACTGCATCAATTACAGCATCATGGCTGCGTAGAAGAAGGGTCCGGGTACTGAACAGTCCAGCCTGCAGTCCAGATCTTTCACCCATAGAAAACATTTGGCGTGTCATAAAACGGAAGATACGACAAAAAAGACCTAAGACAGTTGAGCAACTAGAATCCTACATTAGACAAGAATGGGTTAACATTCCTCTCCCTAAACTTGAGCTGTCTCCTCAGTCCCCAGACATTTACAGACTGTTATAAAGAGAAAAGGGGATGTCTCACAGTGGTAAACATGGCCTTGTCCCAACTTTTTTGAGATGTGTTGTTGTCATGAAATTTAAAATCATCTAAATTTTCTCTTTAAATGATACATTTTTCAGTTTAAACATTTGCTATGTCATCTATGTTCTATTCTGAATAAAATATGGATTTTTGAAACCTCTGCATCATTGCATTCCGTTTTTATTTACAATTTGTACTTTGTCCCAACTTTGTTGGAATCAGGGTTGTATATATATATATATATATATATATACAACCCTGATTCCAACAAAGTTGGGACAAAGTACAAATTGTAATTGTACAAAATTCCCACTTACTGCATGGTGTGTGGAAAAATTTTGCCGTCGACCCCCCCCCCCCCCCCCCCCCCCCAAAAAAAAATCTCACTCCAAGGAATTTCGAAAAGTTGGCAGCCCTGTCTAAACATATATAATCTAGGGGGTATGTCCTTTGAGAAACTAAAAAAGATGAAAACATTGTATTCTTCCTGACCTTCCCTCGTGTGTGTGTGTGTGTGTGTACACACACCACCACCATGCCACCCTGTTTAGACAGGGCTGCCAACTTTTCGAAATTCCTTGGAGTGAGATTTTTTTTTTTTGGGGGGGGGGTCGACTGCAAAATTTTTCCGCACACCATGCAGTAAGTGGGAATTTTGTATTCAGTTTGATATTCACTTGTCCCCCTGCATTCTGGTGTTTTGTTTGTGGGTCGTCCAGCCGGAGATGGACAATGGGGGGAGGGGGTTTGAGATTTTGGATTTAGTAGATGTTCCTGCATTCTGGTGGATTTTTGGAGTGGTCTGCTGTGCCATACCTACATTCTTACACACCCTGACTTGCCAGGCCTTCAGCTTGTGGCCAACAAAAGCACCA
Organism: Neoarius graeffei; assembly: GCF_027579695.1. NCBI lineage: Eukaryota > Metazoa > Chordata > Actinopteri > Siluriformes > Ariidae > Neoarius > Neoarius graeffei. Next base: position 14,403,842 of record NC_083585.1, read on the forward strand.
AGTTTTGGCTTAAAAGCCCCCACACTAGAAAACTACAGATGACTGCCAATGTTCCTGTAGCCCTATAGACCTGTGTTTCAGATTTAAAGGCAAGTTCATGCTTGAAAATATTTCATCAGCTAAGCCTAAATACCTTCTGAATTGAAACTAAATGTTAAGTTTTTAATAACTGTTGCAAAAAATAAGATTGTCCCTCACTGAATATTCATTATGCATTTAAGGGCTTTCCCCACCACTGGGTTCAGCAGAAGATTGGCATGGGGAAAAATATCAACAGCAAAAGAACAAATAAAATGCTTAAACAGTAAGCAAAATGTGCATGTGCTACAAGAAACATTAAAATGATTAAGTTTGAACAGTATTGAAACACAAAAAGCTGAACCTTGGCCATAGGTGGGAATGTGCACACAAAGTTGGGCTTAAAAATTTTGGTCATACTTAAATAAGCTATATTAATATCTCATTCTCATCATCTCTAGCCGCTTTATCCTTCTACAGGGTCACAGGCAAGCTGACACATAGACACAGGGCTGACACATAGACAACCATTCACACTCACACCTATGGTCAATTTAGAGTCACCAGTTAACCTAACCTGCATGTCTTTGGACTGGGGGGGAAACCGGAGTACCTGGAGGAAACCCACGCGGACACGGGGAGAACATGCAAACTCCGCACAGAAAGGCCCTCGCCGGCCATGGGGCTCGAACCCAGGACCTTCTTGCTGTGAGGCGACAGCGCTAACCACTACACCACCGTGCCGCCCTATATTAATATATTTCTTATTAATTTATTTCTTATCTATGTTTCTTATTAGTAATAGCGCATTCGTCAGGGCCTGTTATCTGACAAATATTCTCTACCTGTCTTGCCCTCTTTGAAACCCTGTCTCCTCAGTATATTGTTCTCTGTCTTTTTTTTTAATTATTCACAAGTTCAAGTTCTTTGATATTACAGGTGACCATGCTTTATTTACTTTAACTGAGCAATTACATACATCATAAATAATTAAAAATAAATACCCTGTAAATAAACAGTAGGTATGGTGGCTAATGGCTCTTCTTGCATTTGTAATATTATCTCTTACTTGCTTTATTTTACAACATTTCCAGTATGGCTTCAAATAAAGTCATAAAGTATGATAACATACAGTAAACAAACTAAAAATGCGCCTTAATAAACGTGTGCTAAGGAGGTGCTCTCTAGTGATGTGTCGGTCGCGAACGATCCGGTTCAAAGAGCCGGCTCTTTGAAGTGAACGACGGGAGCCGGGTCTTCGGTGGGAGCCGAGTTGGGGAGCCGAATTAGCTTTTTGTCCTTAGGTGCCTCAGAGAGAGAGAGAGAGAGAGAGAGAGACAGAGAGAGAGTTCAGCTCAGCTGAAGGATGATTGTCTATTTGACAACCATGATCATTGTTTTGTTGCCGTGAATTCCTAAAGCTCATGATATAAATTGTCGCTCATAAATTGACAGGTTCGGTCAGCAACCGCCTTGGCATGGCCAGATTAATCTGCGGTATACAACGAGACCGCAGTCATTATAACAGGAGCATATTTGCTGTTCCAGCGGCTTCTCATTACTGGTGGAGCAGAGTGCGGCACGTTTTTCTCTTTTTACATGCGCTCAAGGTGCCACTCAGCCCTAGCCTGGCTAACGTGACTTCAAAGCTCTCCGAGCATTTCAGGAGCCTCGGAACAGCCCCTCGTGTTGCATCATGCTTAGGATGGGCGGGCCCAGGCTAACTTAGCCCAGCCCCCCTCCCATTTCAGGAGCCTCACTGTCTCCTCTCATCTCAAGTTACACGTGTGCCCTGAAGATGACCTCGCATCTTTACCAATGACGTGTGGCTTGACCACGAACAGCTGATTTTTTTCCCTCCCCTGGTGCCTCACCGTCTCCTCTCTCCTGCGCTCCACAGCTCCCCACACACATCTTGACCAATCACGTACCACGTTCACTTAAGAACAACAACTTTTTTTGTGAAAGCCGCTGTCACCCAAGCACAATTGCACAGGACACTCACAGAGAACAGTGACAGAGTTTAAACACGAACACAAACAAGAAGAAATGAGTGAAAGCAGAAAAAGAAGTAAAATTTGGACATACTTCAAAACAACCAGCAGTACAAAAGCAGAATGCAGGCTATGCAAAGCCAGCATTTCTTATAGAGCAGGCTCCACAAATAACCTGCATCGACATCTTCGGACCATGCACCCCACAGAACAATTGGAGGAGGTGAGACAGGCAAGGGAGCCTGTCTCTACACAAGGTGCCTCTGTGAGTACTGTTGCTGCAGCTGCCGCATCATCTCCCCCCAGGCCTACACCTCAGCAACCGAGAGCTACCCAGAGCTCAATCATGCAGTTCATGTCTCTGACCCCATCAAGGCAGAACTCCATTGATGACGAGCTTGCAAAGATGGTAGCACTTGATTTTCAGCCTTTTTCAATTGTTGAGGATGAAGGCTTCCGAAATTACAGCCATGCACTAAATCCTATGTATACCCTCCCCAGCAGAAAAACACTGTCACAAAAAATAATTCCAGGCCTATATGAGGCAACTTGCGAGTCTCTGCAAGAAAGGGTTAAGAGAGCCACTGCTGTTTGTTTAACCACGGACTGCTGGACATCCCGAGCCACAATGGCATTCATGTCAGTCACCTGCCACTTCGTAGAAAATTATAAAATGGTAACGTGTCTCCTTGATTGCTTTGAGTTTAGTGCCAGACACACCTCGGAAAATCTTGCAGAAGAACTGCTGAGAGTGGCAAAGGAGTGGGAGGTGGACAGAAAAGTTGTTTGCTGTGTGACTGACAATGCAGCCAATATCACCAAAGCAATCAAGATTTTGAAATGGACCCACCATCCCTGCCTTGCTCACACAATTAACCTGTTGGTGAGGGATGCTCTCAGTGTCATGAAACCTAGTATGGACAAGGTGAAGGCAATAGTGGAATTCTTCCACAGAAGCACAACAGCCACACAAAAGCTGAAATCCACTCAAAGGCAGATGGGCATGCCTGAGCTCAAGCTCAAACAGGAGTGTGTGACTCGGTGGAACTCCACATTTTATATGATTAAACGCATACTGGAGTCCAAGGATGCAGTCATCTCTACACTGGCTGTCATAAATGCATCTGTTGATCCTCTGAACCAAGAGGAATGGGACGTACTGCAGGAGGCATGCACTGTTCTGGAGCCATTTGAGCAGGTCACTGTGGAGATCAGTGCAGACAGGTACAGTGTACAAATGTTTTCATATTACACTTATTGTAGTTTACCATTATAATACTGCTATTTACCATTACTTTTTATGTAATGAATATTATTATTAGTAATAATAACAATAATAATACTGATGTCAATAACAACAATTAGTTGTTACAATTAGTTGTTACATTGTGTATTTGCGTTAAATTGGTTAATGTGACTACTTGCTTTGGGTGGCAGCCAGGCACTGGAAGCTTGCTTGTGTAGACCAGGGGTGCTGCTAAAGGGGTAGGGAGTACATCAGTGGCAGCTGTGGCCTAATGGTTAGGGAGGTGGTCTTTCAATCGTAAGGTTGTAGGTTTGAAACCCGTACCATCCCCACATACCATGGCTGAAGTCTCCTTGAGCAAAGCACCTAACCCCACATTGCTCCAGGGACTGTAATACCCTGTAATATAATGGCGAGTTGCTTTGTAAAAAAGCGCCAGCTAAGTGTGATGTAATACACACTTAGTATGTATATTATTAGTATGACAAGATGATTACAAATGACTGAGAATAATATTGGTAAATGAATAACATAATTCTTGGGATGACATGCAGATTAGAAATGACTGAAAATAATATTGCTAATGAAATAAAAATATCCTGACACCTCTTTTTTCATTTCAGGTTTGTTACAGCCTCTAAGATGTTAATACTGTGCAGGGGTTTGCAGAGAGTGACAGCAGAGCACCAGACCCGGATTTCCACAGAGATCGTGAAGGAGCTATTGCAGTCTCTCTCTGCTTCCATGGACAGAAAGTTCCACAGAATGGAATATAACACTGTTCTGTCTGAAACCACCATCCTAAACCCCCGTTACAAAAAAGTGGCGTTTAATGACAACAGAGCACTCGATGAAGCTCTTCAAAGAATAACCACAGCAGCTGCAAGAATTGGCCAGTCACTACAAGGGGGCCAAGAGGGAGAAGAAGCAGCAGAGGATGTGGCGGAGGAGCCAGCATCTGCTGTGTGGAGGTTTTTTGAAGAGCGGGCCAGTGGAGACACTGCAAGCAGGAATCCCACGGCAGATTCCATAATGGAAGTACGGTCCTATCTTGAGGAGCCCCTGTTACAGCGAAACGCAGACCCACTAAGCTGGTGGGAGACCAAGGCTGCACTCTATCCACGGCTTACACACGTGATGGCACGGAGGATGTGTATAGTGGCAACATCTGTCCCCTCAGAGAGGATCTTTTCAAAAGCAGGACAGATTATAACTGAGAGGATAAATAGAATCAGCCCTTCCAAGCTGAGACACTTGGTTTTCCTCAATGCCAATCTCCACTAAAGACTTATTCTGGGAGTTTGTGCAGTTTTTTGTTATTGACACTTCTTTGTAATTTTTACTTCTTTGTTCATTGTACTTTATACTTTTTATACTTATTTTATATACTTATTTAATATTTTATTTAATATTTTATTTAATAAAATATTTTGTTGCACATTGTTCTGTGTTTGTTAAAATAATTTCCAACTTTGCTTCATAGTTTCTTAGGCCTGATTTATACTTCATAATTTATTTTGTGGCATTTTGTTCAAGGTCGAGTGTGAAATAAAGCCATAAAGGATAAACAGTTGATGTCTTCTGTGTATTTTATATTGGTAATATAACACAGTTTTGCATTATGTTTGTGAGAAAATAATTTATTAATTGGTAAGTAAGTTTTATTTCTATAGCTAGAACATTGTTACACTGCTATACTTTACAAAGCTTTACAATGGCTACAAAAACTAAAAAATAAAATGGAAAACATCCTATTGATAAAATGTAAATAATAATGTAATTAATTAACTAGTTAATTGCAGCAATTAAATCAAAAATAAAATCTCAGGAGCCGTTTGGGAGCCGTTTGGGAGCCGAAAGAGCCAGCTCCTTATAGTAAGAAGAGCCAAAAGAGCCGGCTCCTGAAAAAGAGCCGAAATTCCCATCACTAGTGCTCTCCCGTGCTGCTTGTTGGGGAAGATAGAGGCTGTGGCATGGCAGTAGGCCTATAATGATTTAGCATGCCTAGTACACAGCTCTTGATATGGCATTAAATATTCTCACAACACTTATAGGCTAAAACGATTCAGAAACTTTATATAAGTTCATAATTACGTCAGTAACACCACACATTGGCGTGCATATGTACAAACCTGTCTGAGACACCCGTCTTCAACTCGGATACCTTCTTCTCTCTCCTCTTCCTCTAAATTGATGGTAGGCAATTATCCAACTTCCGGCGAGTGCAGCATCATTAGATGCGCCACCTACCATAGGGGAGTGTGTACAGAAGGGAACACCTATCTGCCTGTTTAGCCATGCGTAAGGCGTAATTGATCAATCGCAAGTGGTTGGCGCAACGCAATGGGTAGCCTAGATTAGATAGATAAACTAGATTTTTTTCTAGCATGAGAAATCGGAGGTATGGCGTGTGAGCGTGTGAAGACAATCAAATGTGTTTGTCTCACGCTCATTGTGTGAGAGTTGGCAGCCCAGGTTTAGAAACCAAAAATAGGGACTTCCGGTGAGCCACGCTGCGAAATGGTCTTGCCACACTGAGCTCCTGCCAAAATCTTCTCTTCTTGTTATTTTAAATACTTTCAAGTGTAGTTTTGATTGTGTATACGATACTTTAAGTTATCTCAACAATGGCCAACAAAATTCCTGCGAGTTCTCCGCAAAAGCAACAGAATTTGATAAGTAAACGTTAGGCTAGTTTGCCACACGAGGATGTAGCATTGCTAATCAAACAGACGGTGGAAGCCAAAAGAGAAACGCTACTCCAGGTGGTGAGTGCCATGCTAACAGATACTTTAGACAAAGCACTGTCTCCTCTCAGCACCTGTGTGTCCGAAAACGGAGCTTTACTTCGTTCTTTACAAGACAATATTAACAGTCAGGCTGCTAAAGTTGAAGCACTGTCTACTAAAGTGGACACTCTTCAGGGGTCAGTGCGTCAAGTTAAAAAAGATGCTAACAACTGCATTGATGAGCTGGACAAACTGCAATTAAAGACTGACGAACTAGAAGACAGAGGGAGGCGAAACAACATCCGAATAGTCAGCCTTCCTGTGGGTGTTGAGAAAGATGATGCCGTTGGGTATCTGAAAGCCATGCTGCCGAGGTGGATCCCTGGGCTGGAGACGGGTGGCATGATACCCTTGGAGATAGATAGAGCCCATCAGGTGTACACTGCAAAGTCCTCCCAAGCCAGCACGATGATTTTCTTACTTCTTCGGTATCCTGACCATCAAGCGAGCTTGCAAGGCGCAAGGAAGGCCAAACATCCCAGATGGCACACGCTTGGAATTTTACGCCGGCTACAGCGGAGGCACATCCCGGAGGAGAAACGCCTTCAAAGGCGTACAAGCCTGTTTTAGCCAGCGGGGAATTGACACCTTTTTGATATACCCGGCAACTGCAGATCAAAGTCCACGGAACAAACAAATCATTCAACTCCCCTGAAGAAGCAGAACAGTTTCTGTCCGACTATGAACCAACGGTTGATAGAGTAACATCATCTGCCGAAATGGAGAGCTAAGGTTTGATGCATCCTATGTGCGTGTTCAGTTTGCACATTGAACGGCGAATATAGTGTAACTAAACTTTACAATTGGTCATAGTGAATATTTTGAGGTATTTGCATATTAATAAGAGATCATTTTCTGTTTAGTGTCGAATTGAAATGCCTGGCCTACGTTTAATTTTGAAGTGAAACAAAATGTCTTTGGATCGATGGTTTTATGTTCTGTTAAAGCAGCAGGATCTTAATCCCCGCCAGGCCTTTTTATTTTGTGGTACAATTAGAATACACTTGGTCAGTTTTGTGTGTTTTGTTCAAGGAAGGAGGCATAAGTTCATTATTAATAGACTTCGCTTCATGAATGTCACGGACGTTAGCTATTGAGGGGGTCAAGGGAGGGGTGGGGGTGTGGTAGTGGCCACACATGAACCAACACTTGTATTTTCTTCGGTGTCAGTTCACTGAACGCGTAATTTTCATTTCTAATCAGGATATTTCTTTATACAATGTATTAGCTAGGAGTGTATTCCTTTTGTCTTGTTTTATTTTCAATGATTATGGGTAGCCACACCATATTAACCCTAAATGTAAAGGGCCTGAATTCTCCTGTCAAGCGCACCAGTATTCTAGATTTTTTGCACAGACATAAAATAGACGTAGCACTTCTGCAGGAGACCCATTTGAGACCAGCAGATGTAACTAGAATGCAAAACAGACATTACAAACTAATTGTAGCCTCAGGAGATGGCTCCCACACCAAAGGGATGATGATCTTAATGAAAAGGAACATAGCCCTTCAGATTGAGAGGATTAGCACTGATAAATCAGGGAGGTTAGCCTATTGTTGTACTTCTATACAGGGGCAAAAGGTGGCATTTGTAACTGTATATGCACCAACAATATATGAAGCAAAATTTTTTCCAGTTTTAGCAAAAGAGCTACTTTCCTTGACTGATCATCTATTAGTTATTGGGGCTGATATGAATACCTTTTTTGATAGACACATGGACAGGTCACATGGTTTAGTATCAACAATCCAGGGTGCTGCATAAGGCTTTAGGTCACTTTTCGAAAAGCCTGAATTTAATAGACATTTGAAGGATAAATAACCCTACTACCAAGGATTTTACCTATTTCTCTGCTGCACATAAAATGTCCTCTAGAATAGACATTTCCTGTCATCTGCTAAAATAGCCCATTGTGTTAAATCAATCAATATTCTTCCACGATACCTATCTGACCATAATCCAATTATTTTAATGTTTGACCTTTTCCCCATGCATAGCAAACCAACAAGATGGAGATTCAACTCCACACTCCTTCAAAATGAGGAATATGTTGCTCAACTAAAGTTAAAACTGAAAGAATTCATTGACATAAATATCAATAGCGTTTCTAACCCTATGTTTGTATGGGCTGCAGTCAAGGGTTTCTTAAGGGATAACACCATGTGTTTTTGTACTCATCTAAAAATTTTTAAAGAAAAACAAATTAAGGGATTGGAATAAGAGTGTCATAACCTTGAACAGGAGTTGAATTCTAACTACTCTGAAGAAAAAGATATCAACTTAAACAGTCAGAACTGAATGATCTGGTTAAGCAGAGAGTTGAATACTTAATGCACATAACTAAGCACAAATACTATTCTGAGAGTAGTAAGCCAAGCAGACTCCTTGCATTGACACTTAAAAAACAAGAGAAAAACATGACTATTTCTACTGTTCGTGACCCTCATGCAGGGATAGTGACAATGACACCAGACATAAATAATACCTTTAAGAACTTTTTCACTAACCTATATACCTCTGAATATTTTCCTACTCCAAACCAACTGGACTCTTTCTTCCAAAAAGTTATATTTGAATTTTTGGGAAATGTTGGGTCCATTATAGCTTGGTGCACTTAACTTTGCACTAGACAATGGTAGCCTTTTTAGGGACCTTAATACTGCACTCATAACTGTGTTGCCAAAACCAGGCAAAGACCACTTGGAGTGTGCTAATTATCGTCCCATATGCCAAAGCACTAGCTTTGCATCTTGAGAAAGTGGTTAATAAATTGATCCACCTGGATCAGACAGGTTTCATGGCGGGACACCTATCATCTGACAATAAGGCGGCTTCTTCATATAATTGATGGTGCAGAAAGGAGTGGCGTGCTTAATGAACTTTTTTTCCTAGATGCACAAAATGCATTTGATCGATTAGAGTGGAGATATTTATGGAGAGTTCTAAAGGAATTCAAATTTGGCCAAAATTTTATTAGAATGGTACAAATCCTTAACCCATCGGCTAGAGTTTCCTCTAATGCAGAGAGGTGATTCTAGAGTCTGTTGTGGCCCCAAGCAAAAATTTCCAGGGGGCCCTTCTGACCAGTGTTCATCACCAATATGTTATAAATAATCTGACACCAACGAAAAATGTATAAAACCAAAGTTTTTTAGTCAAGTCAACTTTATTGTCAGATATGCTATACATGCTCGACATACAGCACAGATGAAATATCAGTCCTCTCTGACCCACGGTGCAAACAGGCAATGCAATAAATAAAAATAGAACAATTGAAAAAAACAAACAATATAAACAGTATAAACACTCTAGATAGGAACTAGACATAGACTAAACACTCAAACAATATAAACAGTATAAAAAAACAGTATAAACATTAGATAAGAACAAGACATAGACCAAACACTCAGACAATATAAACAGTGTAAACACTAGATAAGAACTACACACAGACTAAACACTCAAACAGACAATATAAACAGTATAAACACTCTAGATATGAACTAGACGTAGACTAAACACACACACACACACACACACACACACACACACACACACACACACACACACACACACATTTGAATTATTTTATTTGAACCCACAATTTAAAATATATATACAGGATTCAAATAGTTGTCAGAGGCAACACACAGGAAATCATGGGTACAAATAGCATCGCCTACGCCACACAGCAAGGCTACCTATTGCAGCTGATATTGAGCAAAATTTTGCAAGCTGTTTTGCTCTTGCTTTAGGAAGCCCCACCATTCTCAGTCCACTTACAGTTTGTTTATACACATGCCCCAGGCTACCAAATATTAGGACAATAAGTCTGCAGGAGTAGCCACTACTGGTGATGGTTGTCAGTAGGGGCTGATATTTGGCCATTTTATCCTGAAAAGCCATGTCCATGTATGTGTCAAAGACACAACCTACTTCCAGTAGTACAACCTGCCTTCTGTCCATATCCTGAAACACAATGTCTGGTGTGTTAGGGATGTCATTAAACACATCTTCAGTGCTGTTGAACCACTCTGCCATTATGCGTGAGTGTTTATGCATGGCAACATTGCTTGGGAAGAGTGGTCCAACAGCACTGGCAATAAGATCCACAATGCGGTCATGGCGTGCAATGTAGAGCAGTTTATACATGCTGCATCCATTCATGATATGGGCAACTGATTCAGGGTGCACGTCATGCCCAGGGTGCATAATGCAGTGTGGTTGATGGTGGTCTGGATACCACACTGCCAAGTTGTATTTTGTTGGTAGCACCTGCAGCCTGGCCTTGACTATGAAACAAAGGATGTCCTCCCCCACAGAGGCGTTCCTGTACATACAATGGGACACAGAGTGGTCAGCAGAGTCAAGGGCAGCCAGCTTTCCCTGCATCCTCAATCCTGCCCAGCGCTGTTTTATTGACATCTGCTTGTTGTTGAGGAGAACTCTCCTCGCTGATGTTGTATGGAGAATTTGATGTAATCCATCATTGTAGACAGAGGCCTCCACAGAGATGGATGGGTCTGTGACCACTGTGTCAGGTGGTCCAGCTTGGTTGTTAATACCCTCTGTCCATTTCAGGTTGACGTCCATCCTGTTGCACAGGTCATTTAGGTCCGGCCAGTCAGAGCGGACCCCAAAACCTGTGACCTGTGTGTCAAGTTTCCCATTGTTTTTCCTCCTGAAACCAAGGAAGCCATCTTGGCTGCCCATAGCTGGGGGCACCTTTCTCTTCCGTAGGTCCAGGAGGAGGGAGGATCTTGCTAACTCTCTCACTGCAGCATCATCATTGTTGAGCATGCTGAGGAGATGTGTCAGCCTTGTTGCACTGTATATCCACTCAACATTAGGCACACCAAAGCCCCCCTCCCTGTGAGACAGATGGATAATGTCCCGCGTGGTGTGTGTGTTTAATCCCAGCCATTTCCTGACAGCACTCACAGTTGTATTGTCCAGGTCTTTCAGGACATTTTGGGGAATGTGGACATTAGCAAACAGGTGTTGAATCTTTGCGAGGGCCACCTCCCTAATGGCCTGTACTTTCATAACAATTGGGAGTGGGGAGGAATCAATCAAAGAGATTCGGGTCTTATAGGCACAGGACAACTCCTGTACCTGTTCACTCCACTCTCCTGCGATGTTAAACTTGTGGCCAAGGTAAGTGTATGTCTCATGGCGTGAGTACACTCTGATGGTCTGTCCTGTGATTGTAAAGGAGGGGGGTTTGTCGCTCTTGGATTTATACCAGCGGTTGCCACCGCTGCGGCGCTCGTATAAAGCTGCGCACTTGGAGGGCTTCACTTCCAGTTTTGACCACTGGAGGAATTTGTCAGTGCGGGCTAGCATGTCTGTGATGACACTTTCATCCCTGGATGATATCTGGACGTCATCAGCATATCCTTGCACAGGGTTTGGGGACCTTAGTTGGGAAGGTGCACACTGGCAGAGCCACTTCAGCCACTGGTTGATGGCCAGGATGAAGTTCACAGCACTCCAGGGGCAGCCTGTTTTTATTCCCACCTGTAGAGGTATTGGCTCTGTCAGCTGCTTCCCAATTGAAAAAAACAAACAATATAAACAGTATAAACACTCTAGATAGGAACTAGACATAGACTAAACACTCAAACAATATAAACAGTATAAAAAAACAGTATAAACACTAGATAAGAACAAGACATAGACTAAACACTCAGACAATATAAACAGTGTAAACACTAGATAAGAACTACACACAGACTAAACACTCAAACAGACAATATAAACAGTATAAACACTCTAGATATGAACTAGACGTAGACTAAACACACACACACACACACACACACACACACACACACACACACACACATAAATTGGTTCAAATAACCAAACAGTCAAGGGCACTTGAGGTATAGCAGGTAAACATGAAACATGAAATAAACAGTATAAACAAACTAGCAGCTGTTAAGATGAGGTAGTGCGGAATAGTGCAAATGAGTGAGGTAAAGTGAGATGTGTGGTCCCTGAGTTCAGTGTGTTAATGAACGATGAGATATGTGTGTGTGTGTGTGTGTGTGTGTGTGTGTGTGTGTGTGTGTGTGTGTGTGTGTGTGTGTGTGTTGGGGGGGGAAACTGTGAGGATGACATGTCAGATGCTGAAGGGGGGTGTGCGAGCAGAATCTGTGGCAGGGGGCAGAGGGGGGAGGAGGGGCAGAACAGGGAGGGAGTTGAGCCTCCTGACTGCCTGGTGAAAGAAACTGTTCTTGAGCCTGCTGGTTTTGGCCCGGAGACTCCGCAGTCTCCTCCCTGACGGCAGCAGGCTGAAGAGGCTGTGAGATGGGTGGGTGGGGTCACCTGCAATCCTGATGGCTTTGCGGGTGAGGCGGGAGTTATAAATATCCATTAGAGAAGGGAGAGAGACACCAATGATCCTCTCAGCTGCTCTCACGATGCGCTGCAGAGACTTGCAGCAGGGCACGGTGCAGGCACCATACCACATGGTGATGCAGCTGGTCAGGATGTTCTCAATGGTGCCTCTGTAGAAAGTGTGCATAATGGGGGCCAGGGCTCTTGCTCTCCTCAGTTTGCGGAGGAAGTACAGACGCTGTTGGGCTTTTTTGGCCAGTGACGCGGTGTTGTTGCTCCAGGACAGGTCTTCAGAGATGTGCACACCCAGAAACTTGGTGCTGCTCACCCTCTCCACTATAGCACCGTTGATAGATAGTGGAGCATGCTGGGTGTGCTCTCTCCTGAAGTCCACAACAATCTCCTTCGTCTTCTCCATGTTCAGACAGAGATTATTGTCCTTGCACCACATGACCAAGCGGCTCACCTCACTCCTGTAGATTGTCTCATCACCATTGTTGATGAGACCCACCACAGTCATGTCATCCGCAAAATTAATGAAGAGATTTGAGCTGGATGTTGGTGTGCAGTCGTGGGTCAGCAGAGTGAAGAGGAGGGGGCTTAGCACACATCCTTGGGGGGCCCCCGTGTTCAGTGTGATGGTGCTGGAGGAGTTGCTGCCAACCCGTACAGTCTGTGGTCTCCCCGTCAGGAAGTCCAGCAGCCAGTTGCACAGGGAGGTGTTGAGTCCCAGCTGGTCCAGTTTGTGAATGAGCTGCTGAGGAATGATTGTGTTGAATGCTGAGCTAAAGTCTATGAACAGCATTCTGACATACGAGTCTTTTGTCTCCAGGTGGGTGAGGGCTGAGTGGAGGGCAGTGGAGATGGCGTCATCTGTCAAACGGTTGGACTGATATGCAAACTGGAAAGGATCCAGGGCAGGGGGGAGGGCAGACTTGATATGCCTCATGGCTAGCCGCTCAAAGCACTTCATGAGGATGGGAGTGAGTGCGACAGGGCGGTAGTCATTGAAGCAGGAGGGAGACGGCTTCTTCGGGACCGGGATGATGGTGGTGGTTTTGAGGCACTTGGGGACAACAGCCTGGCTCAACGAGATGTTGAAGATGTCTGTAAAGACATCTGTGAGCTCCTCGGCACAGTCTCTCAGGACATGACTAGGAATGTTATCAGGACCCGGGGCTTTTCGTGCATTTGTCGTCCTGAGAACTCTCCTCATGCTGTCTGGGAACAGCGCCAACACATGGTCGCCGGGAGGTGGTGGGGTCTTCTGTGCCGTGGTGCTGTTGTCTGCCTCAAAGCGAGCGAAGAAGTCGTTCAACTGATTCAGCAGAGACGTGGAGTTGTCACAGGTCTGTAGTCTGTGATGGTCTGAATCCCCCGCTACAGGTTCCTAGTGTCTCTGCTGTCGTTGAAATGGTCAGCAATGTGCCTGGAATACTGTCTCTTGGCCACCCTGATGCCTCGTGACAGATTGGCCCTAGCTGTCCTCAGGCCCACCTCGTCCCCAGCTCTGAAGGTGGCGTTCCGAGCCCACAGGAGCCTATAGACTTCCCCATGGCTTCTCATTGGCCCGAATGGAGATGGTTCTGGTGACCGTAATGTCGTCCATGCACTTCCTCATGTAGGCAGTGACGGTCTCCGTGTTCTCCTGGAGATCTGTGGTGTTGTTGTAGGTGGCCGCCTGTCTGAACATGCTCCAGTCAGTGGTGGAAAAACAGTCCTGGAGTGCCTCTGAGGACCCCTCTGGCCACACACGTATCTGTTTTGTAGCTGGTTTGGTGACTTTAACCAGAGGCCTGTATGCTGGCATTAGCATAACAGTGGAGTGATCTGAGACCCCAAGGTGGGGGAGGAGTAGGGCTTTGTAGGCATCTTTGTGCATGGTGTAAACATTGTCCAGAGTATTGTTTCCATGTGTAGGAAAGTTGATATGTCCATAGAGTTTTGGAAACACGCTTTTGGGGTTTGCATGATTGAAATCCCCAGCCAGGATGAGGAAAGCATCTGGGTGGGCTGTCTGCTGCTCACTGATGTGCTGATAGAGTTCATTCAGTGCTTCACTCCTGTTGTTATTGGAGCCGGGAGGGATGTATATTGCTACCAGCAATATGGCTGTGAATTCCCTCGGCAGATAGAATGGCCGGCACTTAATAATCATAAACTCCACCAGTGGTGAGCAGTGTTTGCAGACCACAACAGCATTGCGGCACCAGGCATCACTGATGTAAACACAGAGTCTTCCGCCACGAGTCTTCCCCCCCTTGACTAGCGCTCTGTCTGACCGGTAGCATGTTAGCCAGGCTAGCTGAATGGCACAGTCTGGGACGCTGTCGTTAAGCCATGTTTCCACAAACACAAGGACACAGCACTCACTCACAGACTTAAAAGATGAGCGGAGCAGGCGGACATAATCCAGCTTGTTGTCCAGCGAGCGTATGTTGGCCAGAGTGATGCTGGGCTCACGCTAGCTACTCGCACGTCTGCAAATTGCGAAGTTTTATTCCAATTTGCGAAAAGAAAATCATCTGTATTCGCATTTTATGCGAAAGTCGTTTAAAGTTTAAGCAAAATCCATCAAACAATTGCGATTTCTCAAGATAAACAGTACCTTTCAGGGCCTGAATTTGGGCGCGGGATTGCGGGTATCGCGCATATTTTTTTAAATTCCCGCACCTTTAACGATTCTAATGCGAGAGATTCCTGCACACATTACTGCATTGCCTGACAACGTCAATCTAATAATGGATCAGTGTGAATGCGTGACTACCTTCTGTTCTCAAGGTTACTTGAATTTAACCCTCCTTTTACTGACTGACCCCCCTCTCCCCCTGTAGCCTACTCAGAAAAAAAACAGCAGACACAGACAGTTCACACACACACAGATACAGCGCGCGCACTCTTCCTCTCTCGGACTTTCGCTGTAAAACACATGGACCGCTGGCTAAAATGTACAAGTGCAGTGGCAGAAGTTTCCCCTGCTAAGAGGAAAACTCCTGAATCCAATGGTGGTAATAGCAGTGTGAGTGATACCGTTGAGAATACTGCTGAGAATACACAGGACGAGACAGCTAACATTAACGTCGACGTTGCAAAGGGGATTAGATCAGAGCATGGATAAGAAAAAAGTATTTACAAGGAAAAGCAAAGGACACTGATGCTGACAAAAGGGATGACCACTAGGAGAAAGAGTAGGAAAGACTACATATGTACAAGAATCCTGCACTCAGCAAAGATTAATTGTTCAGTGTTGAGAACAATTTGATTTTTTTTAAATTATAGATGGCATATGACACAGGAGACAGGGCTATATGGTATAAGAGAATCCTGAAAAGTCAACAAAGACTGTTGTCATGTTAACGTTCTATATGTGGACTGAAACAAAGTTTGTAAATTCATTCAGTGTTAAGAACAGTTTGATAGTGTTTTCTTATTTTAATTGTAGACATTAAACAGAGGACAGGGATGATCAGATCAGACATGAGAATAGAAAAATGATATAAAAGTTGATAAAAAAAAAGATGATATAAAAATGTTATAAAAGGAAAAAGCAAAGGTCACTGATTAAAGAGATGGCCACTAAAAGAAGAGACAAATAACACAAACATAGTTAAGAGAATCCTGAAAAGTCAGCAGACTGGTTTAAGTTAGATTTTAAGTTAGACTTGTTGTGTCAATAAATTCATTGAGTGCTATTAAGAACAGACTGATTATTTTTCTTTTTTTATAATTAAACGAAGCAGTGACACTTAAAGAATAGTGCATGAAGATGAGGAAGAAGCAGCTGTGTAAAGCAACACTAAGGAGGTTGTAAAATTAGCTTAACTAAAAGGCACACAACCTTCCAAACTCTTCCTAGAGCCTTACTCGCACTGCTAGAAAAAGGCTATTGGTGTTTGATGGCATAACAGTCAGTCAGCAATGCCATGCTGTAAAGGATCTCTTTCATTTTGTGGTGGTTTTCTACCCTCCACCCAAAACTGAACAGTCCATATCTTAGACGGCTGGTGGGAATAATACTTGCATTTATCCACCCTTTGTCTGACAATGCTATCCAAATTTGGAGATATCAAAATGAAAAGTCTACTAAAAGGGATACCTCAAATGGTGACAAAAGGTTACATACTGTAGAGATCTTCAATCTGAGTAGTGGCAGAAGGTAAGACCTAAGCTATTTAAGCCCACAAGTAGCGTTCCCCACAAACTGTATAAATCCCCCCCAAACTGTGTAAATCCCCCCCATTTGAGTCACTGAGGGGGGGAATTCCCCCCATTCTGAAAAATGAAATTCAGGCCCTGCCTTTCGTGTCCATCTTTGATGTTTTGATTTATAACCAACGCCCCCGAGTTTCGAAGCTTCTTATTGGTTGACCGCAAATTACGTCTTCCAATAGCATCGGACCTTACATATAAAATGATCAATTTCTGAGTTGCGCTGATAATGTCGCCAATTCTCGCTCATTAGTGAACAAGATTATAGCGAGGTTTGTTTAAAATAAATTATCCGACTTTACGTATGACAAAAACTTATCTAAAAAGTGAGATAACATTAGAATATTCTGTTAGCTTTCTCAGTTAGGGATAAAAACACGATATAACCATTCTAAAGACGTATTTTCTACATATCAACCCTGACAGAACTTTGGAAGAACTCACAGATGAACCAGGATATATCGACCAAGTGTACCTTGTTTTCAGAGCGTTTTGACGCACATGGTTCAAAGTTTTGACTGCAAGTTTCACTTGAGAAATTAATGGTGAATATTGTTATATTTGGGTTATGAGATTAATTTATAAGAAACAACCATTGATTTTAACTCCCTGAGCTCCCTTCATCCTACCCATAAAGACACCCCCCTCCCCCTAAACACACACACACATGGATCCCAATTATACACACACACATATGGCGCCTGCCCTGTCGGCGACTTGCTACCTGTAGAGTGATCGTTTGTTTGTCAGTCTTGTTTCTCAAACACAGTTCATTGTTTAACGTCAAAAATCACAAGCAACATGTTTGGACTTAAGGTGAACATATGTGTGCTACTGTGGTTTATTTTGTGGAGTGGATGTATCCGTTTTGGAATACAATGTCTCGGAGTGGCTGATACGGCCGCGGTTGTCTCCTACACTGTGGGAGAGTTGTGCAGCATTCGGGATACAATGATCAACGATGACTGTCCAAAATGGGATTTACCCCCGGAGATGAAACGGAGGAAAAGAGGCCGACGCAGTGGTGTAAAGGTTCGAAACAGACACATGAAGCACAAGCCTGTTCTCCCGTCTGTGATTATGGGAAACGTGCGCTCCATAGTCAACAAAGTTGATGAATTAGCGTCGCTGGTGAGGTATGACAGACTATACCGACAGTGCAGCCTTCTGTGCTTTACAGAAACTTGGCTTACGGATTGCATTACTACGGCTTATATGGAAATGGATGGATTTACAATGATCCGACATGATAGGGATCCTGAGAAGGCAGGCAAGAAATCAGGCGGTGGTGTCTGTCTGTACGTTAACAATCAGTGGTGTCATCCTGGACACATTACGGAAAAGCACAGAGTGTGTGACCCAAACATTGAACTACTGGCGGTGAGTTGCAGACCCTATTTCCTTCCACGGGAGTTTACGAATGTCATTGTAATCGTAACATACATCCCCCCATCTGCCAATGCTAAATTGGCAACTGACTCGATATCAAGAGTTGTCCATGAACTTCAGAGTCACACAACGGACGCTCTCGTTGTGATTAATGGTGATTTTAATCACTGTACCCTCTCCGCGTCGCTGCCCTCATTTAGGCAGTTTGTCAACTGCCCAACGAGGGGCGAAAAAACTATTGACCTTTTTTATGCAAATATTAAAGACAGCTACAAATCTACTGACCTCCCTCCACTTGGAACGTCGGACCATAATCTAGTGCTCCTTTCCTCCAAGTACACCACTTTGGCTCGTAGACAGCCTGTTTCTACAAAAACAGTGCATGTATGGTCAAAGGGGGCGTGTCAGGATTTGCAAGACTGTCTGGAGTGTACTGATTGGTCTGTTTTCTATGATGAAGACTCTAAAGAGGTGGATTGTGTGACTGACTGTGTTACTGATTATATTAAATTCTGTACGGATTTGCTTATCCCATGTAAAACTATAAAACTTTATTCTAACAATAAGCCATGGATTACTAAGGACATTAAGGATGCAATTAATGAAAAGAAAGCTGCCTTCATGAGTAAGAATAAGGACAGGATCAGAGTGGCACAAAAGAATGTAAAGGTTGCCATTAGGCAAGGAAAGAATAAATACAAGGACAGAGTTGAGAATAAACTACAGGAGTGTGACACCAAAGGTTTATGGAATGGACTTAAATCAATAACAGGGTTTGGTCCTGTCACTAGCAACCTGAATGGGGAAACATTCACACCTGATGAGGCTAACCTTTTTTATGCAAGATTTGATTGCACTGTGAACTCAACTGATCATCACATACCAGCGCATTACATTACACCTTTACAGGAGGAAGAGGGGCATCCATCTCTCTATCCTCCAGTAACCATTACTGTTGAGGAGGTACGCTCTCAGCTAAGAAAGCTCAATGTAAATAAGGCCCCTGGTCCAGATGGGATCATGCCACGTGTCCTTAAAGTATGTGCTGATCAGTTGTGTGATGTTTTACATTACTTGTTTACCTTGTCCTTGTCTGTCTCAAAAGTCCCTGCTATATGGAAAACATCCTGTATTGTACCAGTGCCTAAGAAACCCAATGCCAAGGCTCTTAAAGACTTGAGACCCATTGCCTTGACCTCCCATGTCATGAAGTGCTTTGAGAGGACAATACTGGGGCACCTGAGGGCACAGGTCAGTGCCTTTCAGGACCCGCTGCAATTTGCTTACCGGGAGGGTGTTGGTACGGATGATGCTCTTATTTATTTGTTGCACAGGGTGTACAGCCATTTGGAGACCTCTGCTGCTTCTGTGAGAATAATGTTTTTTGATTTTTCTAGTGCTTTTAATACCCTACAACCTCACATTTTAGCCAAAAAGCTTTATGGTTTTAATCTTCACAAATCCACTGTAGGTTGGATCACTGACTACCTCACAGGTAGACCGCAATATGTAAGAATACAAAATAGCACTTCTGAGACTATTAAGACAAACATAGGGGCACCACAAGGAACGGTTTTATCTCCTTTTTTATTTACTTTATACACCTCTGACTGCAGACACAGTAGCTCCTCTTGTCATCTTCAGAAATTTTCAGATGACTCTGCCTTGGTGGGATATATTAATAAAGACAATTATGCAATATACCAGGCAGAGGTGGATAGCTTTGTTAGCTGGTGTGAAGCTGCCCATCTTATTTTAAACGTTGACAAGTGCAAGGAGCTAATCATTGATTTCAGGAAAAAAAGAAATGTGCCAGTCACAATACTTATTAATGATCGCCCAGTAGATGTTGTGACATCATATAAATACCTTGGCATCCACCTTGATAACAAACTGGATTGGAAGATGAACAGTAATGTTATTTTTAAGAAGGCCCAGTCCAGACTATTTTTTCTTAGAAAGTTGAGATCTTTTGATTTGGGGAGACCAATCTTAAACACATTTTATCATGGAATTGTGGCAAGTGTTTTATTTTATGCTGTTGTATGCTGGGGAGGAAACATGACACTGGAGGACAGGAACAAATTAAATAAGCTTATTAAGAAAGCAGGGTCCATCACAGGCATATGTTTGAGTACAGTTGAGCAAATTCTAGAGGAGCGGGTGATGAGGAAGTTGAACAGTGTTATGTTGAAAGATGATCACCCACTGTACAGCCTATTTGTGAGGAGTGGTAGGAGTCAAAGGCTCCTTCTACCCAATTGCTCCACTGAACGGTTTAGGAGGTCTTTTATTCCTGCAGCGATAAGACTTCTTAACAAAACTGCTAAGTACTTTTAATCTTGTAAGTATTCAACTGCGCTTTTAATGGCAGTTTTAGAAAATTGCTGTGATTCTTTGGGAGTTTTATGATGAACTGTTTTTATTTTTTTATTTTTTATATTTTTATCTATTTATATTTCTCCTTTTATTTATGATGTGGTTGTCCTGTCTTACTGTTATGTGTTGTATGTATGGTCAGGTGGCGTTCAATTTCCCCCTTGGGGATTAATAAAGTTCCTCAATCACACACACACACACACACACACACACACACACACACACACACACACACACACACACACACACACATACCCACACAGGCCAGTTAGCATACTATAGAGATCTTGCAGTCACGTGACCGGAAAGTTAACAGCCGCCATCTTGTCAGTAAAAAACACAGCTGAATACTGCTGCACTTGTGTACAGAATGGATCAATTTCAACCGACGGACTACATGGCTCATTTTTCTAATGAAGAGATAACTAGATATATGTCTAAAATAAACGATCTACAGATTAGTGACCCTTATGGCTTACCGGACGTAGTTTTCACGACCGTGTCAGTGGATATTGAACTGCCAGAGGTGGAATACCCAGACGTGTATAATTACCTCATTAACTTTTCCTCGCTGTTCAGTGGTGAAGCACTGCATGCTTATAAATCTCTGGACAGTTATCTTTACAGAAATTCAGGATTTGTCAGCGACTCAGATGTGGCATCTTGTAAACAAGAAAAGAATCCTCATTGGACGGGTAAGTCACTTAAGTATTGAGTATAGCACTGACCAGCCGATTATAGAATAGAATAAGGTAATTCCTGCTGTAATTCCAAATCGTCCATCTTGTTTACCATGGATCTGGCGTTGGAGAGGTAGAGGCTTGGCAGTGGAGGTTTGAGTGGCTGTTTTCTGAGCTTAGTCAACAGGCCGGCTCTGCCTGCAGCCTCGCTTTTGCTTCCGCTCCCGACGCCGCCTCCTTTGCTTTGCTTCTGATAACAATCCACGGAGACCCCGCTGGTCTCGCTATCTCGTCCGGAATGTTGTGCATGCGATGGAAATCGCTACAAACCGTCATTTTCTGCTGGAAACCAATGTCCAGTAAGTCCATACGGTTGTAGTGGATATTGAAGTCCGGTACAGACGAACAACACGCAAAAATACACACAAAAAACATAAAAAACGTGCACAGGTAGGGAGAGCTCGTAGCCGCAGCCGTTGTAGTAAAATTGTATATAGTAGGGTTTTCCAGAAGAAGCAGAAGTAGAACCAGAAGTAGAAGGCGGAAATATGGCGTTTGACCGACAAGATGGCGTCTGTCACAATCTGGATCGGCTGTGACGTCACATGCAAGTGCTCCATAGAGGGTAACTAAGGGCTAAAAGGTGCATAGATAGCAAAGAATGCAAAGCACATCACACCAGATGTTAGATATAATTATAATGAAAAATATGGACTCCGTAAACCAGATTAAGCGGGTTAAATTAAACACACAATTTCATTACATATATACAGTTGATGAAATGACCAAAATAAGAGGATTCAAGAATAAATAAGCATGCTATGAACATAAATCAAGAACACGGAAAGACAAAGGCAGGAAACAAGCTTGCAAACACTATTGAAACACCAACAAACTACAATAACAATTCATTTTTCAATATTATGTCAGTGCAAGAAACATTTAGAAGTATAACATATCTTGCTAAAAAATTACTTTGCTAAAAAGAAAATTGTTCTTTTAGCATTTCTTGCTAAGTGAAATTGCAAATTGCTAAAGAAAAAATTGAGTCTTTAGCACTTTTCGCTAAAACAATTTGGGTCCTAGAGTGAGCACAGTGATGGTAGGGATAGCCGGCCGGTGAGGGCTAGCTGCTAGCCTAGCTCGGATACCTCCGCGTTTGACTCTCTTCTGCTTCCGCATGTTCCGCCTGTGGTGCTTCCACTGCGGGCTGGATGCAGGAGTGGGGGTCGGTGATTGAGCAGGCCTCCAGAGCAAACCGTAGCTGCATAGCACTTCCATGTCCACTGGATTTATATCCATGAATATAGTTCTGCGGATGTCGAGCAGAAACTCACGGGAGTATGTGCGCCTTGAGACTAATGGACGCGACAAAAGCCCTATTCGCACGGGATAAGTATTACCTGTGGACCTCTGGTAATTCAGAATAATTACAGAGAATGTCTGAGTTCTTAGTCCCGTGTGAATGCACCATGTCCGTAATTTGCCAAGTAATAATTCCACCGCGAATTACCTACTGTGTTTTGGCAAAACACAGACATCCAGTGGTAATACAAGTCCTGTGTGAATGCACATGTCTGTGTTTGTAATTATTAAAGGCGCGTCTCTTGTACTTTTCTGGAGTGAATAATGGAGGATATGGGCGAAATTTTGATAAACAGCATTTCAGGGGCAAGTGGTAGTAGGCCTATCCCGTATTTGAACCAGATAAGCAGAAACAGCTCCAAGAAGAACTCCAAGAAGAAAGTAAGAAGAATCTTCAACTGGATGGCTTGTGTGGCAGCATATGGTAAGGAGCCACACTAACCCCCATGACACAGCAATACGAAGATATTTTGGTTAACGGAGGGAAGACAAATGTTCGTTTAGCAAAATACCCGGCTATGTGTAAACAGCGCCACAAACTGCCTGTCATCTCAAGACTGTTTTCATTTGCAGTGACCCCGCCTTCTCATTTTGAGAGCGTGGAGCAAACATACTGTATCCCTATCATATGCATTTCCCCTCTCTTAATTTGGATACAGTGCTATTCTTATGCCTACTGTGTTTTCATCCTACCTTATTAATGCACCATTAATGTACTACAGTAATATGTTGGTACTTCCAACATGCTACAACTGTATTGATTGTTGCCAAACGCGCCTTTATTCTAACCACCTACCCAACCTTGTTTATAGCTGATATCTGGTACCCTGATAGAAGACCCAGGGAGAGAGGCCTGTCCTTCTGGGAAGTGGAGGTACTGGAGAACTTTCGGGAGAAAGACTGGTACCAAAACTTCCGAATGCCCAAAGAGGCCTTTGAGAAGCTGTGTGAACACCTGCGCCCACACATTAAGCCCCAAACCACCAACATGCTGGCACCAATACCTGTTGAGAAGAGGGTGGCACTCACAATCTACAGGCTTGCAAGTAATGTGGAATTCCACGATGTTGCCAACTTGTTTGCCATTGGGACCAGCACAGCATGCAACATTTTCTGGGAGGTCTGTCAGGCGCTGAGTGATCTCAGGAAGGTGTTTGTGAGGGGGCCAAAATCTGTTCCGGAGGTCAACGGAATCATCAATTGTTTCGAGAGGAAGACCGGATTCCCCATGTGTGTTGGTGCTTTGGATGGGACACACATCCCGATCATTGCTCCGCAGAACTATCCCACCGACTACTACAATAGGAAAGGGTGGTATAGTGTTGTACTTCAAGGCCTTGTTGACCACAACTACAAATTCATGGATTTTGACGTTGGGTGGCCTGGAAAACCGGTCACAATGTCTGTAAATTCAGTGAATTACAGACTTTTGCTTATCCCGTCCGAATGCGCCACACAATAACACAGAGGTGCGGGGGTAATTGCAAATTACCAGAGGTCCATAGGTAATACTTATCCCGTGCGAATAGGGCTAAAGACAAACAGATACACACTGTTTTAAAACACACAAAAAAACGAAAACACTGTTCTGTCGGGACAGAGAGGAGCCGCTGCGTGTGTGCGCACCGCCATCTTGGAAACATTTTAAATTCCAAATGTGAAAATACAATGGTAAAGAACAATAAAAACAATAAAAAACAAAATAAATAAGCCCTCGGGCCCCGACTCTCAGGGGGCCCCTGGGCCAGGGGGCCCGAAGCAGTTGCCTGCCTTGTCTGTTCACAAGCTGCGTGTCTGCTAACGCATTTGGGATATAACGGGGAACAAGTCAGGGGTGTCCACTCCCCCCCCCCCCCTTCTTTTCAATCTCTCTATAGAACCTTTGGCCCAGTGTATACATCAAAATAATATTATAAATCCAATATCAAAAGGTTCCTCTGAACATTATATATCCCTGTATGCTGATGATGCATTGATTTACATATCCAATATTCAATCCTTATTACAAGAGATCATGCATATTTTGAGCAATTTCGGTAAACTATCAGGATTCAAAACCAACTTAAAGAAGTCTGCTCTCATGCTCCTCAATATGGACGAAAGTGAGCTGGTTCTCCCAACAGACATTGTTGTAGCTAGCCAGGTGACCTATCTAGGTGTTCAGATAACATCGTCTGTGTCTGCTATTGCCAAAATTAATTATAGCTTTATATTAAAGAAAATAGAAAATGATATTAATAGATGGATGCCCCATCTATCGTCTGTACCAGCCCGAATTTCAGTCGTTAAAATGAATGTTCCTCCCCGAATTAATTTCATTAGCTCAATGCTACCTCTCTCTCCTCCTGTTGATTATTGGAAAAAGGTGGACTCTTCGCTCAAATCCTTTATATGGAATAAGAGGCGTCCACGGGGCGGCACGGTGGTGTAGTGGTTAGCGCTGTCACCTCACAGCAAGAAGGTCCGGGTTCAAGACCCGTGGCCGGCGAGGGCCTTTCTGTGCGGAGTTTGCATGTTCTCCCCGTGTCCGCGTGGGTTTCCTCCGGGTGCTCCGGTTTCCCCCACAGTCCAAAGACATGCAGGTTAGGTTAACTGGTGACTCTAAATTGACCGTAGGTGTGAATGTGAGTGTGAATGGTTGTCTGTGTCTATGTGTCAGCCCTGTGATGACCTGGTGACTTGTCCAGGGTGTACCCCGCCTTTCACCCGTAGTCAGCTGGGATAGGCTCCAGCTTGCCTGCGACCCTGTAGAACAGGATAAAGCGGCTACAGATAATGAGATGAGAGATGAGAAGAGGCGTCCACGAATAAAATGGTCAGCGTTACAACTACCCAAATCACAAAGTGGTTGGGCTCTCCCTAATTTCAAATTATACCATTGGTCTGGGCGGCACAGTGGTGTAGTACTTAGCACTGTCGCCTCACAGCAAGAAGGTCTGGGTTCGAGCTCCATGACCGGCGAGGGCCTTTCTGTGTGGAGTTTGCATGTTCTCCCCGTGTCCGCGTGGGTTTCCTCCGGGTGCTCCGGTTTCCCCCACAGTCCAAAGACATGCAGGTTAGGTTAACTGACGACTCTAAATTGACCATAGGTGTGAATGTGAGTGTGAATGGTTGTCTGTGTCTATGTGTCAGCCCTGTGATGACCTGGCGACTTGTCCAGGGTGTACCTCGCCTTTCGCCCATAGTCAGCGGGGATAGGCTCCAGCTTGCCTGCGACCCTGTAGAACAGGATAAAACGGCTAGAGATAATGAGATGAGACCATTGGTCTTTTACACTACAACACATGGTTGGACCTGGAGGCACAGACCTCCGGGATTGACATTGAAAGGGGTCTTGTGGTGCCAGTGAGACTGCAGGATTACTTATTTTCAGGTGCTTCAACTAGGCAATCCTCTTTATGGTGTGGTCCAATTATATCCTATTTGTTGACAATATTCAGAGCAGTGGAAAAATACCTAGGTGTGGACATGAAATGGCACAAAAACTCTCCCCTATGGCTTAATGTTTACTGTCAGGAAATAAACCATTCACTCCAGGTCCATGGGTGCATAAGGGCATATATGATTTGAGCAATGTAAATGGTGTGGACTCATTATTGAGTTTCTGTGACCTTATTGTCAAGTCAAGTCAAGTCAAGTCAAGTTTATTTGTATAGCGCTTTTAACAATAAACATTGTCGCAAAGCAGCTTTACAGAATTTGAACAACTTAAAACATGAGCTAATTTTATCCCTAATCTGTCCCCAATGAGCAAGCCTGTGGCGACAGTGGCAAGGAAAAACTCCCTCAGATGACATGAGGAAGAAACCTCGAGAGGAACCAGACTCAAAAGGGAACCCATCCTCATTTGGGCAACAACAGACAGCCTGACTATAATATTAACAGTTTTAACATGAGGACAGTTTCGTTGATGTTATAACTCTTCATTGATGGAAACTTGAGTGCAAAATTGATTCATGATAACTGCAGTCCTAAAGTTAGCAAGACAACTGTAGTCCTCAGCCATAAAAGCATTACTGTAAGAGTCAAGAGCATCTCTGTGAATATTCTCAGTCATCCAGGTCATAGTAACTATGGCCTGAGGAACTGGCTCTCCTGTGTTGAGCCATACGCCTGTGAAGCGGTTGCTTGGTTTCACCAATATACGAGTCCGTGCATAGCTCACTGCACTGAATTGCATACACCACGTTGTCCTGTTTGTGTCTGGGTATTCTGTCCTTAGGGTGGACCAATTTCTGCTTCAGGGTGTTACTGGGTCTGAAACGTACCAGAATGTTGTGCTTGTAGAAGATCCTCCTGAGTTTTTCAGATAGACCAGAAATGTAGGGAATGACAATGTTCTTGCGTTTGTTCCTGTTATCCTCCTTGTCCGTTATGTTCCTTTTCCTGCTCTTGAAGAAAGACCAGTTGGGATACCCACAGTTCTGAAGTGCTTTCCTGATGTGATTCTGCTCCTTCTCTTTTCCCTCTACCATTGTAGGGATGTTCTGAGCCCTGTGTTGCAAGGTCCTAATGACCCCAATTTGTGTTCCAGCGGGTGGTGAGAATCGAAGAGTAGGTACTGGTCCGTGTGTGTGGGTTTCCGGTAGACCTCGATGCTAAGGCTTCTGTCTTGTCTAATGTGTACATCACAATCCAAGAAGGCTAGATTATTCCCACTTACGTCCTCCCGAGTGAAATTGATGTTGATATCCACTGCATTGATGTGTTTAGAGAAGGCTTCCACTTCATGGGCTTTGATTTTAACCCAGGTGTCATCCACGTATCTGAACCAGTGGCTGGGAGCAACTCCTGAAAAAGTGGTCAAAGCTTTATGTTCCACTTCCTCCATGTAAAGATTGGCCACAATAGGGGACACCGGTGAGCCCATGGCACATCCATGCTTCTGTCTGTAGAAACTTTCATTAAACTGGAAATAAGTGGTAGACAGGCAGAGGTCAAGCAGGGTGCAAATCTGGTCCGTGGTGAGGTTCGTTCTATCCAGTAAGGTGTTGTCTTGAAGGAGTCATTTTCTAACAGATTCAACTGCTTCTGTGGTGGGAATGCAGGTGAAAAGAGAAGTGACATCATAAGAAACCATGGTTTCATCTAAGTCTAGTTTGAGGTCTGCAACTTTAGTAGCAAAATCTTGGGAGTTTTTTGACGTGATGTAGCGTATTCCCAACAAGAGGAGCCAGGATGGTGGCTAGTTGTTTGGCAATGTTATAGGTGACAGAGTTTATACTGCTGATGATAGGTCTGAGTGGAGCTCCTTCCTTGTGAATCTTGGGGTACTACAGATTGTACCCCAGGGAAGCTGTTCCTCTTATATACGGACTCCCCAAGATTCACAAGGAAGGAGCTCCACTCAGACCTATCATCATCAGAGGACGTAAGTGGGAATAATCTAGCCTTCTTGGATTGTGATGTACACATTAGACAAGACAGAAGCCTTAGCATCGAGGTCTACCGGAAACCCACACACACGGACCAGTACCTACTCTTTGATTCTCACCACCCGCTGGAACACAAATTGGGGGTCATTAGGACCTTGCAACACAGGGCTCAGAACATCCCTACAACGGTAGAGGGGAAAGAGAAGGAGCAGAATCACATCAGGAAAGCACTTCAGAACTGTGGGTATCCCAACTGGTCTTTCTTCAAGAGCAGGAAAAGGAACATAACGGACAAGGAGGATAACAGGAACAAATGCAAGAACATTGTCATTCCCTACATTTCTGGTTTATCTGAGAAACTCAGGAGGATCTTCTACAAACACAACATTCCGGTACATTTCAGACCCAGTAACACCCTGAAGCAGAAATTGGTCCACCCTAAGGACAGAATACCCAGACACAAACAGGACAACGTGGTGTATGCAATTCAGTGCAGTGAGCTATGCACGGACTCGTATATTGGTGAAACCAAGCAACCGCTTCACAGGCGTATGGCTCAACACAGGAGAGCCAGTTCCTCAGGCCAGGACTCTGCTGTCTACCTTCATCTTAACAACAAAGGACACTCATTTCAGGATTCCAACGTATGCATTTTAGCCAGAGAGGATCGTTGGTATGAGCGAGGAGTTAAAGAAGCCATTTTTGTCAACCTGGAACGGCCGTCACTGAACAGAGGTGGGGGTCTAAGACATAATTTATCAGCCACCTACAATGCAGTCCTTGGCACACTTCCCAGACAACTGAATGCACACCAAAACCCAGCTGTTTTCAGTGGCTCACAGGAGGACAGAGAGAATCAGCATTCCATTGATCACCTTAACGGGCAATCCATTGATCACCCTAACGACTCTGGAGGCCATTCACATTCAGCCCCCAGTGACCCACACCAACAGGATGACTCAACGACACCTTAGATGAGCTTTTCATCCATGAGAGGATAAATACCTGATACTCCCTACCAGTCAGACAGAACTGAAGAAGCCTTTCGGATGAGAGGTGAAACGTCTTCAAGAATCTTCAAGCAAGTCCAGTTGCTCTCTTTTACCACCCATAGTTAAGAGCATCCTCCAGGTATAACCCTCAACTATCCTCATGGGGCCGTCCTTCACAGGAGTGATGTGATAAAACTCCGACCAGACACAGGGCACCATGATGGATCAAGCAGGTCCGAGGGGCAGAAGAGGCCAGCATCTCAATCCCAGGACCAACATGTAACTCAGAGGGACAGATTGGGGGGGAAGAGAGAGAGAAAGAAAACACATGTTGTTAGGTTGTTATTGTACAGTATGATGTTCCTAAACACTCTCTCTTTCATTATCTTAAGTTACGGTCAGCTCTTAAGTGTCATAATATTCAATGGAGTTCAAACTTAAAACCGCACCCAATTGTGGAAATGATTCAAAAAGCCCCTAGAAGAATAGTTCTATTATTTTCTGTGTGCACATTCAAAACATTCAGACAGCCTCAATAAAGAATGGAAAAGTGACATTGGAAACCCACAGGAAGATCTAGATTGGGAAGCGATATGGGACAATGTTACAGGCTCGTCAAAAAATCCCAATCATCAGTTTATTCACTTCTATGTTATCACATCTATCTGACCCCCCCCCCCATAAGCGATATTTGATGGGGCTAGCCCCCCATTCCTATTGTACTTTTTGCCCATTTGGTAATGTGGGGACTTTTATGCATTCTGTATGGAGCTGTCTGGACATTTTCTCTTTCTGGACTAAAGTAGTAGATACAATATCTACCTTGACAAACATTGATTTCCCAATGGATCCTGCTCTACACCTTTTGCTTGATGACTCGAGGTTCCCCATCACAGAGAAAACACGTAATCTGTGGTTAGCAGGTATCACTGCTGCCAAGAAATTGGTGGTCCAGAGATGGCTTCCACCTCATGACCTTTCAATTAAACACTGATTATATACACTGCTAGACATTTTATATCTAGAATTAGCCTCAGCAAGAATAAACCATGCTAAGGCAGCAACTGTCAACAACTGGTTAAGTAGAATAGAAATGGTGAAGGAGTTACTCTGCAAATAGATGTGAATACTTATTTTTATTTTCTTTGTTATAATTTTATTTTATTATTATCATTATTTTTACACATTGTAAACTGTATGCTGTTGGTCTCTCAGCTGACATCTGATATTTAGCGGTTTGAAGGCAATGTGTTGGTCAGGGACTGGGTGGGATGGGTGGGGGGAGGGAGGGGGGATTTATTGTTGTATTACATGGTGCTGTGCATGTTTCCATGTTTTCAAAATTCAATAAACACTGCATTACAAAAAAAAAAGAAACCAAAAATACTTTAATTTGATACAAAAAATATATATAGGGCAGCACAGTGGTGTAGTCGTTAGCACTGCAATGACCTGCCAACTTGTCCAGGGTGTACCCTGCCTCTCACCCATAGTGTCAGCTGGGATAGGCTCCAGCTTGCCTGCGACCCCGTACAGGATAAGCGGCTACAGATAGTGGATTATATATATATATATATATATATATATATATATATATATATATATATATACAGAGAGAGAGAGAGAGAGAGAGAGAGAGAGAGAAAATCTCATATATATACTGTCTTGCAAAAGTATTTATCCCCCTTTGTGTTTGTCCTGTTTTGTCACATTACAAGCTGGAATTAAAATGGATTTTTTGGGGGGTTAGCATCATTTGATTTATACAACATGCCTACCACTTTAAAGTTACAAATTGTTGTTTTACTGTGACACAAATGATAATTAAGATGAAAAAACAGAAAACTAGAGTGTGCATAGGGATTCACCCCCCAAAGTCAATGTAGAGCCATGTTTTGCTGCAATTACAGCTGCAAGTCTCTTGGGGTATGTCTCTATTAGCTTAGCACCTCTAGACACTGGGATTTTGTCCATTCCTCAAGGCAAAACTGCTCCAGTTCCTTCAAGTTAGTTGGATTGGGTTGGAGTACAGCAAACTTCAAGTTATGCCACAGATTCTCAATTGGATTGCAGTCTGGGCTTTGATTAGGCCATTCCAAGACATTTACATGTTTCCCTTTAAACCACTGCAGTATGTTTAGGGTCATTGTCCTGCTAGAACATGAACCATCGTCCCAGTCTCAAACGTCTGGCTGACTCAAACAGATTTTCCTCCAGAATTACCCTGCATTTAGTGCCATCCATCTTTCCTTCAGTCCTGACCAGTTTCCTGTCCCTGCAGATGAAAAACATCCCTACAACATGATGCTGCCACCATCACTGTAGGAACGGTGTTGGGTTTGCACCACACATGGCATTTCCCATGATAGCCAAAAAGATCAATTTTAGTCTCATTTGACCAGAAAATCTTCTTCCATGTGTTTGGGGAGTCTGCCACATGCTGTTGGGCAAACTTCAAATGTGTTTTCTTAAGCAATGGCTTTTTTCTGACCACTCTTCCATAAAGCCCCACTCTGTGGAGTGTACAGCTTAAACTGGTCCTATGGACAGATAAACCCATCTCCTCTGTGGATCTTTGCAGCTCCTTCAGTGTTATCTTTGGCGCCTTTATTGCATCTCTGATTAATGTCCTCCTTGTCTGGTCTGTGAGTTTTGGTGGATGGCCTTCTCTTGTCAGGTTTGTAGTGGTGCCGTTTTCTTTCCATTTTGCTATAATGTATTTAATGGTGCTCTGTGGGATATTCAAAGTTTGGGATATTTTTTATAACCCAACCCTGATCCTTACTTCTTCATAACTTTGTCTCTGGCCTGTTTGGAATGCTCCTTGGTTTTCATGTCGCTTGCTTAGTGTAGCAGAGTCAGGGTCCTTCCAGAACAGGTTGATTTATACAGACATCATGTGACAGATCATGTGACACTTTGATTGCACACAGGTGGATCTTAATCAACTAATTATGTGACTTATGAAGTGAATTGGTTGGACCAGCTATTATTTCGGGATTTCATACAAAAGGGGGTGAATACCTATGCACACTCCAGATTTCTGTTTTTGCATCTTGTGATGTTTGCCCACGGAGGAATTGTAATAGATTTTAAAGAATGAGGAGGCAGTAGTTATCGTTCATCCTTTTACTTGTCCTTAACTCTCAACGGTACACTGCACAATGCATAGAACAGTCTCATGGGATCTCTACTCTCCCGATTACGTCACATCTACTCTCCAATATAACCAGTGCCACCTGCTGGTGGTGAAGTATACTATGCATCCTAAAGCATTAGTAATCTGCAAACACAACATCTCCCCTGTTTCTCACAAGATTACTTTACCCTTATGAAACTGAAATTATATTTCACTGAACATAAAACGTACATCACATACATTCATTCTACTTCTCTAGAAATGAGTAACATGTTAAAACATGAGAGTAGACAGTGCCTAACTGTAACCGGCAACATTAAAGTTAACTGCAATGCATACAATTGTAAAATTAGATTCTTCAAGGAACTAAGATAAGTATTGTATATAAGTGCAACAGAAGTATATCACCAAAACAAGACTAATTAAATTTCACCTTGAAAACATCAATCTGTCTTACATTCTTCTCTTTGTTTTTTTTTCACATTGTCAAAGGAACCATAGAACAGTATAACATTTTTTTTTCCATAGGGCAGCGATCCGCCTACACCCTGTACATATCTTCTTGTCATTTCGTCACGTAATATTTCATCCAGGTTGGTGGTTGACTCTCTCTTTGCTGTGCAGCAGATCTAGGTGATGTCTCTGCTGGACTGGTACTGTCCTCCAGTTCATCACGTTGAGGTGTCTCCTTGTGAAGAGACAGGCGTGCTGCATTCCACCTTTTCCCATCACTTAAGATGAAGGTGCTGGGGCCGGTTCGCTTCAGGACTGTCAAGGGTTCAGTGTATTGTCTCTCTCCCTTTCCCACATGGAAAGGCTTGCGAATGCGCACTTTGTCACTGACTGAAACCTTGGGAGCCTTTGCACCTCTCTTGGAGTCGAAGTACTGCTTGCTTTTGCTCTGTCGGCGGATGACTGTGGTTCTGACATCATTGTATTCTCTGTTGCTCTCTGCTGGTGGTAAGACGTGGAGCTTTGTCCACATCGGTCTTCCTCTCAGCAGCTGGAAGGGACTTTTGGTAGTTATATGATCAGTGGCTCAGTAGCTCTGCAGCATCTCAGTCACTGCAGGCTTCCATGGATGCTGGGCTACCTCTGCTGCCTGTATACAGTCTTTCAGAACCCGGTTGAAGCGCTCAACGCACCCGTTCGACTGTGGATGGTACACACTCATTTTGATGTGTTTAATGCCCCTTTCCTTTAGGAAGTCAGCAAAAGCGGAGGATGTGAATTGTGGTCCGTTGTCAGTTGTAATTGCAAGGGGGTTGCCTTCACGTGCGAACACATTGGAAAGGAATGTCATCACTGTGGCTGTAGTTGCGTTTGAGGTAAAGGCCACCTCAGGCCACTTGCTGAAGTAGTCAATGAAAGTAATAGCGAATCTGCAGTCATAGGCTGCGCGTTCGAATGGGCCTACGATGTCAATTGCCACGTGCTGAAAAGGGCCCCCAGGAAGCTCAACAGGCTGTAATGGGGCTGGAGAAGCTTTGGCAGTTTTGTCACATGACTGACAGATTGAGCAGGACAGTAGAACTTCGTGGACCAGGTCATCCATGTGTGGCCACCAGTAGAGTTCTCTGAGGCATTGCTTCGTGCGGACCACACCTTGATGGCCTTCATGCGCAAGATGCACGATTCTCTCCTGAAGAGACTTGGGAACCAGCAGGCGAGTACCCCGGAAGATCAGTGGAGCCTCAACAGCAAGTTCATGTCGTAACATGTAGAATGGCTGTAGTTCAGTTGGGAGTGCTTTCTTCACCTTTGGCCACCCTGAGCGGATAACCTGTCGCAGCTGTGTCAGTACGGGGCAATCTTCACTTTCAGCTTTGAAGTCGGCAAGCGGCAGTGCATTGTGAATTGAAATCTCAGCAATCTCTGTGCATAGGTCTCTGTCAGCTTCCGCAGTGGTGCTGGTGTCAGTGAGGGGAACACGGGACAGACAGTCTGCCATGACGTTCTGACTACCTGGCCTGTACTGCATGTCGTATTGGTAGCACATCAGCTTAGCCGAACATCTTGCAATCCTCATGCCAGCTCTGTTCATGCCTTTGGTGTTGAGGAGAGTGGTCAGTGCCTGGTGGTCAGTTCGAAGTGTGAATCTGTGTCCCCACATGTACGTGCGCCATCTTTCCACAGCCCACACACAGGCTAGGGCTTCCTTTTCTGTAGTCGAGTACTTCCTCTCGGCTGCAGACAGCGTGCGTGAAGCAAAGGCCACTATGCGTTCATGGTTGTCAGGGTGCAGCTGAGTCAGTACGGCCCCTAGGCCATAATCAGAGGCATCCGTCGTAATGAAGGTAGGTAGCTTCGGGTCAAAGACAGCCAGAACAGGACTTTCCAACAGCATTGCTTTCAGCTTGGTGAAACTTTTCTCTGCATCACTGTCCCACTGTAGCTCAGAATGTGGACTCGATCTGGGCAGCTGTCGCAGTGGCTCAACCAGCGTTGCATAGTTTGGCAGGAATTTGCTGAACCAGGATGTTAACCCCAGGAAGGAACGTAGTGCTGCCATGTCTTTTGGGGCAGGTGCATCAGCAATGGCAGTGAGATGGTCTGGGCTAGGGCGTAGCCCTTCTTTGGAGATGACGTGACCCAAAAAGGGAATGCTTGTCTGCCCAAATGAGCTCTTTTCGAAGTTAATCTGAAGGTTTCCGTCTTTCAGGCGCTGCAGGACTGCCTTCAAGTGCTCATCATGTTTTTCTCTGGACTCTCCACTGACTATTATATCATCTAAATAGTTCTGTACTCCGGGCAGGTTTTTTAGAATCGATTGCATCATTTTCTGGAATGCTGATGGAGCAGACACAAGTCTGAATGGAACTCGTGTGAATCGGTAGAGACCATCATGTGTAATAAAGGCGGTGAGGTTGCGACTCTCAGTGTGAAGTGGTAACTGGTGATAGGCTGAGCTCAAGTCAATCTGACTGTAGTGTGTGGCGCCTGCTAGTGCTGAGAACAAATCCTCCATATGAGGAAGTGGGTAACAGTCCATGATCACACTTTTGTTGGGCTCACGGAGGTCAACACAAAGGCGTATTCCACCTGAGCGCTTTCGTGCAACAACCAGGGGACTAACCCATTCAGATGCATCCACACGCTCAATGATGCCGGCCTGAAGTAAGCGATTCAGCTCCTCCGACACCTCTTCTCGTATGCTCAGTGGCAACCGTCTCAGCTTCTGGCGAACTGGCTGCACCGTGCTGTTCACCTGGACCTTGTGAATGAAACCTTTCACACAACCAAGTTGTTGGGGTGAAGAAGAATCAATGTTATTCACTGTTGCATTTTCATCATGTTGCCTAGCGCTATTCACCTTGCCTCCAATGATGTTCACATTGAGTGCTTTAATCAGGTCAAGCGCCATCAATGGCGATCCAGCTTTCACGATGTAGAAGTGGGTAGAGACTCGTTTGTCATCTGCAATGTAAACTGTAGCAGGTAAGCATCCAAGTACAGGTAGTTCACCTTTTGCATAAGTAACTAATCTGATTTTTGGTTCACAGAGTGAGCAATCTGCAAAGTTAGTCTTATACATGGCTTCTGACAAGATAGGCACGGAAGCGCCAGTGTCTACAATGAGCTGCATTGTGTGATAATTTCCTTGTGGTGCTTCGACCTTCACTGTGCATGTAATCTTTTCTTCGGCTGCTGCCGCGGGTTTTGTCTCATCACCCACGCAGAGCACCTCGAGCTCCGGCACCGTAACTTCTCTCACTTCACTCACGGACGATTTGCACACTTTTGTGAAATGTCCCTTTTTTCCACATTTATTGCATTCCACAGAGGCAGCTGGACAGTTCTTTTCATTCGCTAAGTGTTTATTGGATCCGCATCTGTAACACTTTCGATCCCGCCAATTTGCATTTGCATGTACACGGCGATCTGTAGCTGAGGGCTTTGCTGGACGCACTCCCCTTTTCCCATGAAAATGTGCATTCGTTGCCCTGATAGCTTGCACTGATGCTGTTGGCGGGTTTTTAGCTGAAGACAGTAGCGTGGAATTTTTAACAGCTTCTTCAACTTGACACGCAAGTGTCTGTGCCTTGTCTAAAGTTAGATCCTCCTCCATCAGTAATTTATCCTTTACAGCACTGAGATATGCACAAGAGATAAGCTGATCTCGATCATTTCGCTTTCCATTGCTCCGAACTGGCATTGTGTAGCTAAGGCTCTCAAAGCAGCTACGTACTGAGAAGCGGTTTCATCAGCTCGTTGCACACGTTGTCTGAACTTGTGTCTGCACGCTATAACATTCACTTTAGGTACAAATGGCTTTTCTAAAGCAGTCATGGCCGCATCAAAAGTAGTACCTTGATCTGGCAAATCATAGAAAATGCGTTGTCCCTCCGGGACCGAGGCATTGTAGCAAAACGGCATGTTTACATGCGTCAGGCCATGTGTTTCCAGTTGCATGTATGGCTAGCATGTAATTATCAAAGATTTTCCTCCACATAGCAAACGGAATCGGTGGCTCACCCACTTGTGGAAGAAAAACTGGTGGACTCGGTACCAATGTGCTCATCCTCGTCGCCAATTTGTGATGTTTGCCCACGGAGGAATTGTAATAGATTTTAAAGAATGAGGAGGCAGTAGTTATCATTCATCCTTTTACTTGTCCTTAACTCTCAACGGTACACTGCACAATGCATAGAACAGTCTCATGGGATCTCTACTCTCCCGAATTACGTCACATCTACTCTCCAATATAACCAGTGCCACCTGCTGGTGGGTGAAGTATACTATGCATCCTAAAGCATTAGTAATCTGCAAACACAACACATCTTAATTATTGTTTGTGTCACAATAAAACAACAATTTGCCCCTTTCAAGTTGTAGGCATGTTGTCTAAATCAAATGCTGCTAACCCCCCCAAAAATCCATTTGATTCCAGCTTGTAATGTGACAAAACAGGACAAACACCGGGGGGGGGGGGGGGGGGGGGGGGGGGGGGGGGAATACTTTTGCAAGACACTGTAATGTGTGTGTGTGTGTGTGTGTGTGTGTGTGTGTGTGTGTGTGTGTACTATTCAAAACTCTTAGGCACCCTTTTTTCATACAAACTTTGTGATAGATTTCTATTTTATGACTTCTGTATTATTGAGTCAGTGCAAAAGCATTTTAGAGTTCAAATTGTTCTTTTTCCAGCACAAAATTATATGTTACAGAAAAAAATGATTGTATCTGAGCAGGAGATTACATAAGAAAGTACTTTTCAAATGTAAAAAGAAAACATAATGAAGGCTACTGGGTTTTGCTGCAAAATTAAGAAGCAAGTGTGACAGTCAAAGTGTCCAAAAGAACTGTGTTCTGCAAGATGCTCAGTAAAACGTATAGCTCATTTCCTCATAAAACTGCACTCACTGTACCTGAGAATACTATTTTTTAAAGTGTCTCATAGCAAATATTGACTTTGACTTTGTTTCATTTTTTTATGGCTTACTGATGTTTCTTTTTTATGTTGAAACATTTCATTTCATAATTTTTAAGCCATTTTTGGTCTACAGCATTTCTTTACATGTGTCTAAGACTTTTGCACAGTACTGGTCTCGCACCATAGTACCTGAGCGAACTTCTGGTCCTCTATGACCCACCACGCCTACTTAGATCAAAAGGTGCAGGCTATCTGCTGGTACTGTACCTCGCATAGTGAAGGCTACATCAGGGGGCAGGGTCTTTTCTTACAAAGCCCCACAGTTATGGAACAGCCTTCCAAGTAGTGTTCAGGAATGAGACACAGTCTCAGCATTTAAGTCTAAGCTGAAAACATATCTGTTTAGTCAAGCCTTTTGTTAATGGTGTTTATGAGGTAAAGGTGTAGATCTGGAGGGTCCTCAGACATAGAGTGTTTTGGTAAACTGGGATGTATGGATGCTGTCAGTCCCCACTTGCTTGCTCACTCGAGTTTGTTGATGGTGTAGTGGCTGGCTGCTTTCTGTCCCAGGGCTCCCTCATGCCTGTGTGCTCTCTCCTTTTAGTTATGTTGTCATAGTTAGTTTTGCCAGAGTCCCTGCTTGTACTCAGTGCAAAATATATACTGTACCTACTTATTCAGGTGACATTGGGCATACCTAACAACCTGTGTTTTCTCTCTCTTCTCCCCCCCTCCCCCCAATCTGTCCCTCTGAGTTACATGTCAATCTTGGGATCGAGGTGCTGACGTCTTCTGCTCCTCGGACCTGCCTGATCCATCCTGATGCCCTATGTCTGGTTGGAGTCTCATCACATTGCTCCTTTGGAGGATAGCCCCATATGGACAATTGAAAGTCACACTTGGAAGACACTTACAGTAATGCTTTTGTGGCTGAGGACTATAGTTGGCTTGCTAACTTTAGGACTGGTTGTCATGAACAGTTTTGCACTCAAGTTTCCATTAATGAAGAGTTATAACATCAACAAAACTGACTTCATGTTGAAACTGTTAATGTTATAGTCATGGTGTTTGTTGTTGTCCAGGTGAGGATTGGTTCCCTTTTGGGTCTGGTTCCTCTCGAGGTTTCTTCCTCATGTCATCTGGGGCAGTTTTTCCTTGCCACCGTCACCATGGGCTTGCTCATTGGGGATAGATTAGGGATAAAATTGGCTCATGTCTTGGGTCATTCAGATTCTGTAAAGATGCTTTGGGACAATAGCGCTTAAAAGCGCTATACAAACAAACTTGACTTGACTACTGTTTTTTATATATATATATATATATATATATATGGCGGCACGGTGGTGTAGTGGTTAGCGTTGTCGCCTCACAGCAAGAAGGTCCTGGGTTCGAGCCCCGGGGCCTGCGAGGGCCTTTCTGTGCGTTCTCCCCGTGTCCGCGTGGGTTTCCTCCGGGTGCTCCGGTTTCCCCCACAGTCCAAAGACATGCAGGTTAGGTTAACTGGTGACTCTAAATTGACCGTAGGTGTGAATGTGAGTGTGAATGGTTGTCTGTGTCTATGTGTTAGCCCTGTGATGACCTGGCGACTTGTCCAGGGTGTACCCCGCCTTTCGCCCATAGTCAGCTGGGATAGGCTCCAGCTTGCCTGCAACCCTGTAGAAGGATAAAGCAGCTAGAGATAATGATATATATATATATATATATATATATATATATATATATATATATATAACCCCGATTCCAAGAAAGTTGGGACAAAGTACAAATTGTAAATAAAAACGGAATGCAATAATTTACAAATCTCAAAAACTGATATTGTATTCAGAATAGAACATAGACAACATATCAAATGTCAAAAGTGAGACATTTTGAAATCTCATGCCAAATATTGGCTCATTTGAAATTTCATGACAGCAACACATCTCAAAAAAGTTGGGACAGGGGCAATAAGAGGCTGGAAAAGTTAAAGGTACAAAAAAGGAACAGCTGGAGGACCAAATTGCAACTCATTAGGTCAATTGGCAATAGGTCATTAACATGACTGGGTATAAAAAGAGCATCTTGGAGTGGCAGCGGCTCTCAGAAGTAAAGATGGGAAGAGGATCACCAATCTCCCTAATTATGCGCCAACAAATAGTGGAGCAATATCAGAAAGGAGTTCGACAGTGTAAAATTGCAAAGAGTTTGAACATATCATCATCTACAGTGCATAATATCATCAAAAGATTCAGAGAATCTGGAAGAATCTCTGTGCGTAAGGGTCAAGGCCGGAAAACCATACTGGGTGCCCATGATCTTCGGGCCCTTAGACGGCACTGCATCACATACAGGCATACTTCTGTATTGGAAATCACAAAATGGGCTCAGGAATATTTCCAGAGAGCATTATCTGTGAACACAATTCACCATGCCATCCGCCGTTGCCAGCTAAAACTCTATAGTTCAAAGAAGAAGCCGTATCTAAACATGATCCAGAAGCGCAGACGTCTTCTCTGGGCCAAGGCTCATTTAAAATGAACTGTGGCAAAGTGGAAAACTGTTCTGTGGTCAGACGAATCAAAATTTTAACTTCTTTATGGAAATCAGGGACGCCGTGTCATTCGGACTAAAGAGGAGAAGGACTACCCAAGTTGTTATCAGCGCTCAGTTCAGAAGCCTACATCTCTGATGGTATGGGGTTGCACTAGTGCGTGTGGCATGGGCAGCTTACACATCTGGAAAGACACCATCAATGCTGAAAGGTATATCCAGGTTCTAGAGCAACATATGCTCCCATCCAGACGACATCTCTTTCAGGGAAGACCTTGCATTTTCCAACATGACAATGCCAAACCACATACTGCATCAATTACAGCATCATGGCTGCGTAGAAGAAGGGTCCGGGTACTGAACTGGCCAGCCTGCAGTCCAGATCTTTCACCCATAGAAAACATTTGGTGCATCATAAAACGGAAAATACGACAAAAAAGACCTAAGACAGTTGAGCAACTAGAATCCTACATTAGACAAGAATGGGTTAACATTCCTATCTCTAAACTTGAGCAACTTGTCTCCTCAGTCCCCAGATGTTTACAGACTGTTGTAAAGAGAAAAGGGGATGTCTCACAGTGGTAAACATGGCCTTGTCCCAACTTTTTTGAGATGTATTGTTGTCATGAAATTTAAAATCACCTATTTTTTCTCTTTAAATGATACATTTTCTCAGTTTAAACATTTGATATGTCATCTATGTTCTATTCTGAATAAAATATGGAATTTTGAAACTTCCACATCATTGCATTCCGTTTTTATTTACAATTTGTACTTTGTCCCAACTTTTTTGGAATCGGGGTTATCTCTCGCCGCTTTATCCTGTTCTACAGGGTCGCAGGCAAGCTGGAGCCTATCCCAGCTGACTACGGGCGAAAGGCGGGGTACACCCTGGACAAGTCGCCAGGTCATCACAGGGCTGACACATAGACACAGACAACCATTCACACTCACATTCACACCTACGGTCAATTTAGAGTCGCCAGTTAACCTAACCTGCATGTCTTTGGACTGTGGGGGAAACCGGAGCACCCGGAGGAAACCCACACGGACACGGGGAGAACATGCAAACTCCACACAGAAAGGCCCTCGCCGGCCACGGGGCTCGAACCCGGACCTTCTTGCTGTGAGGCGACAGCGCTAACCACTACACCACCGTGCCGCCAGGAATCGGGGTTGTATATATATTTATATATATATTCATTCTCATATAGAAATTCTCCTTGTAGACTTCTCTCCACAGGGAGAAATTTACTGACTTATGCAACACAGGCAACCTGGTCATTTGAGGGAGTTTCTTCCAGCACAAGACAATACACAAGGCTACCTGCATATCATCAAACCTGTTAACAGAGAACCAGATCAGATAGACCATGTGTGCATTAGGAAGAAGTTCAGGAGATCCCTTCAACATGTGCACTTAAGGTGAGAAGCCAACATTGCATTGGACCATCATCTCCTGGTAGCCCAGTTGAAGCTCAAGTTGAAGAGGAACTTCACAGGAAAGACTAGCAATCGCCAGTGGTACAATGCCACCCTCCTGAAAGACATAACCAAGCAGGAAAAGAGTTCAAGATCACTCTCTCCAACAAGTGCCAGGTCCTGCAAAAGGTGCTAGAGGAGGAGATCATCAATGAGAAGTGGCAGGAAATGAAGTAAGCAATCACATCGATGTGTCATGACGTGTTGGGCCCCAAGAAGTACAGTCACAAGGATTGGCTCTTGGCAGAGACTCTGAAGAAGACTCTGAAGAATAAGACAGCAGTCAACAACTGTCATACATGAGTGGGAAAAGCCAAGGCACAGGAAGAATACATGGAAGTGAAAAGAAGTGTCAAGGGGAGCATCAAGACAGATAAAAGAAACAACA
Source organism: Neoarius graeffei (assembly GCF_027579695.1). Lineage (NCBI taxonomy): Eukaryota > Metazoa > Chordata > Actinopteri > Siluriformes > Ariidae > Neoarius > Neoarius graeffei. The sequence goes on from NC_083585.1 coordinate 14,445,533, forward strand.
TGAAGATGCTTGCAAACAAAGCAGAAGAAGCCGCTCACCAAGGGAACATCCTAGATCTCTACACTGCTATCAAGAAGCTAACTGGAAAGTTCAACAGGCCAGAGACACCAGTGAAGGCCAAAGACGGAAAGGTGATACGTGATGAAGAGGGACAGAGGAAAAGATGGGTGGAGCATTTTGAACAGGCCAGAACCACAGAACCCACCAAATATCCAGCCAGCTGACAGCAGCCTACTGATCAACTGCAGCACACCTACCAAAAAGGTTTGCCAGGCCATTAAGCAGCTAAGGAACAGCAAGACTGCAGGACCAGATGGTATTTCAGATGGCACTGAAGATTGATATCGACACCAGTGTGGTGATGCTTGTAGAGTAAATTTTAGTGTCATACTTTTTTGTAATTTTCCTTTTCTCTGAGCGTTGCCTCTTCAAGGACAAATGACAGAACATTTTGCACTGAAACATGTTTATCTTATCATGTTCCTTACATGTATAGCAGTTGTACAGTATGTAGCAGATGACAAGACAGCGATTAGACAAGATACAATCAGCTTTAGACCTGATCACGCTCCTGGCGTGATCAATGATGCAATGCTATAGATGTAATGTCTCCTTTTTATCTAGTATAGAGTACCGGTATATATAGATTTGAGAACAAAGGGACGGTATGAGGGGTGTGCTGAACCCTCATCACTTGTCCATTTCTGCAATAAACCTTCTTTCTCTTGCAAAAGGGCAAGACTGGTGTTGGTGTTTGTCATTTTTCTATGACATGCTCTAACCATCTTCAAGAAGATCTGGAAAGGGGAGCATGTCCCATTTGAGTGAAAGGAGGGTTACCTCATCAAGCTCCCAAAGAAAGGTGACCTAGTCTCCTGTTCCAACTATACAGGGATAACATTGCTATCCATCCCAGGCAAAGTGTTCAACCACATTCTGTTGAAAAGGATGAAAGATGCTGTAGACCCCCAGCCTCAAGACCAGCAGGTGGGCTTTCACAAAGATAGATCTTGCACCAACCAGATCACAATACTGCTCATCATCCTTGAGCAGTTGCTGGAATGGAGCTTGCCTCTCTATGTCAACTTTGTTGACTATGAGAAGGCCTTCAACAGTGTGGATAGACAGGAAGCTGCTGAGACACTATGGTGTGCCAAAGACAATCACTGACATCATCAAGAACTCCTATAAAGGGCTGACCTGCAGAGTAGTCCATGGACAACAGATCACTGATGCCTTCCAAGTGAAGACAAGAGTGAGACAAGGATGCCTGCTTTCACTTTTCCTGTTCCTGCTGGCCATAGACTGGGTGATGAAGGCCTCCACCTCTCAGCAGCAGAATGGCATCCAGTAGACACTCTGGAATCAGCTAGATGACCTAGACTTTGCCAATGATCTGGCCCTTCTCTCCCACACCACAACAGATGCAGAAGAAAACTAACACTGTTGCAGACAACTCCATTCAGCATTGGGCTGAATATCCATGGAGGGAAGAGCAAGATCCTTAAGCTCAATACAGCCAACATCTGCTAGAAGGAGAACCACTAGAGGAGGTGGAGGGTTTCACTTACCTTGGCAGCATTGTTGACAAGCAGGGTGGGACAGATGCTAATTTAAGAGTGCAGATCGGCAAGGCAAGGGCAGCTTTCCAACAGCTGAAAAATGTTTGGGGCTCCACAGACCATCGAGATTAGGATCTTCAACACCATAGTGAGGCCTGTTCTATTGTATGGAGCCAAGAGCTGGAGAACCGCAGTCTCAACCATGAAGAGAATCCAGACATTCATCAATACTTGCCTCAGAAGGATTCTCCATATCTGCTGACCTGATACCATCAGCAACCAAGAACTGTGGCAGAGAACAAATCAGCAGCCTGTAGAAGACACGATCCTCCAGAGACATTGGTGATGGATTGGCCGTACCCTCTGAAAACCTGCTTCCAGTACTCCAAAACAAGCCCTTACCTGGAACCCTCAAGGGGGAAAGGAAAAAGACCGGCAAAAAAAAAACACCTGGCGCCGAGACCTGGAGGCAGACATCAAGAAGATGAGCCACACCTAGGGACAGCTGGAATGACTGGCCCAGGATCGCAATACCTGGAGAGTGCTTGTTGGTGGCCTATGCCCCAGATGGGACAACAGGCAGAGATGAGATGAGATAATAACCAGATAGCATATGCATTTACATTTTGGCCCATATCTCACAAACCATACATTGTATAAATTGTATTTTATACTCAAATAAACCTACTTTTATGAACTAGTCCAACTTTAGGGACTTTAGTGTCAAACTAGTAGTGATTTTGTCTTTAGCTTGACTGATTTGCTGAAACTCTGCCATCTCAAATTTGTGATAATTTGCATTATATCTGTGTGGCAGTGGGGGCATGCTCGAGTGCCAGTTTGTGAATGGAAGGTGAGGCCGGGGAAGGTGAGTGGCAAAGTAATCATACCAGTGTTTAATTAATGACTTGTGTGTGTGTGTGTGTGTGTGTGTGTGTGTGTGTGTGTGTGAGAGAGAGAGAGAGAGAGAGAGAGAGAGAGAGAGAGAGAGAGAAAGTATAAGCTGAAAAACTAAAATAAAATGTTACCAGAGTCCTGTCCCACCTGTCCCAGTGCGTCAGTATTCCACCACTCCCAAAAAAGCTGTTACAATGTGAAACCTACTTTTGGCCAATCTTTGTAATAGGAAGAAGAAGAAGCCTTTATTTCTCACACGTACACAAGCACAGTGAAATTCCCCCTCTGCATTTAACCCATCTGAAGCAGTGAACACACACATGCACACAAAAGTGAGCAATGAGCGCGCGCGCATACACACACACACACACCCAGAGCAGTGGGCAGCTATGCTACAGCACCCAGGGAGCGGTTGGGGGTTAGGTGCCTTGCTCAAGGGCATTTCAGCCGTGAGACAGAGGGAGGGGAAAGTGCTGTTCATTCACTCAACTCCCTTCATATTTTTCCTGCCAGTCCCAGGAATCAAACCAGCAACCCTTTGGGCCTAAGGCAGCTTCTCTAACCTTCAGGCCACAGTAAACCTCAATATTTATCAAAAACATGCAGAAATTACTTATCAAAGATGATGAAATACTTATCAAAAACATGCTGAAAGTTTTAAACAATATGGCCACCACATCTCAATCAGTTCTTCGGCAGCAGAGCTGCTTTGGTCAAATAGTTTAATTCCTGATTGGTTATATGGATTTGAAGAAAACTTGAAAGACATGTTCAATACAAGGTTCTGAGGATGTAATCAATGGGGTGTGGTCATCAAAAACGGTGAAGTTAGTTCCAAAGAGCTTTTTCTCAGGAACCAAAAGTTGGATTGAGCTGAACTGTTAGACAAGCCTTCAGTTTCCTCTTGGATATCAGTGTTTTTTTTTTTTTATGGTTGAATCTGGAACCCTGACCTTTTCTGAGGCAGACAAGGCCTGTAGTTCCACAGATGTTCATCTGGATTCTTTTCTGAATTCCTGGATGAGTTGTTAATGCAATCTAGGAGGAATTTTGGTAGGCTGGCCACTTCTGGGAAGATTCAAGTTTTCTCCTTTTGAAGATGATGACTCTCATTGTGCTTCACTGGAGTCCCAGAACTTTAGAAATGTCTCTGTAACCTGTTCCAGGCTGATATAGTTCAATAACTCTTATTTCTCATCTCTGTTCACAGTTTCTTTTGATCAGTGCATAGTGTGCTGCATGGTGAGACCTAATTAGTCTAAATTAATATAATTCACATTGCTGAAGAGGTTTTATGTCAGTGATCTTGAGATTCAACAGGGCTAATAGTAATCAAGTCTGGTGTAATCAAGTGTGTCTAGTCTAACTGATCCCAGGGCTAGTTGGTGTTAAATAACTTTTTCCTTCAATGAATGAAGGAATGACTGTATTTTGTGTTAACTCAGGCAGTCTTTGTCATATACTAAATTTTGTTTTAAGATCTAAAACAATTAAGTGTGACAACATGCCAAAATAGAAATAAATTATGAAATGGAGCATTTTTAAAGGCACTGTCATGCCTGAGAATGGCAGGGTTTGTTTTCTGTGAATGTTTTGTCACAGAGAATAGTGGAAAAAAAAGTATGACAAATGTTTAGACCTGTTGTTGTTCTGTAAAAACTTGAATTTTTTGTCAAAAAAGAAAAAGCTGTCATGCGTGGCTGCATAGGCTAATTGTCAATTTAATTGTCCTGTGGACTCTTCTTTTGAATAACTTTATTGTTTTCATTCCAACTGACACCCAGTGATGATGTGCTGCAACCCATAACTTCAATGTTTTTGATAGACGTCAAGCATACTTTATTTCATGATTGCCAGAAGGATACTATTTAAACATTCTCATTCATATGTATGCAAAGCTTAACATAATAGACTAAGATTGTAAGACTGTGGGTCACATATTGATTTAAAAAAAAAATCACAGTAAAGCACTGCACCACAACATCCTATCATTTGTCAGTATGTGCATTTTTTTTTTTTTATTCAAATTGGTATAAGTGACTGGTATAATAATTGGTATCAATGACAAACACACTAACCCCTAACAAACAGCTGCCTCAGACCTAGAGCTGCTCACTAAAGCCTAATCAAAGTCAGCCAAATTACTGAACAGATGAGAAGAGTGTATGTGAGAATATGAATTGGCTATTGGACTGAGTATTGCTTCATTGTCAGAGACTCAGAGACACAAAAGACAGAGAAGCAAAAACACCACTGAAATAATTATCAAATACAAAATTTCTGCAAATTAATAGAAGAAGAGAAATTGAAAATTGCCTTTGGAGAAATACACACTGCAGCCTTTGGCCTGCACACACCCTGACTGTTTTCTCTCTCTCTCTCTCTCTCTCTCATATATATATATATATGAATGAGAGAGAGAGTCAAAAATCTGGACACACCTTTGAGTTTTTCTTTATTTTTATTAATTAAAAGACTATTCATGTTTTAAAGTAAATTATAAATTTAAATGCTGGATGCAGTATTTGAGCATAAGATCAAAATATACTACTTATACTGGTGTACTGATTTTATGTCACTTTAAATTAAAAATAATCAGTTAATGAAGCAAGTATAAATTTAGCTGGCCTATCCATATGACTACAGTAGACAGTGCAGATTGTTAATACATTACAGTGCTCTAACTTTATAACAATGAGCATAGCGTAAACAAACTGTTATAACGAGTGATAGGCTTTGATTTGTCTGTACTGAAAGAGGTTGAATAAACAAAGTATGGTCTAGGAATGTCCTCTGCCACCCAGGAAATTCTGCCTCACAGATCTGGGTGCAAACAGTCACTGACACAGACACACTCCTCTGCCACATAGAAGATTCTGCCTCACAGATATCCAGGTGCAAACAGTCACTGACACAGACACAACAGAGATGTTCAGAGATGTTTCTCAGTTTACTGTAGGACAAACATGAGTATATTCAAATTCACGAGTGTCTTGTAGCTATGTGATTGGATGATGATGATGATGATGATGATGATGATGATGATGATGATGATGATGTGATTGACAAAGCTAAGTTATCTATGTATGACAGGGTAACATCAACAGGTGATGAAGCATTACATTACTTTAGACTACACTACTTTATGAAAGAAGAGAGACATTATGTACCATGACATCACCCGTCAAGATCATAATCTTCTGAAAGCAGAAAGACATTACTGGTCAACATCACCTTCATTAAGCAGAGAACAGAATGTGTGAGTGAAGATAATTGTAGCAATCAGAACAGCCTGTTCCAGTTTCAAGCATGCCAAACATATATTTCTATCAGTGAGCCTTCCCAGCAGCAGCATTCTTCTCATGACTATGACTGACACACTGCTGCCTTCTGAGAGCTGCATTCCACAGTCCATAGCTGCCCAGAATACTGGTTGTACTTTTTAACATGAAAGGTTTAATAGTGCATTTAAATATTAAATTCTTTGGGCAGAGTCAATTACTGTAAGCAAACTGAATATTTTGTAGTTTATTTTTGGTTTAGAAATACACATTTGTTCATTTTTCCTGGAACACTCACACAAAATGTTTTGATGCATTGTGCAGTGTGTGGGTGGATATTAACCTGTATACGCTACTGAGACTGTCAAATAATACCAAGGAATGGCCTCTAGTGGATAAATTATTAACTGCATCTGAAACCAGAAGATGATGAGAACTAGTAGATAAAGTGTATGGAGTTCATTTTGGATCATCATTAGTGTTTCACCTGACTGTATGAATGAATTATCCTGTGTTGTGCTTCAGTGAATTGGTCTAAAAATTCTTGAAGTGATTCTTTATTTATAATATGATGCATGACACCATTTTAGCATCTTGGTGAATTATTTAGGGAATCTACATTTTAATACTGCTTCATCAGAAATGTATGATATTACTCTAAAATATTGCATTTACCCTTATACCAAATAATAGGGTGATTTCAGGTATATTGGGGCATCTTTCAGACTGATAAATCAACAGCTATGTTACTAATGTGTTGCAGTGGAAGTTTGATAATTTATTTTAAATGAGGCTTTAATTCATGTGACATAAACTGATAAAAAAAAAAGTTGATCCCAAAAATTTTAAGGTAGGAAAAAAATTACATATGTTTTTGCTATTTTTTCAATCATGGTTATACAGTAAAATTTCTTGTTATTACATAAAATTATGTATGTTTATAATTTAATCATTTCCAATAAATCCCAAGTGGCCAATTACATGGTTTGGTCTTAAGCAGGGGAACAAGGTAGACTAGGAAATAAAGAATGTTACTTAAGTCTATTACTTTTAGCACAGATTTTTACTTAGTGTGCCTACTATGTTCATATGTGTGTGTGATACTGAAAGGTGTTATCTTTCTGGGGTGTTTTTCTGATGTGATTTTAATTTCACTTACTTAATGTTTTAAATGTGTCATTAAGGATGAAAGTAAAGACCTTAGCCTATGTGGAAATATGTGTCCAAATCTCCACAGTCATTTAAAAAAAAAAGTTTTTAATCAACTTTGACAAAATGGAAAGCCATGCTTCTTTAGAATATAGTATAAACATTTTTCCTTCACATGTAGCTAGTCAGGTGGAATCACCATTGGTGATTCCACCTGACTAGCTACATGTGAAGGAAAAATGTTTATACTATATTCCATATAAAAATGTTTATACTATATATTATATTCCTGACAGTGGTTAGCACTGTCACCTCACAGCAAGAAGGTTCTGGGTTCGAGCCCTGGGGCCTTTCTTTGTGGAGTTTGCATGTTCTCTTCATGCCTGTGTGGGGTTCCTCTGGTTTCCACCTACAGTCTAAAGACATCAGATTAGTTCATTTGGCTACTCTAAATTGCCTGTAGGTGTGTATGTGACTGTGAATGGGTGCCTGTTTCTCTATGTTAACATAACCTGAGGATTTCAGCAACATCTGCCTTATTAATGGCATGAAAGCTAAGACAAGCTGGAAATATCTGAATTTACGCTATATCCTGTTCCATTAAAGGTCATAGGAAACGGTTTTCAATTTATGCACATTTGAAACTTTATGTTAAAAAACCCTCTGTAATTTTCTTCTGGTCCCAAGAAGTATTGTAAATAAGTAATAATTAAAATAAGTTAGTGCGGATCGCGGCAAATTTCTGTTCAGCGATTTTCGTGACCACTCGGCACATGACATCATTCAAGACAAACAAACTGCTTGAGTTGAGTCCACTTCCGTTTACTTGCCTTGCCATTTGGCTTGAGTGCAGACGTGCGTTCAGGAATTTCCAAAGAAAAACCATGCCTTATTGTTGTGCAGTGAACTGTAACAACTGGACCAGTTCAGGAAGAAGTTTTTACCTTTTTCCGAGAGAGGAGAAGAGGCGGAGAGAGTGGATTGGCTTTTTCCAGAAGAGGAGAAGAGGCGGAGTGAGTGGGTTGGCTTTTTCCAAAAGAGGAGAAGGGGCAGAGTGAGTGGGTTGGCGTTTTCCGAAAGAGGAGAAGAGGCGGAGTGAGTGGATTGTGCGCATGAAACAAAATGAAGCAGTCAAAGAAGAAATGGACCAGCAATGCTCAAGCAAAAAGGAGAAGACTGGAGGTAAACATTTTTACTTTTGCTTGCAATTGACAAGTCAAGAATCCTGAGGGATCCTGTACAATCATTGTGGAAATGAGAAAAAGGGATATTTCCTCGCTTAGAGTAGGCTATAAATAGTATAATGCCATGGATAGCAGGCTAATGTGGCCTACTGGCACACTGTCAAGTAATCGTTACCTATATCCACTAGGGAGAGTGGTTTAATTATTCTTCAAAAGGGCTCTTATTTAGTATTACGATGAAAGTAAGAATTTATCATAACTACCAGGATAAATCATTTGGGCTCGAGTCTTGTTGAGGTCCGGGGTCACCGCGATCAGAGTCAGCTGATTCCGAGGCCGCACGGTCAAACCAGTGAGCCACATTCACCGATTGCTTTACAACGGCCATAGGTTCATACATACTATTTGGTTTCACCTCTCGATATTCAATTTGGAGAGTTCCTACTTCAAAATCACTATCGCTTTCAGAAATTTTACACAACCTCTCACGACCAAAGTCCGTACACATGTGCTCGGTTTGCAAGTAAACACAGAACTGCTCCCAGTCTGTTTGACTTGAATGACGTCACGATGACTGTCCCCTGGCGGTGAAGGTGCACATGAGATGTAAACAAACCTTCGGAAATTGGGCAAAACAGTATATTTTAACCGTTTTATTCAATTTTAGGGTGCAAATTAGACACCAGGAAGATTGAATTCGCTTTTTGGGTCGTTCTTCTAGACAATAAAGTTGATATTCTATGTTTCACCTCCGACCATTGCCTATGACGTTTAAAGCAAAGAAAAAACTATTTTCCCAGCATAGTCTTCTATAATGTGCAGTTCAGTGTATACTTTTTAGCCATTTGCCTGCATTTCTTCACTGTCTCCCTCACTTGTCTGTGAAGATTCTCAATCATCCAGGTCATAGTAAACTGTGGGTGGTAGAAATGGGCAACTGGACTTGCTTGAAAATTCTTGAAAACGTTTCACCTCTCGTCCAAAAGGCTTCCTCAGTTCTGTCTGACTAATAGGGAGTATCAGATATTTATCTTCTCCTGGATCAGAATCAGAATCAGAATTCTGATGACCAGCTCATCTAAGGTGTCATTGAGGCATCATGTTGGTGTGGGTCACTGGAAGCTGGATGTGAACGGCAAGTCATTAGGGTGATCAAAGTATTTCCCGTTAGGGTGATCAATGGCAATCTGACTCCCTCTGTCCTCCTGTGAGTCACCGAAAACAGCTGGGTCCTGGCGTACACCCAGCCGTCTGGGAAGAGTGTCCAAGACCGCCTTGTAGATGTTTGACAAATGATGTTCAGTGATGGCCGTTCCAGGTTGACAAAAATGGCTTCTTTAACTCCTCGCTCATACCAACGATCCTCTCTGGCTAAAATGTGTACATTACAATCCTGAAATGAGTGTCCTTTGTTGTTAAGATGAATGTAGACAGCCGAGTCCTGGCCTGAGGAGCTGGCTCTCCTGTGTTGGGCCAAGCGCCTGTATGGACCCTTTTCACGTGACGTCACGACAAACGCGGCCGCCATTTTGGACATGTACTACCAGTAGTTTACCACAGCCAACATTGAGGAACGGCAGCAAAGAAAGTTTTTACTTTCAGCAAGACTTCCATCATGCCACTATATTGTTGTGCACCTGGATGTAGTAACCATCAACAAACAAGGCAAGGGTTATCATTTTATCGGATCCCGACGGAGAAGATGGATAGCGGCCATTAACAGATTGGCAGCCCTCGGCATACCAACGCTTGTGTAGTGACCACTTTGTTGGAGGTAAGACGAATAAAATTAGCCAGAAAAGGCATTACATTGCTGTTAACATTCTGTGGTGGCGAGTGTGTAACCAAATAGGTTAAAATAACCCATTGTAACCTCTTTGTTCTTCTGTAGTAGCTATTGTTGACTAGCTAATGTCAACAACATAGTAGCTAGTATGTTACTGTAACAATGTTTACGTTCAGTCATTTGGATGACTGTTAATACCTTTCAGTCTCAAGTTTTTCCTTTACTGTATTTACTAGTTTACTGTAATTATGATCCGGCAGCTATTTACACCGGATCCAGTATAAATAGCTGCCGGAGTCAATGTCCGAAGTTCCGGAGCGCACTCCGGCTTGCTCCCCCTCAAATTAAGCAGCGCGCTCCGGCTTGCTCCCCCTCAAATTAAGTAGCGCGCTCCGGCTTGCTCCGGAGCAAGCCAGAGCGCGCTGCTTAATTTGAGGGGGAGCAAGCCAGAGCGCGCTCCGGAACCTCGGCCGGAGCACTCCTGGAGCAAGCCAGAGCACACTCCGGAACCTCGGACGTTGGCGTGTATGTGTATGGCGATGGGTTTTTAACGACATAGGTATACAGATCATGTGGGCCGAAGTCAGGTAAAGACGAGGGCTTCGTGTACTTCCGTACATCAGTGAACAATCCTGGTGGAAGCAGGTAAACGTCGTTCTCTAAGCCTGCTAACCTCAATTTTTGCAAATACCTCTCCCTCTGCTCGCCCTATAAATGCCCTACGTCGCTGGATAGTGAAGGTGTTTTCTGCATCTCGCTCCTTTTTCTTTTATGTTTTTCGTTTGTCGCCTTCCTCGCATTCAAACTGATTCGAGCCGAAGTCCACTACATGTCCAAAATGGCGGTCGCGTTTACGAAGGTCACGTGACTGAAAAGGGTCTATAGCGGTTGTTTTGTCTCCCCAATATACGAATCCGTGCAATCATCACTGCACTGAATTGCATACACTACGTTGTCCTGTTTGTGTCTGGGTATTCTGTCCTTAGGGTGGACCAGTTTCTGCTTCAGGGTGTTACTGGGTCTGAAATGTACTGGAATATTGTGTTTGTAGAAGATCTTCCTGAGTTTCTCGGATAGACCAGAAATGTAGGGAATGACAATGTTCTTGCGTTTGTTCCTGTTATCATCCTTGTCAGTTATGTTCCTTTTTATGCTCTTTAGGAAAGCCCAGTTGGGATAACCACAATTCTGAAGTGCTTTCTTGATATGATTCTGCTCCTTCTCTTTTCCCTCTAATGTTGTAGGAATGTTCTGAGCCCTGTGTTGCAAGGTCCTAATGACCCCCAATTTATGTTCCAGTGGGTGGTGAGAGTCGAAAAGTAGGTACTGGTCTGTGTGTGTGGGTTTCCAGTAGACCTCGATACTAAGGCTTCTGTCTTGTCTAATGTGTACATCACAATCCAAGAAGGCTAGATTATTCTCACTGACATCCTCCCGAGTGAAGTTGATGTTGCTATCCACTGCACTGATGTGTTTCGAGAAAGCTTCCACCTCATGGATTTTGATTTTAACCCAGGTATCATCCACGTATCTAAACCAATGGCTGGGAGCAACTCCTGCAAAATTGGTCAAAGCTATATGTTCCACTTCCTCCATGTATAAATTGGCCACAATAGGGGACACTGGTGATCCCATGGCGCATCCATGCTTCTGTCTGTAGAAACTTTCATTAAACTGGAAATAAGTGGTAGTCAGGCAGAGGTCAAGCAGGGTGCAAATCTGATCCGTGGTGAGTTTTGTTCTATCCAGTAAGGAGCTATCCTGAAGGAGTCGTTTTCTTACAGATCCGACTGCTTCTGTGGTGGGAATGCAGGTGAACAGAGAAGTGACATCATAGGAAACCATGGTTTCATCTGCATCTAGTTTGAGGTCTGCAACTTTAGAAGCAAAATCTTGGGAATTTTTGACATGATATGGTGTATTACCAACTAGAGGAGCCAAGATGGTGCCTAGGTGTTTAGCAATGTTATATGTGACCGAGTTTATACTGCTGATAATAGGTCTGAGAGGAGCTCCTTCTTTGTGAATCTTGGGGAGTCCATATATGAGAGGCACGGCTTCCCCAGGGTACAATCTGTAGTAAAGAGATCAGTTGATGGCTTGGTCCTTTTCTAGTTGTTGCAAACAGCTAACAACTTTCCTTTTGTAACCACTTGTGGGGTCCCTCCTCAATGTTTCATAAGTGGCTGTATCACTGAGGAGACTGGTCATCCTGGAGTGGTAGTCCGCTGTGTTTAGCACCACTGTGCATCTCCCTTTGTCAGCAGGAAGGATGGTGATGTTCTGGTCTCTTTGAAGCACTGTAAGAGCCCTCCTTTCTTGGCTGGTGAGGTTGGAGGGGGGTGCTTTTGCACTGGATAAAGCAGCTGATATCTTCAGTCTAAGTTGTTCTGACTCCGTGTTGGTCAGGTTGTTGTTCCTGATGGCTGTCTCTGTGGCTGTGATGAGTTCTACTACCGGTATCCGCTCAGGTGAAACTGCAAAGTTAAGACCCTTGGATAAGACCTCTCTCTCTGGTTGGGTGAGTACCCTGTCGGATAAGTTCTTCACCCATTTCTCTTCTATGTCCGGTTGTGTAGCCTGGTCAGATTTCTTCCTTCAAGTCAGCCCTTCTGTCTTGCCGGAGGAGGTGGTTTTAGACAGCAATTTTTGAAATTTGCGCATCTGTCGTTCCTTACCTTTGGTGTGTTGTGAAAGCTGTGCCTTCTCAGTGAGATCAGAGACTCGTTCCAAAACTTCACTGGGAAGAAGGGCTGTCAACTCCTCAAACCTCAGTTTAGTCTTGTTCTGGAGAGCATCGATGGTGAAATGTACTTGTCTCACTCTCTCATTGAGAAGCTGCTTCTGGGCTTTCTGCAGGATTGTCTCAGCTCTGTGTCCTTTAACCGTTGAAAATAGGCGTAGGCTGGTGGGGATAATGTTGGATTGTCGGCATCTCAGGTTAAAACGCAGGTGGTTTCTGTAGTCTGCCAGTTTTCTGGAGCACTTCTCATACTCCCACACCAGTCGAAGGGTTCTCATCCCAAAATGCGTGGAAACATGTCTGTGAAGATTCTCAATCATCCAGGTCATAGTAAGCTGTGGGTGGTAGAAATGGGCAACTGGACTTGCTTGAAAATTATTGAAAACATTTCACCTCTCATCCAAAAGGCTTCCTCAGTTCTGTCTGACTAATAGGGAGTATCAGATATTTATCTTCTCCTGGATCAGAATCAGAATCAGAATTCTGATGACCAGCTCATCTAAGGTGTCATTGAGGCATCATGTTGGTGTGGGTCACTGGAGGCTGGGTGTGAACGGCAAGTCATTAGGGTGATCAAAGGATTGCCCGTTAGGGTGATCAATGGCAATCTGACTCCCTCTGTCCTCCTGTGAGTCACCAAAAACAGCTGGGTCCTGGCATACACCCAGCCATCTGGGAAGAGTGTCCAAGACCGCCTTGTAGATGTTTGACAAATGATGTTCAGTGATGGCCATTCCAGGTTGACAAAAATGGCTTCTTTAACTCCTCGCTCATACCAACGATCCTCTCTGGCTAAAATGCATACGTTACAATCCTGAAATGAGTGTCCTTTGTTGTTAAGATGAATGTAGACAGCCGAGTCCTGGCCTGCACCCTGCTTGACCTCTGCCTGACTACCACTTATTTCCAGTTTAATGAAAGTTTCTACAGACAGAAGCATGGATGCGCCATGGGATCACCAGTGTCCCCTATTGTGGCCAATTTATACATGGAGGAAGTGGAACATATAGCTTTGACCACTTTTGCAGGAGTTGCTCCCAGCCATTGGTTTAGATACATGGATGATACCTGGGTTAAAATCAAAATCCATGAGGTGGAAGCTTTCTCGAAACACATCAATGCAGTGGATAGCAACATCAACTTCACTCGGGAGGATGTCAGTGGGAATAATCTAGCCTTCTTGGATTGTGATGTACACATTAGACAAGACAGAAGCCTTAGTATCGAGGTCTACCGGAAACCCACACACACAGACCAGTACCTACTTTTCGACTCTCACCACCCACTGGAACATAAATTGGGGGTCATTAGGACCTTGCAACACAGGGCTCAGAACATTCCTACAACATTAGAGGGAAAAGAGAAGGAGCAGAATCATATCAAGAAAGCACTTCAGAATTGTGGTTATCCCAACTGGGCTTTCCTAAAGAGCATAAAAAGGAACATAACTGACAAGGATGATAACAGGAACAAACGCAAGAACATTGTCATTCCCTACATTTCTGGTCTATCCGAGAAACTCAGGAGGATCTTCTACAAACACAATATTCCAGTACATTTCAGACCCAGTAACACCCTGAAGCAGAAACTGGTCCACACTAAGGACAGAATACCCAGACACAAACAGGACAACGTAGTGTATGCAATTCAGTGCAGTGATGATTGCACGGATTCGTATATTGGGGAGACGAAACAACCGCTATACAGGCGCTTGGCCCAACACAGGAGAGCCAGCTCCTCAGGCCAGGACTCGGCTGTCTACATTCATCTTAACAACAAAGGACACTCATTTCAGGATTGTAACGTACGCATTTTAGCCAGAGAGGATCGTTGGTATGAGCGAGGAGTTAAAGAAGCCATTTTTGTCAACCTGGAATGGCCATCACTGAACAGAGGTGGGGGTCTAAGACATCATTTGTCAAACATCTACAATGCGGTCTTGGACACTCTTCCCAGACGGCTGGGTGTACGCCAGGACCCAGCTGTTTTCGGTGACTCACAGGAGGACAGAGGGAGTCAGATTGCCATTGATCACCCTAACGGGCAATCCTTTGATCACCCTAATGACTTGCCGTTCACACCCAGCCTCCAGTGACCCACACCAACATGATGCCTCAATGACACCTTAGATGAGCTGGTCATCAGAATTCTGATTCTGATCCAGGAGAAGATAAATATCTGATACTCCCTATTAGTCAGACAGAACTGAGGAAGCCTTTTGGACGAGAGGTGAAACGTTTTCAAGAATTTTCAAGCAAGTCCAGTTGCCCATTTCTACCACCCACAGTTGTCTCCCTCACTGCCTTATGCGCTGCCCCAACTATTCTACATCTCCACAATGGCAAGTATGATAGTCTAATGTCTGTGAAGGTTCTCAGTCATCCAGGTCATAGTAAACCGTGGTTAGTAAAGAAGGCAACTGGACTTGCTTGAAATTCTTGAAGACGTTTCACCTCTCATCCAAAAGGCTTCTTCAGTTCAGTTGAAAACTGAAGAAGCCTTTCAGATGAGAGGTGAAATGTCTTCAAGAAATTCAAGCAAGTCCACTTGCCTTCTTTACCAACCACAGTAATAGTCTAATATATATAACCCATACTATATGAAAAATCTTTAATTGATAATAATTAATACTGTATTAAAAAATGAATAGTCTCAGTTTATGACCCTTCAGAGGCTCCCAAAATACCTGTGACCCAGAAAAACAAATTATTTAAAGCATACATTTAAAAATACAAGTATAGAACTGTGGAATTCTATCCCCCAAGGCATACAGAACTTGGACTCAATTAAACATTTAAGAGACATCTAAATGATATACATTTCTAAATTTAAAAATTAATTAGTTCCTTATAACTACTAGTACATATATTTTTAGAGTCACATATCTATAGTTACTAGTATATATATATATAAGAGTCACCTATACCTATACTTATTAGTGCATATATTTTAATAAAGTCACTATTGAATCATTTGATATCATATCTAATATTGTAAACAATTGTAATTTATTTTATTCATTATAATTCTGTTTTATTTTGTATCAGGGTGCCTGGGAGAATAGCTATGCTGAAGTGTGTATCCTGTATAAATAAAGCTTATATAATTATGGTGGATATTGAGTTTGGGACCTAAAGGTTAGAGAAGCAGCTTTGGGACCAAATGGTCACTGGTTCGATTTCCAGGAGAAATGGCTGAAGTGCCCTTGAGCAAGGCACCTAACCCCCAACTGTTCCCCCGGCTGTACTGGGTATGTTGTACAGTGGTGCTTGAAAGTTTGTGAACCCTTTAGAATTTTCTATATTTCTGCATAAATATGACCTAAAACATCATCAGATTTTCACACAAGTCCTAAAAGTAGATAAACAGAACCCAGTTAAACAAATGAGACAAAAATATTATACTTGGTCATTTATTTATTGAGGAAAATGATCCGATATTACATATCTATGAGTGGCAAAAGTATGTGAACCTTTGCTTTCAGTATCTGGTGTGACCCCCTTGTGCAGCAATAACTGCAACTAAACATTTGCGGTAACTGTTGATCAGTCCTGCACACTGGCTTGGAGGAATTTTAGCCCATTCCTCCGTACAGAACAGCTTCAACTCTGGGATGTTGGTGGGTTTCCTCATATGAACTGATTGCTTCAGGTCCTTCCACAACATTTCGATTGGATTAAGGTCAGGACTTTGACTTGGCCATTCCAAAACATTAACTTTATTCTTCTTTAACCATTCTTTGGTAGAACGACTTGTGTGCTTAGGGTCATTGTCTTGCTGCATGACCCACCTTCTCTTGAGATTCAGTTCATGGACAGATGTCCTGACATTTTCCTTTAGAATTCGCTGGTATAATTCAGAATTCATTGTTCCATCAATGATGGCAAGCCGTCCTGGCCCAGATGCAGCAAAACAGGCCCAAACCATGATACTACCACCACCATGTTTCACAGAGGGGATAAGGTTCTTATGCTGGAATGCAGTGTTTTCCTTTCTCCAAACATAACGCTTCACATTTAAACCAAAAGTTCTATTTTGGTCTCCTCTGTCCACAAAACATTTTTCCAATAGCGTTCTGGTTTGTCCACGTGCTCTTTAGCAAACTGCAGATGAGCAGCAATGTTCTTTTTGGAGAGCAGTGGCTTTCTCCTTGCAACCCTGCCATGCACACCACTGTTGTTCAGTGTTCTCCTGGTGGTGGACTCATGAACATGAACATTAGTCAATGTGAGAGAGGCCTTCAGTTGCTTAGAAGTTACCCCGGGGTCCTTTGTGACCTCGCCAACTATTACACGCCTTACTCTTTGTTGGTCGACCACTCCTGGGGAGGGTAACAATGGACTTGAATTTCCTCCATTTGTACACAGTCTGTCTGACTGTGGATTGGTGGAGTCCAAACTCTTTAGAGATGGTTTTGTAACCTTTTCCAGCTTGATGAGCATCAACAATGCTTTTTCTGAGGTCCTCAGAAATCTCCTTTGTTTGTGCCATGATACACTTCCACAAACATGTGTTGTGAAGATCAGACTTTGATAGATCCCTGTTCTTTAAATAAAACAGGGTGCCCACTCACACCTGATTGTCATCCCATTGATTGAAAACACCTGACTCTAATTTCACCTTCAAGTTAACTGTTAATCCTAGAGGTTCACATACTTTTGCCACTCACAGATATGTAATATCGGATCATTTTCCTCAATAAATAAATGACCAAGTATAATATTTTTGTCTCATTTGTTTAACTGGGTTCTGTTTATCTACTTTTAGGACTTGTGTGAAAATCTGATGATGTTTTAGGTCATATTTATGCAGAAATATGGAAAATTCTAAAGGGTTCACAAACATTCAAGCACCACTGTACGTCACTCTGGATAAGAGGAATGGCTAAATGCCATTAATGTAACATTACCCTACACTTCTGATTCAGAACCTATGAAGAAGGGACCTCTGGTGGGTAAATTGGGAACTGCATGTGGACGTCAATAAAAGTCAGAAAACAGCACCTAGTAGATTAATCAGAAAATGTAATGACTCCCAGCCTCTTTCCATCCCAGTTTCTTCATTAGCTAATCACATTAAAGTATGAATGTATTATTCTCTGTTGGGAATTAGTCCAATGTTTCTAATTTCCAATTTACCATTTTATCATCTATTCATATCTAATATTAACATAGTAACAGCTTTATTAAATATGTATTACTTTAGTTTTAAATAAACAATTGTGTTGATTCACTTAGACCGTTTATGCATAGTGTTCACAATTATGGACAGTCAATTTAAAGCTGTTTTTAGTAAAACATAAGTTAAAAATCACCTCCAAATCTCTTACTGTATTTTAGCATAAGCCATGATCCTGATTTCTGCTGCTCTCTGGATGGTTTGCCATTCTCAGTCCACCAGAATCTAGTTATTAATTAGTTATTTTTATAAAGATTTTTTAAAATTATTAAACATATATTAATTTCAGGTATAATTTTATTCTATTTATTATTTTATTAATACACATTGACAATCTAGTTACTGTACTTTTTAATATAATGGGAAAGTTTATTGTCCAAGGTCCTTCTACACATTTCTAATAATGGTTAGATGTTACATGACACATTACAGTCTCCACTAACTTGTCCACGTTTGGAGAAGTTAATTTACTGAGATTTGTGATTATTTAACAATCCAGCTCCACCATTTCCATTCCTCCTGTCTTAGGGTTACTGCATCAAAAAACCTTCAAAACAATGACTGTAAATTAAGTTAAATTTTTCTTGTATTTCCTGTGGATGCCTTTTGCTGACATTTTGAGTTCCATGATTTCTTTTGAGTTCTCCTGATTTTTGCACACAGCTTAGTCCATGACTTTTCTTGGAAAAACACATTCCATATTATTGTATGTCATTATAACCATTCATGTCATTTGCAGTAGTTTTGAGCCTGAGATACTGCTCTACAAAATAATAAGTTTAAAACAATATTATAAATAAAATGTCATAAAATATATGTGTATAGCAGACAACTTTGCTGCTAATTTAATATTGTATATTAGTTTCTCTTTTAAAATAGTCAGCAACAAAAACAAAAAAAAAATCCACAAGTGAATCAAAATATATTTGATTACCATAAAGGCCATACATTTTTGGTTTATGTTCATAAGACATTATAATAACAGACACCACAATATTATAATCCTAAGCAGTGTTGAAGCTTCTTGGTGTGATTCTAAAATTGTGCTAAAAAGAAAAATGCTGAATGCTAAAAAACTGATTGTAGAATTGCAGAAATGAAATGTCAGTGCCACAGAAATGTCAATAAGAAATCTAGCCAGCCTCAAACAAAAATAATTCTAAGCATGTGTCAACATTAAAACAATTATTTTTAATACCAGTATACAGAAGTGTCATAATTTCATTCACACTTGTGCTGTTTGATTCTGATGCTCATATCAGTTATCACACCGAGGATTTCCTGCAGTACTTTCCTTCAATATCAGCATTGTAATGAGTGAACTATTTATAGCAGACCTAATATGCACCTGGATATTTATATTAAAAATATAAATTACATTAGGCCTACAGTCTTTAAGCTCCTCACTAAATGACAGTGATTGTTTGCCGCAAACCTGCACAACAAAGCAAACGGCTTCTCATACTGATTAATGCAATTCCATGCCTTACAAATCGAGCAAATAATTTGGCAGCCTGTAATCGAAAAAATGGCAATAAAAGGTCAAATGGAAGAAACAAAGTCTACTTACTGTCATAATGTACAATGCAGTCATATAATGAGTCATGCAGTAAATCGTAACCTAACATGCTTTTCAATATTTCCAACATGCATTCAGTACCTGAGCCAGTGAAATTACCAAGAAATCTAAAAGCTTACTAGTGTGCTTCAAACCACAGTACATTGGCTGATAATGTACACTGCTTTAAATGTGATTAAATAAAAAAAGAAAAACTCTTAATCCTGCATCATTAAAAAAGACTTGCAAGCAAAATAAAAAATGAAAACACAAAAATGGTAGTCAAAAAAAAGCTAAAATGAAGTACACTTAACATTACATGACTCTGTAGTTACAGCACAAAATAAAAATAGCAGTAATTATTTTATTCTTACAAGTCCCCACTAAGCTATACCGTCATGCCCCACACAACAAACACATCTGAGCTAGCATATGTAGTATAGCTGTTGGTTTCTCCCTCTCTCTCTCTCCCTCTCTTTTTTGGTATAAATGATTTAATATGTACAGAGGATTGTAATAAAAAAAATTCAAACTGAATCATGAAAATGCATAATTTCTTTCGCTCTCATTAGAATACTAAGAATACTGGTCAGCCTAAGGCTAGTATCACAGTGTTCATGATATAATTTGCTAAATTTTATTTAGCAAACCCAGCAAACAGCTCTTTTCTGAGTCTCATCATTTACTTTGAACATCAAAAACATACTACCAGAGCTTGTTTAAAAAAAAAAGTCCCCGCTGAAAAAGCTGATCTTTAATGCTAGTGCTTAGGACAGATTTAGGCACTGGAATCCTCTTTGAGGCGCTGACTCCGAGCCTTATACACTTCAATCAGGAGGTCTTTGACATACTGGATCTCTCTCTCTACAGATTCGGCTTTGTCTCGCAGCTCCCTGTTTCTCCCTTCCAATCCATGAAGTTCTTCCTCCAAGCAGTCCTGCTCCGCCCTCTTCCGCTGTCGATACCTGGTTAATATGTTCAGATCAGATCAGAGTTACTTAGCTATTCTTGTCTGTGTGAGGACAATGCATACACAAAATTTGGCAAACTAGACCTCAAAGGATGTTGTTACATTCTTTAAAAAAAGTGTCTTCATTAAGCAAAAATATTTAACCTCACTTGTCAATGAAAGTTCTTGAATTCAGTAGCTACCTATTGTCACAATGAAACAATACCTGAGATGGAATCAACTGAACACAGACTTGTATTTGAACTACAAGGTGTCATGCAATAGGTGTCATGAAATGTTTTGGTATTTCAGTTGATTAAAATAAGCTTTATTCCATCCTGCTAATGTGGTAAAGAACATTGCCACAATACCTGTAAGCAGCTGTCTTGTTCTGGTCTCTTTTCTTCTGCTTGCGCTCTCCATGACTCCTTTCCAGGCAACTTACTTTGACCTCTGGCTTGAACATACACAGGTTTTCTCTTAGCCTTTGCATTGATTTCTGTGCTGGGAACTCCAAAGAAGATCCAACACTGTCTCCGGACAGACATTCAAAGCTTTGATCTACAAGGCATTCATGGCTTGAGTAACCACTATTCAAAGACTCGACAGCCCCAGACCGGACTGACTGATCTACCTCATTCATAAAGCCATGATATGGTTCTAAATTGGCAGTAATCTGACTAAAGTAACACTCCGCTACTTCTGGGTGTTTAAATGCAGGACTACTTCCATTTTCACTGCAGTGCATTACTGGCATCGCAACTGATTCATGACCATGATTGAGCATCTTCATTCCAGGAACTTGACCTTCCCTCCTGTGGTGGGCATCTAGTGGTGCACCAGCATCAAAACTTTTCACCATCTCTGTTCTGTAAAAAACATCTTCAGTGAAACATCTCTTTTCTTCTTCCTTTAGCAATATGGCACATTCTCTCACCTTTTTCGCACCGATATGGTTCTTCCCAAAAATCTTGTCAACAGCACACTGGTCTAAAGACATCTCTGCATAACCTGAATGAGTCCCTTTGAAAGTCCATGTCTCTTTCTCAAAAACCTCCACATCTTTGCAACCATTCGATGCTATCCTTTGGCTAGTGGAGTGGGTCCGAACATAGCTGTAAGGAGCAGGTCTGGATGTTTTAGATCTTCCAACAGAGCTGCCACAAAACCCTCTTAGGTCAAGCTCACCTGTTGCAAGTGTAACAAGCCTGGGGTTCGATTCGGACTGGTTCACACTGTATGAAGTACAGGGTAACTGGTAATATGATGGGGCAGACATTGCTTGGTAGCCTTTATCACATTTCTGCCACTTCTCTCCTTTCATGGGCGTTGATTCAAATAGGTAATAATCCTCGAGTTGAGCAAGTTCTTCTTTTAGGAGGGAGGTCATAACCTCCAAATCTGAGGGCACCTGGACATCATGTTCCAAAGGGGAAGGTGGAATCGATGAACCAGGAGACGATTCAGTTGATGCTGAAAGCGGGTAGGTGTCAAAATGTTCTGTCATCCAATCTGAAAATTATGAACATGAAATAACAGTAAATTATAAATTACAACAAAAGATTATAAAATAGAAAATTGTCCTTGTCACGAGTAGCGCAATTTTTAAGTCTATTCATTTTGACTTACTATAACTAAACAAACCTACGCCATCATTTCCATCCAGCCCTAGCATTTCTAGCATAACACACAATATGAAATAAAGTCATTAGCTTTACTTACGGTACGCCATTAACACATATACTGCAGTGCGGTGTCCACCGACTATCAGGTAAAATAAAAAACTATCTCTCTGCTTACCACTGTACGTCCGTACGTCTGTGTAGACTCCTCCCCTCTTTTCTGGTATTGGCTGTCATTAGCCAGTGGGAAAGAGAGAATTCGGAGGTCGGCTTTGCAAATGAAGGGAATTTTGTAGAAAAGGATCTATGCTGCCACAATGTTCTCTGATTTGCTTGAAGTACTCAATGGTGTACTCAAATGTGTCAGAATTGAAGGAGTGCTTCACACAGTGCAAAGGCAAGAATAAGTGATACCTATAAAAGACAGAGATTTTTAAAAACAAAAAAAAACACACCAATTGTGTGTGTGTGTGTGTGTGTGTGTGTGTGTGTGTGTGTGTTAATCAAACCGTTGAATTACATGGTTATTATATTGGGTTCTGCTGTATTCTTTTCAAATCCATCCCATAGCAAATAGGATGCTTTGCTTGCTGACTTGTATTTGAATTATTCAGTTTCATCAGTACTTTGCTTCAATATATATATATATATATATATATATATATATATATATATATATATATATATTACATTCAGAAAGAGTTTATAAGCAGTTTTATAATATTAAGATGAGTATTAGAACAGGTTTATTCAAGTCAAAGTAATTGATCTGTATTTACACACAAAATGTTACAGAATGTAAATTTAATGCCTTTTTTTTCGGGGGGGGGGAGAGCAAAAAAAAATCCAGCATGGATTATATAGTGAATAACTAAATCCTGTGGTTTATTTATTGTCATATATTTATAACTCATATATCCTTGGATGATTGAATGAACAGCTCATCTGTGTTCATCAAAAGAGCAGTCACGTGGTTACTGAACCGTTAGCTTTCATCCTCAGTGTAATGATATTAATGGCATTAAACAGGACAGGAGAAGAATTAAAGAACAGAACAGCTGTTGAGTAAACACACACTGAAAACATTTGCAGACATGTGATCTTTATCAGAAGGTGTGATATCTGTATAATAATATTATCTGTGATTGTTTGTGGTGATGATTCTCCAGAGCAAAGGATAAACCTTTGAAGAAAGCGACTTACCGAAATGTTTAAACTTTGTAGACTGGGGGCAAACTCCAGCCAAAACAAGATCACACAACAAAGTTTTTACGTTGATCTACATGTAAAAATAAGACAAATCGTACGCAAAAACACAGCGCAACGCAAAACAAAGTGACGCATCCACCTAGACTTAGACCTCGGGCGTTTTCTATCTTTCATAACAGTCTGCTCTAATAATAAATAAAACAAAGTGTCCACTTACTCCATGATGTTGCTGTGGGCTGAAGTGCGCTGTGTCCACGCGGTTTAACTCCTGCACAGGAAGAAAAAATTAATAAAGCATCGCTTCTATCTTGATCAAACCATATGATGCTGAAGATGATCTACTGAGGAAGAAAAAAAAAACCTTTCTAAAACTTTTGGCCACCGTGAAGCACAACGCCTATCTAAACACAGCCTTATCACAGCCACTCATATCAATCCGCCTCTTTCTGAACTGGGAGAAACGTCAACTGACCCGTTATAAACACTCCATTAGGTTATAACGCGTCATTAACTGATCGAGCTATTTATATCCTCATATCTGAAGGTTATGTCAGGAAAAGAAATGTCAGCTTAAAAGAGATGCAGTTCTTGCGAATGTTTAAAAAGTGGACTAATTTGCACACAAGTAGGTAAACAAGTGTAATTGCAGATGAGATCAATGTCCCAGTCCGTGTAAAAGTGTGAGACAGAGAGGACTAGTTAATGAGCGGCTGTGAGTGAGGAAGGACACCGGAGCTGTACAGTTTGGAGCGGGAGCCGGTTGCACGAGTGTTGCATCAGATCTGCTGCTGGAGTTTTGCCTGGTGTTCAAACTCTGCTGGCACTCACTCTGCTTGTCCATAACCTACGCTTCCGTGTTGAGAAGTTTCGCTCCTATAGTAGATTGTTTGGGAAGAGAAAATCACCCTCGGAAAAAAAAAGTAGTTTTTGTTTTGGAAATGTATTTACTTTCATTCCCCGATGTGACAATCCGTCTCAGGAAGTGTAGCCTGAGGTGTTGGAGCTCAATGTGTGTGAAAGCCTCAAACCCTCACAGATAGGCTGTGATCTGCTTAAAAGACGGACACCTACAGGACCTTGAGCCTCTATAGTGTTTATAAGCCTCTACAGTGTTTACACTGAGCCTCTAATAGTGTTTATAAGCCTCTATAGTGTCTACACTGAGCCTCTATAGTGTATAATAGTGTATAGTCCAAAATCACACTGAAATCTGATCTGACTGAAAACATGATAGGCACAGAAGCAATTCCAGTCTTATTTATTTACTTACTTACGTACATGTTACATGAGTGTAATTGTTTTATGATTGTTGTTGTTATATATTTTATTTAATGCCTTATTTTGCAACTTTTTAATTTAAGTACTTGTTTATTTTTATTTATTAACTTTGATTTGATTCCTTTCGTAAACACCTTAGAATTCTATTGGGAATTAAAGATGTGATGTAACAACAATATAATAATAATAATAATAATAATAATAAATTATTATTATCATTATTATTCAGCATACATAGCAAATAATAAGGCACTACTACTACTACTGCTAATAATAATAATAATAATAATAATAATAATAATAATAATAATTATTATTATTATTATTATTAAGACATTTGTTAATTATAATTTTAATATGATATTATCCTCTTATCATATTAAATCAGTTTTAGCACAGCAAGTCTGACCCTACATTTCATCTAATCATTCTTTATGAATTAATAAAATTTAATTTTAACATTTCAACCATATAAGGATGGAGTAATTAGGCACGTCATTATTCTTTACTCTTCTCTATTCAGTAAAATACACATATCACCAATACTGATGAATACAACACTGATAAATTGTATAGTTGATAGTTCTTTCATACATCATGCATTGCTAGTACATTGATTTATAAACCAGTTCTCATTATGCATTAGCTAAAATGAAGCTAAAAAGGGATTAATTAAACACCAAAATCATATAAATATCTAATGGGCACACACACACTATATATCACACACACAAACACATATACATACATACATACATACATATACATACATACATACATTATATATATATATATATATATATATATATATATATATATATATATATATATAAACTGAGAGTTGTCTCAAGTAGCTGATCTGTGATATGCAAGAGAGCACACCGCTGGTTTGCTAGTACATTGATAAAGGTTACACCATAATTTCATCACCAGCTCCCAAAGAATCATGCTGCCATTAATGTTTTATATGCAACTCAGAGTAACATTACACATGCATGTGTGGGTTGTAAGAATCCATTGTTCCTTTAGTAGCAAAAGCAAATTACCTGTTATGTGTTATATTTAATTAGACATAATTAGATGTAAAAATATGTAATCTGTGTGTGTGTGTACACACACATACACACACACACACATTATTTATATATATATATATATATATATATATATATACACACACACACACACATATACACATTATATATATATATATATATATATATATATATATATATATATATATATATACATACACACACACACACATATACACATACATACACACACACATATATATATATATATATATATATATATATATATATATATATATATATATATATATATATATATATAAACCATGAAATCATAATTTCATAATTGCCCTTTTAAAATGCATCACGTGAGAGAATATGTTAAGGTGACTATTTTTATAATGCTTTCAGCTGAATTGTGGTGTGAAATCACACTAAAGATTAGTCTGTTATTCGTGTTTCAGCAGTTGACTCTGTAAATGAAAGTTATTCATAAACAAAGCAGCAGCTTATTTCAGTCAGTAGCCTTTTCTTTAACACATATGGGACTTTTAAATGGGTACTCAGTAGTCCGGTAGTCAGAAAACTCTGAAAATGTTAGTTTGTTCAGTGTGATAAATAACCTTTGTTATGTTGTTTGTATGCTGCAATAACCTTTTGCTGTAAAATGCTGGAATCAAATTAAGGATGATGTATGGACAACACAGCAATGAATCATTCAAAATTTACTGCAATGAGCAGGAAAGAAAAAACGAAAAGAAAAATTCACTCTTTTTCATATGTCATATTATTATTATTATTATTATTATTATTACAAAAAAGGGCATTTACATAAGTACTTTGAATATACCTTTTTAATTATGCATTTAAATGAACATTTAAAAATCATTTCACTTTTTATTTTGATTTGGTTAGAAGGACATCATTTATTTATAATATAATATGTAAAGGATATTACACGGTTGCGCAAAAATATGAAGTTTATCTTCGAGTGGTGAAGAATATCTTCAACACGAGAAGATAAACTTCATATGTTTGCACCACCGTGTATTGTTCTTTATATGGACACAGCCACAAAAAATGCAAGTTAATCAAAAGAATTTTAATTTTGAACCGGTCCACCATTTTGACAACATCTAGTTAGTAGGAAAACACTGGGAGTGACGTCATAAGAGTGAAATATCAGGAAATATATCACTCAGATCTGTGATGTACTTCATATGAAAAATGTGAGTTTTTCAACATGAGAAGACCAACTTCATAACTTCAAGCCAACATGTGATTTTTCTTTTTATTATATCAACACATTCACAAACAAAACGTACCCAAATTTATAAAAACAATTCATCAATTTCCTCACAAGTGACATATAGAGATTTATGTCACGGTTCTGAATCTCCATGTCCCGGATGGCACTCATATGAAAAATATGAGTGGTCTATTTCCCAGTAAAACACTTGTATCTATATAATATAATACAATATAATACAGGGTTACCCATAAGTCCAGGGTTAATGTGTATTTTTACATTTTTACAGCTCAGGAAGTATCTGAGCAAGGAAGAACAAATCCAAGTTATTCTACGAATAGGAAATCAAAGTAAAAGAGAGCATAATGAGAAAGTTCTGTAAAGAAGCTTTTGTTTAGCCTTTTTAAATGAAGTTTTATTGTATGGTGCTGGACTTAATTTGTGCACTATGTAGTGTATTAACAGCAATCATAATAATTATCCAAATTCCACAAATTTACAGAAACAAAATTACACACACTTTTAAAGAACTGGTGAATCTAAATTGTCCCCTAGGTGTGACTATTGTGTGAATATATGTGTATGATAAAGATGAATGAACTTGAAAGTGTCACATGACCTACAATACCTTGCAAATGGTATACACACAATGTTAACAAAATTGTTGAAATGTGTGGGCAATATGGGAAGCAGAAAATTATTTACTTGCACTTTTGATTTTTTTATCAAGCTATTTAAAAAACAGAAGAAAGAAAGATTCACCAGTGTTTGTGATTTAAATATAGGCACCTACCTAAATAACAGAAATTTGAACTGATTTAATAGTTTTCTTTTGTATTTGTATTATCTTTTAGCATTTTCAATTTTTATTCTTTGTCTATGTTCTTTTTCCAGTATTAGAGAGTTTTTCAGATAGAGAATAAAAATCCATACTGCCTAACCAGCTGTAAAAAGAACTACATTTCTAGTCTCTCTAGAAAACATGAAATTTTAAATCCATTTTATCTTCAATATGAAATGCTCTATCACCTGCTCAATCTCCAAAGTTGGTGGAATAAATTAGCAAGAGCTTTATGCTTCAGAAGTCATACAGCCTGCAGATGTCTGCATCTGGGTTTGAGAAAGTTCACACATCCTGAGAGGTGAAACTTAAAAAATGGCCAAATTAGTGAGCTTCTGAGGGATGTTATATCAATGGATTTCTCTTCTGTGGTCATGACCCAACTTCTCTGATCCTGCAGGGAGAAAGTTGAACAATTATTTTTGTTTTTCTAACATTAAAAGTGTACAACAGTGAATGTGGAGATGTCGAGTTAGGTGATGCACTCAGGTGCATTTCAAGACATCACCATCCCTAATGCAGTACATTGAAGAGAGTGTTAACTCTCTTCATGATGGTGTGCAATTCCTGACACTACAAGTCATTTTAAAATGCAGTGTCAGATAATGTCTGTAAATCAAGATCACTATCATTACATTCCTTTCTAGGTCATCGTCTTACTCCAAAATGCACAGCATCATAATAAATGTGTTTTATAATCACTATGCATTTCACATGCACTTTATCCCTATAAAGTTGTTAATATTTTAGCAGCACCAAAGTCCAAATCTAGTGCTCCATAAAATAACCAAAAGTTGTATGAAGATAACCTCTCTTCTCTTTCAAAGAGAGAATGAGAGAAAGAGAGAGATGTAAAAACAGCCAGTAATCACATGAAGCATTCTTGGGTGACATTATAATATTTTTTTTTTTGAATGATGCAATATACTTTTAATGATGTAAACTGTAATACAAGGTAGATGCACCTTTGACCAGATGCCTGTTAATGTTAAACCTTATGATAGCATAAAAAAAAACCTAATCATCATCAATCCAACACTAAATGAATCAGTGCGTATCATTCTTGGATTTGTTTTTGTCAGTAAGCTTTTTTTCTTCACTGCCATACCATCTTCAGTTTTCCATTTCCTCAAGACACGGCACTGTGAATTTTCTACATTGGACCTTGCAGTAGTTTGTCAAAGTTTGTTTTCTCACTGCATCTTCCATTCCCAAAATGTAAAATAATTAGCCTGATTAGACTATCATGCTGGTTCCACTCCAGGTTTCTTCCTCATGTCATCTCTTGGAGGTTTTTTTTTTTTTTTTTTTTGCCTCTGGCTTGCTCATTAGGGATCTAAATCTGCATCCAGATTTCTGTGCTTTATGGCAATGTCTATTGTTAAAAATGCGATCCAAATAAATTTGAATTTAATTAATTTTCAATTATTTTTATCTGGAACTAGACAGGAACTAGATATATACAGTGTACACTTTTTGGCAGGACAAAGCTTAACAATTTTATCCAGTTCTTGACACTGTCATTGTATATCAGTATAAATCTCAGACATGGAACTCAATATGCAAAGATAATTTCTGATTTGGTGTATATTGAGGATAGTAATTCATTGTCTGCGTTTGATGTATGAAAGTAATTTACTCATCCGAAGAATATTTTGAATGATGTGCATTTTTTTTCTGTGCAAATGAAGCCAAATCCAGCTAGTTTTGATCACTGTCTAGTTGACTGTCCTTTAAAATGATTGCTAGTTGACAATTCTAAGCTGGTCAGCTAGTTAGTATATAAGATTTCAAAGACAGTTGATATTGATATTGTGGGGTCGGTTGTAGCAGTGTTGCCAAATATAAGTATTTTAGATATTTAACAAAACAACAATGAATTAAACTTATTTGAAGAATGCTTTTCATCCTTCCTGTGACACAAGGATGAAGCTTAAAGACTGAAGCACATCAACTGTTATTTATGTTACTGACATATTGGTGCGTCATGTGGAACCCAACTGACCCTACTCTTACCTACTAAGCACCACAGTATCTATAGCATAGTCAGCGTTTACCCCTTGTGTGCTTTACTGCTCTTAAAGTGCATAAAGCCTTCACCGTTGTTTGTATTTATGATGTTCACTTCCATCAGGCTCCAGGAAGTTGAACACTGTATCATGTAGGGGCAGTGACCTCATCCCCACTACATGGATATTATTTACCCTACACTTGCACTGAGTGGATTCTCCCTCTGTTTAAGCGTTTTGTTTTCTCCCTTAAAGTGTTCTACATTCTGGTGGGTGCTGCTACTTAACTGGCTAATTAAGCTTATGACTAACATGAGCTGCTAAGCACCATAGAGTTGGTTGTATATCAACACTGTATACCATATCATGCTGATGCTGCTACTCTTAGCTTGGATTCCTGCTAATTCACAGCTTTTTTAATGTCTGTTTTTCTACACTTAGTTTGGATTGTACCATAGACTATATTGTACTCAGTTGGCAGCCACTGCTAAGTCTGCTACCGGGTTGAGTTAATGCAGATTATGCCACTAAAGACCCTCTTAAAGATGCAGTCATCTTTTGCACTGACTGTGTGATAATGCCAGTGCCCCCATACAACCCCAATTCCAAAAAAGTTAGGACAAAGTACAAATTGTAAATAAAAACGGAATGCAATGATGTGGAAGTTTCAAAATTCCATATTTTATTCAGAATAGAACATAGATGACATATCAAATGTTTAAACTGAGAAAATGTATCATTTAAAGAGAAAAATTAGGTGATTTTAAATTTCACGACAACAACACATCTCAAAAAAGTTGGGACAAGGCCATGTTTCCCACTGTGAGACATCCCCTTTTCTCTTTACAACAGTCTGTAAATGTCTGGGGACTGAGGAGACAAGTTGCTCAAGTTTAGGGATAGGAATGTTAACCCATTCTTGCCTAATGTAGGATTCTAGTTGCTCAACTGTCTTAGGTCTTTTTTGTCGTATCTTTTGTCGCTCTGGCCAATATGATGGATCATGAACAGGGTGGACTTGGCCAACTGTTGATGCCTGCATTGTGTCCGTTGTAGTTTCACCCAGACAAAGTACAATCTCAAATGTATACTGCCGAAACACTGAGTAGAGACATGGCTGGTTCTTGGAACACCCTTGGAAGTTTCTCCATGAGCAAATCTGCTGCACTCTTTGACAAGAAAGATTTATCATCCCTAACCTAGTTGCCTGTGCTTGAAAGTTTGGCCCATCCTAATTCTTAGCATTTTTTCCTTTTTTCAGAACTACAGTCTCCAGGTCTGCATTTTGCATTGAAATAGGAAAAAAAATAATAATCTCAGTATTTGACCATGGCAAATGGGCTGGGTTTAGTATTTCAGAAACTGTTGAACTGGGATTCTCATGTACAACAGTCTCCGAAGTTGCACAGAAAAGTGCAATAAAGAAAAATCTTCCAGTGAGTGGCAGTTCTGCAAATGGAAGCACCTTGTTGATGAGTGAGGTCAATGGAGAATGGCCAGACTGGTTTGAGCTCAGAGGAACATTACGGCAAATCAAATAACCACTCTCTGTAACCATAGTGAGCAGAAAAGCATCTTGGAACACAAAACAGACCAAACCTTGAGGCAGATTATCTACAACAGCACATTAGATTCCCCTTATCACCCAAAAACAGGAATCTGAGGCTACAGTGGGCACAGGGTCACTGAATGTCTAGCCTGGCAAATCTAGATTTCTGCATGAATCCAAGGACCCAACCTGCCTTGTGTCAATAGTTGAAGCTGGTGGTGGCGGTGTAATGGTGTGGAGAATCTTTTCTTAGGCAGCATGGTGGTATAGTGGTTAGCACTGTCGCCTCACAGCAAGAAGGTTCAGGGTTCGAGCCCAGCAGCCGATGGGGACCTTTCTGTGTGGAGTTTGCATGTTCTCCCCATGTCTGTGTGGGTTTTCTCTGAGTGATCCAGGTTCCCCCACAGTTCAAAGACGTGTAGTTAGATCAACATGGGTCGGCCTTGGGCTGAAGTGCCCTTGAGCATGGCACCTAACCCCTAACTGCTCCCCGGGCGCTGTAGCCCACTGCTCTGGGTATGTGTGTGCTCATGTGCATCTCTTTATGGCCACAAGTTAGCAAGTGGTGACTTTAAACATGATAATGCACCACAATATTTTGCAGATCTGAATTCCATATAGCATATTTGGGATGTGGTAGAATAGAAGATTTACAGCATAAATGTGCAGCTGACACCTCTGCAGCAATCATGTGATGCAATCATGTCAACATGGACAAGAATCTCAAAAGAATGTTTCCAACACCTTGTGGAGTCCATGACATGAAGAATTGAGGCTGTTCTGAGAGCAAAGTGGGGTTCTACCTCAGTATTATTATTGCGGAACATTCCTCACCATTTTCTACATTATAAAGAATTTGTTTGCTATCTGATTAGTTGTTATAAGGACCAAGACTGTTTAACATTGATGTTAATGTTGTCTGGGTAGTTGAGCATTTAACATTAGTGACTAGTATCCTGGGTTGAATATTGTAAATTGTGCTGATGGGAGTGCATTTTAAGCTTCCTGTTCACCATTTGCCATTGGGCAACACTCTTAACCTTGGATTAAGTTGCTTGAAGGGTACAATTACCTCAATACCCTTGCTTCAGAGCAGATTTGAGATTGCAAATAAATGTTAGAGTAACATACAGGTTGCTTAGCATGCCTTTTTAGAGTTCTCATTAACATTGTTTTAAAATTCACTCTAAGAGGTGTAGAAGTTGTCAATTCCACTACTTTGGGCAGACTCCATTTGACTTTTACATAGACTGTAAACCATAATAGGTTGACTTTCCTTTGGGAAAAAAGGTGAAACAATTGCATCATAATTTTTTTTCAACTATAGTAATTCATTAGTTGTAATAAGACTCTATAGACAACTTATGTCATGACCACAGACTTGAGAAAAATTCATTAGGTTGCCACTAAAATCTTAGTTCAAGCTTGTTGAAAAATGCAGTGTTAAGTTGGCATCACTCAAAAATAATTTATCTCTAAGCATTAATAGGAAAATGTCAAGAAATGTGCCACAGAATTTTCAAGTATGTTGCACTAAAAAGTGTAACACTGAAGGAACACACTAAGCTTTTGCTTGTTCATCTGTATTGTCTGAACCTCCAGGAAAAGTGAATAAGTACAAAACAGATTCCTGAGTGTCTACAGGAATTTGTCAGGATCCTAATGGAAATGTGGGAAACATCGTCAGTAATACATCACAGTCTTTACTACATCAAGAGCACCGGGACTGCAATTACACATCAAATATCTACTAGTGCCCTATGATAGAAGACAATCATAACCCATACAGGGAGTTGTAGTGATGCAAAACCTATGCAAAACTACAAAAATAAAGATTGATTTATTAATTGACGAAGATATTATTCATTCATTAATTGGAAGATAACAATTGACATAACATAAAGGCAAACTAAACATACAGCAGAATGTAGAAGGGCCTGAGAGCTACTGATGCAATGGTGTAATAAGACAGAGCGAGACAAAGTTTTCAGAACTACCACAGGGAAGTGTTTTTTTGTTGTTGTTGTTGTTGTTGTTGTTTTAAGTGTGTAAGAGATGGGGTGCTGCATCATGTAGTGGTATAA
Organism: Neoarius graeffei; assembly: GCF_027579695.1. Classification (NCBI taxonomy): domain Eukaryota; kingdom Metazoa; phylum Chordata; class Actinopteri; order Siluriformes; family Ariidae; genus Neoarius; species Neoarius graeffei. The sequence continues at coordinate 14,478,695 of NC_083585.1, forward strand.
TGTATGTTCAAATGATAAAACTGAATATCTTAAGTTTAAAAAGACAAGATATAAGCTACCTAGACAAAATTATGGAGCCGTGAGATATGAGCCATACAGGAACTGTAAGAGGTGTACAGAGTTCAATAATAATTTAGCATGAATAAGAATTAGATGTTTAGATCAGACAGAGATTCCCATAAGCATCACAGCACAAAGCTCATTGTTAACTGGTTGAATAAGAATCACATTAAGCCCTCTTGAATCAAGTTAAGAGAATCTTTACTTTACAGTGCTTTTGAGAAACTGCACCTAGAGCATTAGGCTATCAGATGTGAAAGCAACATAAGGACCAGTGTTATTTAGCTCAAGCATGCTGACAGACAGTGTGGTATGGTGATATAGAACAAATAATCATAATTGCACAGAAAGGAGTACTTATAAAATAAAAGATTACTCAAGAAATCTGTGTTTTCATCTTGAAGTATGAATGGAAGGCCACAGAAGACTGTGTTGACCTCCTACAGTGTCTTGCAAAAGGATTCATCCCCCTTGGTGTTTGTCCTGTTTTGTTGCATTACAAGACGGAATTAAAATGGATTTTTAGGGGGTTAGCACCGTTCAATTTACATAACATGCCGACAAATTTAAAGGTGAAAATTGTTTTTTATTGTGACACAAACAGTAATTAAGATGAAAAAACAGAAATCTGGAGTGTGCATAGGTATTCACCCCCACTCCCCACCCCCAAAAGTCAATAGTTTGTAGAGCCACCTTTTGCTGCATTTATAGCTGCAAGCCTCTTGGGGTATGCCTCTATTAGCTTAGCACATCTAGCCACTGGGATTTTTGCCCATTCCTCAAGGCAAAACTGCTCCAACTCCTTCAAGTTAGATGGGTTGCGTTGGTGTACAGAAATCTTCAAGTTATGCCACAGATTCTTAATTGGATTGAGGTCTAGGCTTTGATTAGGCCATTCCAAGACATTTAAATGTTTCCCTTTAAACCATTCCATTGTAGCTTTAGCAGTATGTTTAGGGTCCTTGTCCTGCTGGAATGTGAACCTTCGTCCCAGTCTCAAACCTCTGGCTGACTCAGATTTTCCTCCAGAATTACCCTGAAAGGTCAACACAGTCTTCTGTGGCCTTCCATTCATACTTCAAGATGAAAACACAGAATTACCCTATATTTAGTGCCATCCATCTTTCCTTCAGTCCTGACCAGTTTCCTGTCCCTGCAGATGAAAAACATCCCTACAGCATGATGCTGCCACCACCATGCTTCACTGTAGGAATGGTGTTCTCAGGGTGTTGGGTTTGCACCACACATGGCATTTCCCATGATGGCCAAAAAGATCAATTTTAGTCTTAGAAAATCTTCTTCCATGTGTTTGGGAAGTCTGCCACATGCTGTTGGGCAAACTCCAAACATGTTTTCTTCAGCAATGACTTTTTTCTGACCACTCTTCCATAAAGCCCCACTCTGTGGAGTGTATGGCTTAAAGTGGTCCTATGGACAGATAGTCCCATTTCCACTGTGGATCTTTGCAGCTCCTTCAGTGTTATCTTTGGTGCCTTTGTTGCATCTCTGATTAATGCCCTCCTTGCCTGGTCTGTGAGGTTTGGTGGGCGGCCTTCTCTTGTCAGGTTTGTAGTGGTGCCATGGTCTTTCCATTTCACTATAATGGATTTAATGGTGCTCCATGAGATATTCAAAGTTTGGGATATTTTTTATAGCCCAACCCTGATCTGTACTTCTCCACAACTTTGTCTCTGACATGTTTGGAGTGCACCTTGGTTTTCATGTTGCTTACTTAGTAGTGTTGCAGAGTCAGAGTCTTTCCAGAACAGGTTGATTTATACAGACATCATGTGACAATTTGATTGCACACAGGTGGAGCTTAAATCAACTAATTATGTGACTTATGAAGAGAATTGGTTGGACCAGCTCTTATTTAGGGGTTTCATACGAAAGGGGGTGAATACCTATGCACACTCCAGATTTCTGTTTTTTTCATCTTAATTATTGTTTGTGCCACAATAAAACAACAATTTTCATCTTTAAAGTTGTAGGCATGTTGTGTAAATCAAATAGTGCTAACTGTCCAAAAATCCATTTTAATTCCATCTTGTAATGCAACAAAACAGGACAAACACAAAGGGGGATGAATACTTTTGCAAGACACTGTATTAATGTCTGCACAGCTTTGCATTGTCAGTGTAGTTGCACTTAATATTTTCCCTTACATAATGAATTACTGAAAAATTTAGAGCCATGCCTTTAGTTTCATTTATTACAGAAACTCAATAAGCCTCTTTCCACCAACTCCACCAACTGTGTCAGGCTTTTTTTGGATTTTTTCAATGATAAAATTGCCAGTATTTACCAACACTTTCATTCTGAAATTCATTCTTCTGTCCCGCTAGTAGCTCTTTCTCATAAAGCTGACTGCTGTCTCTCTGCTTTCTCTCCTGTTGATTCTTCTAAAGTATCGGAAATTATGTCTAAGTCCTCCTCCTCATGTCTGTTGGACCCTGCACCCACTGCACTTCTTAAATCTTGTGTATCTGCTATCTCCCCTTATATTGCTCATTTGATTAATCAGTGTTTTGCTTTAGGCACTGTTCCCATCTCCCTCAAAATTGCTTCAGTTACACCAATACTAAAGAAACCTGGTCTAGATTCTCTTTCACTGTCCAATTACAGACCCATTTCAAATCTCCCTTTTCTAGCTAAAGTAATGGAGAGAGTTGTAGCCTCTCAGCTTCATACTTTCCTTGCTCAAAATGATCTCTATGAACCCTTTCAGTCTGGCTTTCGTAATATGCATAGCACTGAATCTGCTCTCTTGAGAGTTGTTAATGACCTCCTGCTCTCAACTGATGCTGGTCATCTCAATGTCCTTGTTCTCTTGGACCTCACAGCCGCCTTTGACACCGTACATCATGAGAGACTCATTTCCAGACTATCTTCTTTTGGTATTACTGGCTTAGCTTTATCCTGGTTTCAGTCATATCTAGCAAACAGGTAACAGTTTATTTCTATTGGTGTTCATAAATCATCCACTGCTACTGTTGCTCAAGGTGTGCCTCAGGGTTCTGTCCTTGGTCCCCTTTTCCTTATATTATATGTTTCTCCTATAGACCCCTTCGTATGTCTGTAAACAAACCGACCGTTGCCAGGATGCGCGCGCAGCCTGGACCCAGAAACAATGGCGCTGCCCATAGACCGGCATTATGAGCTGTCAGATTATGCAAAACAATTGTCGTTACAAGATCGAGAATGCTACATATATAAGTTAACTCTAACAAGTGGACATCGCCTACCGGATCCGCATTTAATTTAATCCACATTTTATTTAGGACCCCCTTGAAAATGAGATGTCACATCTCAAGGGGTTATCCTCTAAATAAATAAATAAATAAAAAGAGTGGACGGATGATGTTAGTAAGTTCCCTGGTATACAATGGCCAGATATATACTCGTACCTTACTGACAAGACTTCAGTGTACACCCACGAAAAACTTCGTGCCTACAAGTCTTTAGACGCATATGATTATGTTATGTGCGGGCATGTACAACTTGATTAACAATGGGACATTCATATTCATTTTGTTTTAATCAAATTATGCCAGTGATGTGATGGCAATGTGGCTTTAGCTACAACAGCAAATACCAACACTAAACAGCAATTTGCAGGACGGAATGGCATGAAAGGAATGATAGTGTAAAGAGTGCAGCTAAGAGAAATCAGAGCTGCGTAAAAAGCGAGAGGCAGAGAGCAGAAATGAAACTGAACGGGGCGGGAGCTAGATTAGAGCAGTCAACGTAAATTGGCATTTAGAGTGAGGGCACACAATTTTACCTTTCCATCCTTGCTTTAAAATTGTGATTTTCGGCATACACAAATAACGATGGCACAAAATCTGGACTGCTTGAGTCAAGCGAGACCTCTCCTACAAACAAAACTGCATGCAAAGCTAAGTTAACATGCCAACAATATTCATTACATTGTGTAACCATGACCCAGCTAATCAGACAAACGTTACCAAAGTATTTTGCTACATCAATAAACGAAGACTAGAAAGAATAAAAAATAAATATTTAATAAATAGCCTGATCTTACCTGTGATGAAGTGGGCGCTGCAAACCCGCGCATTTTTGATAGTGCTTTCATCCCAGTCTACACGTTTGATGGCTTGTAGCCATAGACGTCGGCGATTTTTTTTTTTGGAATGGGTGAGATCCTGCTGGAATTCTGTACATTTTAACCCCATCACTGCTACGATTCTGACACCCGACAACACAACAACTAGGCATCGCTGAGTCTTTTTTGGGTCCAGGCTGCGCGCGCAATTTCCGCTTACGTATGAATGACGTTTACTGCGAAGGGGTCTATAGGCCAGATTATTCGTGGCCTTAACTTTCATTGTTATGCTGATGATATTCAAATCTACATCACTATCACCCCTTCCATAGCCTCTGTTCAGCTGCTAAGGTCTTGCATCACTGACCTTAAGCAATGGCTGTATAAGAACTGCCTTAAACTTAATGCTGGCAAAACGGAGGTTCTATTGGTAGGTACCAAAAGACAGGTTCAGAATTTCTCAAGTTTTACTATTAATGTAGATGGTGTGTCTATTCATCCTTCCCAAGTTATAAAAAACCTTGGAGTAATCTTTGACTCCACCCTTACGTTTGAACCCCATGTTAAACTAATTACTAAGAATGCTTTCTTTCACCTCCGCAATATTGCTCGTCTCCGCCCTTTTCTTTTGGAAACTGATGCCAATATGTTGGTCAATGCATTTATTTTTTCTCGTCTTGACTATTGCAATTCTCTCTTTTATGGTCTCCCTGCCACATTGCTCAATCGCCTGCAGTACATTCAAAACTCAGCAGCAAGAATCCTCACACTCACCAAGCGCACTGCTCACATCACTCCTGTTTTACAGCAACTGCATTGGTTGCCAGTTATCTCCCGGATCAAATACAAAATCTTGCTGTTAACCTATAAAGCTCTTCATGGTTTCGCTCCTTCCTATCTCTGTGAGCTAATTCATTTGTACTGTCCCTCCCGCTCCCTCAGATCTTCTGTCTGTGGACTTCTGACTGTTCTTCGTTTTAAATTGGCATCTATGGGTGGCAGATCATTTAGTGTTGCTGCTCCTAAACTTTGGAATTCGTTACCACAATCGCTTCGTGACTGTTCCACACTCTCTTCCTTCAAAGCCAACTTGAAAACTTTTCTCTTTACCTCACACTATTCTTCCTAATTTTTTTTTTTTTGTGGTAACTCTTTTGTAAAGCGTCCTTGGGTTTGTGAAAGGCGCTATATAAATTGAACTTTATTATTATTATTATTATTATTATTATTATTTTATTAACTCTACCTCAATTAAATAATATACTGTGAAGTGACATTGTTATACATTACAAAGTCTTTTTTTCTACACTGATCCTCTGCCTTTAATTATGTCTTCAGTGTGTGATATTTCATTAATGTGTTACCTGTAATTCTGTCTACTTATGTCAGGATAAGTTTGCATAAATTGGATTTATTTTTTTAAATATTCTACTGACCAGACAGTGTCTTAAGTGTATTTAACACAGATAAGTGAACAAAATGTACCACATTTGTTGTGCTTGTGTTTCATCAACCAAAGTGTGCTATCGATGGGGTCTCAGGTGGATTCAGATATTGACTCTGTGGAGGAAGTGCTGAAACAAAATACTGAAATTTCAGAAAAGTCCAAGCCTTCCCTACAAGGTCAACAATCTTCAGCAAATGAACTCTGGGCAAGCCTAGATAGATGGCAGTGGGTTTTATGTCACCTACATAAGTCTTGTTTTTCACAATTCAGCACTTTGCTGTCTTCCATAAAAGCTCATTTCTGGCTCACAGATTAAATAAGACTGAATATGATTGATTCTTCCAAGGTGAAAGTTAGTACAGAAGCCCTTAGATCATTTTCTGTTTCAGATAAACTGAAATACATAACATTGTTAAATGAATTTCAAAACAGCATAAACTCACTTCACCTTATAATATTGCTTCCCAAGGTACCACACAGGTGAGCTTGTATACAAATGCAGAGATGTAACCAAGTTTAAACTTGCTTTTATTAAGAGTAAATAAAATGTATACTGAACACCACTAAGAGGGAAAAGAGTTTTATTCACAACTAATATGTTAAAAACCAATTTCTTCATTAGCAAGCAAGTTTTACTTCTTGCGCAACTTTTAACACAGCAAACCAATATTCTATAAAAGGCAACCCTAAAGGCAATCTCTAAATGCTGTACTCCACACTATTCAATTAATTTGCATGAAGGGAAACTAAACTAAGCTGGGCCAGAGCATATGCATATGTATCTCCATCACTCAGACATAGTGCTGGCTGACATGCAGAGCAAAATCCTAAGAAATGCTTCAGTGTTTTCTCCCAGCATATGGATGGCTTGACATTGGACAAAGCTCAGTTAAAATCACTAATTTTAGGGCTGAAGCCACACTATGGTTCATGCACTTTTGTGGAGTCCTGCTCAGGGTCCAAGCCCCCTTCTTGGCACTCAACTATGTGGAGCTCAGCTCAGCTCCAGACTCTGTAATGTCCACGTAGAAGTCCCAATCAGCCTTTGCCTGCTCACTTGTCAGTGAAATCTTGTGAACTGCCTGGACAACATTCAGATCACATCATATGACAGTGCATGCAGCCTTGGGATAGTATTGGACAACCAGCTAGCCTTCTTGCATTACTTCACGGAAGTGATGTAGTAATGCAAGTTTCTCCTTGACAACATCAGGAGAAACCAATCCTCGCTATTCCTGCCCACAGAGGCCACTCAGGTGCTTGTTAAGTCCCACATCATCTTGAGACAGGACTACTGCAGCTTGCTCATGGTAGGTCTGCCTCAGAGTACTTGTAACAAGTTCCAGGTTAATAAAATGGAATAGATGCGCTGTCGACAGCAGATGTGCCGTTGAGGCAATGCATGTGCATAGGACAGTGCTGCTTGCACCCACTGGTTGTACAGCTGATAAAGCCCCTGGAATGGCCAGCAAGACACTGGTTCCTGTGGCTACTCTCCCTAGTGTTTGGGACACTGCCTCTGGGCAAACTTAATTTCTCAGATGAACAGAGAGCTGTGGGTTTGAGCAGCATGGTGGTGTAAGTGGTTAGCATGGTTGCCTCATAGCAAGAAGGTTCTGGGTTCGAACCCAGTGGCTGGCGAGGGCCTTTCTGTGTGGAGTTTGCATGTTCTCCCTGTGTCTGCGTGGGTTTCCTCTGGGTGCTCTGGTTTCCCCCACAGTTCAAAGACATGGGGTTAGGTTAATATGGGATGGCCTTGGGCTGAGGTGTCCTTGAGCGAGGCACCTAACTCCCAGCTGCTCCCTGGGTGCTGTTAGCATGGCTGCCCACTGCTCTGGGTATGTGTGTGTGCTCATTGCTCGCATGTGTGTGTTCACTGGTTCAGATGGGTTAAATGCAGAGAGGAAATTTCACAAGTGTGTGATGAATAAAGTTGTGCTTTCTTTTTCTTTCCTTCAGAATGGTGGCCAATTCAATGACTGTATCATAGCAGTTCAGGAAGCGATCCTGAATGCTAGAGCCGCAAGTAATCTTGTATGCTCTTAGGTGGTGTGCACCCAACTGATTGGACTTGGTGCACTGCCCAGTGCACAAAGTGTTAGCCTTCTTGCAGGTGCTACTGGATGCTGGCAAGTCCCTATTTACAGTGAAAATGTAAGTGGCAGCCATTTCAACTCAATGCAGCACAGTGAATGACAGCTCACCTGGAACTCATTATTTCTGAAAGGAGCTTGATACCTCCATCCACCATGCTCCCTCAAGAGCATGGCATGTGATCTCAAGTCAAGTCAAACAAGTTTATTTGTATAGCGCTTTTAATAATAGACATTGTTGTAAAGCAACTTTACAGAAAATTAAAGGCTTTAAACATGAGCTAATTTCATCCCTAATGTATCCCAAATGAGCAAGCCTGTGGCAATGGTGGCAAGGAAAATCTCCCACAGATGACATGAGGAAGAAACCTTGAGAGGAACCAGACTCAAAAGGGAACCCATCCTCATTTGGGTGATAACAGATAGTGTGATTATAAATAACTCGCTTCTATAACTGTGTCCTATATAGTCACAAAGTATAACTGTGAAAATAGGAAAATCATTATAGTTTTAACATGAAGTCTCTTTTGTTGGTTATAAACTGTTCATTGATGGAAACTTGAGTGCAAAACTGTTCATGACAACCGCAATCCTAAAGTTAGCAAGTCAAGTGTCATCCTCAGACATAAATGTATTACTGTAAGTGTTCAGAGCCATCTTCCAAGTGCAACTTTCGACTGTCCATATGGGGCCGTCCTCCACAGGAGCAGTGTGATGAGACTCCAGCTAGATGTAGGGGCATCAGGATGGATCAGGCAGATTTCCCCTTTGTGGTAGCATTTCACTGCAAACAGGGACTTGCCAAGATCCAGGAGCTCTCCATATAAACCCATAAAGGCAGTTGATCCATCATCGAAGGCAACTTTTGTTGCTGTATGTCTTGGCAATAGGCTTATTCTGTATGTTTTGGTGGCTGAATGATGTCAGTGACCAAACTCAATTTCAACCACATTTGCTATTTGTTGTTGAAACAGTGGGCGGTGTGGTGGTGTAGTGGTTAGCACTGTCGCCTCACAGCAAGATGGTTTCTGGGTTTGAGCCCAGTGGCCAATGGGGGCCTTTCAGGTGACTTTGGGCATACCTAACAACCTGTGTTTTCTCTCTCTTCTCCCCCCCCCAAAAAAAACCCCATCTGTCCCTCTGAGTTACATGTCGGTCCTGGGATTGAGATGCTGACCTCTTCTGCTCCTCGGACCTGCCTGAGCCATCCTGGTGCCTTGTGTCTGGTTAGAGTCTCCTCGCATTGCTCCTGTGGAGGGCGGCCCCATGTGGACAGTTGAGGGTCGTGCCTGGAGGACGAGCTGGACTCTTGTGGTGGTGCTTTTGTGGGGACTGCAGTTGACTTGCTGACTTTAGGACTGTGGTTGTTGTGAACGGTTTTGCGCTCAGGTTTCCGTCGGTGGGGGGTTTATAGCATCAACGAAGCTGACTTTATGTTAGGACTGTTAATGTTATAGTCAAGTTGTCTGTTGTTGCCCAGATGGGGATGGGTTCCCTTTTGGGTTTGGTTCCTCTCGAGGTTTCTTCCTTGTGTCATCTGAGGGAGTTTTTCCTTGCCACTGTTGCCACAGGCGTGCTCACTGGGGATAGATTAGGGATAAAATTAGCTCATATTTTAAGTCATTCAAATTCTGTAAAGCTGCTTTGCGACAATGTTTATTGTTAAAAGCACTATACAAATAAACTTGACTTTCTGTGTGGAGTTTGCATGTTCTCCCCGTGTCTGCATGGGTTTCCTCTGGGTGCTCCGGTTTCCCCCACAGTCCAAAGACATGCAGACTCATTAGGCTTTACAACATACATACAAATCACCCTGCACTTCTCAATCCTGATATTTTCACAGCTATAATTAGGAGGGTTAACCAATAGTAATGTAAAGTTACTCCTGTGAATCTCCCCATCATCTTCAGATATGATGATGTCATTTATGTCACATTACAGAGGCTTCATGTGATCTAAACCTTTCATTGTTCATTAACTATCAAGTTGACATCTGTTCTAAAGGGGAACCCAGTTCATTTATTTTCAGGTGAACATGTTAGAAATACCAGACACATGCCAGACTAGGTATCTACAACATGTTTATACAAATATTTAATTCATTCATCTTTACTAACCATTTTATCATACGCTGGGATTCTGGGTGTAATCAGACCTCAATTCACCAAAGCCTGGTGCAAGACGAGGCATTGGGGGAAGCACAGGGGGTGAAGGTGTTGTGTGTGCACGGGGATGTTCACAGCTACCCTTTGGTGTCGGTCCACATTTTTTTCCAAGGGGAAAAATTTATAGTAAAGGCGGTGGTTAATCCTCGCCTCACCCACTCGATAATTTTGGGGACAGATTGGCCGGGATTCGGGGAGTTGATGAGCCATTTAGTGGAGAGTGGGTCCTGCCATACTTCAGTAGGGGGAGGTCCCGGTGTCGCCTTGGTGGGAGCAGCTGTCACAGAGCCGTCTACGTCATCTCCGCATCAGAGTGAGGAGCCACAGGCTCCTCCTCCCTCTCTCGGGGAATCCCTGGCGGATTTCCCGTTACAGCAGTCATGAGACGAGACTCTGCGGCATGCGTTTGACCAAGTGAGAGTAATCGATGGTCAAACGCTCCCGCCGAACGCCACCCTGTCCTTCCCCTATTTTTCTATTATGAAGGATAGATTATACCGAGTGACGCAGGACACTCAGACGAAAGAACAAATCACACAGCTTTTGATTCCAAAAAGCCGCCGGGAATTGGTATTCCAGACGGCTCACTTTAATCCCATGGCTGGACACTTAGGGCAGGATAAGACACTAGCCCGAATAATGGCCCGATTCTATTGGCTGGGGATTCGCAGCGATGTCCGTAGGTGGTGTATGGCGTGCCGCGAATGCCAGTTAGTAAATCCAGCGGCCATTCCAAAAGCGCCTTTGCGCCCTCTCCTATTAATCGAGACCCTGTTCGAAAGAATTGGGATGGATCTCGTCGGGCCATTAGATCGGTCAACACGAGGGTACAGCTTTATATTAGTTCTGGTGGATTATGCAACATGATACCTGGAAGCAGTGTCTTTCCGCAATATCTCAGCACGCAGTATTGCGGAGGCACTGTTCTGCGTTATCTCCCGAGTTGGAATCCCGAAAGAGATTCTGACTGATCAAGGCACCACGTTTATGTCACGGACACTGAACGAACTGTATAGGTTATTAGGGATTAAGCCGATCCACACCAGCGTGTATCACCCACAAACGGACGGTTTAGTTGAACGGTTCAATCGCACCCTCAATAATATAATTAAAAAATTCGTAAGTGAGGACGCACGTAATTGGGATAAGTGGCTCGAGCCCTTGTTTTCAGTGCGAGAGGTCCCCCAAGCCTCCACGGGGTTCTCCCCGTTCGAATTATTATATGGGCGTAAGCCGCGTGGCATTCTAGATGTGCTGTGCGAAAATTGGGAGGAGGGACCTTCACAAAGTAAAAACGAAATTCAATACGTTATGGACCTGCGCGCAAAACTCCACACACTCACCCACCTAACCCAGGAGAATTTGCGGCAGGCCCAAGAACGGCAAACCCACCTGTACAACAAGGGTACGCGCCTTAGGGAGTTCGCACCGGGAGATAAAGTACTCGTACTGTTGCCCACATTGAGCTCCAAATTGATCGCCAAGTGGCAAGGACCCTTTGAGGTCACATGGCGAGTCAGGGACATTGACTACGAGGTGAGGCGAACGGACAGGGGTGGGGCGCTACAGATTTACCACCTCAATCTACTCAAACTCTGGAACAAGGAGGTCCCCGTAGAGTTGGTGTCGGTGGTTCCAGAGAAGGCGGAGCTGGGGCCGGAGGTTCAAAAGGGCGCATTGGCATCGCATACCTCTCCGGTCCCCTGTGGAGACCACCTCTCCCCGACCCAACTCGCGGAGGTTGCCCAGTTGCAGACCGAGTTTTCGGACATGTTCTCACCCCTGCCCGGCTGCACCAACCTCATAGAGCACCACATTGAGACGCCCCTAGGGGTGGTAGTGCGTAGCCGCCCTTACAGGCTACCCAAACACAAGAAAAAAGTGGTTTGGGAAGAACTCGAGGCCATGCTCGAAATGGGCATCGTCGAGGAGTCCCACAGTGACTGGAGCAGCCCGGTGGTCTTGGTACCCAAGGCCAACGGGTCGGTCCGGTTCTGTGTGGACTATAGAAAAGTCAACGCGGTGTCTAAATTCGACGCGTACCCAATGCCTCGTATTGATGAGTTGCTCGATCGACTAGGCACTGCTCGCTTTTATTCGACACTCAATTTAACGAAGAGATATTGGCAGATCCCCTTGACTCCACTATCCTGAGAAAAAACGGCCTTTTCCACACCGTTCGGCTTACACCAATTCGTCACACTTCCTTTTGGGCTGTTTGGGGTGCCTGCTACGTTTCAGCGGCTGATGGACAGGGTCCTCCGCCCCCACGCCACCTATGCGGCCACCTACCTCGATGACATCATCTATAGTAATGACTGGCCGAGGCACCTCGAACATCTGAGGACCGTCCTTAGGTCGCTGAGGCGAGCGGGTCTCACAGCCAACCCGAAGAAGTGTGCGATTGGGCGGGTGGAAGTACGGTATCTGGGCTTCCACTTGGGCAACGGGCAGGTGCGTCTCCAAATTAACAAGACCGCAGCAATTGCGGCCTGCCCGAGGCCCAAGACCAAAAAGGGTGTGAGACAGTTCCTGGGACTGGCTGGCTATTATCGTAGGTTTATACCTAATTATTCGGACGTCACCAGCCTGCTGACTGATCTCACTAAAAAGGGGGCACCAGATCGGGTCCAGTGGACGGAGCAATGCCAGCGGGCTTTTTCTGAGGTAAAGGCCGCACTGTGTGGGGGGCCACTTTTACACTCCCCTGACTTTTCTCTCCCCTTTATGTTACAGACAGATGCGTCGGACAGAGGGCTGCGGGCTGTTTTGTCCCAGGAGGGGGAGGGGGAGGACCGCCCAGTCTTATACATTAGTAGGAAGCTGTCGGTGCGTGAGGGGCGCTACAACACCATTGAAAAAGAGTGCTTGGCAATCAAGTGGGCGGTCCTCGCCCTCCGTTACTACCTGCTGGGGTGCCCTTTCACCCTCTGTTCGGACCACGCGCCCCTCCAGTGGCTCCACCACATGAAGGATGCCAACGCGTGGATCACCCATTGGTATCTGGCACTCCAACCCTTTAATTTCAAGGTGGTCCACAGGCCGGGGGCGCAGATGGTCGTGGCGGACTTCCTCTCCCGTCGGGGGGGGGAGTCGGCTGCAGGCCGGACAGCCGCCCGGCCTGAGTCGGGGGTGGGGGTATGTGGCAGCGGGGGCGTGGTCAAGCACCGGTCTGTGACAGGAGGGCGGAGTCAGGGAAGGTAAGTGGCAGAATCACTACACCTGATGTCAATTAACCTGTGTTTGTGTGTCTTCCCAGTGACCGCGCCCTACTTAAGGAGGGAGAGCGAGAGCAGAGGGAGCTCTTCCCCGAACCAGACGCCGGTTGTGTGTGTGTGTGTCTGTGGATATACGTTAGATGTTCACTGAAAAGTGTGTTAATAAAACCCCACTTTACCAACCTGAACTCTGTCCTGCCGTCTTCTGTGCTCCGCCCTTTGTGAGAACCTCTACAGTGATTATTATAAAAAAATGCTTTTGTTGTTGCTGTTGGTAGTAATAGTAGTCTCACCCTCTTCTAGTCCTTCTTTGTGAGTCTGATCCTTTCCATGTTATCCATTAGGAAATCTTCACTTTCAAGGTGAGGTTAGTGTCATTATGGTGGGCAGTGATTTATCAAATACTTCTGCAAATCTACAATTCTGTTGTTTCTACATAGTGGAAAAGAACAGAAGTTATAAAGATTGTTGCAGCATACCCAGCAGACGAATGTCACACTGGCACTGTTGGAGCAGTTCTCTTCCCAGCCATGTGACTGTCCCTGAGGCAGTCCTCCCTTCTCCTTGGGATGCCAATATGCTAAATGTTTACCTTACCTTAATGTCATACTTTCAGCATAACCCAATTATATGAAACATTTATTTCATATTCTATCTTGCATTTGTATTAAACATATCTCCATCTAGTCTTTGTGAATTGACACATATTGACTGTGTGCGTGCATGCATGTATGTGTAACTGTAGTTATGAGAAGAGATTATGGGGTGCATCAACACCATACTGTGAAAATGAAAATTAGCAAGGGAAATTAACTTATTCTCCAATTTAATAACCAAAACTACAGGCAACCTATCTGAATGCCATTTTAGAAAATTGTAATTTTTTAATCTTCCCATAGTAGTTAGCAGTATAAAAGCACAAATAGCGCTAGATTTTCTGATACCACTAGAGCAAATATTTTATAAATGTTGAATCTTATTGTGTTTAGATTTAGCATTTAAACTGCCATGAATGTGAAAATTGTTATAATTTACACCATGAGGAAAATGAGCCAGGTTCTTTTTGCCAGAAAAGTGATGCAGATCATTTAAACCCACTTCATGTTATCACCCTTTACATAGCTTGTTGACCTTATTGACTCAGAATATTAAAAAAAAAATAAAGTTGCAAGTTTACTCCAAAGACTTGATTTCACCAACAGTTGTTCAGGAATTATCTGTCTACGAATCAATTGAACCAGCAAAAAACCTTGCTCTGCTACTTTTCAATCAGGAGAAAGAGATTCATAATAATAAGTAAGGAAAGTTAAATTTTTAGTTATTTAGTGGAATTTCTCTCATAATTAGATTATGAATGATGGATCAAATCAGAAAGAGCAGTGGTACAGTGCTGACATAGGAGTAGGGCAGACCTGGGCATTTTACGGCCCGCGGGCCGCATCCGGCCCTTTGGTTCATTCTGACTGGCCCGCGTAAGGTTAATTAGAAATTACAAAATAAACGTATTTTCTAATTTTACCCCATGCATGGACTGAATATGCATTGTTTTTATTTTGAAGTTGTGTTCAACAAAAACACAATGCACGCGACATGAACATGACATGAAATCCCACGAAACCTAATCCCGCGATAACTACTTCCGTAATTTGTCCAGACCAACCACAAACTTGTATGTCATCCTTCAAACGGTCCAGCCAATCACATAGTGTGACGTCACCAGCAGGTGCCGGAGCCCGAGCCGATCTGTAGATCTGATACCTACACCGAATCGACGTTGTTGCGAGCAGGTCACAAGAAGACTTTAGCCCCCAAAATGTCCGCAAAAAGAAGAAAGGTAGATGCAGCAACCAAGACCAGTTTTGTGCTTTCCCACAAAATCGCTAAAAGCAGTAAGCCATTCTCGGAGGGGGAATTTGTGAAAGAGTGCTTGGTGGACTCTGCAGCGCTAATATGTCCTGAAAAAAAACAAGCTTTTGAGCAAGTCCCGCTGTCCAGGCGAACTGTGACCAGAAGGATCAAGGACATTCCGGGAAATCTGGAGCTTCAGCTGCAACATGAAGTGGCAAGTTTTGACTTTTTTTCCTTGGCTTTGGACGAGAGCTGTGATGTCTGTGACACAGCCCAGTTACTCATATTCGTCCGTGGGATAACGGACTTTAAGATTACGGAGGAGCTGGCAGCAATGCGCTCACTGAAAGGGACGACGACAGGGACCGATTTATTCACAGAGGTAAATGCATGCATTGACAAACTGGATCTGAAATGGGACAGACTGGCAGGAGTCACAATGGACAGTTGTCCAAATATGATGGGTAAAAATGTTGGACTTTTGAAATGTCTGCAAGATAAAGTGAATGAAATCAATGCAGATCAGAAAGTGGTATTTTTGCATTGTATTTTACATCAGCATGTGTTGTGCAAGCCTCATCATCTCATCTCATTATCTCTAGCCACTTTATCCTGTTCTACAGGGTCGCAAGCAAGCTGGAGCCTATCCCAGCTGACTACGGGCGAAAGGCGGGGTACACCCTGGACAAGTCGCCAGGTCATCACAGGGATGACACATAGACACAGACAACCATTCACACTCACACCTACAGTCAATTTAGAGTCACCAGTTAACCTAACCTGCATGTCTTTGGACTGTGGGGGAAACCGGAGCACCCGGAGGAAACCCACGTGGACACGGGGAGAACATGCAAACTCCACACAGAAAGGCCCTCGCTGGCCATGGGGCTCGAACCCAGACCTTCTTGCTGTGAGGCGACAGCTCTAACCACTACACCACCGTGCCGCCGTTGTGCAAGTCAATGCTAAAAATTAAACATGTAATTGATGTTGTTACAAAAACAGTAAACTTCATCAGGGCACGAGCACTAAATCACAGGCAGTTTGTTGCACTGTTAGAGGAGCATGAGACTGAACACAGTGACATCAGCTACCACACAGCTGTCAGATGGCTCAGCCTGGGCAAACTGCTACAAAGATTTTGGGACCTGAAAACAGAGATCCGAGAGTTTTGTGAGAAGAAAGGTAAAGGCATCCCGGAGCTCTCAGATGAGGACTGGATGGCAGATTTTGCATTTGCTGTTGATGTGACTGCATTGATGACTGCACTGAACACCAAACTGCAAGGCAAGGGCCTTTTTGTCCACAAAATGCACAGCCTGGTGAAGGCATTCATGACAAAGTTGCAGTTTCTTTCAAGGCAACTGGAGAGCAACGATCTCACTCACATGCAAACCTTGAAGGAAGTCACACCATCAGCTGACCATCTTTGCAGGTACTCAACTACAACCCCGATTCCAAAAAAGTTGGGACAAAGTACAAATTGTAAATAAAAACAGAATGCAATAATTTACAAATCTCAAAAACTGATATTGTATTCACAATAGAACATAGACAACATATCAAATGTCGAAAGTGAGACATTTTGAAATTTCATGCCAAATATTGGCTCATTTGAAATGTCATGACAGCAACACATCTCAAAAAAGTTGGGACAGGGGCAATAAGAGGCTGGAAAAGTTAAAGGTACAAAAAAGGAATAGCTGGAGGACCAAATTGCAACTCATTAGGTCAATTGGCAATAGGTCATTAACATGACTGGGTATAAAAAGAGCATCTTGGAGTGGCAGAGGCTCTCAGAAGTAAAGATAGGAAGAGGATCACCAATCGCCCTAATTCTGCGCCGACAAATAGTGGAGCAATATCAGAAAGGTGTTCGACAGTGTAAAATTGCAAAGAGTTTGAACATATCATCATCTACAGTGCATAATATCATCAAAAGATTCAGAGAATCTGGAAGAATCTCTGTGCATAAGGGTCAAGGCCGGAAAACCATACTGGGTGCCCATGATCTTTGGGCCCTTAGACGGCACTGCATCACATACAGGCGTGCTTCTGTATTGGAAATCACAAAATGGGCTCAGGAATATTTCCAGAGAACATTATCTGTGAATGCAATTCACCGTGCCATCCGCTGTTGCCAGCTAAAACTCTATAGTTCTAAGAAGAAGCCGTATCTAAACGTCATCCAGAAGCGCAGACGTCTTCTCTGGGCCAAGGCTCATTTAAAATGGACTGTGGCAAAGTGGAAAACTGTTCTGTGGTCAGACGAATCAAAATTTGAAGTTCTTTATGGAAATCAGGGATGCCGTGTCATTCGGACTAAAGAGGAGAAGGACGACCCAAGTTGTTATCAGCGCTCAGTTCAGAAGCCTGCATCTCTGATGGTATGGGGTTGCATTAGTGCATGTGGCATGGGCAGCTTACACATCTGGAAAGACACCATCAATGCTGAAAAGTATATCCAGGTTCTAGAGCAACATATGCTCCCATCCAGACGACATCTCTTTCAGGGAAGACCTTGCATTTTCCAACATGACAATGCCAAACCACATACTGCATCAATTACAGCATCATGGCTGCGTAGAAGAAGGGTCCGGGTACTGAACTGGCCAGCCTGCAGTCCAGATCTTTCACCCGTAGAAAACATTTGGCGCATCATAAAACGGAAGATACGACAAAAAAGACCCAAGACAGTTGAGCAACTAGAATCCTACATTAGACAAGAATGGGTTAACATTCCTATCCCTAAACTTGAGCAA
Organism: Neoarius graeffei; assembly: GCF_027579695.1. NCBI lineage: Eukaryota > Metazoa > Chordata > Actinopteri > Siluriformes > Ariidae > Neoarius > Neoarius graeffei. The sequence goes on from NC_083585.1 coordinate 14,496,354, forward strand.
CTTGTCTCCTCAGTCCCCAAACGTTTACAGACTGTTGTAAAGAGAAAAAGGGATGTCTCACAGTGGGAAACATGGCCTTGTCCCAACTTTTTTGAGATGTGTTGTTGTCGTCATGAAATTTGTTGTGTTGTTGAATGTGTTGTTGTCGTCACCTAATTTTTCTCTTTAAATGATACATTTTCTCAGTTTAAACATTTGATATGTCATCTATGTTCTATTCTGAATAAAATATGGAATTTTGAAACTTCCACATCATTGCATTCCGTTTTTATTTACAATTTGTACTTTGTCCCAACTTTTTTGGAATCGGGGTTGTATGTTAGGAGCACTGCATGGTGAGTTTTTAAGGCAATTTTAAGATTTCAGAACAATGGAGGGTGAAATGCAGATGATTTCCTGTCCCTTTACCTGTGATGTGGATAATGCACCCAGTGATGTTCAGCTGGAACTCATTGACCTGCAGTCTGCTGCGATACTAGCAGAGCACTTTAAGTCAGGAACACTGCTGGATTTTTACTCTTCTCTCAAGGAGGAGAAGTTTCCAAACATGAGGAGACATGCTCAGAAGATGTTTGTTCTCTTTGGCTCTACCTATGTGAACAAACATTTTCAGTGATGAAGTTTAACAAATCCAGGTATAGATCCTCTCTCACCGATGATCATCTGTCAGCTGTGCTTTGCATCTCCACCTCAGACATTCAACCTGACTTTGATGCACTCGTTAAAGACCAACAGAGACTAGATATCTCTCACTGAACAAATAAAAAACTGAAAAACACCAAATGAGGTGATTAGACTACAAATGTGGGCATCATTATTATAATATGATGTATCTTGCTTGATATTTGGAGTAGAAAGACAATATTGTGATGTCTTTATTGTGTTTTGGGGTGAATGTGACTGAAAAAAAATGGTACAAACGTTCACATTTTGTTAACCATTGTTTTGGGAAATTTGATTGAATAAATGAAATTTTTTTCTAAGGCAACCTCATTTTTTCCATACTCTTACCAGTCTTAGCAGCTTGTAAAAACAATGTTATTTACTGCTTTATATAAAGAAATGCAATTAATATTATGCAGAATTTAGTTCAGCCTTTTGGTCCGGCCCTCCACAAAATTTTCTGTTTCTCATGTGGCCTCATGGAAAAAAATAATTGCCCACCCCCGGAGTAGAGAAAGCTATGGTAAGAGTGGATAAGGGTGTAGTAAATTTTCAGTGTGTCTAACTGCTTCACAGATCATAATAATAATAATAATAATAATAACAACAACTGATGAAGTAATAACATTATTCTGTATGCATTGCAAGTGTCAGGATGCAGGCACTTACGGATGTATGTGCAGGGGAGAGCGGGGAATGCAGACTGGCAAACAAATCCAAAATCCTAGACGAAATCAAAGTCGAGAGACAGGCAGGGGTCAATCGATCGGCAGAGAGTAATAAGGGCTAGACTAGAGTAATGAGAACGAGCCAATAACAAGGGTTGAGAACACAATAAGGCAGGAAGAATAACAAGGCTTGGTAAGACACTGAATGATACTTCGCATCGAGTGAGTGTGGGAGAGGTGTTTATATAGCATGGGCTGATTAACCAGGAAATTAGTGACAGGTGTAATTAATAGACAGGTGATAGAGGGCGCCTTGGTTCTTGGGTGTTGTAGTTCAGATTGGCCATGTTTGTAGTCTGACTGGAAGTGGCACTCTCTATTGTGTTACTGACAGACCCCCCTAGGGGATAGGCCACATGCTTTGCCCTTGCTGAAGACCTCCACTTGGTCCAGGTAGCACGTGGGGATCCCTTCCAGGGAGTCAGGGTGAGGACTCTCTACAGAGGTGGAGTAAAGATTTAACTGAGGATGTCGGAGGCAGTTCTGGAAACATGTTGGGGACCACTGGAGAATCTCCTTGTTCTGTCAGGAGATGAGTAGGTCATGGAGCTGTAGCCATGGATAGCCCAGGAAGATGTTGTGATGCTAAGTAGCTGTGACAAGGAGTGATATTTGTTCAGAGTGAAGAGCTCACACTTGAATATGCATGGGAGTGGTCCAGGAGGTGATGAGGCCCTCCCCTATGGGGCCTCCTTCGATTGACCAGATGCTGAGTGGGCTCTGCAGTGATTTTGTGGGCAAATTGAACCTCTGGATGACTGAGCTCATGATGAAGTTTCCCTCTGCCCCTGAGTCAATAAACGCAGACAGTACATGGGTAAAGGAAAACAGTTTCAGTAATACTGGAAGCTTGAAAGAGCGAGCTCTTAGTGATCTCATGGGACTCATCGAATCAGCCTTGGTCTCCTCAGAGTTGATGCATGGTGGGTGGACTGGACACTGGTGACTGGAGCTGATGGTGATGCCACAAATCACTGGAGCTCCTGCAATAGAAGCACAAGCCCTCCTTTCTCTGATCTTGTTTAGAATAGAATAGAATAGAATAGAATAGAATGCCTTTATTGTTACTATACACATGTACAATGAGATTAAAGCATCTCCAATAACAGTGCAAACAGCGTGTAGAGAGGGAGAGAGAGAGGAACGGGGGGAAGGGGAAGGGGAAAAAAAGGGGGGGTGTAAGGTGCACAGTCTGAGATGTATGTGTTGTGTTACACATTATGGAGTGAGGTATTGCACATATAAAGTATTGCACAGAGACAGTCACATTGTAAATTATTGCACGAGAGAGTCACATTATAAGATAAAATATTACACATTTGAATTATTGCAAGGTAAGGTAAGGTGCACAGACTTGAGGTATATGTGCTGTGTGTAAGATGCACAGTCCTGAGGTGTATGTGCTGTGTGTAAGGTGCACAGTCCTGAGGTGCATGTGTTGTGTGTAAGGTGCATAGTCCTGAGGTGCATGTGTTGCATTTCACATTTTGGAGTGTGGTATTGCACATTATAAAAGTATTGTATAGAGAGTCACCTTATAAACTATTTTACTAATTTATAAATGTGCAGTACTTTATAAGGTGACTCTCTATACAATACTTTTATAAAGTCAGAGCATATCTGAGTTCAGGGCGGTTATGGCTTTTGGAAAGAAGCTGTTTTTTAATCTATTTGTCTTTGTCCTGATGCACCTGTAGCGCCTCCCTGAGGGCAACAGGTCGAACAGATCAAAGCCAGGATGGGAGCGGTCCTTGATAATATTCTTAGCTCTGCTAAGGCAGCGGGAGGTGTAAATGTCCATCAGGGAGGGGAGAGGGCAGCCAATGATCCTCTGTGCTGCCTTTACTACCCTCTGGAGCCTCTCCCTGTCTACAGCAGTGCAGCTGCCGTACCATACTGTAATACAGTATGTCAGTATGCTCTCGATGGATGAGCAGTAGAAGGTCAGCAGCAGGTTGGAGCTTAAGTTGTACTTCCTGAGGACTCTCAGGAGGTGTAGCCGCTGCTGCGCCTTCTTAATGACTGCTGTTATGTTCTCTGACCAGGAGATGTCGGCGGAGATGAGGACACCGAGAAACCGGAAGGTGTGGACCCTCTCCACATACTCGTTGTTGATGTAGAGGGGGGCTAGGTCGGTGCTGTACTTCCTGAAGTCAACAATGAGCTCTTTGGTTTTCTTGGTGTTCAGAGCGAGGTTATTTTCTGAACACCAGGCTGCCAACTTCAGGACCTCCTCTCTGTAGACTGCCTCGTCTCCCTTTGAGATGAGTCCGACCACTGTGGTGTAGTCAGCAAACTTGACGATAAGGTTGTTGTTGTTGTGGGTCAGACTACAGTCATGGGTGTAGAGGCAGTACAGGAGGGGGCTCAGCACACAGCCCTGTGGAGAGCCGGTGCTCAACGTGCGGGTGGAGGAGAAGTGGGGGCCAAGTCTCACAGTCTGGGGCCGGTTAGTAAGGAAGTCCTTTAACCAGGCACATGTGAGAGGGGGGAGGCCGAGAGTGTCCAGTTTTCTAATAAGGATGTTCGGGATTATTGTATTAAAAGCTGAACTGTAATCCACAAAGAGTATGCGGACGTAGCTCTGCTGCTGCTCCAGGTGATTTAGCGCAGAGTGGAGAGCTACAGCAATGGCGTCCTCTGTGGATCTGTTTGTGCGATATGCGAACTGGTAGGGGTCGAAGTCTGGGGGGAGGTGGTCCTTGATGTGCTGAAGAACTAGTCTCTCGAAGCACTTCATGATTACCGGGGTGAGGGCCACATGACGGTAATCATTCAGGCTGGTGATGGGAGACTTCTTCGGCACTGGGATTATTGTTGCAGATTTTAGGCAGGGCGGGATGACTGCCTGAGCCAGAGAGAGGTTAAAGATCCTGGTGAAGGTAGGGGCGAGCTGGTGGGCGCACGCTCTGAGCACCTTACCAGGTACACCATCTGGGCCGGCAGCTTTCTTGGGGTTCACTGCCAGGAGCACCCATCTGACATCGTGCTCCTGTACAGTGAAAGGAGTGGTGTAGGAACTGTGTGGTGGTAGAGGCAGGGCAGGAGCAGATGAGTGCTGCTGACATGTTTCAAAGCGAGCAAAGAAGCGATTTAGCTCCTCTGCTAGCAGCGCACTCCAGTCTCCTGTTGGCACATCACAGTCTCTGAAGTTTGTGATGTCCTGAATGCCCCGCCACACCTCCCGCGTGTTGTTGCTCGACAGGTGGGACTCTATGCGCAGCCTGTGGTCTGCCTTGGCTTTATTTATACCTCTTTTCAGATCAGCTCGAGCAGCTCTGTACAGAGCTCTATCACCTGACCTGAAGGCAGCATCGCGAGCCCTGAGGAGTGAGCGGACCTGGCTGGTCATCCAGGGTTTCTGGTTTGGGAAGACCTGGATGTTTTTATCCACCATCACATTCCCGATGCAGAACTTAATATAGTCCAGCACTGTTCCTGTGAATGTCTCCAGCTCCTGATGTTCAAATAAGTCCCAATCTGTCCATTTAAAGCAGTCCTGTAGTTCTGAGAGTGCGTTGTCAGGCCAGGTTGTGATAGTCCTTGTGGTGGGCCTGGCTCTGCGTCTGAGGGGGGCGTAGGCTGGGGAGAGCAGGAGGGAAAGATGGTCTGACTGGCCGAGGTGGGGAAGGGGTATGGCTCTATACGCATGCTTGATGTTAGAATAAACATGATCCAGAGTGTTCTCCCCTCTAGTAGAATACTTAACATGTTGGTAAAACTTCAGCAGTACAGTCTTCAAGTTGGCCTTATTAAAGTCTCCTGCGATTATATGAACACCGTCAGGGTGGGCCCGCTGCTGTTTGTTAACGGTGTTCAGCAGGAGAGAGAGCGCTGTGTTTACACTGGCGTCAGGTGGAATATACACAGCTGTGACAATCACCACAGTTAGCTCTCTCGGTAGAAAAAAAGGCCGGCATCTTACAGACATGTACTCGAGGTCTGGGGAACAGTGTTTATCTATAATTGTTCCGTTGTTACACCAATTATCATGCGCATAAATACAGAGCCCTCCCCCTCTGCTCTTACCAGAATGCTCAGTTCTATCCCAGCGGAGCAGAGTGCGGCCTGCTAGCTGCAAGCTAGCATTGGGTATTTCCGGATGAAGCCAGGTTTCGGTGATAATTAAAACACAGCAGTCCCGAACATAGCGATTTCCAGCGAGTTGTAGTTCCAGATCATTCGTTTTATGTACCAGGGATCTAGCATTAGAGAGATACAGGCTCGGTAGAGGTGGCTTGTGTGGTTGTTTTCTTAGCCTTAGCATAGCACCGGACCTGCAGCCCCGCTTCTGCTTCCTCTCCCTCCTCCGTCTGCGCCGCCTCCTAGACCCAACAACAATCCACGGAGAGCCCGGCGGTCTCGCTATGTCATCTGGGATGTTATGCGTGAAGAGAAAGTCGCTTGAAACAGATACCTGATGTTGGTTACCGATGGCTAAAAGTGTCTGGCGGGTGTACTGGATGTTTGCAGAACTGATGTTGCACAAGCAAGCAAGAAATAAATACAAAAACAAACAAAAAAAAGAGCACTGAAAAGGAGAGCCGTAAGCCGCTGTAACCACGCGTGCCGCCATCTTTCATCTTACATCTTACATTTGGAGCGTTTCAGGTGAGCATGAGAAACTTTCATGGGAGAGGGAGAATCAGAGGTCATGGCAGGCTTGGCTTCCTCCTGGAGGGATGGACGACTGGATAGCAGATGGTCTAGCTGAACGGTGAGATCAATGAGAGTTCCAGAGTGAGATGTTCATCACGGCATGCTAGTTCACTCAATACTGAGGGGTGAAGTCCCTGGCGAAACATTGCCTTTAATCCTGGCTCATTCCATCTGCTGGCGGCTGCAAGAGTCCGGAAATCTAGGGCATAATCGGAGACTCTCCTTGAACCTTGGGTCATGGTGAGTAGGCTCTCGCTGACTTCAATTCCCTCTGGTTCATGATCGAACACATGCTTAAATAACTCCAGAAAGCTGTAGTAGGAGGTGGTGTGTTCGCCTCCACTCTTCCACACTGTGCTGACCCATTGTAGCACTTTGCTGGTTAAAAGCGAAAGAAATCTGGTGATCTTGCGTTCATCCGAAATGTGTGAGAGCGAGGAGAAGTACATGGAACACTGAAGCAGAAACCCCTTGCAGCTGAGCGCATCTCCAACATACTTCTTGGGGCATGAACGTGGGAGTGCGGGACTCAGAGGAGCTTCGGGGTGCGTTAGGAGGGCCTGCGGCATCATAGCAGTGAGCTGAGCCATCTTGGTGTTGAGATCGGCGAGCATCTACTGATGGTCTCCTAAGAAGTGCCCTTGAATGATCAAAGCAGCCTGCCATGCCTCCTCTGCTGCATCCATATGTGGCAAAGTATCTTGTCAGGATGCAGGCACTTACGGATGTACTGTATGTGCAGGGGAGAGTGGGGAATGCAGACTGGCAAACAAATCCAAAACGCTAGACGAAATCGAAGTCGAGGGACAGGCAGGGGTCTATTGATCGGCAGACAGGGTAATAAGGGCTTGTGGCAGCGGGGGCGTGGTCAAGCGCCGGTCTGTGACAGGAGGGCGGAGTCAGGGAAGGTAAGTGGCAGAATCACGTCACCTGAGAGCAATTAACCTGTTTGTGTGTCTTCCCAGTGACTGCGCCCTATATCAGGAGGGAGAGCGAGAGCAGATGGAGCGCAACCCTGAACCAGACGCCGGTTGTGTGTGTCTGTGACTATTATTGTTAGACTGAAAAGTGTGGCAATAAAGCCCATTTATAAAACCTGATCTCTGTCCTGCCGTCCTCTGTGCTCCACCCACACGTAGGGTCCGTTACAGTGGTGCCGAAACCCGGGACAGTGGAGCACCAAACCAGCAGCCCCATGGAATCCTCCCCGTTCGCCGATCTGGTCCACGCCCTTGCCACGGCTCAGCAAAGCCAGCACCAGGCACTCGTCACGCTCCGAAAGGAGCAGGAGCAGCGCTTCGAAGCCCTGGTGCTGGCCCAGCAGGAAGATCGCGAGGCGTTCCGGCATCTCCTCGCGTCGGCGGGGTCCACCAGCGCTCCGGCCGCGGGCCCGTCTCCCCTCATTGTCACCAAGATGGGCCCGCAGGACGACCCCGAGGCGTTCATCACGTTGTTTGAACAGGTCGCCGAAGCCTCGGGGTGGCCGATGGAGCAGCGCGCGGCGCGCCTCCTCCCCCTGCTCACGGGAGAGGCACAGCTGGCCGCGCTACAGCTCCCCGCCGACCGCCGGCTGGCCTACGCGGACCTCCGCCGGGCCGTCCTCCAGCGCGTGGGGCGCACACCGGAGCAACAGCGCCAGCGCTTCCGCGCGCTGCGACTGGAGGAAGTCGGCCGGCCGTTCGCGTTCGGCCAGCAGCTCCGGGACGCCTGCTGGCGGTGGCTGAGGGCCAACGATCGCGACGCCGAGGGAATCGTCGACCAGGTGGTACTGGAACAGTTCATCGCCCGCTTACCAGCCGGAACCGCGGAGTGGGTCCAGTGCCACCGCCCGGCGTCGCTGGATCAGGCAGTCGAGCTGGCGGAGGATCATCTGGCGGCTGTCCCGGCGGCAGGACAGCAGATGGCATCTCTTCTCTCCTCTTCTCTCTCTCTCTCTCCCCCTCCTCCTGTGTCCTGTCCTCGCCCCATTCCCCCTCCGCGGAGGCGGGGGCCGGCACCCCCCCAGCCGGCCCGCCGCACCCGCGGTGCCCTCCCGTTTCTCCCTTCTGTGTCTGTCTCTCCCCCACCTCAGGTGAGTGAGCCCCAGATCACCGGTGCAGAGGGAAAGCCCGGGCCGGTTTGCTGGCGCTGCGGGGAACCGGGCCACCTGCAACAGCAGTGCACGGCAATGGAAGTGGGCGCGGTGGTTCGGATCCCCGACGCGCCAGAGGCCGCCCTCGATCGGGCCGGAGCGTATCGCATACCGGTGAGTATCCAAGGGGCTACATATCAGGCGTTGGTGGATTCTGGTTGTAATCAGACCTCAATTCGCCAAAGCCTGGTTCAAAACGAGGCATTGGGGGGAGCACAAGGGGTGAAGGTGTTATGTGTGCACGGGGATGTTCACAGCTACCCTTTGGTGTCGGTCCACATTATTTTCAGAGGGGAAAAATTCATAGTAAAGGCGGCGGTTAATCCTCGCCTTACCCACTCTCTAATTTTGGGGACTGATTGGCCGGGATTTCGGGGTTTAATGACACGCCTAGTCGAGAGTGGGTCCTGCCATTTGACAGGGGGAGGTCCCGGTGTCGCTTTGGCGGGAGCAGCTGTCACAGAGCCGTCTACGTCATCTCCGCGTCAGAGTGAGGAGCCGCCGGCTCCTCCTCTCTCTATTGGGGAATCCCTCGCGGATTTCCCATTAGAGCAGTCGCGAGACGAGACTCTGCGGCATGCGTTTGACCAAGTGAGAGTAATCGATGGTCAAACGCTCCAGCCGAACGCCACCCCGTCCTTCCCCTACTTCGCGATTATGAAGGATAGATTATACCGAGTGACGCAGGACACTCAAACTAAAGAGCGAGTCACGCAGCTTTTAATTCCGAAGAGCCGCCGGGAATTGGTATTCCAGGCGGCTCACTTTAATCCCATGGCTGGACACTTAGGGCAGGATAAAACACTAGCCCGAATAATGGCCCGTTTCTATTGGCCGGGGATTCGCGGCGATGTCCGTAGGTGGTGTACGGCATGCCGCGAATGCCAGTTAGTAAACCCAGCGGCCATTCCAAAAGCGCCTTTGCGCCCTCTACCGTTAATCGAGACCCCGTTTGAGAGAATTGGGATGGATCTCGTCGGGCCATTAGATCGGTCAGCACGAGGGTACCGCTTTATATTAGTTCTGGTGGACTATGCAACGCGATACCCGGAAGCAGTGCCTCTGCGCAATATCTCAGCACGCAGTATTGCAGAGGCGCTCTTCCGCGTCATCTCCCGAGTTGGAATCCCGAAAGAGATTCTGACTGATCAAGGCACTACGTTTATGTCACGAACACTGCGCGAACTGTATGGGTTATTGGGGATTAAGCCGATCCGCACCAGCGTGTATCACCCACAAACGGACGGTTTAGTGGAACGATTCAACCGCACCCTCAAAAATATTATTAAAAAATTCGTAAGTGAGGACGCACGTAACTGGGATAAGTGGCTCGAACCCTTGCTGTTCTCAGTGCGAGAGGTCCCCCAAGCCTCCACGGGGTTCTCCCCGTTTGAATTATTATATGGGCGTAAGCCGCGCGGCATCCTGGACGTGCTGCGGGAAAATTGGGAGGAGGGACCTTCACAAAGTAAGAACGAAATTCAGTACGTTATGGACCTGCGCGCAAAACTCCACACGCTCACCCACCTAACTCAGGAGAATTTGCGGCAGGCCCAGGAACGGCAAGCCCGCCTGTACAACAAGGGTACGCGCCTTAGAGAGTTCACTCCGGGAGATAAGGTACTCGTACTGTTGCCCACGTCGAGCTCCAAATTGATCGCCAAGTGGCAAGGACCCTTTGAGGTCACACGGCGAGTCGGGGACGTCGACTATGAGGTGAGGCGAACGGACAGGGGTGGGGCGCTACAGATTTACCACCTCAACCTGCTTAAACTCTGGAACGAGGAGGTCCCCGTGGCGTTGGTGTTGGTAGTTCCAGAGAAGGCGGAGCTGGGGCCGGAGGTTCAAAAAGGGACATTGGCATCACGTACCTCTCCGGTCCCCTGTGGAGACCACCTCTCCCCGACCCAACTCACGGAGGTCGCCCAGTTGCAGACCGAGTTTTCGGATGTGTTCTCGCCCCTGCCCGGTCGCACTAACCTCATAGAGCACCACATAGAGACGCCCCCGGGGGTGGTAGTGCGTAGCCGCCCTTACAGGCTACCCGAACACAAAAAAAAGGTGGTTCGGGAAGAACTTCAGACCATGCTCGAAATGGGCATCGTCGAGGAGTCCTACAGTGACTGGAGCAGCCCGGTGGTCTTGGTACCCAAGGCCGACGGGTCGGTCCGGTTCTGTGTGGACTATAGAAAAGTCAACGCGGTGTCTAAATTCGACGCGTACCCAATGCCTCGTATTGATGAGTTGCTCGATCGACTCGGCACTGCTCGCTTTTATTCGACACTGGATTTAACGAAGGGATATTGGCAGATCCCCTTGACTCCACTATCCCGAGAAAAAACGGCCTTTTCCACACCGTTTGGTTTACACCAATTCGTCACCCAAAGAAGTGTGCGATTGGGCGGGTGGAAGTACGGTATCTGGGCTTCCACTTGGGCAACGGGCAGGTGCGTCCCCAAATTAATAAGACGGCAGCAATTGCGGCCTGCCCGAGGCCCAAGACCAAAAAGGGGGTGAGACAGTTCCTGGGGCTGGCTGGCTATTATCGCAGGTTTGTACCTAATTATTCGGACGTCACCAGCCCGCTGACTGATCTCACTAAAAAGGGGGCACCAGATCCGGTCCAGTGGACGGAGCAGTGCCAGCGGGCTTTCTCAGAGGTAAAGGCTGCACTGTGTGGGGGGCCACTTCTACACTCCCCTGACTTTTCTCTCCCTTTTATGTTGCAGACCGATGCGTCGGACAGAGGGCTGGGGGCGGTTTTGTCCCAGGAGGTGGAGGGGGAGGACCGCCCTGTCCTGTATATCAGCAGGAAGCTGTCGGTGCGTGAGGGGCGCTACAGCACCATAGAGAAAGAGTGTCTGGCCATCAAGTGGGCGGTTCTCGCCCTCCGGTACTACCTGCTGGGGCGCCCTTTCACCCTCTGTTCGGACCACGCGCCCCTCCAGTGGCTCCACCGCATGAAAGATGCCAACGCGCGGATCACCCGTTGGTATCTGGCGCTCCAACCCTTTAATTTCAAGGTGGTCCACAGGCCAGGGGCGCAGATGGTCATGGCGGACTTCCTCTCCCGTCAAGGGGGGGGGGAGTCGGCTGCAGGCCGGACGGCCGCCCGGCCTGAGTCGGGCGGTGGGGGTATGTGGCAGCGGGGGCGTGGTCAAGCGCCGGTCTGTGACAGGAGGGCGGAGTCAGGGAAGGTAAGTGGCAGAATCACGTCACCTGAGAGCAATTAACCTGTTTGTGTGTCTTCCCAGTGACTGCGCCCTATATCAGGAGGGAGAGCGAGAGCAGATGGAGCGCAACCCTGAACCAGACGCCGGTTGTGTGTGTCTGTGACTATTATTGTTAGACTGAAAAGTGTGGCAATAAAGCCCATTTATAAAACCTGATCTCTGTCCTGCCGTCCTCTGTGCTCCACCCACACGTAGGGTCCGTTACAGGGCTATACTAAAGAGTAACGAGAATGAGACAATAATGAGGGTCGAGACCATGATAAGGCAGGCAGAATTACAAGGCTTGGTATGACAGGTAAGACACTGAACGATACTTCACTTCAAATGAGTGTGGGAGAGGTGTTTATATAGCGTGGGCTGATTAACCAGGAAATTAGTGACAGGTGTAATTAATAGACAGGTGATAGAGGGTGCTGTGGTTCTTGGGTGTTGTAGTTCAGATCGGCCATGTTTGTTGTCTGACTGGAAGTGGCGATCTCTATCGCATTACTGACAGTAAGAAATAATATTTTAAATAATTTCCAGCCAACAGTCATATATAATTGCTATTAATGTGCATTGTGAACTAATAATCATCTTTAATCTGTAAAGACAAAATGTCTAACACTACGTTCAGACTGCAACCTGAAACGACCCATATCCGATTTGTTGTGAAATCCGATTTTTTTGTTAGGCCGTTCACATTAACAATTATATGAGACTTGTATGCGATCTCCAATATGAACGGAAAATGACCCAAAAGTGTCCCGCATGCGCAAATTGACACGTAATAAGCACATCTACGTAATACGTAAACAAAAAAAAGCACACTCTTCATGTTTAATGATTTCTTTTTTTGTTGTTTGTTTAATTATCTGGTTAGTGTTAAAGTGTGAGGTCTTGTGTGTGTTTTTGTTTCTGAACTGAAATGAAAACGTGTAGCCTGGTAACGAGGGTTGACTCCTAAATGTCTCTCTAATTTCTATATAAGTGCACTACATGTTACTAGGAAGTAATGGATTTTTAAACTCTATATAGTGCACTCAAGCTTCAGTAGGCAGTCATTTGGGATACGGCCGCTGTATTACCAAACTCTTAATTCAGGCTTAACAATTTGCACATATTTATTTCGTCATATTAATAAACTTTTTCTACATTTTTATAAATATTTATTTAGATTGTTTATAGCCAGCTGAATTCTGCAACTTCTCTCAGCGCTGGCTCAAGGTGCATAAACACCAGTGCAGTTTGCTATGGAGATGAGGCGAGACCTGGCGATGTGGTTTTTGTGGCGGCGGCGGAACTCACACAATAATCTGATTAATGTGGGCAGCAGACTAATGAGACCGAAGGTGTCAAATTACTGGAAATTTCCAGAACAATCTTATAATCTTGTAATACAGGATGGTTTAAGTTATAAATCAGTTATAGAAACTGTTTTATTTAATCAGGCTAACAGATCAACATCCAGGTCCCTACCAAATCCACCATTAGCTTGATCAATTCTATAAAAGTCTATTTAAATTCTGAAAACTGTACAAATGTTGTTGTTTTCCACCAAAGAGGCGGGATTAGCCAACGCAGAATAGTGACGTTTGTCTCTTGTTGATGACGTGTAGGTCGCATGAATGCGACCTGTCCGGTCAGACTGCAGTCGCATGTGAAAATATCGGATATGCATCGGAATTAGGACCACATATCCAAGCGGCCTGGGTCGTATGTGAAAAAATCAGATCTGTGTCGTTCAGATTGTCAATAACAAATCGGATACAGGTCGCATATGGGCAAAAAAATCGGATATGGGTCGTTTCAGGGTGCAGTCTGAACGTAGTCTAAATGTCCAATTTTTTTTACAAACCATCTAATCATCTCAAACTGATGTTAAAAGTAACCAATTGCAATATATATATATATATACAGTGGCATGCAAAAGTTTGGGCACCCTTAATGAAAATGTCTGTTACTGTGAATAGTTAAGTGAGCAGAAGATGAACTGATCACCAAAAGGCATAAAGGTAAAAACAAGACATTTCTTTTTAGCGTTTTCTGCAAGATTTGTGTATTATTTTTGTTTTGTACAACTGGAGAATGAAAAAAGAAAAGGAACACCATACAAAAGTTTGGGTACCCCAATACATTTGAGTTCTGAGGTAACTTTTACCAAAGTTCCAGACCTTAATTAGCTTATTGAGCTGTGGCTTGTTCAAATTCTTCATTAGGAAAGGTCAGATGATGCAGATTTCAAAGCTTTATAAATTTTCTGACTCCTCAAACTTGTCCCTAAAATCAACAGCCATGGGTTCCTCTAAGCAACTCCCTCGCATTCTGAATAATAAAATAATTGATGCTCACAAAGCAGGAGAAGGCTACAAGAACGTAGCAAAGTGTGGTAGCCATTTCCTCAGATTGTAATGTTATTAAGAAATGGCAGTTAACAGAAACAGTGGAAATCAAGGTGAGGTCTGGAAGATGAAGAAAACTTTCTGAAAGAACTGCTCGTTGGATTGCTAGAAAGGCAAATAAAAACCCCTGTTTGACTGCAAAAGACCTTCAGAAAGTTTTAGCAGACCCTGGAGTGGTGGTGCACTGTTCTACTATGCAGCGACACTTTAACAAATATGACCTTCATGGACGAGTCATCAGAAGAAAACATTTCCTACATCCTAGCCACAAAATTCAGCATCTGAAGTTTGCAAATGAACATCTAAATAAGCCTGATGCATTTTGGAAACAGGTCCTGTGGACTGATGAAATCAAAATAGAACTTTTTGGCCACAATGTGCAAAGGTATGTTTGGAGAAAAAAGGGTGCCAAATTCCAGGAAAAGAACACCTCTCCGACTCTGAAGCATGGGTGTGGATCGATCATGCTTTGGGGTTGTGCTGCAGCCATTGGCACAGGGCACATTTCATTGGTCGAGGGAAGCATGGATTCGAATAAATACCAGCAAATTCTGGAAGCAAACATTACACCATCTGTAAAAAAGTTGAAGTTAAAAAGAGGATGGGTCCTATAATAAGACGATGATCCAAAACACACCTCAAAATCTACAATGGAATACCTCAAGAGGCACAAGCTGCTAGATCAACATATCTCTCCTCCCTAATAGAAGATAACAAAAATAATCCTAGATTTCTATTTAATACTGTCGCAAAATTAACCAGGAATAAGTCCACTATAGACACAGGCACACCTGTAGTATGTAGTAGCAATGATTTCATGAATTTTTTTAATGACAAAATTGAGAATATCCGACAAAAAAAATCAAACTACTAATTTAAGGTCAGACAATGTAAGTGACCCTGTAGTTAACAATATAACTGTATCAGATCATCAATTAGAATGTTTTACTCCCTAAAAGAAACTGAATTACTTTCATTAATCTCAGCATCAAAAGCCTCAACTTGTGTACTAGATCCCTTACCTACATGTCTATTCAAACAGATAATACCTGAAGTAATTGAACCGCTTCTAAAAATAATAAATTCTTCTCTTAAGGTTGGCTATGTACCCAAATCCTTTAAACTAGCAGTTAACAAACCTCTGATTAAAAAAAACCTGACCTTGATCCCTGTCAGCTGTCCAATTACCGGCCAATATCAAACCTCCCCTTTATCTCCAAGATCCTTGAAAAAGCCGTGGCACAGCAGTTATGCTTATATTTACATAGGAATAACATCCATGAAATGTATCAGTCAGGATTTAGACCTCATCATAGCACAGAGACAGCTCTGGTTAAAGTAGTAAATGACCAGAGCCAGTTCAGACCTCCATGGGGCCCTAGGCAAAATTCTGCTAAGGGGCCCTCTTAACTGAACCCCAAAATGTTCAACAGTTGCACCTGACACCCAGTGCTTCCACTCATTCCCCCTTTAAACATATTGCACTAGTGTCACCACCTGTTGGTCTAACTCCAAATAAACACAGAAATAAATTTATGAATTATACAGAAATAAATAAATTTCACCATTTGACAGCTGTCTCTGTAATAATCCTGGATGGAACCCTCTTCTGGACTTGTCTTTGGGGTAAGAAAAATCTACTCCTGGCTTGAATGGACCTCTGCGCACTAACTCAGTCCGCATACAGTCCGTTAAGACTGGGGTCCAGTCTGCTGGATCATTTGGTGGAGCAGAGACTGTTGCTTTAGGGTCTGAGCTAGCTTCTGATGCTTGCTGTGCACACGTGGTTGTGTGAATAGTGGCCGAGGCTGCCTGTTCTTCCCCTGTGTCTGTACTTGACAACGGTGGCTGTACTGGACCTGTGCTGCTGCTTGTACTGGCTGAGGCAGCTGCATATGACTCATCTGTGCTGGTTGAAGGTGGCTCATCTGTGCCTGTCCTATCTGGTTCTGTCCCTCCACTGGCTGACTGGCTGGACTCTGTGCTGCTTGTTAGAAACTTAAGCATAGCACCTGTAAAATGTCATGGTCCTACCTGTGGGCTTCTCTCTTCAGGTAACATCTCCACTCAGCATTACCGGCCACGCCCGCACTCACTTCCTCTTATTAACTTTCAATGACTGTCATTGGCTGTTGCCGATCACCTGCTTCCCCCTGGGTGTATTTAAGCTGCAGTTCTCCCTAGCCTCAGTGTCAGATCGTCTGCAACTCTCAGCCTGATAACCTGCTCTGTGTTCCTATTACTCTGACTCCTGATATTGTGCTGTTCCGTTTGACTCTGTCTGCTCTCCAGCCCCGGTAACCTGATCTGCTTTCTGTCCTGTTGACTCTGCCTCTTGTCTGCCCCTCTTGTACCTTCGCCTGTTCTCCAGCTCACTCAGCCCTGCTACTAACCTGCAGCCACAGCTCTCTGACTATGCCAGATCCTGTCAGGTTTTAGAAGTTAAGCAGGGTCAGACCTAGTCTGTACTTGGATGGGAGACCTCAGATGTCACCACCAGCCATCCCTGCCTCTCAGTTCTCCTGCCACTGGACTTCACCTACACATGTTCTTCCAACTCCCCTTTCCCCTATTATCAATAAACTGTGGTTTGAGTGCATTTGATCTCCTCTCCTGTCTGTTCTGTGACAGTAAAATATAGATAAGGCTACTATTAATTCAGCTCCATCAAATTGGCTGCACTTGTTTTACCTTCAGATGCTGTACTTAAAATGTAGGTGATTTAGATTATTATTTAGCCTATTTAGCACCATTGTCATAATATTTCATGAGTTTTATTTATTCACTAATATATCTGCATCTATATTTGCCTGTGGGCTGTCCAAGCAAACAAAATTCAATCTTAGTAAATATTTATCCATTACTTTCCATTTTGTATAAGTGCAGTTGTAACTACACTCAGAGCGATTGATATAACACTTAAATTGTAGAAGCCAGCAAGACGCACACGGAGACTGTCCGGGGTTCACCCAGGGCTCACCGCCCTGTTATGTAGGTCAAACACCGACTAGCCCCGTCCCTCCCACTCTTCCACTCGGAGAGGAGAGTTACCTGACTGCTGTTCCTGCTGTTCATTGTCATGCAGTTTCTTTTTCCTTTTTTCACTCCCCGAGGGATAACTCCGCTTCATCTTGCTAGGTTGATGCACATGCACTGGGAATCTGACGTGCGCGAGCAGCGCGACGGATGGTCACGTCGTCACATCCCCCCCCCCCCCCTATGAGTTTGCGGGGCCCTACGCAACGTGTGTAGTGTGCGTATTGGGTGAACCGGTACTGTAAATGGCCTACTGTTGGCGTCTGATCAGGGCTGTGTCTCGCTGCTTGTGTTACTTGACCTTAGTGCAGCATTTGATACCACTGATCATTCCATTCTTCTGGATAGACTAGAAAATGTTGTGGGAGTTAAGGGACCGGCCCTCTCCTGGCTCAGGTCTTATTTAACTGATCGTTATCAGTATATTGATATAAATGGTGATATTTCTAGACATACTGAGGTAAAGTTTGGTGTTCCACAAGGTTCTGTCCTGGGTCCACTGCTTTTTTCTTTATATATGTTACCTCTGGGTGATATTATTCGTAAACATTGTATTAGCTTCCATTGTTATGCTGAAGACACACAGTTGTATGTTTCTGCAAAACCTGATGAGAGACACCAGCTTAATAGAATTGAGAAATGTGTAAAGGACATTAAACACTGGATGCTTATTAATTTCCTTCTGCTTAACTCTGACAAGACTGAAGTACTTGTACTAGGACCACATGCAGCTAGAAGTAAGTTTTCTGATTACACAGTAACTCTGGATGGCTTTTCTGTTTCTTCATGTGCAGCAGTAAAAGACCTCAGAGTGATTATTGACCCCAGTCTTTCATTCAAAACTCACATTGATAACATCACCCAGATAGCTTTCTTTCATCTCAGAAATATTGCTAAGATAAGAAATGTAATGTTACTACATGACGCGGAAAAACTAGTTCATGCTTTTGTTACCTCCAGATTGGATTATTGTAATGCCTTACTGTCTGGATGTTCCAATAAGTGCATAAACAAGCTCCAGTTAGTTCAAAATGCAGCAGCAAGAGTCCTTAATAGAACTAGAAAATATGACCACATCACCCCGTCTTATCCACACTGCATTGGCTCCCAATCAAATTTCGTATTGATTATAAAGTACTACTATTGACCTTCAAAGCACTGAATGGTCTCACACCACAGTACCTGAGTGAACTAATGCTCCTCTATGACCCACCACGCCTACTTAGATCAAAAGGTGCAGGCTATCTGCTGGTACCTCGTATAGTGAAGGCTACATCAGGGGGCAGAGCCTTTTCTTACAAAGCCCCACAGTTATGGAACAGCCTTCCAAGTAGTGTTTGGGAATCAGACACAGTTTCAGTGTTTAAGTCTAGGCTGAAAACATATCTGTTTAATCAAGCCTTTTGTTAATGTTGTTTATGAGGTAAAGGTGTAGATCTGAAGGGTCCTCAGACATACAGTATTTTGGTAAACTGGGATGTATTGATGCTGTCAGTCCCCACTTGCTTGCTCACTCGAGTTTGTTGATGGTGTAGTGGCTGGCTGCTTTATGTCCCAGGGCTCCCTCATGCCTGTGTTACCTTCTGGCTCTCCCCTTTTAGTTATATTGTCATAGTTAGTTGCCGGAGTCCCTGCTTGTATTCAGTGCAATATGTATACTGTTCCTACTTATTCAGGTGACATTGGGCATACCTAACAACCTGTGTTTTCTCTCTCTTCTCCCCCCCCCCCCCCCCCCCAAATCTGTCCCTCTGAGTTACATGTTGGTCCTGGGATCGAGATGCTGACCTCTTCTGCTCCTCGGACCTGCCTGATCCATCCTGGTGCCCTGTGTCTGGTTGGAGTCTCATTGCATTGCTCCTGTGGAGGGCGGCCCCATGTGGACAGTTGGGGGTCACACCTGGAGAACGCTCTGAACTCTTGCAGTGGTGCTTTTATGGCTGGGGACTGCACTTGACTTGCTGACTTTAGGACTGCAGTTGACTTGCTGACTTTAGGACTGCAGTTGACTTGCTGACTTTGGGACTACGGTTGTCGTGAATGGTTTTGTGCTCGGGTTTCCGTTGGTGGGGGGTTTATAGCATCTACGAAGCTGACTTTATGTTAGGACTGTTAATGTTATAGTCATGTTGTCTGTTGTTGCCCGGATGGGGATGGGTTCCCTTTTGAGTCTGGTTCCTCTTGAGGTTTCTTCCTCATGTCGTCTGAGGGAGTTTTTCCTTGCCACCATCCCCACTGGCGTGCTCATTGGGGATAGATTGGGGATAAAATTAGCTCATATTTTAAGTAGTTCAAATTTTGTAAAGCTGCTTTGCGACAATGTTTATTGTTAAAAGCGCTATACAAATAAACTTGACTTGACAAGCTGAAGGTTTTGCCATGGCCTTCACAGTCCCCTGACCTAAACATCATTGAAAATCTGTGGATAGATCTCAAAAGAGCAGTGCATGCAAGACAGCCCAAGAAACTTGTAGAACTGGAAGCTTTTTGCAAGGACGAATGTGTGAAAATCCCCCAGCTAAGAACTGAAAGATTATTAGCTGGCTCCAAAAAGTGTTTACAAGCTGTGATACTTGCCAAAGGGTGTGTTACTAGGTACTAACCATGCAGGGTGCCCAAACTTTTGTCATTTTGAAAATGTAAAAGATGAAAATAAAATAAATTGTTTTTGCTTAAAATACAAAGGGAATGAGTCATCTTTAACTTTATGCCTTTTGGAGATCATTTCATCTTCAACTTGCTTAACTATTCACAGTAACAGCAATTTTGACTGGGGTGCTCAAACTTTTGCATACCACTGTGTGTATATATATATATATATATATATATATATATATATACACACACTTTTCCACTGTGATTTGGGTTTGATGATGTGTTCAAAAAGCACAATTTGTCCATATGGACCAAATGTACTGTATATTGAGCAGCTGAAGGCTTGGCTGAGTTTGTAGCTGAAGTCAAATGGCAGTGACCTGAAGGTGGGCTATGGTGAGCTGCCAGGTTAAACAGAGTGTCGAATTGTGTTCAGAATGCTCTGAGAATCTCAAGCATATTCTGACAAGCATAGAAAAACAAACATTGCTCTAAATTGGACAGCTGTTGACAGCTCTGCTAAGCTGAACATGTGTATCTGTAGAGCTTTTCGATCATATGGGATAGAGTACTGAACAAGGCTGGGAGGGGTCTGTGGGTGTTGAAGGAATCCCGATGGCTGATGGCAAAAATACACTTTATGGATACACTAATGGGCATATGACTCTTTGTTTTTCTTTTTTTTCCCTCATATGTTTTTGTTAATCTTACTCAGTAAGTTACTGCTGCATTATTGTAGAGACAGTCACAAATAAATTATTACGTTAGCACCTTGTGATTCTATGAAAAAGAGGTTTAGCTGATAAAAGACTTATACTAGAAGGGCACTCGGTAGAGCCCAACTCTACCAAGCCACATATTTGGATTTGCATCAAAATCGAATCAATTGTTCCTTGGCCCATGGCCCAATTTTCTTCAAAATTTTATCAAAATCTGTTCACTACTTTATTGAGTTACATTGGGAACAGACAAAAAAATCCTGGATCCATATATATACATCCAGATTTACATCAAAATCTAATCAATTATTCCTTGGCCCATGGCCCACCTTTACTCAAAATCTCATCAAAATCTGTTCAATACTTTTGGTGTTACTGTATGTCGGGAACAGACAACAAACAGAGGCAAAAACATAATGTCCTCCAACATAGTTGGTGGGGGTAATAATCTTTACTACACCTTCATCCTGGCTGGGAATGAGGGAGATGTAAGGAGTGAAGGAATGATTTAAGAATGAAGGAGTGTCAGAAGAAAAGGAATTATTCAGTGAAAAGCTGAAAGTCTTCATTTCAATAACAGCAGTAAGCTAACAAAGCACACATTAAAAGCTCCTCTTCAGACTGAATACTGATGAACCCTGAACAACCAAATATACATCTTATGCAGAAATTAACATTCATACACAAAATATTATTTGGTATCCTTTTAGCTGAGATGGCTCTTATTTATCCTGCTACTGTACCTACACAGATTTACATCCCTTCCTGTCACAAGTGTGAATGCAAGGCCATATGTGAGGAATTCTTTGTTGGGAAGTTTTATCAATCTTATAGCATGGGAGAATAGATTTCATGGTGTTCTGATTCAGGTCACAGCAGATTAAAACATACCTTTGGAGTGGACACAGCAGTTCCTAAGAGGAGTAAACTCCTTTTCGACATGGACAGATAGACCATAGGACACATAACAGGCATGTGCTGATAAACTGTTATGTGATGTACTGTAGTCATATACACTGTGTGCTGTTATTGTGACTGCCTAGCTCCAAAATAAGCATTATACCCAAGCAATCTATTTGGGGGAATAAAGGGGGCTGCAGATTTAGATGAAATTTTGAGCACCATTGTATAAATAAAGAGATAAGCCCTGTCTTATCTTGGAAAGCAACTTGGAAGCATGGCTGATACTTCATCCAAGTTTGAAGATAGCACTGAATGAATTCCTCACAGCTAGTAAGTCTATAACTCTATGAAGGTGTTGAAAAACTCAGTGGGGAAAATCACCCCAGCTGAACTTACAATAACCTCCTCAGCCTTAAATTGGAAACAACATAAATAACAAAGCTTATTGCTGCATAATAAATGGCACAACACTTCAATTATATATATTTTGGGAAGGGAATTATAAATTATTTAGCATACAGTACACTGGATGTTTGGTTTGGACATATGAAATCTGCAAGGTTTTCAAAAATGAACAATATTTATTATATTTAATAAGAAAAAAGCAAACACTGCACATTTCTTGGGCTCACTGTATATAAATAAGACTGTAATATATCACATATAAATCCTCATGTACAGAAACATATAAATGAAATTTAAACTCAGACAGGGTAATTAAAAATCACATAAACCGCATGTTAAAAAAAGACAAATAAATACCTGTAAAATATATATATATATATATATATATATATATATATATATATATATATATATATATATATTATTTTTTTTTTTTTTTTTTTTTTTTTTAAACAACCATGGAGGTTTAATAAGATTATTTCTAATTAAATATAAATATTATTACATAATGCACAGTTTAATGCAAAAAACCTCCATATCAAATAATAAACATTTCCCTCTATCTATCTATCTATCTATCTATCTATCTATCTATCTATCTATCTATCTATCTACAGTATCTACAGTGTTGCTTGAAAATATGTGACCCCTTTAGAATTTTCTATATTTCTGCATAAATATGACCTAAAACATCATCAGATTTTCACACAAGTCGGATTGGGGGGGGGGGGGGGGTGTCTTGTCCTTTTTGTCCTGTCCTTTTTGTTTCATCTGCTTTGTTGATGCAGGGCTCTGCTTGTTTACTTGTTTACATTTTTGTCATTAGTCTTTTTTGTCAGGGATTACTTTTTTCACCTTCTGTAAAAAAACAAAGGAAACATAATTATCGACTGTTAATTTCGCTGTTAAGTGATTGATTGGTTTCCTAATAAACATATTTGAACGAGATTTTCACACAAGTCCTAAAAGTCGATAAAGAGAACCCAGTTAAACAAATGAGACAAAAATATTATACTTGATCATTTATCTATTGAGGAAAATGATCCAATATTACATATCTGTGAGTGGCAAAAGTATGTGAACCTTTGCTTTCAGTATCTGGTGTGACCCCCTTGTACAGCAATAACTGCAACTAAACGTTTCCGGTAACTGTTGATCAGTCTGGCTTGGAGGAATTTTAGCCCATTCCTCCATACAGAACAGCTTCAACTCTGGGATGTTGGTGGGTTTCCTCATATGAACTGCTCACTTCAGGTCCTTCCACAACATTTGAATTGGTTTAAGGTCAGGACTTTGACTTGGCCATTCCAAAACATTAACTTTATTCTTCTTTAACCATTCTTTGGTAGAATGACTTGTGTGCCTAGGGTCGTTGTCTTGCTGTATGACTCACCTTCTCTTGAGATTCAGTTAATGGACAGATATCCTGACATTTTCCTTTAGAATTTGCTGGTATAATTCAGAATTCATTGTTCCATCAATGATGGCAAGCTGTCCTGGCCCAGATGCAGCAAAACAGGCCCAAACCATGATACTACCACCACCATGTTTCACAGATGGGATAAGGTTCTTATGCTGGAATGCAGTGTTTTCCTTTCTCCAAACATAACGCTTCTCATTTAAACCAAAAAGTTCTATTTTGGTTTCATCCATCCACAAAACATTTTTCCAATAGCCTTCTGGCTTGTCCACGTGATCTTTAGCAAACTGAAAATGAGCAGCAGTGTTCTTTTTGGAGAGCAGTGGCTTTGTCTTTGCAACCCTGCCATGCACACCATTGTTGTTCAGTGTTCTCCTGATGGTGGACTCATGAACATTAACATTAGCCAATGTGAGAGAGGCCTTCAGTTGCTTAGAAGTTACCCTGGGGTCCTTTGTGACCTCGCCGACTATTACACACCTTGCTCTTTGTTGGTCAACCACTCCTGGGGAAGGTAACAATGGTCTTGAATTTCCTCCTTTTGTACACAATCTGTCTGACTGTGGATTGGTGGAGTCCAAACTCTTTAGAGATGGTTTTGTAACCTTTTCCAGCCTGATGAGCATCAACAATGCTTTTTCTGAGGTCCTCAGAAATCTCCTTTGTTCATGCCATGATACACTTCCACAAACGTGTTGTGAAGATCAGACTTTGATAGATCCCTGTTCTTTAAATAAAACAGGGTGCCCACTCATACCTGATTGTCATCCCATTGATTGAAAACACCTGACTCTAATTTCACCTTCAAAGTAACTGCTAATCCTAGAGGTTCACATACTTTTGCCACTCACAGATATGTAATATTGGATCTCATCTCATTATCTCTAGCCACTTTATCCTTCTACAGGGTTGCAGGCAAGCTGGAGCCTATCCCAGCTGACTACGGGCGAAAGGCGGGGTACACCCTGGACAAGTCGCCAGGTCATCACAGGGCTGACACATAGACACAGACAACCATTCACGGTCAATTTAGAGTCACCAGTTAACCTAACCTGCATGTCTTTGGACTGTGGGGGAAACCAGAGCACCCGGAGGAAACCCACGCGGACAACATGCAAACTCCACACAGAAAGGCCCTCGCCGGCCCCGGGGCTCAAACCCAGGACCTTCTTGCTGTGAGGCGATAGCGCTAACCACTACACCACCGTGCCACCCCAATAAATAAATGACCAAGTATAATATTTTTGTCTCATTTGTTTAACTGGGTTCTCTTTATCTACTTTTAGGACTTGTGTGAAAATCTGTTGATGTTTTAGGTCATATTTATGCAGCAATATAGAAAATTCTAAAGGGCTCACAAACTTTCAAGCACCACTCTATCTATCTATCTATCTATCTATCTATCTATCTATCTATCTATCTAGATAGATAGATAGATAGATAGATAGATAGATAGATAGATAGATAGATATCCAGTACCAGTCAGATATATTTTATGGAAATGAGTGTTTTACTGGGAAATACGCCACTTGTATTATTCATATGAGCTCCATCTGGGACATGGATTATCAAAACCATGACATAAATCTCTATATGTCATTCTTGATTAAATCAATGAATTGTTTTGATAAATTTGGATACTATTTGTTTGTGAATGTGTCTATATAATAAAAAAGAACATAACATGTTGACTTAAAGATATTAAGTTTATCTTCTCATATTGAAAAACTTTTGAAAAACATTTTTCATACAAAATACATCGCGGATCTGAGCGACATATTTAAATAATATTGGCTGACATTGAGTGGTATACCAGATATATTATATCTGTTATGTTATATCTATATATAAGTGCAAGTTTTTCAACACGAGAAGATAAACTTCATATCTTTAAGTCAACATGTTATGTTCTTTTTATTATATAGACACATTCACAAACAAATAGTATCCAAATTTATCAAAACAATTCATAATATTGGCTGGCATTGAGTGGTATATCAGATATATTCCATTCAGCTAGCATGATATAGAACGAGTTGAAGACGATTAGCTGAATGGAATATATCTGATATACCACAAAAAAAGCTAGGCATTATTATTATTATTATTATTATTATTATTATTATACATACATACATACATACATACATACATACATACATACACACACACACATTTGCGGCATTCTCTTTCAAAATTCTCTTGAATTCCTCAGTATTAAATGAAACAAATTTGGCGGCCATGTTTGTTTACAAATTGTCACAGCTAGTGCAGAAGTTTTACGTGTAAAACATATCTTATGGCATTTTCAATTCACTGCCACAGTTTACTGCAGACGCCGCTGGCAAACAAAAAAATGCTTCTGTGCATGCACAGCAGAAAACTTTCTCATTGAATATTTGCATCAGCTCCGACATGTGTCATGTTGTCTTGACAACCATGCAATATCATAAACCATATTCAACACTCATTCTCCATTGGGTAGAGTGATGTAATACCAGGGCTAAAAATTAACTTTAGTGCTTGGTCATCACTTAGGCCAGTATCCCTGAGTTCTTAGTTGTCCAGGCCAAAATAAAGTGGCCCTTAAATTTCCTCTAGTCAAAGTTGAACACAAAAATGTAAAAGATTTTTACTTGAATAACACCCCACTGTGTTTAACATATGTCCCCAGAAATGGATTAATCAAAAACAATAATATTGCCTGGCTTTTTGTCTTTGTCAAAATGGCGGCGCCCTGTATGGCAGCAGCTACTCCAGCTCCCGATAGCGATGTGCATTTTATGTTAAATGTGTTGTCTGTACCATCACAGTCTTGTACGAGAATAGTCTACAACAGAAGCTTACTACTCGGACTACAAAACCCCAACTTTTCAAACTTTTCAAATAACTTTCCAGAGTTATGATGGCTTTGGAACCCAAAGCACTCGGCAAGCTAGGCATTCTACACCGGCAAGACCCAGGGGCCTGCAAGGCAACGGACTCTCCTCCTGCCACCGGCCAACACTGGAGGCAATGCAAGTGGTGGGAGAGACCTAGCATGCGTCGCAAGCGGTGTGCTAGACCCAGCAAGCGGGGCAGTCGAGTGGGTATCAGCGCCAGGCTAAAAGCTAAACCATACAGACCTGCACTTCCTTCAATCCTGCTATCCAACGTTCGTTTGCTGGAAAACAAAATGGACTACCTCAGACTGGATTTAATTACACAAAGAAAGGTGAGAGACTGCAGTGCCATCATCTTCACTGAGAAGTGGCATAATCACACCGTTCCAGACAACGCCATTCAGGTGGACGGACTAACAACGTTCCGGGTGGACAGGAGCCACTCTCTCAGTGGTAAATCTTGGGGAGGTGGTGTGTGCATTTTCATCAATAACAACTGGTGTACTAACGTCAAAGTTATCTCAAGTCACTGTTCTGAGGACATAGAATTTCTAACAGTTAAATGTCGTCCAGTCTACTTGCCAAAAGAATTCTCAGCCATCAACATTACAGCTGTGTACATTCCTCCCAGCGCGAACACAAAGGACACACTGTCTACATTATATCAGTCTGTGAGCTGAATGCAGGACTCTAACCCGGACTCTGTCTATATAATCACTGGCGATTTCAATCAGGCCAATTTGAAGACAGTATTCCCACATTATCACAAATATGTGGACTTTGCAACTATGGGAGAGAACACTCTTGACCAGGTCTACACAAACTTTAAACAGGCATTCAGAGCTGTTCCTCACCCCCACCTGGGAAACTCGGACCATCTCTCTGTTATACTAATTCCAACTTACAGACCACTGCTAACCAGGAACAAGCCATCTGTGAAACAGATCAGAACATGGCCAGAGGGTGCTACCTCAGCTCTTCAGGACTGTTTTGACTGCACAGACTGGAATGTTTTTAGGGAGGCTGCCATAACCAACCAGCATGTCAACATAACGGAATATACTGAGTCTGTGATGGGATACATATCCAAATGCATGGAAAATGTGACTGTCATCAAACACATCACCACAAGGGCCAACAAAAAACCCTGGTTCACCAGGGAGGTACGTGAGCTCCTGAGAGCACGGAATACTGCTTTCAAGTCCAGGGACAAAGTAGCTCTTAGAACTGCTAGGGCCAACTTGAACCAGGGCGTGAGAGCAGCCAAGCGTGCCTATGGGCAGAAAATCCAATCACACTTCACTGACACAAAAGACCCCAGATGCCTATGGCAAGGCATCCAGTCAGTAACCGATTACAGGGCAATACCCCCACCGTGTGAGGACAGCACAGACTTCCTAAACTCACTTAACACCTTCTTCAGCCGGTTTGAAGAAAACAACACCACCACACCAACAAAAGCCCCTCACTGCTTGGACAATGTAACACTTCACCTGGACCCTGCTGACGTGCAGAGGACCCTTCAAAAGGTGAACCCCAGGAAAGTTGTTGGTCCTGACAATATACCTGGGTGTGTGCTTAGAGACTGTGCTGACTCACTTACAGATGTTCTCACAGATATCTTCAACACCTCTCTGAGCCAAGCCATCTTACCAGCATGCTTCAAAGCCACCACCATCATACCGCTACCCAAGAAATCCCCAGCCACAACACTGAACGACTACCAGCCCATAGCACTCACTCCCATCATGATGAAGTGCTTTGAAAGGCTGGTCAAGGCCCATATAACATCCAGCCTACCCACCACATTTGACCCATTCCAGTTTGCATACCATCCCAAACGCTCCACTGATGACACCATAGCAACAGCACTTCACATCAGCCTGGCTCATCTGGAAAACAAAAACAGTTATGTGCGGATGCTGTTCATCGACTTCAGCTCCGCCTTCAACACAGTCATCCCACAACACCTGGTGAATAAACTCAGTGCTATAGGCATCAGCACCCCACTATGCAACTGGCTACTGGACTTTCTCACCAACAGACCACAGACAGTAAGAGTTGGCAAAAACTCCTCAGAGACCACCATCATGAACCCCCAGGGATGTGTGCTGAGTCCTCTGCTGTTCATACTGATGACCCATGACTGTTGTGCCAGACACAACTCGAACCACATCATCAAGTTTGCAGATGACACAACAGTGGTGGGCCTCATCAGCAATGACGACGACTCAGCCTACAGAGAGGAGGTACACCAACTCATCAACTGGTGTGACATCAACAATCTACACCTCAATGTCAATAAAACAAAGGAAATAACTGTGGACTTCAGGAAAAATCACATGTCACACACACCCCTCACCATCAATGGCAGTGCTGTGGAATCAGTGAAAAGCACCAAGTTCCTGGGGGTGCACATCACAGATGACCTGACATGGACAACTAACACCACCTCCCTTGTCAAGAAAGCACAGCAACGCCCCCACTTCCTATGCAGGATGAGTAGAGCCGACCTCCCCCCTTCTGCACTCACCACCTTCTACAGGGGTGCCATTGAGAGCATCCTCACCAGCAGTCTCTCAGTCTGGTACGGCAGCTGCCCTGTTGCTGACCAGAAGGCCCTACAGAGGGTGGTGAGGACAGCAGAGAAGATCACCAGATCAGCCCAACCATCCATCCAGGACCTATATTCATCCCGCTGCTGCAAAAGAGCCATCAACATCATCAAAGACCCCACCCACCCTGCACATGAACTGTTTGCCCTCCTACCATCTGGCAAGCACTATAGCGTTGCAGGACTACCAGACTCAGCAACAGCTTTTTCCCACAGGCCATCAGACTGCTCAACTCACTCATGAAAACTCCAAGAACATAACCCACACACACAAAAGACCAGCAAACTGTCAAAACAGTAAACTCAATGTCTA
Organism: Neoarius graeffei; assembly: GCF_027579695.1. NCBI lineage: Eukaryota > Metazoa > Chordata > Actinopteri > Siluriformes > Ariidae > Neoarius > Neoarius graeffei. The sequence continues at coordinate 14,525,036 of NC_083585.1, forward strand.
TACAATGCTCTTTATATGCACATATGGCAATATTCTTTTTTGCACAAGAACATACAAGTTTACAATACTTATTTATCTCCATGCTGCTATTCTGAACTTTGCACTTTACCATACTGCACCTTGTGCAGTACTATTGCACCCCAGTAACATACCTCAAACTTGACTACATTTCTGGAACTACAATTCTGGACTACATTACCTCAAACTTGACTACATATCTGGACTACATTTCTGGAACTACAATTCTGGACTACATTACCTCAAACTTGACTACATTTCTGGACTAAATTTCTGGAACTATAATTCTGGACAACATTACCTCAAACTTGACTATATTTCTGTATCACTGTGAATATTCTGGGAACTGTATGCCCGCTGTCTGTCTATATGTTGTGTTAATTTGCTTATCTGTTGATGTCTGTGTGCACTTTTATGTTTAGTTGTGTGTCAATTTTTTAATACTGCACATTTGGAGTTTGGGGAAATGCAATTTCAATCCTCTGTTTAATTCTGTTACATGGTCTGATTGACAATAAAGTTCACTTTGACTTTGACTTTTAACATTAATTCTATGTAATTGTTGTTTAGATACTGTACATTATTCAAACTTTACACTATATTAGTCATTTAGCTGATGTTTTTATTCAAAGCGACATGTGCATGTAGCCAAGAGAATCCAAGAGCGACCAGCGCTGAAGTACTAGTGTAAACAAATAGCTTATAAATTCCATCCAATGTCTAGAATGATCAGGATAGTTAAGAAGTTGAAGCTTGGACACATACATAGACAAGGAATTTCATAAGGAATTTCATAAGGACCTTTATAAAAGAAAAAACAGGTATCTGAGTACCCTCTCCCAGACCAGGGATACCGGGGCCCCACCCTGGAGCCAGGCCTAGGGGAGGGGCTCATCGGTGAATGCCTGGTGGTCGGGCCTATATCCATGGGGCCCGGCTGGGTCCAGCCCGAATGAGCAACACAGAACCACTCTCCTGTGGACCCACCACCCGCAGGAGGTGCCGTAAGGGTCTGGTGCACTGTGGATTGGGTGGCAGTCAAAGGCAGAGGCCCTGGCGTACTGATCCCTGGCTGACAAGACTGGCTTTTGGGACATGGAATGTCATCTCTCTGGTGGGAAAGGAGCCTGAGCTTGTGCGTGAGGTTGAGCGGTACCAACTAGATATAGTTGGGCTCACCTCAACGCATAGCTTGGGCTCTGGAACCAATTTCCTGGAGAGGGGTTGGATTCTCTTCTATGCTGGAGTTGCCAAGGGTGAGCGGTGCCGGGCAGGGTTGGGGCTATTGGTAGCCCCCCAGTTTGGCACGCTAACATCAGAGTTCTCCCCCGTGAATGAGAGGGTCGTTTCCCTGTGCCTTCAGGTTGGAGAATGGTCACTGACTATCATTTGCACTTATGGGCCAAATGGTAGTTCGGAGTACCTGGCCTTCTTGGAGTCCTTGAGTGGGGTGCTAGAAAGTGCACCACAAGGGGACTCCATTGTTTTACTGGGGGACTTCAATGCTCACGTGGACAATGACAGTGAGACCTGGAGGGGTGTGATTGGGAGGAACGGCCTGCCTGATCTGAACTCGAGTGGTGTTCAGTTTTTGGACTTTTGAGCCATGCACAGTTTGGCCATAATGAACACCATGTTCGAGCAGAAGGGTGTCCATAAGTGCATGTGGCACGAGGACACCCTAGGCCACAGATTGATGATTGACTTTGTAGTCATTTAATCAGATCTATGACCATATGTCTTGGACACTTGGATGAAGAGAGGAGCAGAGCTGTCAACTGGTCACTACCTGGTGGTGAGCTGGATCAGATGGCGGGGGAGGAGGCTAGACAGACCGGGCAGGCCCAAATGAGTAGTGAGGGTATGCTGGGAATGTCTGGTGGAGGCTCCCGTCTGTCGGATCTTCAACTGTCACAGAGCTTCAACTGCATACCGGGGGATGGGAGGGATATTGAGTCCGAGTGGACCACGTTCCGCACCTCCATTGCTGAGGCGGCCGTGCAGAGCTGTGGCTGCAAGGTTGTTGGTGCCTGTCGTGGCGGTAATCCCCGAACCCGCTGGTGGACACCTGTGGTGAGGGGAGCCATCAAGCTGAAGAAGGAGTCCTATCGGGCTTGGTTAGCCTGTGGGTCTCCAGAGGCAGCTGACAGATACTGATGCCAAGCGGAATGCGGCTCTGGCAGTCACTGAAGCAAAAACTCAGGTGTGGGAGGAGTTCATGGAAAGTGACTTTCAGTCGGCCTCGAAGAGATTCTGGCAAACCATCCTGCAGCTCAGGAAAGGAAAACAGTGCTCTGTCCCTACTGTTTACAGCGAGGATGGAGTGCTGTTGACCTCAACTGGGGACATCATCCAATGGTGGAAGGAATACTTTGAGGATCTCCTCAATCCCACCTTCATGTTGTCCGAGGAGGACACAGAGTCTAAGGGTGCTTGGGAGGACTTGCCTATCACAGGGGCTGAGGTTGCCGAGGTGGTTAAAAAGCTCCTCGGTGGCTGGGCTCTGGGGGTGGATGAGATTCATCCTGAGTTCCTGAAGGCACCGGATGTTGTTGGGCTGACTTGGCTGACACGCCTCTTCAACATTGTATGGAGGTCAGGGACAGTGCCTCTGGATTGGCAGATTGGGGTGGTGGTCCCCCGTTTTAAAAAGGGGGACCGGAGAGTGTACTCCAACTATAGGGAGTACACTCCCTACATTCCCTGGGAAAGCCTATGCTGGGGTGCTGGAGAGGGGTCCGGTCGATAGTTGAACCTTGGATTCAGGAGGAACAATGCGTTTTTTGTCCTGGTTGTGGAACACTGGACCAGCTCTTTACCCCTGCAAGGGTACTGGAGGGTGCATGGGAGTTTGCCCAATCGGTCTACATGAGTTTTGTGGACCTGGAGAAGGCTTACGACTGTGTCCCTCATGGTGCCCTGTGGGGGGTGCTTTGGGAGTATGGGGTTCAGGGCCCACCACTGCAGGCCATTCAGACCCTGTATGACTGGAGCAGGAGTTTGGTTCACATTGCCAGCAATAAGTTGGACTCATTCCTGGTGCATGTTGGACTCCACCAGGGCTGTCCTTTGTCACCGGTTCTGTTCATAACTTTTATGGACAGAATTTCTAGGCACAGCCAAGGTGCGGAGGGTGTCTGGTTTGCTGGCATCAGGACCACATCTCTGCTTTTTGCGGATGATGTGGTTCTGTTGGCTTCATCAATCTGTGACTTACAGCATGCGCTGGGACAGTTTGCAGCCAAGTGCGAAGCGGCTGGGATGAGGATCAGCACCTCCAAGTTCGTGGCCATGGCGTTCAGCTGGAAACAGGTGGAGTGCCTACTCCAGGTCAGGGGGGAGTTGCTACCTAAAATGGAGGAGTTTAAGTATCTCAGGGTTTTGTTCATGAGTGAGGGTAAGGGGGAGCAGGAGTTGGACAGAAGGATCAGGGCAGCATCAGCAGTGATGTGGACACTAAACCAGTCTGTTGTGGTAAAGAGAGAGCTGAGCCAAAAGGCAAAGCTCTCAATTTACTGGTCCATCTACATTCCCACTCTCACCTATAGTCACGAGCTATGGGAAGTGACCAAAAGAATGAGATCGCGGATACAAGTGGTAGAAATGAGTTTTCTCCGCAGGGTGGCTGTGCTCTCCCTTAAGGCCTCTGCATGCTCTTGCGACAAGGCTTTCGCAGATAGCTTTTCGCAGACAGTTGTAATTTATCGTTGAGCGGGGAGTAATAGGTGTGTGCGATGTTATTCACCGCCACAATGCAAGGGGGCACGAAGTCGCGAAATCGCTAGGAGTAGTTGGTGGGTGTGGTTAGTGGAGTGTTTATCCTCCGGTTACTTATAATGACTAGAACTGGAGTCGTATAGATGTACATACTTCCTCACTTCCTCGATCAACCGCTCTTCGTGCTGCTCCATCTTCGCTCATGTTTTTAAAAATGGCGATCGTGAAAACAAAACAAACCGGGAAAGTAGGGAAGTGGAAGTGCGTGTACAGCGGATGTAGAGTGGACCAATCAGAGCCCTCTTGTCTGCGACGCTGTCTGCGAGGCTTCTGCGGTGGTCACAATTTTTGGGAGGTGCGCGCAGAGCATCTGCGAAGGTGGGGGGGCTATGCAGACACTGTCTGCGACACGGTCTGCGAGGACTGGGTTGTCAGCATAAATTGGCTTTTAGAGACAGGGTGAGAAGCTTGGTCATTCGGGAGAGACTTGGAGTAGAACCGTTGCTCCTCCACATCAAAAGGAGTCAGTTGAGGTGGTTTGGGCAATTTGTTAGGATGCCCCCTGGACACCTCCCAAGGGAGCTTTTCTGGGCATGCCCCACCGGGAGGAGACCCTGGGGCAGACCCAGGACATGCTGGAGAGATTACATCTCTTGGCTGGCCTGGGAACACCAGAAGAGTTGGTGGAGGTGGCCAGGGAGAGGGAAGTCTGGACTGCTCTGCTTAGGCTGCTACCCCCGCGACCTGGATCCAGATAAGCGGTAGAAGATGGACGGATGGATGTTTATTATTTCCAAAGTTTGACAACATTTGCATCTGCATTAAAATAGTTAGTCTATGCTTCTTTCCTAGCTTTTGCCTCTTGAGCCTATACAAGAGAAATTACAGTACACTCGACTGGTAGAGTTTTATTAGACTAGAGCTAGGTGCTAATGGTTAATATGGTTACAGTTATGGTTATGGTATTTGGCAGAGGGTCCAAAGCGACTTACAATATATAAACACTACATTATATGGTTATGGTATTTGGCAGAGGGTCCAAAGCGACTTACAATATATAAACACTACATTATTAGTAAACCAATACAATAATCCGGTCGCTCTACTCTGACATAGCCTACCTTCCAGATGATAGGTGCTGCATGACTGCAGGATTTCCCTTTTTTTGCTTTGCCTAGGTTCAACCCCAGCCTTTACGCAAACAGACTTGCCCTCTGTTTTACACATAATTTTGCCAATTTTATTACTGTGTAGATACCGTAACTGTACACCTCTGTGCTTTTGTAGTTCCTTAGCTCCTCGCCGTCAATGCCCTCACTAAGAATAAAATAACTGACAATTTCAACATAGCTGATGTTGGGCCACAACTTCATGTCATCTATCCATTCTGTGAGGGTAGACGGATGGGGCGCTCTGATCGTATTATCCTCAGAGTTGGTCAGAAAATCGGGCCTGTCATCTTTGATCAAACCTCAACTTTTAGTGGCCCTGGTCAGTTTTTAATCACCACTGGTGACTGCAACTGCCAAGTTTCAACCCTAGTAATACACGTAGGATAAGCGATATGCAAAAACAATATTGCATGCTATCAAACCAAATGAATAAAACCCGCTAGACGGGAATAGAATACATGTTTTTATTCCACCGAAAAAGTGTCCTGTATGTATAATAATTCATATTATATATATATATATATATATATATATATATATATATATATATATATATATATATATATATATATACTAGTGCATCTAAAAAATTAGAATATTGTGAAAAAGTTCAATATTTTCCATCAGTTATTTAAGAAAGTGAAAATGTTATATATTATAGACTCATTACACATAAACTAAAATGTTTCAAGCATTTTTCTATTTTAATTTTAATCAGTATGGCATACAGTACAAAAACATAAAAAACCCATCTCAAAATATTAGAATATTTCATTTCGAGTTTGAGTAAAACAGTATGAACACAGTGCATCTCTCGGTCTAGTTCAATACACACAACCACAATCATGGGGAAGACTGCTGACTTGACTGTTGTCCAGAAGATGATCACTGATGCCCTCCACAAAGAGGGTAAGCCACAAAAGGTCATTGCTGAAAAGGGTGGCTGGAAAAGGTGCACAAGCAACAGGGATGGCCACAGTCTTGAGAGGACTGTCAAGAAAAGTTGATTCAAGAACTTGGGAGAGCTTCACAAGGAGTGGACTGAGGCTGGTGTCAGTGTATCAAGACCCATCATGAACAGACATCTTCAAGAAAGGGGATACAACTTTCTCATTCCTAATATCAAGCTACTCCTGAGCCAGAGACAATGTCAGAAGTGTCTTATCTGGGCTAAGGAGAGAAAGAAATGGACTGTTGCTCAGTGGTCCAAAGTCCTCTTTTCAGATGAAAGTACATTTTGCATTTAATTTGGAAATCACGGTTCTAGAGTCTGGAGGAAGAGTGGAGAGGCACAGAATCCAAGGTGTTTGAAGCCCAGTGTGAAGTTTCCACAGTCTGTGATGATTTGGGGTGCCATGTCATCTGCTGGTGTTGGTCCACTGTATTTTATCAAGTCCAAAGTCAATGCAGCCATCTACCAGGAGATTTTAGAGCATTTAGATTTAGATTTTATTTTTCATGCTTCCATCTGCTGATGAGCTTTTTGGAGATGCTGATTTCCTTTTCCAGCAGGACCTGGCACCTACCCACAGTGCCACAACTACTACCAAATGGTTTGCTGACCATGATATTACTGTGTTTGACTGGCCAGCCAACTTGCCTGACCTGAACCCCATAGAGAATCTATGGGGTATTGTCAAGAGGAAGATGAGAAACACCTGACCCAAAAATACAGATACACTGAAGGCCACTATCAAAGCACCCTGGGCTTCAGTAACACCTCAGCAGTGCCACAGACTGATCACCTCCATGCCACACCGCATTGATACAGTAATTCATGGTAAAGGAGCCCCAACCAAGTATTGAGTGTATAAATGAATATACTTTTCAGAAGTTGGACATTTCTGTATTGTAAATCCTTTTTTTGACTGATCTTAGGGAATATTCTAATAATTTGAGATACTGGATTTCTGATTTTCATGAGCTATAAGCCATAATTATCAAAATTAAAACAAAAAAGGCTTTAAATATTTCACTTTACATGTAATGAATATACTGGATTTCTGATTTTCATGAGCTATAAGCCATAATTATCAAAATTAAAACAAAAAAGGCTTTAAATATTTCACTTTACATGTAATGAATATACAGAACAGGGGTCGGCAACCCTTGGCATGCGTGTCACAACTGGCACACCAAGGAATTTCCAGTGGCACACTGACGATGATACACAAACCTAATTATTCATCTCATCTCATCTCATTATCTCTAGCCGCTTTATCCTTCTACAGGGTCGCAGGCAAGCTGGAGCCTATCCCAGCTGACTATGGGCGAAAGGCGGGGTACACCCTGGACAAGTCGCCAGGTCATCACAGGGCCGACACATAGACACAGACAACCATTCACACTCACATTCACACCTATGGTCAATTTAGAGTCACCAGTTAACCTAACCTGCATGTCTTTGGACTGTGGGGGAAACCGGAGCACCCGGAGGAAACCCACGCGGACACGGGGAGAACATGCAAACTCCGCACAGAAAGGCCCTCGCCGGCCACGGGGCTCGAACCCAGGACCTTCTTGCTGTGAGGCGACAGCGCTAACCGCTAACCACTACACCACCGTGCCACCCCCTAATTATTCAACACATTAAAAATGTTCAAACGTCATCTTGAACTGTCATTGGCTGTTGCATGGCGAGCCTGCTCTTTCAGCATGACTATGCAACAATATAGCGCCCCCCTCCCAGTGTTGCCAGATACTGCTGACGTTTTCCAGCCCAAAATATGTTCAAAATCCACCAAAATGCACTTAAAACCGCCCAATCTGGCAACACTTCCCCCTCCCCATATTTCTCATGAGACGGGCCCACTTGATGCAGCAGTTGCACTAAGATGGCAAAGAAGCCGACAGTTCGGGCTTTCCTCTCCTCGTGGACCAAAGAATATGGGTTCGTTTCTCAGAAGGACTGTGCTGTGTGCACGTTGTGTTTTGAAAGTGTTGTGTGTCGAACATCCAGTGTTAAATGCCATTTCGAGGCAAAGCACAAAAAGGCTTTCAAAGATCAGGCAGATAGGGACGAATCAATCCCACGCGCAGTGTGCAGATATGGGAAGCAAGCCCACACTTTAAAAGTCTTTGCCTCAGCTAAAAACAATGCCACTGAAGCTAGCTATATAATTTCTCACTGCATAGCTAAACATGGAAAGCCATTCACAGACGGTGAATACATTAAAAGTACCCTTCAACCAAAAACGTTTAATACTGGCTCTTTTTGAAATACCATAGTTCACTCCGAGTTGCATATGCATGCTGCATGTGAAAATGTAATTCTACTCCCATTACCTGTACATTAGCTTATGAAAGAAAATAGTCGGAAAAACGAGCGAATCTGAAAAAGCCCTATGTACTTGCGTCACTTCAAAAATTAGTATTCATGGCCTCGCCCACCTTGGCTTGCAACCGCCCACGGGAAGAAAGTTCGGATTTCAGCACAAGGAGAGATAGCAGAGCCCATCTCGTCAGTAGCTAAAGAAGAGGACCTAACAACAAATTGAAAACATGTCTGAACAAGTTCGTGCCTGTGTTCTTTGTGGCAGTAACACATCAATGCTGCATGTTTGGGGAGACTGGGACCTCCCCTGTGCGAGTTATGAGTGTTCAAAGTCGGGCTGGAGCCGCCGACAGAAACAAAACCTAAGTGGAGCACCACGGCTCGCCTTGGGGCGAATTATGTCCCGAGGCGTGGGGCTAGCCTGCCCTGGCAGTGCTGGTTCATTGGGGAGATGGCAGAGGTCGCTGGCTGCCAATTTGGGGAGGCTGGGACCTCCCTTGCCCGAGTTACGAGCATCCAAAGTCGGGCTGGAGCCACCGACAGAAATGAAACCTAAGCGGAGCAACATTGCAAGATAGAAGAGGTGAAGAAGAAATGGTTGGAATTTATCTTTGGAACATCACCAGCGAAGTATAATGCAGCGTTAGTACTGTGTTCTGATCATTTCAACCACAGTGACTTTTCAAACTTCGGTGCCTTCAGTAGTGGTTTTGCTTCAAGGTTGTTTTTAAGACTTGGATCTGTAGTCAAGACGATCGACCACCAGCTCACAAGCTGTAAGTAAAACATGAACTTTTTGTTCGAAGGTTTTTGTTACAAAATAGTATGTTCATATTCTCCATGTTAGCATGCATGACATGGTCACAAGCTAGGCAGGGATGAGAGTTTTCTGCTTTTCGGTGGATTTCCGCTTTTTCTGAGTAAAAAATGACCTTTTTATATTATGCCAAATCCATTGAGAATTTTTTTTTCTTAATTTCGGGGGGTTGGGGTGTGTTCCTTCATGCTGTTCAAACTTTATTAACTCCAACGATGTTTAAACATTATTTGTAAGTCGCCATCTTTAGTCTCGTTTAAATCTCATTGAATGTGATGTAAAATTCGTGTTATCTACATTGTTATTGGTCAAAACATTGATGTCGAGACCATAATAGCCAATCAAAACAGTTTTTACAAAGACACCCACATCCGCTTGTTCTGACCCATTGGAGGTAGCATCACAGTGCTGTTAGCCAATCAGAGGTAACACGTTTACTGATTGCTGTTAGCCAATCAGAGGTAACATGTTTACATGTCATGAATATTAATGAGTAAGAGCTGAAATCCTATCATTCTCCCGCCACCCACTCCTCCACCAAACTAGAACAGCCTGAAACAGGAGAACCACAGCATTTTTTTCACCAAAACCAGCTCACAGGGCATTCATTCATACTACGAGAAAATATGACCACATCGCCCCTGTTTTATCCACACTGCATTGGCTCCCAATCAAATTTCGTATTGATTATAAAATACTACTATTGACCTTCAAAGCACTGAATGGTCTTGCACCACAGTACCTGAGTGAACTTCTGCTCCTCTATGACCCGCCACGCCTACTTACAGTAGATCAAAAGGTGTAGGCTATCTGCTGGTATCTTGTATAGTGAAGGCTACATCAGGGGGCAGAGCCTTTTCTTATAAAGCCCCAAAGTTATGGAACAGCCTTCCAAGTAGTGTTCAGGAATCAGATACAGTCTCAGTGTTTAAGTCTAGGCTGAAAACATATCTGTTTAGTCAAGGCTTTTGGTAATGGTATTTATGAGGTAAAGGTGTAGATCTGGAGGGTCCTCAGACATAGAGTGTTTTGGTAAACTGGGATGTATGGATGCTGTCAGTCCCCACTCGCTTGCTCACTCGAGTTTGTTGATGGTGTAGTGGCTGGCTGCTTTATGTCCCAGGGCTCCCTCATGCCTGTGTTACCTTCTGGCTCTCCCCTTTTAGTTATGCTGACATAGTTAGTTGCCGGAGTCCCTGCTTGTACTCAGTGCAATATGTATACTGTTCCTACTTATTCAGGTGACATTGGGCATACCTAACAACCTGTGTTTTCTCTCTCTTCCCCCCCCAAATCTGTCCCTCTGAGTTACATGTTGGTCCTGGGATCGAGATGTTGACCTCTTCTGCTCCTCGGACCTGCCTGATCCATCCTGGTGCCCTGTGTCTGGTTGGAGTCTCATCGCATCACTCTTGTGGAGGGCGGCCCCATGTGGACAGTTGGGGGTTGTGCCTGGAGGACGCTCTGGACTCTTGCAGTGGTGCTTTGTGGCTGGGGACTGCAGTTGACGTGCTGACTTTAGGACTGCAGTTGACTTGCTGACTTACCGTAGGACTGCAGTTGACTTGTTGACTTTGGGATTACGGTTGTCGTGAACGGTTTTGCACTCAGGTTTCTGTCAGTGGGGGGTTTATAGCATCAACGAAGCTGACTTTATGTTAGGACTGTTAATGTTATAGTCACGTTGTCTGTTGTTGCCCGGATGGGTTCCCTTTTGAGTCTGGTTCCTCTCAAGGTTTCTTCCTCATGTCGTATGAGGGAGTTTTTCCTTGCCACCATCCCCACTGGCGTGCTCATTGAGGATAGATTAGGGATAAAATTAGCTCATATTTTAAGTCATTCAAATTATGTAAAGCTGCTTTGCGACAATGTTTATTGTTAAAAGCACTACACAAATAAACTTGACTTGACTTGACTAGTCTTTGTCAAGATACTTCTCTAGGAGATGGAAAACTCTGATGTAAAACCTGTGGCTCCGTAATAACTGATGATGCTGATTTTTCTTCTTTTCGGAACATTGCTATTGTAGTTCAGAGAGTGGGATTGATGCTGTGCAACATTTCTCCTCACTTAAAAAAGTTTCATGCACAGGTATTGTTTGTTATTCTAAGATCTTATTGCAATGCAAATGGCTGGCCATAGCCGTAATAAAAGGCAAAAAACAACCTTATGATGAAAAACAATATTATTGAGACAAATGGGAATAAGGGCTCTGGAACTTCAGGTGAAAGGGTCTCTTTCACTCACTCTTGTGAGTGTCTATGCGCCAACTATGACCACCTTGGAAGAAGATAAGCTGTCATTTTACCAAGCCCTGAGGGACATGCAGACAAGGTCATTGTTCTCGGTGACTTTAATGCATGTGTAGGAAGGGACTACAACACCTGGACTGTGATTGGGAGGTATGGGTTAGGTAAGTGCAACAGCAATGGAATGCTTCTTTTGCAAATGTGTGAAGAACTTGAGTTATATGTGACAAACACCATGTTCCAACAGAAAAATAAGTATAAGACCACATGGATGCACCCTGGTTCAAAACATTGGCATCTATTGGATTATGTCCTTGTGAGAAAGCGTGACATGCAGGATGTTTGTTCTGTATGGGCACTGTGGGGTTCTAAATGTTGAACGGACCACCGGTTGGTCCGTGCCAAACTGAAGTTGATTATGAAGAGAAAGGCTAGAGTGGCTGGTATCACCTTGCCAAAAAAAGCTTAATATCTTGAAGTTGAAAGATCCAGTAGTTTTAGAAGAGGCAAACCTTGGAGATGATTGGCCTACATTAAGGAAAGTTGTTCAGGGTGTTGGCAATCAGGTTCTTGGCCTGGTTGAAAGGAAACACCAAGATTGGTTTGACCAAAATGATAGTTATGTTGATGTGATTCTTGCTGAGAAGAGGCTCGCACTCTCACGCTACCTCGCCACTGACGCCCAGCAAAAACCCAAACTGCAGTCAAAGCAACTAAAGCGCAAGCTAAGCAAATGTTTTCTCGTATGAGAGATACATGGTAGGATGAGAAAGCAGATGCAATATAGGCAGATGCAGATGCGAACACCACTAAGTTGCTGTACAATCTCTTGCATGAAGTTTATAGGCCAAACTCCTCACCAGTCACACCAGTAAAGAGCAAGGATGGTAATAATCTCCTGTGTGACCCTAATGGTATATTGACTTGGTGGCGGGAGCACTTTGATGATCTCTTTAAAATGCCCTCTGTGGTGAATCTGGATTATCTCGATCTTATTCCTGAAAAACCAACCATAGAGGCTCTAGTGCAGGGCTTTTCAAAGTGTGGGGCGCGCCCCCCCTTGGGGGGCGCCAGAGTTCTTCAGGGGGGGCGCAACGTGAGAGACAAAATGGATCGGTTTTTAGTACCTAAAGCTACAGTGAGTGAGGAGACAAAGTCTGGGCCAAGCAAAAAAACAGAGCCTCCAGGATGCTGCGATTTGCAACTTCAGCGCAAATTCAACCAATCCCCGCAAATTCAGGGCGGTGTTGCAATTATATCCAATCACCGCAACTTTCCCGCAAATTTGACCAATCGTTGGCGTCGTCTTGAGGTGACGTCGACAAACTACCTTCCGCCTTACTGCCGTGTGTTCAAGAGAAGCAGCATGCACGTTGTGTTGCCAGATTGGACGATTTCAAGTGCATTTTGGCGGGTTTTGAACATATTTTGGACTGGAAAACGTCAGCAGTATCTGGCAACACTGAAAGTGTGTTATGTTTACAGTGAAGGACTGTGTGCACTTTATTTTTTTTTTTACTTAATACAAGAAGTTAATGGATGCCAACATTTTTGCCAAAAGGGTATTTTATTTTCCATTGTTTAGGCAGCTTCAGCATCATACTGTGAGATTCTGTTCAAATTGTTTTTTTCTTCTATGAAGCCTGAGCCATTTATTTTATTAGTTTATAATTATTGTTTAATTTAGTCTTCAGGAGAGACTGCCTGCACACAGTACTAGTATTAATAGTTTTTTTCTTACATGAAAGCTGAGGCATTTATATTATATTTTAAGGTAACTTTATATTGTGCTGTGAGGTTCTGTGCACTTTAACTTTTGAACCAACAGGAGCATTTAGATAAGTAAAGACTATTTTTCTGCATTTTTGTAGTCCTGGTAATCTTTTATATTGGTAAAGTTGTTTATAGGACCATTTCTCTTTGTTTTTTTAATCAATAGTTTTTCAGTAATAACTTAATATTTAACATATCACTCAATTTTAATCACAAAAAGAGAAAATCGCAACAATTTCTCGCAACTTTCACTTCCTCCCGCAATGGAATCGCAACAAAAACCTAAAAAACACCGCAACTCTCATCGCAATTTTTTTTGGAAACCCCCCCGCAACATCAGACATTTTAGCCCACAACAATCACAAAAAAGGCCCACGGAATCCTGGGGGACTGGAAAAAGAAGGAAGTATGACCACGATTATTTAAAGTTTGGATTTTCATGGACTGGATCTGAAGATGCTCCACTGCCACAGTGTGTTGTCTGCCAAGAGATGCTAGCTAACGATGCTATGGGATGTTTAAAATGTGTAAAACAAGATGTTTTAAAAAGCACAGATGTTTAAAATGTGAAAAAGAAAAAAATAATGTGTACAACAACCATTTTTTTAAAAATACGAATGGAACATTAAGTATAGCAACAACAAAAATTGTAAGGGGGGGGCGCTGTTGTTTATTTGCTCTCCGAGGGGGGGCTGACTCTCCCACACTTTGAAAACCCCTGCTCTAGTGGATCCCCCGAATCTTGATGAAGTTGAGGCTGCCATTCAGAAACTCAACAATGGTCAATCACCAGATATGGATGGCATTAATGCAGAGCTTCTGAAGTCTGGTGGTGAGAAGGTTGTGCACAGCCTCCATTCACTATTCCGTACAATGTGGGCTGCAAAGAAAGTCCCAGATGACTGGAGAGACGCGGTTATGGTAGTTTTGTATAAGGGAAAAGGAAGCAAGGCTGATTGTGGGAATTTCCATGGGATATCCTTGCTTTCTGTTGTTGGCAAAGTTCTTTGTAGGGTGCTTTTAGATCGCCTTCTTACTCATGTAGCTGGAAATGTTCTTCCCAAGACTCAGTCTGGATTTTGTGCAGGTTGTGGTACTGCAGATATGATTTTCTCAGCTAGACAGCTGCAGGAAAAATGTGTTGAGCAGCCGATGGATTTATATCAAGTATTTGTTGATTTGATGACAGCATTTGACATGGTGAACAGGATAGCTTTGTGGAAGATCTTGCGTAAACTTGGTTGTCCTGACAAGTTTATAGCTATGTTGCGATCCTTTCATGATGACATGAAAGCATGGGTGAATTTTGGTGGGAGAATGTCGGTGGGAGAATGTCAGAGCCAATATCTGTTAAGAATGGAGTTAAACAGGGAGACATTCCTGCTCCAACACTCTTTGCTGTATACTTTGCTATGGTGTTCAACATCGCGTTTAAAGAATGCAACCATGGTGTTTACATCCGCTATCAGACTTCAGGCAGTGTATTCAATATCAGACGCTTCGCTGCGAAAACCAAAGTCTTTACAACCTTGGTTAGAGATTTACTCTATGCAGATGACTGCGATCTCGTTGCACATACTGATATATGCAGTATATCATGGATGCCTTTTCTGATGCGTGTATTGCGCTTGGGCTGACTATTAGCCTTAAAAAGACTGTCATAATGTATCAACCAGCATGGGGTAAGCAGTACACATAACCAAACATCTACGTTTATGGCAAGAGGCTTGGAGTAGTTGATCAGTTTGTGTATCTTGGTAGCACTGTTACTTGGTACTGCAACCTCTATGATGAGATTCCTCACAAAGCGCAAAAAGCCAGTGATGCTTTTGGTAGACTGGAACAGCGCCTCTGGAGTCAACACAATGTCCATCGCAAGACAAAAGTGAAGGTTTACCAAGCATATGTGCTGACATCTCTCTTATACGCGTGTGAAACCTGGGTGACATATCGCCATGACCTCAAACACCTAGACCGCTTCTATCAGATGTGCCTCAGAAGGATTCTTGGAATCCATTGGAGTCTGCAGGTGGTTTGAAAAGACATGCTAAGATTCATGGTAACCAGATGCCACGACCAGCAGCCAATTTAAACAAGTCTCAACAATGCGCAAGACAATTTAAATCACTCGCAGGGCTTAAAAGCCATGTCCGTTCTCATCATCAATGAATCAATCTGTAATTACGAGTGATGGCCTTCCTCAAAAGTGAAGAGGCAGCCATCATTTTTATATATACGGTATGATGCTATGCGTCACATGGCATGGGAAGGACTTTGATTTTATATATATACTGTACACACACACGTGCGTGTGTATTTCATGTGATGCAGATTTCAGTACTGGAGTTAGAAGCAACTGTTACAACACGTACAATAACAGAAAATTTTTAAATGCTAAAATATGAAATTAAGTGACTTTATTAAAGTGATCCTTAGAAATATACTTGTTACTAAATGTTTATAATGTTAAATTATCAGCTATGATGATTATTAAGACTAATAACCAACAACTGCAAGACAAATAAACCCTTCACCAGTGTGGCCTCAGATAAACGGAAACTGACTCGAGAAGGGTTCGCGACGGCTTTGCAACACCAGCGACACATTTGCGGCTATTTTGAGAGAAATTTTGTCGCACACATTTTTTGAACATGTTCAAAATTTCAGTGACGAAGGAGCGACACTTTGCGACTCATGCGAGGAAATTGAGAAGCCCTGCGAATGTTTCAAGACACTTTTGAAATTCTCTCACGAATGATGTTCGCAATTTGTCGCAAGCTGTTGCAGCCCAGTGAGATACTGGCTTAAACGACACACACAGCTACACTGAATCTCAATGTGATCTTTTGTGATGTATTTGAAGTTGGTCCAGATTTTGGTGCAAATTTTAGCTCTAGAAAACAAATTAATTTCGAGATATGACCTTAAATGTTCTTTAGGTTTCTGCCTGCATGATAACGGACAAGTATTACTGATATACATAATACAGCATACTCTTTCAGACACATTCTCACACGTGCACTCTTAAACTGACAGCTGCTGTGGCAAACTTACACCTTGTAAGAAGGCTTTCATTAAAAGCTAATCTGATCAACAACAGTCAGTCAATCACATATAGGCCTGAGATATAATATTTCACAAAATGTACAAATACCCCTTCATAAAAATAATGAATGATCCTGTATTATGGGTGACGAGATGTGGTGAGTAGGATCCAAAAGCAGAAACACAAACCAGAAAATCCAGTGAATAAAAAAAAAAAAGATTTAAAGTCCAAGAGAATAAACGAACGAAAATAGCAAAAATAGTCCAAAAAAAACCCCAAACCCTGTAAACAAAAAATGTAGCACAAAAACATGCAAAAAATGGCAAGATGAGAGTGCAAAAACTGTGGCAAAGAATAGACAAAAACAGAGTAAAAATCCAGGAAGCAAAATGGCACAGAGATAACGTGAGAAACAGACAAGACTTTCTGGCAAAGTCCCCTTCTGAGAACGGCCTATTTATACACAGCAGAGCAGACCAGGAAGTGAATGCCGGTGAGATGGAAGTCCCGTCCCAGATCCAGATTGCGCTGAGCTGGGAGATAATAAATCTCTGGAGTGGAAGACCGGGGCGGATCATGACATCCTGTATCTAAACCTCAGATTCTCAGAAAAAAATAAAAATGTTCAAAAATGTTTGTGTGTGTGTCAGAGTTATTATAGTTTTTAAATTTTCATTAGCCTTTCTTTTTATTTAGTCTTTCAGTTTGTTTTTTTAATTTCAGTTTAGTTTTATTTCATTTTAGTTTTAGAATATATATATATATATATATATATATATATATATATATATATATGCGGCACGGTGGTGTAGTGGTTAGCGCTGTCGCCTCACAGCAAGAAGGTCCTGGGTTCGAGCCCCGGGGCCGGCGAGGGCCTTTCTGTGTGGAGTTTGCATGTTCTCCCCATGTCCGCGTGGGTTTCCTCCGGGTGCTCCAGTTTCCCCCACAGTCCAAAGACATGCAGGTTAGGTTAACTGGTGACTCTAAATTGACCGTAGGTGTGAATGTGAGTGTGAATGGTTGTCTGTGTCTATGTGTCAGCCCTGTGATGACCTGGCGACTTGTCCAGGGTGTACCCCGCCTTTCGCCCATAGTCAGCTGGGATAGGCTCCAGCTTGCCTGCGAACCTGTAGAAGGATAAAGCGGCTAGAGATAATGAGATGAGATGAGATGAGATATATATATATATATATACACACACAGTGGTGCTTGAAAGTTTGTGAACCCTTTAGAATTTTCTATATTTCTGCATAAATATGACCTAAAACATCATCAGATTTTCACACAAGTCCTAAAAGTAGATAAAGAGAACCCAGTTAAACAAATGAGACAAAAATATTATACTTGGTCATTTATTTATTGAGGAAAATGATCCAATATTACATATCTGTGAGTGGCAAAAGTATGTGAACCTCTAGGATTAGCAGTTAATTTGAAGGTGAAATTAGAGTCAGGTGTTTTCAATCAATGGGATGACAATCAGGTGTGAGTGGGCACCTTGTTTTATTTAAAGAACAGGGATCTATCAAAGTCTGAGCTTCGTTTGTGGAAGTGTATCATGACATGAACAAGGGAGATTTCTGAGGACCTCAGAAAAAGCGTTGTTGATGCTTATCAGGCTGGAAAAGGTTACAAAACCATCTCTAAAGAGTTTGGACTCCACCAATCCACAGTCAGACAGATTGTGTACAAATGGAGGAAATTCAAGACCATTGTTACCCTCCCCAGGAGTGGTCGACCAACAAAGATCACTCCAAGAGCAAGGTGTGTAATAGTCGGCGAGGTCACAAAGGACCCCAGGGTAACTTCTAAGCAACTGAAGTCCTCTCTCACATTGGCTAATGTTAATGTTCATGAGTCCACCATCAGGAGAACACTGAGCAAGAATGGTGTGCATGGCAGGGTTGCAAGGAGAAAGCCATTGTTCTCCAAAAAGAACATTGCTGCTCATCTGCAGTTTGCTAAAGATCATGTGGACAAGCCAGAAGGCTATTGGAAAAATGTTTTGTGGATGGATGAAACCAAAATAGAACTTTTTGGTTTAAATGAGAAGCGTTATGTTTGGAGAAAGGAAAACACTGCATTCCAGCATAAGAACCTTATCCCATCTGTGAAACATGGTGGTGGTAGTATCATGGTTTGGGCCTGTTTGCTGCATCTGGGCCAGGACGGCTTGCCATCATTGATGGAATGATGAATTCTACATTATGCCAGCGAATTCTAAAGGAAAATGTCAGGACATCTGTCCATGAACTGAATATCAAGAGAAGGTGGGTCATGCAGCAAGACAACGACCCTAAGCACACAAGTCATTCTACCAAAGAATGGTTAAAGAAGAGTAAAGTTAATGTTTTGGAATGGCCAAGTCAAAGTCCTGACCTTAATCCAATGGAAATGTTGTGGAAGGACCTGAAGCGAGCAGTTCATGTGAGCAAACCCACCAACATCCCAGAGTTGAAGCTGTTCTGTACGGAGGAACGGGCTAAAATTCCTCCAAGCCGGTGTGCAGGACTGATCACCAGTTACCGCAAACATTTAGTTGCAGTTATTGCTGCACAAGGGGGTCACACCAGATACTGAAAGCAAAGGTTCACATACTTTTGCCACTCACAGATATGTAATATTGGATCATTTTCCTCAATGAATAAATGGCCAAGTATAATATTTTTATCTCATTTGTTTAACTGGTTTCTCTTTATCTACTTTTAGGACTTGTGTGAAAATCTGATGATGTTTTAGATCATATTTATGCAGAAATATAGAAATTTCTAAAGGGTTCACAAACTTTCAAGCACCACTGTATATATATCATCTCATATCATTATCTCTAGCTGCTTTATCCTTCTACAGGGTCGCAGGCAAGCTGGAGCCTATCCCAGCTGACTACGGGCGAGAGGCGGGGTACACCCTGGACAAGTCGCCAGGTCATCACAGGGCTGACACATAGACACAGACAACCATTCACACTCACACCTACGGTCAATTTAGAGTCACCAGTTAACCTAACCTGCATGTCTTTGGACTGTGGGGGAAACCGGAGCACCCAGAGGAAACCCACGTGGACACAGGGAGAACATGCAAACTCCACACAGAAAGGCCCTCGCCGGCCACGGGGCTCGAACCCAGACCTTCTTGCTGTGAGGCGACAGCGCTAACCACTCCACCACCGTGCCGCCCCATATATATATATATATATATATATATATATATATATATATATACACACAGTGGTGCTTGAAAGTTTGTGAACCCTTTAGAATTTTCTATATTTCTGCAGAAATATGACCTAAAACATCATCAGATTTTCACACAAGTCCTAAAAGTAGATAAAGAGAACCCAGTTAAACAAATGAGACAAAAATATTATACTTGCTCATTTATTTATTGAGGAAAATGATTCAATAGTACATATCTGTGAGTGGCAAAAGTATGTGAACCTTTGCTTTCAGTATCTGGTGTGACCCCCTTGTGCAGCAATAACTGCAACTAAATGTTTCTGGTAACTGTTGATCAGTCCTGCACACCGGCTTGGAGGAATTTTAGCCCATTCTTCCATGCAGAACAGCTTCAACTCTGGGATGTTGGTGGGTTTCCTCACATGAACTGCTCGCTTGAGGTCCTTCCACAACATTTTGATTGGATTAAGGTCAGGACTTTGACTTGGCCATTCCAAAACATTAACTTATTCTTCTTTAACCATTCTTTGGTAGAACGACTTGTGTGCTTAGGGTTGTTGTCTAGCTGCATGACCCACCTTCTCTTGAGATTCAGTTCATGGACAGATGTCCTGACATTTTCCTTTAGAATTTGCTGGTATAATTCAGAATTCATTGTTCCATCAATGATGGCAAGCCATTCTGGCCCAGATGCATCAAAACAGGCCCAAACCATGATACTACCACCACCATGTTTCACAGATGGGATAAGGTTCTTATGCTGGAATGCAGTGTTTCCCTTTCTCCAAACATAACGCTTCTCATTTAAACCAAAATGTTCTATTTTGGTCTCATCCGTCCACAAAACATTTTTCCAATAGCCTTCTGGCTTGTCCACATGATCTTTAGCAAACTGCAGACGAGCAGCAATGTTCTTTTTGGAGAGCAGTGGCTTTCTCCTTGCAACCCTGCCATGCACACCATTCTTGCTCAGTGTTCTCCTGATGGTGGACTCATGAACATTAACATTAGCCAATGTGAGAGAGGCCTTCAGTTGCTTAGAAGTTACCCTGGGGTCCTTTGTGACCTTGCCAACTGTTACATGCCTTGCTCTTGGAGTGATCTTTGTTGGTCGACCACTCCTGGGGAGGGTAACAATGGTCTTGAATTTCCTCCATTTGTACACACTCTGTCTGACTGTGGATTGGTGGAGTCCAAACTCTTTAGAGATGGTTTTGTAACCTTTTCCAGCTTGATGAGCATCAGCAACGCTTTTTCTGAGGTCCTCAGAAATCTCCTTTGTTCATGCCATGATACACTTCCACAAACATGTGTTGTGAAGCTCAGACTTTGATAGATCCCTGTTCTTTAAATAAAACAGGGTGCCCACTCACACTTAATTGTTATCCCATTGATTGAAAACACCTGACTCTAATTTCACCTTCAAAGTAACTGCTAATCCTAGAGGTTCACATACTTTTGCCACTCACAGATATGTAATATTGGATCATTTTCCTCAATAAATAAATGACCAAGTATAATATGTTTGTCTCATTTTTTTAACTGGGTTCTCTTTATCTACTCTGAGGACTTGTGTGAAAATCTGATGTTGTTTTAGGTCATATTTCTGCAGAAATATAGAAAATTCTAAAGGGTTCACAAACTTTCAAGCACCACTGTGTGTGTGTATATATATATATATATATATATATGTGTGTGTGTGTGTGTGTGTGTATATATATATATATATATATATATATATATATATACACACACACACACAAACTGGTGAGTGCGCGTGGAAGAAGAGTCTGGAGACATAAATTTTAGTTTCTCAGTCATTAGCCTGTGATACTAGCTCTCGATAGCACTGGCTTGACTGCGCTAACGTTGGCCTTCGCTAACACTACTGCTGAATGCTACACCAATACTACAAACAATATTATTTAAATATGTCACTCAGATCTGCAATGTGGGCGGCACGGTGGTGTAGTGGTTAGCACTGTCGCCTCACAGCAAGAAGGTCCTGGGTTCGAGTCCCGGGGCCGGCGAGGGCCTTTCTGTGTGGAGTTTGCATGTTCTCCCCGTGTCCGCGTGGGTTTCCTCCGGGTGCTCCGGTTTCCCCCACAGTCCAAAGACATGCAGGTTAGGTTAACTGGTGACTCTAAATTGACCGTAGGTGTGAGTGTGAATGGTTGTCTGTGTCTATGTGTCAGCCCTGTGATGACCTGGCGACTTGTCCAGGGTGTACCCCGCCTTTCGCCCGTAGTCAGCTGGGATAGGCTCCAGCTTGCCTGCGACCCTGTAGAAGGATAAAGCGGCTAGAGATAATGAGATGAGATGAGATCTGCAATGTATTTCGTATGAAAAATGCGAGTTTTTCAATACAAGAAAATAAACTTCATATCTTCAAACCAACGTGTGATTTTCTTTTTATTTTATAGACGCATTCACAAACAAAAAGTACCCAATTTTATCAAAACAATTTACCAATTTCCTCACGAGTGACATATAGATGTGTGTGTGTGTAGGCAGTTATATATTAAATTTTCAAATATCTGCACGTGCCGAGTGTCTAACATTAAATATGAAATGCTAATGTTCTTCACACTTAACACTAGGGCCTTTGGGCCAGCCAGGAGAACATGGGTCTCTATGGAAGGAGACATGAGCTCTTATGAACTCCTGGTTCTGTTTTCTGCCCTGCAGTTTCCCCTGTAAGATATAGGCTATGCCTCAAGCATTGTGCAGTGTCTGATTCAACAGCAAAATGCCTCTGGCTGTGTCCTCTCTACACATATGATGAATATATTGCGTTCTTGTTGCTCGCTTACTGTTTGCCCCAGATCAAACCACCCCAGCCGAAGTATTAACATTGTAAGGAGGCAACAGTTCAGGCTGATTCACCAGTGTCAGTATATGCAATATGGCTGGATCAATTTAAAGGGATCTGTATGAGTTTGCACAGCATTGAGTCATATTGTATCACCTCACTGTATTTAGATTGAATTTAGAATCTCATACTGGCTAGTTGCTTTGATATGTATAATCTTCATATAGTGTCGTATTGTAACTCTTACATTTTGTAGTGTTATAAAGGAGTTTGTTGAACTTCACTGTCCTTCCTCCCTAAAACATCCCCCCTGAAACCCACCCAAGACAAATGAAAACAATACATTTATACATCTTATATGTATATCAGTTTATATCATTAAATTCTTAACACATAATTATTTAATTACGTCTAGGATTATAGTATGTGATATTTCACCCTTTCCTCCTTGCTGTGGTAGCTGCTCAGATTCTATCACTATGATTTAAACCTCAAGACAACTTCACACTGGTCAGTACATGTTGCTCTACCAGTAGTCTCAGCTGCACTAACGATAAGCTCAGGACAGCAGTCAAGGGCTGTATTATTCTTTCTTAGATTACCTGGGTTTTAATAATTTATTACACACACCAGTGTCAGACTCAAATGGGATTTCTGTTAGAGGGGTGTGATGAAAGCAGGTACAAAGGAGCAGAATAAGAACCCAACACTGGCAATCGTCAGTGTTAAACTGCTGGTCAGCTACAAGCTGGAAAATGTTTCTCCGGGCCATGAGTGACATATTAAAAGGATACTTTGATTTCTTTTCTACTCTTGTTGCATGCTCATCTCTTCTTTACTTCTACAGCTAAACATGGTGCAAGGAACAGTTTTACTGTTACTTGTTTGAGAAGAATGGCAGTAATTGTATCATGGTAATGCCTGTCTCTATACTGGCCTACAAAGGCAAAACTCATTCATCTTCTTTATCTATAATTGCTTTATCCTGATCAGGGCTGCAGTGGATTGAGGAACACTGAGCGCAAGGCAGAGATACACCCCATATGGGATATTAGTACCATTTCCACACACATTCACATCTTGGTCAATTTAGCATAACCAGACCACCGATGGGCATGTTTTTAGGGAGGTAGGAGGAAACTGGAGAACCCAGAGAAAACCCACGCAGACACAGAAATAATATGTGAAACTCAAAACAGACAGTAACCTGAACTCAGCATTGAGACATGGACTCTGCAGCTGTGAGACAGTACAGCTTCCTGCTGCACCACAGTGCTGCCCAGAATACACTCGGTAATTCAAAATTCAGTTCTGACTGAAAAATCTTTGAAGCTCTGGTTTGTCTTGTGACAAAGTGACCAGAAGCAGATTTGCTCTATCTGAGAAAAAACATGGTGTGAAAATTTTGTGAGGAGACTTAAAACTTTGGGCTAATTTTTTAGTCATTGTTAATACCATAAGAACAGACATATTCAGACTCTCCCCCTGCCAAAGACACCCACTTCCCAGTTGTCCATCCATTCCCCCATCCATTATCTGTAGCCGCTTATCCTGTTCTACAGGGTCATAGGCAAGCTGGAGCCTATCCAAGCTGACTGTGGGCAAGAGGCAGGGTACACCCTGGACAAGTCGCCAGGTTATCGCAGGGCTGACACATAGAGACAAACAACCATTCACACTCACATTCACACCTACAGTCAATTCAGAGCCACCAATTAGCCTAACCTGCATGTCTTTGGACTGTGGGGGAAACCGGATGCACCCAGAGGAAACCCATACAGACAGTGGGAGAACATGCAAACTCCACACAGAAAGGCCCTCGCTGGCCACTGGGCTCAAACCCAGGACTTTCTTGCTGTGAGGCGACAGTGCTAACCACTACACCACCATGTCGCCCCCTTCCCAGCTGTCAAAGAACTGAAATAGTGGAAAGGGGGTGGGCTTCCAGAGAGTGTCGGTCAAAAAGATTAAAATACCTGCACAAAGTGTCTGTTGATTGACTCATCAGCCATTTTTATTGTGAAAATTAAATGACTTTTGGGCGTATTTTAGACTACTTTTCAGCATACTCTGATGGTAAAATGCAGAGCTCATAAAGACTGGCAGGTCTGATACAATCTTTTTTTTTTTCCATTTTTCTATTATTCAAATCAGGTCAGTTCAACTTTATTTGTATCAAACTTTTAACAATGGAAATTGTCCCAATGCGGCTTCACTGAAATCTGTGAATTACAGATATAAATTTTACATTTATAAATGTATCTCTAATGAACAAGCTAAATACTACAGTGGCAAAGAAAAGAACCAGACTCAAAGAGAACCTATACTCATCTGAGTGTGACATCGTTTTATATATGTATTTCATAGATTTCAGTGAAACTTCACTGGGACAATGCCCATTGTTAAAAGTGTGATACAAATAAAGTTGAATTGAACTGAACTGAATAATAGAAAAATCACAATTTTCTATTTTGTGATTGTTCGCACCATTCTGTGTACCTTAAATGCAACTGGAATACAAAAATATCTATGCATCATGCCAAAAGAGTTAAAAAGAAAAGTTTTGAGTGACAAAAAGAAGGGTTCAGTTCTGGCTTTACTGGCAGAGGGGTACAGTGAGTGTCAGGTTGCTTCCATCCTCAAAATTTCAAATACGGCCGTTCATAAGAACAAGGTCAAGCAGCAGACATTGGGGACAAAGTTATAGACTGGCAGAGGGCAAAAACGACTCTCCACTGACCGGGATGATCGTCAACTCCTTCAAATGTCACTCAACAACCGAAGGATGACATCAAGTGACCTACAAAAAGAATGGCAAATGACAGCTGGGGTTAAGTGCACAGCAAGGATAGTTCAAAACAGGCTCCTCCGGGTGGAGTTGAAGTCATGCAAAGCTAGAAGAAAGCTCATCATCAATGAGAAGCAAAGAAGAGCCAGACTGAGGTTTGCTACAGACCATAAGGTACAGACTGTAGTGGACTGGAGTAAGATCATCATCTCTGATGAGAAGTGATTTGTTTGGAAACTGCTCGTTGGGCTTAATTACTCCATATCTTCATTATTAATTGCAATTATGCAAATTTGGGTAGAAGCAGGCTTGTAGTACTTGAGTCCAACTTGTGCCCTAATTTTAAGGACTTGTTACTTGACTTGGACTCAGACTCGTGCATTAACTGAATTCGAACTTGTAAATTGGAGATGAGGACTCAGATTTTTTTTTCTCTTTTTTTTGTAACATGCCATAATAATTTGGCATAAGATATTTATATCTGCATTAATTTTTATCCTAATTTCATGCAAGAGAATGCACATTCACCTGTTCATACATTATGTTCAGGAACAAACTAACGTTAATGGTGCTAAAATGCCTGGAGAGAACGCCCCTAGGATTGTCTGCTTTGCTTATACAGACTTCTCGTGCAGTGAGAAAAAATGCACTGCTATGTGTTCCATATGTAGAAGAACTATCGAGGAGATGACGGGGACAACCTCGAACTTCAATCATCATTTGGCAAGACCACACCCAGAGAAGGAAGTGACACACTATGTTCATTGCCCTGTTGATCGTGGGGCTTTCTTGCTGACTGATGAACTAGCTAGTGTTAACCCTTTCTCATGTTATTTGCCCTGTTGATAGTGGCCGGGGCTTGCTGAGCGATGAACAAGCTTTTTATCTGTTGCCTATTAACTAAAATGGGGCAGTCGAGCAGTAACTTTAGTCCAACACAGTAGTAGAGATGGTTTCACATAAAGGCAGCAACAGCCACCATCAAATGGTGTGGTTGGAGTCTTGTTCTCAGACTAGACTTTAAATTTTCTTTAATGACTTGGACTTAACTCTGACTTGAACACCGGGGACTCAAGATTGGACTCAGACTCAAGGTTTAGTGACTCGAATACAACACTGGGTAGGAGCCATATGCACCCCAGGCAGAACTACCTTCCTGCCAGTAAGAATAAAAATCAGTGAAGAATTGAGAGAGAAGAAGTGATTTTCATGAAATGTGGATAATACCAGAGGGATGACAGACAACACATGATGGCATAAGCTCATCGCCTATCGGCCGGATGAGCTAATAAGCAAATACTTAATGGCCTTTGATTGGTTAATTACAGCAGTTATTAATGTGTTTCAGCTGGCAACAATTCTTTTAAGCCTAATGTATACAGTGAGTAGCTTCTCATTTCTTAAACAACCATGTTGGAAGACATCTCATGGTTGTAGAAAAGACATTACTGTGTATGTTGAACATCTGGAATGGTTGGATGCAAGAGTGCCAAGGATTCTATTTAACAGATCATTTAATTAACTACTGCCAAGAATGTCTTTAGCGTTTTGTCCCAATTGAAGTAGATGAGTAGAAATTCACTAAAAGGGAAATTTTTAGGAAATTATGATGCGTAATTAGACCAACTGTGTTTGGTAATGCTTAGAAGTCAGTAAATCCATTCACTCAGCAGTGCAAACACAGGCCATGACATCATTTATGACCTCAGGATAGGAATGGAAATCTGTAGGTTTATAATGGATGTTAGTTTTCAATGTGGAATTTTCTGACCTCAGTGTGATGCCTGAGCCAGGTTCCGTGATACTCCAGGTATATTGCAGGGCTGAGTGAAATGCGGAGAAAGAGGAATTAAAAAGCTGGAGCTCTTCAATTGTGCAGGTGGGAATATCAAAGATATCATATATATAAAATGGGCCCATTTTATAGTGCTTAGATTAACACCTTTTTACCTGAGAAACATTTTTTTTAACACAAGTTCTGTGCTAATTTCAGTGGATGGTTGCTTTTCTAGCCATGTTTAGAATAAAATCCGGAAAAAAAAAAGGTCTTAGTATGTCTTCATTAGAAACGACTGTGCACAGACTTTTGATTATTGCAGAGACTCATTCAGGTACTGTATCTGGAGAAAATATGAAGTCTTAAACAAATGGAGCTCAAGACTCAACATTGGGCTGGAGAACATTGGATATTATTTCCCTGGAACAATGGTTACAGTTACAAGATGAAGTCTGATCAGTTTTGACAAAGACAAAATATCTGGTGTGCTCAGCCTGTGTACAAATTGTTTTATCCACTAATCCACAGCTGTGTAGGTTTCACATTTCATGTCTAATGTGTAACTTTTCTTTTCCAGATGATATTTTTGTAATTAGGTTTATTAAGTTTTGAATATTTTATTATATATTTTTTTTTCAGTCATGTTCTAGGTCAAATGTAATTTTAATAGCTAGGATTGCAACAGTATTGTAAATGTAATGAAACCTACTTATATACATCCACCTTCATACTCTAGTGCTATAGAGCAGATTTTTAAAATACTCCTGCATTTTAGTACATTGATATAGATATTTTACATTTAAATGACATTTGAAACAGAGGTGTGCACAGAAATGAAATTCTTTTCCTCAACATTCCCAATATAAACCCATCTCCATTGCATATGCATGTCCTCACGATTACACGCCGAAGAAAAAAAAGGTTCCAGGCATTCTTGGTTTGTACCTCTAGAGCACAATTGTTCTTTCTAGAACTGATCTGGCCTGAGTTTCCCAAAAGCATGGCAGCACAAAGATCATCGTTAAATGGTCGAGCGAGCAGCACAATGAATACTCTCTCTCTTAATTAAGATGCTCTTAGTGTTAAGAGGCTTTTGGGAAACCCACCCCTGTTCTACACTAATAATTCAATTAGAGTCTTATATATTATGGTAGACAGAGTCCCTTTAATAATTTCAGTAATGATATTCAAGGTTGGAAAAAACACAATATAACCAACTCTCAAACTGTAGCATGTAAAATTTAGTAGGCATTTTGCAGAGTATGCAATAGGTCCTGGAGTCCAAGTCAGGTGATAATGTGTCAGGTTGAAAGCAGGGACTGAATGATAAACTTTTATCACAGATATGGATTTTAGGAGCTACCAAATTCTGATGATCGTTAATACTGGCCAATACAATTTGATCTCATAACACACAAAGTTTTATTTTATTTAAACTGGGATATGATGGTCAATTTCTCATACTCATAGATGATCAAAGGACTGAAACAGAATCAATAACCTAAAGCAATAATTTAAATAGTTCATCAAATCAGCATGAATTAACTTTTCCATTTTATTTTACAGAGAAATGTCCAACTCTTTCAATTATGTAGCAGTGACTAATTATTAATCACATCCTACATTGTGTTTATTCAAAACAAGTTTCTAAATGAGTTTTTGGTTAAAAAAATAATTAAAAAAAAATTATATATATATATATATATATATATATATATATATATATATATATATATATATATACACACACACACACAATACCATTCAAAAGTTTGGGGTCACCCAGACAATTTTGTGCTTTCCATGAAAAGTCACACTTTTATTTACCACCATAAGTTGTAAAATGAATAGAAAATATAGTCAAGACATTTTTCTGGCCATTTTGAGCATTTAATCGACCCCACAAATGTGATGCTCCAGAAACTCAATCTGCTCAAAGGAAGGTCAGTTTTATAGCTTCTCTAAAGAGCTCAACTGTTTTCAGCTGTGCTAACATGATTGTACAAGGGTTTTCTAATCATCCATTAGCCTTCTGAGGCAATGAGCAAACACATTGTACCATTAGAACACTGGAGTGATAGTTGCTGGAAATGGGCCTCTATACACCTATGTAGATATTGCACCAAAAACCAGACATTTAGTAGAATTTAGCTAGAATAGTCATTTAGTGTATTTCTGATTAGTTTAAAGTGATCTTCATTGAAAAGAACAGTGCTTTTCTTTCAAAAATAAGGAAATTTCAAAGTGACCCCAAACTTTTGAACGGTAGTATATATATACACATACATACACACACACACACATATACACACACACACACATATATATATATATATATATATATATATATATATATATATATATATTATGGCATGCCGTTCAGGAAATTAATCTTTGAATATATTGAATGAAACTCTGAATATATGGAATGAAACTTGGCTGGCGTCATGAAGGCACTGCCGCCGTCCTGCAGCAAAAATGAGTCAGACGGCTCAGGATTTGGTTGTGGCTATTTTAAACAATAAAGACATTGTTAACGCTCTGGTGAATGCTTGTGGTTTTATTAGTGTTTACTTCTTTTATGTGCAACGAAGCTACGGTGACAAAGTCATTTCCCTCATGGATCATATTTGTATAACGGTATTTTCTGTATATAAAACTAATTTGTAAATTTTGTTTGTCGAGTTTTACAGCGCTTCTCAATATATTCTAATACTCTCCTCTTAGTCAGAGTTTTTCTTGGGACCTGTTGTCTGTCTGCCGAGCTGTGGGAGCGGGGGCAGAATACAAAGTTTCATTCCATATATTCAAGGTTTCATTCCATATATTCAAAGTTTCATTCAATATATTCAGGGATTCATTCAATATATTCAAAGTTTCATTCAATATATTCAGGGATTCATTCAATATATTCAAAGTTTCATTCCATATATTCAGAGTTTCATTCAATATATTCGGGGATTCATTCCATATATTCAGAGTTTCATTCAATATATTTGGGGATTCATTCAATATATTCAAAGTTTCATTCAATATATTCGGGGATTCATTCAATATATTGAAAGTTTCATTCCATATATTCAGAGTTTCATTCAATATATTCGGGGATTCATTCCATATGTTCAGAGTTTCATTCAATATATTCAAAGTTTCATTCAATATATTCAAAGTTTCATTCAATATATTCAGAGTTTCATTCAATATATTCGGGGATTCATTCAATATATTCAAAGTTTCATTCAATATATTCGGGGATTCATTCCATATATTCAATGTTTCATTCAACATATTCGGGGATTCATTCCATATATTCAATGTTTCATTCAATATATTCAGGGATTCATTCAATATATTCAAAGATTAATTTCCTGAACGGCATGCCATTTTATATATATATATATATATATATATATATATATATATATATATATATATATATACACACACACACATTATTTTTTAAAAGAAAATAGAATAGATAATCTCATGGAATATTAAACACCAGCCAGGCACAATATCAGTCTTTTTTTTTTTCTCCAAAATTTAGTTAAGCTATTTGAGTTAAGCATCGCTGGAGTGAGAACAGTGAAAGAACCTGACCTACAGATTCATATCACACAATTTTGCTTTAAAAAAAAAAAAAATTATGAAATCATGAGGCCTCTCATGGTTGTTGTGGTAATATTAACACATCATGGTGTTACTCCAGTTACATTTTAACTTTTATCTTAAATTTTATTTATAGTATAACTGTGGAACTCTGCTGTCCTCAGTCCCATACAATGCACCCTACCGTGTCATGAAGTGGTTTTTGAAAGCTGCACTGCATAAAAATATTTGGTCATTTCAATAAGAGAATAGAATGAAAGGGTTTCTTTTTCTTTAATAAACCTGAAAAATTCCATGAAATCCATCTAAAGTGCCACATGAACAGTACCATCATATATACCATATCATATCATTAATCAGCATGTATAAGTGTGTGTTAGTAATAAAATAACGGTTTAAGAGAATTTATACTTATTTGTATGCATGTGGCGCATCCCAGTACAGCTTAGTTCATGTACACACAACAGAACACTGAAAAGAGATCAACACTGCACTGTACACACGGTACTTATTCTTTTTCCAGATTGGCCAAAATATTTTTTTTACTGAACTGAAATAAAAACATTTGCAAATTAATCAGGATCAATGGAACTGAAGATAGTATTTTGGCCATTTTGAATACATGCAGAGGGATTTCAGGGAAAATGCTCACATAAAACAAAAAAATATTTTATAAAACATTTTATAAAAACACTAAGCTCCAGCTGATCACTTTTGAAGTCACAGCATAGTTCAGTCCAGAGGACTAAGTCGAACATGAGCCAAGACAGATTTGATATTATAATCTGTCTATGACTAATTTCAATATCTGCTGACTCGAAAAGCTTTCCCATCATCCCGACTGCATGCCTTGTGCAAACAACTGTTAGTCACAATAATAGATCTCTTGAGAATAAAAATACATCAAGTAAACAGTGATTGTATTTCTGGCATTTTGTGGTCCTGCAGGTTTCTCACAACAATATTGCAGTGATGAAATGTGGAGAAATATCAAGGCACTGAATGATTTGCATTATTATATGAAGGTTAAGTTGGTTAGTGTTGTTTTGTTGTTTAATGATGTTCATCCACTGAGAGCCTTCAGGTGGCAGTGTACTGAAGATGGCTGCTTGCTTAAAGAAGTGAAGGCTGAAGATAAAGTCAGGACTTGGCAAATAGACTTCTATACAGAGTGAGAGAGAGAGAGGTGTGTGTGTCATACAGCTGATGATTTGCTAGTTACACAGAAACATACAGTGGGCTGCAGGTAAATGGGAGTTGTTAATGGGCTTTGGTGATTTAGGTTCTTAGTTCAGTGATCTCATCTAGTCTGATGTATTTGCTTTTATCATCACCTCTACATGTATGATCTGTATATCCATAACCACACTCACTGTGTAAGTCAAATCATTTTTGCAAAAATAGTCCAGAATGGCTTGATGTCATTTGGCTATACCACATTGTAAAATGTGAAAAAAGTTCTACAGATGAAAAAGAAAAAAACTAAACAAAATAAATCCACAAACACCTACATCTTTTGAGAGGTTGCAAAATAAAAGTTACGTATACCCCTCCCCCCCAAAAAAGGGTGAAATGTCAGAGATCTCTCTCTTATCCTAAAGACAAAGGTGATTTCACACAATCAATTTCTCCTCCTTTACCTTGTAGGACTCCCTTTTTAAATCCAGGCAGGTGTAGAAAACCTTTGATGACTGTCCAAGAACTGTACAGCTGAGCTGAATATACAACTTATTACAATACAAAAAGAAATACAAAATAAAAAGGCTCTTCTCATTAAGAACGAACAGAGCCGGTAAACAGGAGGATGAGTCACTTGACGTTCCTTGGTGCAACCATTTAACCTTTTAAGTCCTCTGATGACTAGTTCATGAACTGCGTGTAGCCTTCTGCTCCTGTTACGATCACGTCCATCCATATCCTCATGGCCTCTGCAGATGGAGCCACCATGTAGTACAGTCTGTCATGGGTCTTGACACAGAAGGTCAGGGAGGGGTTAGGACTCTGACGGCAAGACACAAGAGTGAAATTAGCTGCACGAGTAATCCCTTTCAGCACCGAGCATCTATTATGGGGCTAATACACGAGAGCTGCGAGTATAACTCTGAAAGACATTCTAGTATGCAGGACAGTGCAGCCAATACTTCAGTTAACAGCAACAGAAGTTAATCATGCTAGTCAAAATATTCTTGTTGCAGATCACCACATGACTGATTTAAAAACCATGCAGTACTGTGCAAAAAAGTCTTGGGCACATGTAAAGAAATGCTGTAAAACAAAAATGGCTTAAAAATAATGAAACTTTTCAACATTTAAAAAAAAAAACGAAATAAATTAATTAAAAAGCCCAGCAGCTGACAGGCGCCTTTCTGTGTGGAGTTTGCATGTTCTCCCCGTGGCTGCGTGAGTTTCCTCCGGGTGCTCTGTTTCCCCCCACAGTCCAAAGACATGCAGGTTAGGTTAATTGGTGGCTCTAAATTGACCATAGGTGTGAATGTGAGTGTGAATTGTTGTTTGTCTCTATGTGTCAGCCCTGCGATGATCTGGCAACTTGTCCAGGGTGTACCCCGCCTCTCACCCATAGGTCAGCTGGGACAGGCTCCAGCTTGCCTGAGACCCTGCACAGGATAAGTGGTTACGAATAATGGATGGATGGATTTAATTTTGTGCTGGAAAACAAACGTTTGGAACTCTAAAATGTTTTTGTACTGACTCAATAATGTACAAGTCATAAAACAAATCTATAACAAAGTTTGTATTTACAAAAAAATAAATAAACTTTTGCACAGTACTGTATATGCTTTGTGCAAGCTGTTAATTCGACTGCTGGGCTCAAAGTCAAATATCGGTAACTCAGGGCTGTCATTTATTCATATTACACACACACACACACACACACACACACACACACACACACACACACACACACAACCACAGCACTGCTGAATTCACAAATCTGATGTGTCAAAAGATGTTGATTTACCTTCTATAACAGCAGCTCCGACAAAAGTGGCCGGTCTAATTCAACTCACAGGTTTATATTAACATGCTTATTCTAATTCGTTATCATTTCTGTAGTACCAGCTATTGAGGCTTGGTAGACACGCTACGGTATGTAAAATCTAAGAAGAATACATTGTAATTTACACCCCCCCCAAAAAAAAGGCCCTCATATAACCATTGATACAGTCAAGTTTTCTCAAAGGACATGTTTATTTAACATTAATAGAAGGAGTCTTGGGTGTCAGCACGTTGCAACAGCCTTCCACATTTTCCACCGCAGGAAAGAGGACTTGCATCTTGTGGTTTCTCTATAACAAGCTGTTTTTTCTTTTTCCTTCTCATTAACATTTTTTAGGGAGAGAAAAATGAGCCTGGTGATGTAATGAGGGTTTTTTGGTTTTTTTTTTTTAGGAACTTGTTTCATGGACATTCAACAACATTCTATGTAACTATAAATGGATAAAATGTGCCATTTTTCAATAAGTGGAAAAAAATCGATTGGCAAATTGCTGGATGATAAGAGGAATAAACAATTTGATTAGGCTGTTATAGCAAAAATAATGAACTTCCACCACTCCATATTGATAATGCAGTAAAATAAGGATCAAAATAATGAGAAAATCTGTACTGCAAGTGTCCACAGTAACAATATTGTATATGCTTTTTAATATGTAATGAATGAAACCGCACGTGCCATAATGCTTCATTCTTTACATATTGAACATGTAAAATATTGTTAGTGCAGACACTTAAATTTTTACTGCATGCCATTCAGGAGCCAACTGTCTGAGCAGACATTTTTGGGCAGCGTTTCGAGGCTTTTCTCCTGAAATAATGGCAATCCAATTCTAAAGACAGCATAAGACAGTTGTCTTCCAAGGCTCATTATTTTGGCCAAATTTGAAGCAAGCACTGTATGTATGCTTCTCGGTGATGGCAACCTCACCATTCTGTTCACCACGAGCGTTTCATTTAAAAAAAAAAAAAAACCCCGGGGGAAGGAAGGAAAGAGAAAAAAAATGGCCAGGATTGGCATAATTTGCTAGCTCGCTTGTGATTCACAAACAATTAAAAATAGGCAATCTTAGATTATATTAATATATTAGACAATAATCATAATTTCTTTTAAAAACCATTTATACCAACAAAAACCCAGACACCACTTTTCAGGTAAAAAAAAAAAATAAAAATACATGCAGATAAACACTCCTATATGCAGTTAGTATGATGCGCGCACACACCTCTCTGTGAACATGAGGAGGCAGCAGTTCAGAGATTTGCTGGAGGTAAATGAATCAGATTAAAACGAATATTTCCTCATTCCCTATTTGCCACCACACAATCAGACCTGCTCTAAAGCCATTAAACATTGTCGCCAGGGGAAATCTGGAATAAGCACGATCACTCCGAGGCTGACTCCGTGACTAATTCACCTTGGAGAGGATTAAAAGTCTTTATCTTAGCAAAAGAACTCAGAATTCAGTTCAGCTTTGTCTGTGAGCAAAAGGAGGCTTGACTGCATGCAGGACACATTCTGAAATACATACACTTATCAAGTTCAGGTTGAAAAATCCTTTCTGTGGGGACAGCCAGCAGAATGAAAGAATGGTCAAAAAAGAATGGTGGAGAGGAAAAAAAAATAAAGAACACAAGTGAGAAATAAAATTATGGAAAGTAAATGAATGGAATGAAAAGGATAAAAAGAAGGAATAAAAAAGGCAACAATTACAGCGAGGATGGCAGTGTGAATGCTCAGAAGCAGCAGCAGTGATGAAAATACATGTGTAGCTTTGTTACAAAGGGAGAATCAGCTGGGAATCAGTGAAAGCACTGCTTAATAGGATCGTTTACCTTTGTGGCGCTACGCAAATGGTCGTAGTAAACTTCCTCAATGGCCTGGAAATAGATAACTCCTTTCAGCTTGGTCTCATGCTTGTCTGTGAACGAGGTAGAAATAAAAAATGAGCAAAACTGAAGACTAAACAATGTTCTGTTCACCTTCTCCCACTGATCCATACCTCTTTTTTCTTATTTTGAGATGAAGAGTAATTATATTGGTTATTTTAAAAAATAAAATGTTACACTAGTAATATAACAAAAGAGTTATTATATAGTTATGGAAATTCCTGTTGGGGGATCAGGTGTGTGTGTGCAAGCAAATGGGAGAGCAAATTAGAGAGGAAGGTCATGTGACAGACTGAAACTGCCTTTTGAAATTTTTATTTATTTTTATTTTTTGCTTTCACAAAAGACCAGTCATTTTAAAAACATTTCGTTGGAAAAATGTAAAAACATTTCATTATTTCACAAAATCTCTGTAGAAATGTTATATGCCTTTACTTTTCATTAATGACTCTTCATGAGAGAAACTGGGCATAAATGGTCATATTAAAAAATAATAATAAAATATTCCTGCATTATTCCACTTTGGATCATTTTTAACATCGTTCATTTGGATGTAAACAGTAAAAACAAGGGGTAAAACTAGACTGTCCTTAGAGGCAGCAATCTGGGAGGCAGCAATCCAGCCCTGTTATTGAGTTTGCGCCATCTTTTTTGCCTGTGTAACCATTAGGGGTAGAAACCACTATCCCTGCTGAGCACGACGGCTGAGTGCGAAACAGAATTTCCACAGCATTGCGCTCGATTTCATCAGCATCATACAGAACGCGGACGAGCTGTTGGATATTTGTATGCCTCGAGCTATCCCGAGGCTATCGGAAACCACAGCAGCCTTCCCCGAGCTAAAGCCGCCGCTAATTACCGCATCCCCCCACGTTAGCTTCATGATGCCAAGACTCAGCTCTCGAGAAAGATGTCTTATAATTCTTATTAAAAAAAAAAAAAAATCAATGCAAAAAAAAAATCTAAATTCTGGAAAATACTATAAATCCTTCATTCATTTATTTCACTTTCTGGGCTTAATTTGTTTCCTTACTCTACTCTTCTGCTTCTACTTTTGCTGCCAAGTTGAATTTCTTGTAAGTGATATCTTACTTGGCCAATAAAATGGCTTCAGTTAAGAATTGTAGGCTCTCATTATCCAGGCTGGTTTCATGCTTAAGGCTCACTTGCAATGCTTAATACCTACCGGCATAGTAGGAGAATGTGCGTTTAAGGCGATCGAAGACAAACCAGCGCTTCTTCCACGATTTAATCTTTCCACCCATCTTGACCAGGTAGCCCTTACACATCTTTTCTGTGAGGATGATGTGGTAGCAAGTCTCCACGTTGTGACCCGATGACTCAACATGTGAGCGCAGGTCAAACTCCTCTTTGCGGATGGGTAGGTAGCGCGTCATGGGCCGAGCCTTTGACCAAAAAGGAAAGAAAATCCATTTTAACACTCTTCAAAAACTCAACACAGCAGTGTGATCGATTCTAAAGACACATCTGACTGAGATGGCATCCTCGACATCGCTTAATCTGAGAGATCATTAGATATCGACAGATTTATGGAACTATCTCCATTCTACATAAAATCAAATTAAATCAAGATAAAGCAATCAACCCTTTTGTTTCTTTTGAAAGATTAAATCATATATTTGCTTTACACAGCTCTGCACTTCTGAAATGTCCAAAGACCCAGACTACAAATGCCACGTCCTCAAAGCCACTTTACCCCAGGGTGTCAAACTCCGCACTACCCACCTGAATTGAGATTTATTAGGCACTGCCTAAAAGCGGAGCTCTCATCTGTTTCTGGTTTGTAGAATTTTCTTATAATCACAGCCAGCCTCTTTTGTTTTATTTCTTTACCATTACAGTTACTATACTGTTTCCTTATGTTGTACAAAACATGCACAGAAAGAGAATAGCTCTGGCCTGATGAGTAGAGATAGGGCAGTGATTTTATTTACAAATTCAATTTCACCATTGCTGAGACAAGAATACAAGTTACTCACTACTATACCGTCCTGACTACTACTCACTTCACTAGTTGTTGGGTTTCCTGTGGTGGCAGGCACGCGCACACAGGACCGAAACCATCAGAAAACAACTTGATGGGGTTACTCACTATTCAGCTGTTGGGTTTCCTGTGGTGTCAGGCACACACAGGACCAAAACCATCAGAAAACAACTCCATAGGTTTCTTTATGTATCCACACACTATGCCTATGGGGTTCCGCTCGCGCGGGCCATTGGCCCTTGCAGGAGCTCCACTAAAAGTCCCCATCACAGTCAGTCATTCACATACAGCACTGTCATGGTAGCTGTAATGCTGTGAAATCATTGGGTAGATGCAATTTCCATAACCTGATCTGTGGCATTTTTAACTGTCTTTCTCTGTGAGCACCAGAACAAAGTATGACACAGGAATAAGTATGTTTGCAAACTCCATACTTGTAGGTATCTTTGATGCACATGTACACAAAAACACAGTACAAATAGCCCACAAAGAATGTACAGAAGACATTGTTGTGATGTAGACAGTCACACAGTGAATAACAAAATAAAAGCACAATTTATAATCTCTCATTTGTGTCCAAGAATATTTGTAATAGTGTTATTTCTCTCTCTCTCTCTCTCTCTCTCACACACACACACACACACACACACACACACACACACACACACACACAAAAAAAAAAAGCCGGAAAGTCTACACACCCCTTTCACCTTCTCCATGTTTTATTACGTTACAGACATATTCTACAATAGATAGAGCTAATTTTGTGTCATAAAATTCCACACAAAATAGCCTATAATGACAAAGTGAAAGCAAGTTTTTAGACATTTGTGTTAACTTATTAAATATCAAAATGTAAAATATATGTACACAAGTGTGCACACCCTTTGATATGACACCCAAAGGTGAGCTGAGGTGCATTTGGTTTCCACTGACACTGCTTGAGATGTTTCTACAACTTAACTGGAGTCCACCTGTGGTAAATTCAATTGACCGGACATGATTAGGGATTGACAACATCTGCTTATACAAGGTCCCACAGTTGACTGTGCATGTCAGAGCAAACTCCAAGCCATGGGGTCAAAGGAATTATCTGCAGATCTCAGAAACTGGATTGTGTCAAGGCATAGATCTGGAGAAGGGTACAGAAAAATTGCTGCAGCTTTATAGGTCCCAAAGAGCACAGTGGCCACCATCATTCGTAAACAGAAGAAGTTTGGAACCACCAAGAATCTTCCGAGACCTGGCCGCCCGGCCAAAACGAGCGATTGGGGAAGACAGGCCTTGGCCAGGGAGGTGAGCAGGAACCTGAGGGTCACTCTGACAGAGCCCCAGCGTATCCTTGTGGAGATGGGAGAACCTTTCAGAAGATCAACCATCCAGGCAACACTCCACAAATCAGGTCTTTATGGTCGAGTGGCCAGATGTAAGCCACTCCTCCTTAGTAAAAGGAGTATGACCACCCGCTTGGAGTTTGCCAAAAGGCACCTAGAGGACTCTCAAACCATAAGAAACAAGATTCTATGGTCTGATGAAACCAAAATTAAACTTTTTGGCCTGAATACCAAGTGTCACGTCTGGAGAAAACCAGGCACCGCTCATCACCTGGCAAATGCCATCCCTACAGTGAAGCATGGCGGTGGCATCATCATGATGTGGGGAAGTTTTTCAGCATAGGAATGGGGCGACTAGTCCTGATAGAGGGAAAAATGAATGCAGCCAAGTACACAGAGATCCTTGAAGAAGGTTCTCTTCTCAGACTGGGGCGAAGGTTTAACTTCCAACATGACAATGACCCGAAGCACACAGCCAAGAGAACAAAGTTGTGGCTTCGAAGAAAGTCTGTGAGTGTCCTTAAGTGGCCCAGCCAGAGCCCAGACCTGAATCCAATTGAACATCTGTGGAAGGAGCTGAAAATGGCTGTGTACCGATGCTCCCCATCCAACCTGACGGAGCTTGCAAGGATATGCAAAGAGGAATGGGCAAAAATGTCCAGAAACAAGTGTGCCAAGCTCGTAGCTTCTTTCCCAAGACACCTTAAAGCTGTAATTGCTGCCAAAGGTGAATCAACCAAGTATTAGGCTAAGGGTGTGTGCAGATATGTAACCCCTAAATAACCTATTTTTGTCAGTAAATTAAAATTGCATATTTTCTAAAAACCTGCTTTCACTTGGTCATTATGAGTTATTTTGTGACAAAAAAAAATGAACTCAATCTACTGTAGAAAAAGTCTGTAACGTAATAAAACGTGGAGAAGGTGAAAGGGGTGTGCAGACTTTCTGGCTTGACTCTCTGTGTGTGTGTGTGTGTGTGTGTGTGTGTGTTATATATGGGTCTGTCTCAGAAACTGGGTACTGTGGGGGTACCTCACTAAATATACTCACAGTCAATAAACTATACGGTTTTGAATGGTGATGTTGGTTTTAATTTGAAATAAAATGATGAAAGAAATAATACAGATAAAACAATCTTTGATGTGAATATTCCGAATTTGGCAAAAATTCTGCAAATGTGTGGAAAAATGGTGGCTTGATATGGGACATGATAAATGGTTGACTACATCGCATTGCCTTTAAAAGGTTGTATTCCATTGAAAAATCTACAGGTATCACTAATTGCATTTTAGGTTGTAATTTTATACACCTAAGGATTGGTGCGCTCACAGAATAATCGTAACTGTAATAAAACATCATGCAAACATTTGATCACCATTGTAACTCCATTTTCCGCATACCCAAAACCAATACGATCGTGTGTTTTGATCTAAACGGAAAGCCTCAGGGTCAAGATCACTACCTCACCAAAAGTAGTAACTTAAAATCACTACGCCATATAAAAATTTAGTTATAAATCTGCAATTTTGTTTTTTAAAACGAAAGCTGAAAGTTAGGTATAGAATATGTTTCTTACAGAATGTTACGATGGTAGCTGGTCTTGTATGAATTTCTGAGCTATAAAATGAGTTGTGGTCTATTTTTTACCGTAGCGTGTTGTGTGTGCGGGGAAGGACACACATTAACAATTTGCATGTGTAGAATGGAATTTTCCACTCCAACACTTAGAAGTTGATCGTGCTTCCATTTGAGGTCTGTTACACAAGTGAACTGTTCGGACGTTATCACTGAAAAGGTGAGGAGTTTTGACAGTTTTATTTTGTTTTAGTCTTCCAGTATAAGGCAATAGAATGTTACTTTTTCAACTTACTTTCATATTTCGTAGTGTTTGCGTATTTTTGGCCAATATTTTGCAACCATGGTCAATTTAGATCAAACTTTTGATAGAATCTACGGCCAGTCATTTTGCCCCACCCCTGCCTCGCGCTCCGTCCGGTGCGGTAGTGATGTCCCGTTGCTCGCACACCGCTGCAGAGACCCGCACGACCAAGCGCCAGTACAGTTGCTGTTCTTTTACCACCGCCGTTATTCTCATCTTTCCGGTGTGTTCTTGATTTTTCCATTGAGTCCTATTTCGCCATATCAAATACCCAAAATGTATCATATTCATATTTAAGTGAATAATCAATTCAGTTATCATAACTTGGCATTTTTAACCTAAGCAATCAAAAAGAGGAAATTTAGTCAATATTTTCACTCATCTGTGAAGGAGGGGCTTTAATTCTTCATGATGTAGTTATTTTATATGGAAATCAATTTTACAAAAACATTTGAATTGTAATCAAAAAAAATTTCCACAGTGGAAGCCAGATAAAGCAAGATACTATCTTTATTCTTATTAAACATGACAAAAGAAACATTGAGTGTTCAGTAAATGCAAAAAAAAAAAAAAGTGTGTATGTGTGTATATATATATATATATATATATATATATATTTTTTTTTTTATTTTAGGGCTGTAACGATATGCGTATCGAAATCGAGATATGCAGAGCCACGATCCGTATCGCGATACAATAAGGCAGAATCGCGGTACACCCTTTCAAACTTCTCCTCAGCCCAAAAACAGAGGCGCTTCCAAACTTCAATTTATGAATACTTTACTTTTTATTTAAATTACATTTTAAACTTACTTAAATTACTTTTATTTTTTATATCTATTAGTAAGTCGTTTTTTCGCCGACCTGCGACAATCTTCTGCGAGTCACGCAACGTCCACACTCGCCACTGGCAGAGCATTCATTTCTTTTAAGCGGTCGCCATTCTGGTTGCGACGCGGGGAGCGAATCTATAAACAAGCAGCTCATTGGCTGGCTAGGTGTGCCACAAACCAATCACAATCACTTGACCGGAAAGGCATGCAGTGTTGCCAGATTGGGCAGGTTTAGGAGCTTTTTGGCTGGTTTTGAACATATTTTGGGGTGGAAAACGTTAGCAATATCTGGCAACACTGAAGGCATGTCTGCTTGGGCGGAAGCCTTCTGCGGCAGTTACATTTTGACACGCGAGCAATGTTTCACCATAAAAATTCCGTAATTTCCATCTGTTTTCCGCGATCACAGAAAATCATTGGCCCTATGAGAGTGAGACAGTGAGAGAGCCACCCCCCCAAAAAAAATCTTAACGGATTTACACGATTTGGAAAAATGACTTTTTCAGAACCGAAAAAACCAGAGCTTCCGGCTCAACAGTATTATTTTGAGAAATAAAACAATCTTTGGATATACATTTGTTCATTTTTGCATACATATTGCTCATTATCTGCAGTGGTCTGAATTATTTGTTATTAAATAGTTAAATGTAAGTAAGTAAATGTTAATAAGTCAAATTTACTACTTTAAAAAAACATTTTTTTAAAAAATCGTGGGCGTATCGAATTGTGGGTCAAAAATCGCGATACGAATCGAATCGTGAGTTGGGTGTATCGTTACAGCCCTAATATATATATATATACATACACACACACACATATATATATGCACACATACACATATATACACACACACAAATATATATATATATACATATATATATATATATATATATATATATATATACACACACATATACACATATACATACATACATACATACACACACAAAATATTGTGTGTGTGTATACACAACCCCGATTCCAAAAAAGTTGGGACAAAGTACAAATTGTAAATAAAAACGGAATGCAAATGATGTGGAAGTTTCAAAATTCCATATTTTATTCAGAATAGAACAAAGATGACGTATCAAATGTTTCAGGGTTCCTACAGATATTTTATGTTGAATTTACAACCTTTTTACTACCTTCACAATTTTTTTTACTACCACAGCGACAATTTGGATTTGGACATTTTCTCACAATTTAACAAGGTAATCTTTGAGTGTATGTGTTAGTCCAAGTGAATGTGCTACATATTAGTGACAACTCTACCCAAAGAGTTGGATTGATGAGACAAGATAGAAAGAAAATCTGAACGTACCGGTAGTGTAACTCTTTCCCTTTGGATGCATAATAGAACCTCCCATTGCTAGGGCTACACATGGAGTAATAATTTTTTGCATAAAAGAAAACAAACTTCCACATATAATTTATAATTTTATTGAACTGTGAAACTGTGGCCCATAACCTCTTAACGGGTACAAAGATTTGCACTAAACCTTGTGTGTCAACACTTCACATTAGGTACAAGATCTGATTACATTTTGTCGGCCAACACTTTGAAGATGGCCAACCTTTTGTTTGTGGAATAATCTTTTGAACAGGTGAACAGATTTGCACAAAAAATCTTATGTGCTTAGGTACATCAACTAATTACATTTAGATCAGGTCAAATGGCAAACACGAACCCACACACACCCACACCCACACAAAGCGCACCAGGCGCACGCACACATGGGTGCAAAACACATGACAAAGACAAGACACACACCCTAAAGATACAAAACACACATAACCCAAGCCCGATTTTGGCAGTCTCTCAACACATTGCAAGTTTGCTTAAGATAGTCATTTGCACCAGTCCTGTAGTCGTGAAGGCCCGTGGGCAGAGTCAACACCTTCCTCCCAGAGATCAGTGTTTTAGAGGGTTAATCTTAATCATTTGAACAGTTCAACAGATTTGCTCATCACATTTTGGATGCCTCAAATGGTGCACACACAGCACACCAGGCACACACACACAGTGCACCAGGCGCGCGCGCGCGCACACACACAACAGATTTGCTCATCACATTTTGGATGCTTCAAACGGTGCACACACAGCGCACCAGGCACACACACACACACACACAGCGCACCCACACAACGCACCAGGCGCACCCACACAACGCACCAGGCGCACACCCACAAGGCACCAGGCACACACACACCCACCCACGGCACCAGGCACACACACACCCACCCACGGCACCAGGCACACACACACCCACCCACGGCACCAGGCACACACACACCCACCCACACACCAGGCACACACACACCCACCCACACACCAGGCACACACACACCCACCCACACACCAGGCACACACACACCCACCCACACACCAGGCACACACACACCGACCCACACACCAGGCACACACACACCCACCCACACACCAGGCACACACACACCCACCCACACACCAGGCACACCCACACCCACACACCAGGCAAACCCACACCCACACACCAGGCACACCCACACACCAGGCAGACCCACACAACGCACCAGGCACACCCACACAACGCACCAGGCACACCAACACAACGCACCAGGCACACCAACACAACGCACCAGGCACACCCACACACAACGCACCAGGCACACCCACACACAACGCACCAGGCACACCCACACACAACGCACCAGGCACACCCACACACAACGCACCAGGCACGCACCCACCCACACACAACGCACCAGACACACAACGCACCAGGCACACCCACACAACGCACCAGGCACACCCACACAACGCACCAGGCACGCACCCACCCACACACAACGCACCAGGCACGCACCCACCCACACACAATGCACCAGACACACAACGCACCAGGCACACCCACACAACGCACCAGGCACGCACCCACCCACACACAACGCACCAGGAACGCACCCAACGCACCAGGCACACCCACACACAACGCACCAGGCACACCCACACACAACGCACCAGGCACACCCACACACAACGCACCAGGCACACCCACACACAACGCACCAGGCACGCACCCACCCACACAACAATGCACCAGGCACACACCCACACAACAACGCACCAGGCACACCCACACACACAACGCACCAGACACACCCACACACACAACGCACCAGGCACACACACACACACCCACACAACGCACCAGGCACACACACACACCCACACAACGCACCAGGCACACACACACCCACCCACACAACGCACCAGGCACACACACACCCACCCACACAACGCACCAGGCACACACACAC
The DNA here is from genome assembly GCF_027579695.1 of Neoarius graeffei. Lineage (NCBI taxonomy): Eukaryota > Metazoa > Chordata > Actinopteri > Siluriformes > Ariidae > Neoarius > Neoarius graeffei. The sequence goes on from NC_083585.1 coordinate 14,569,520, forward strand.
CCACCCACACAACGCACCAGGCACACACACACCCACCCACACAACGCACCAGGCACACACACACCCACCCACACAACGCACCAGGCACACACACACCCACACAACGCACCAGGCACACACACACCCACACAACGCACCAGGCACACTCACACCCACACAACGCACCAGGCACACTCACACACAACTCACCAGGCACACCCACACAATGCACACACCCACACAACGCACCAGGCACACACCCACACAACGCACCAGGCACACACCCACACAACGCACCAGGCACGCACCCACCCACACACAACGCACCAGGCACACCCACACAACGCACCAGGCACACCCACACACAACGCACCAGGCACACCCACACACAACGCACCAGGCACGCACCCACCCACACAACAACGCACCAGGCACACCCCCACACAACAACGCACCAGGCACACCCACACACACAACGCACCAGGCACACCCACACACACACAACGCACCAGGCACACCCACACACACCCACACAACGCACCAGGCACACCCACACACACCCACACAACGCACCAGGCACACCCACACACACCCACACAACGCACCAGGCACACCCACACAACGCACCAGGCACACCCACACACACCCACACAACGCACCAGGCACACACACACACACCCACACAACGCACCAGGCACGCACCCACCCACACACAACGCACCAGGCACGCACCCACCCACACAACAACGCACCAGGCACACACCCACACAACAACGCACCAGGCACACCCACACACACAACGCACCAGGCACACCCACACACACAACGCACCAGGCACACCCACACACACCCACACAACGCACCAGGCACACACACACACACACCCACACAACGCACCAGGCACACACACACACACCCACACAACGCACCAGGCACACACACACCCACACAAAGCACCAGGCACACTCACACCCACACAACGCACCAGGCACACTCACACCCACACAACGCACCAGGCACACTCACACACAACGCACCAGGCACACCCACACAATGCACACACCCACACAACGCACCAGGCACACACCCACACAACGCACCAGGCACACACCCACACAACGCACCAGGCACACACCCACACAACGCACCAGGCACACCCACACAACGCACCAGGCACACACCCACACAACGCACCAGGCACGCACCCAGCCACACACAACGCACCAGGCACACCCACACACAACGCACCAGGCACACCCACACAACGCACCAGGCACACCCACACAACGCACCAGGCACACCCACACACAACGCACCAGGCACACCCACACACAACGCACCAGGCACACCCACACACAACGCACCAGGCACACCCACACAACGCACCAGGCACACACACACACACACCCACACAACGCACCAGGCACACACACACACACCCACACAACGCACCAGGCACACACACACCCACACAAAGCACCAGGCACACTCACACCCACACAACGCACCAGGCACACTCACACCCACACAACGCACCAGGCACACTCACACACAACGCACCAGGCACACCCACACAATGCACACACCCACACAACGCACCAGGCACACACCCACACAACGCACCAGGCACACACCCACACAACGCACCAGGCACACACCCACACAACGCACCAGGCACACCCACACAACGCACCAGGCACACACCCACACAACGCACCAGGCACGCACCCAGCCACACACAACGCACCAGGCACACCCACACACAACGCACCAGGCACACCCACACAACGCACCAGGCACACCCACACAACGCACCAGGCACACCCACACACAACGCACCAGGCACACCCACACACAACGCACCAGGCACACCCACACACAACGCACCAGGCACACCCACACAACGCACCAGGCACACCCACACAACGCACCAGGCACACCCACACACAACGCACCAGGCACACCCACACACAACGCACCAGGCACACCCACACACAACGCACCAGGCACACCCACACACAACGCACCAGGCACACCCACACACAACGCACCAGGCACACCCACACACAACGCACCAGGCACACCCACACACAACGCACCAGACACACCCACACACAACGCACCAGGCACACCCACACACAACGCACCAGGCACGCACCCACCCACACAACAACGCACCAGGCACCCACCCACACAACAACGCACCAGGCACACCCACACACACAACGCACCAGGCACACCCACACACACCCACACAACGCACCAGGCACACCCACACACACAACGCACCAGGCACACACACACACACACACCCACACAACGCACCAGGCACACACACACACAACGCACCAGGCACACACACACCCACACAACGCACCAGGCACACACACACCCACACAACGCACCAGGCACACACACACCCACACAACGCACCAGGCACACACACACCCACACAACGCACCAGGCACACTCACAACCACACAACGCACCAGGCACACTCACAACCACACAACGCACCAGGCACACTCACACACAACGCACCAGGCACACCCACACAGCGCACACACCCACACAACGCACCAGGCACACACCCACACAACGCACCAGGCACACCCACACAACGCACCAGGCACACACCCACACAACGCACCAGGCACACACCCACACAACGCACCAGGCACACTCCCACCCACACACAATGCACCAGGCACGCACCCACCCACACACAACGCACCAGGCACGCCCACACAATACACCAGGCACACCCACACAACGCACCAGGCACGCACCCACCCAACGCACCAGGCACGCACCCACCCACACACAACGCACCAGGCACGCACACCCCCACACAACAACGCACCAGGCACACCCCCACACAACAACGCACCAGGCACACCCCCACACAACAATGCACCAGGCACACCCCCACACAACAACGCACCAGGCACACCCACACACCAGGCACACCCACACACCAACGCACCAGGCACACCCACACACCAACGCACCAGGCACACCCACAGACCAACGCACCAGGCACACCCACACACCAACGCACCAGGCACACCCACACACACAACGCACCAGGCACACCCACACACCAACGCACCAGGCACACCCACACACACAACGCACCAGGCACACCCACACACACACAACGCACCAGGCACACCCACAATGCACCAGGCACACACACAACGCACCAGGCACACCCACACAACAACGCACCAGGCACACCCACACAACGCACCAGGCACGCACCCACCCAACGCACCAGGCACGCACCCACCCACACACAACGCACCAGGCACGCACACCCCCACACACAACGCACCAGGCACACCCCCACACAACAACGCACCAGGCACACCCCCACACAACAACGCACCAGGCACACCCCCACACCACAACGCACCAGGCACACCCACACACCAGGCACACCCACACACCAACGCACCAGGCACACCCACACACCAACGCACCAGGCACACCCACAGACCAACGCACCAGGCACACCCACACACCAACGCACCAGGCACACCCACACACACAACGCACCAGGCACACCCACAATGCACCAGGCACACACACAACGCACCAGGCACACCCACACAACAACGCACCAGGCACACCCACACAACAACGCACCAGGCACACCCACACAACAACGCACCAGGCACACCCACACAACAACGCACCAGGCACAACAACGCACCAGGCACACCCACACAACAACGCACCAGGCACACCCACACACACAACGCACCAGGCACACCCACACACACAACGCACCAGGCACACCCACACACACAACGCACCAGGCACACCCACACACACAACGCACCAGGCACACCCACACACACAACGCACCAGGCACACCCACACAACAACGCACCAGGCACACCCACACACACAACGCACCAGGCACACCCACACACACAACGCACCAGGCACACCCACACACACAACGCACCAGGCACACCCACACACACCCACACAACGCACCAGGCACACCCACACACACCCACACAACGCACCAGGCACACCCACACACACCCACACAACGCACCAGGCACACACACACACACCCACACAACGCACCAGGCGCACACACACACCCACACAACGCACCAGGCACACACACACCCACACAACGCACCAGGCACACTCACACCCACACAACGCACCAGGCACACTCACACACAACTCACCAGGCACACCCACACAATGCACACACCCACACAACGCACCAGGCACACACCCACACAACGCACCAGGCACACACCCACACAACGCACCAGGCACGCACCCACCCACACACAACGCACCAGGCACACCCACACAACGCACCAGGCACACCCACACACAACGCACCAGGCACACCCACACACAACGCACCAGGCACGCACCCACCCACACAACAACGCACCAGGCACACCCCCACACAACAACGCACCAGGCACACCCACACACACAACGCACCAGGCACACCCACACACACACAACGCACCAGGCACACCCACACACACCCACACAACGCACCAGGCACACCCACACACACCCACACAACGCACCAGGCACACCCACACACACCCACACAACGCACCAGGCACACCCACACAACGCACCAGGCACACCCACACACACCCACACAACGCACCAGGCACACACACACACACCCACACAACGCACCAGGCACGCACCCACCCACACACAACGCACCAGGCACGCACCCACCCACACAACAACGCACCAGGCACACACCCACACAACAACGCACCAGGCACACCCACACACACAACGCACCAGGCACACCCACACACACAACGCACCAGGCACACCCACACACACCCACACAACGCACCAGGCACACACACACACACACCCACACAACGCACCAGGCACACACACACACACCCACACAACGCACCAGGCACACACACACCCACACAAAGCACCAGGCACACTCACACCCACACAACGCACCAGGCACACTCACACCCACACAACGCACCAGGCACACTCACACACAACGCACCAGGCACACCCACACAATGCACACACCCACACAACGCACCAGGCACACACCCACACAACGCACCAGGCACACACCCACACAACGCACCAGGCACACCCACACAACGCACCAGGCACACACCCACACAACGCACCAGGCACACACCCACACAACGCACCAGGCACGCACCCAGCCACACACAACGCACCAGGCACACCCACACACAACGCACCAGGCACACCCACACAACGCACCAGGCACACCCACACAACGCACCAGGCACACCCACACACAACGCACCAGGCACACCCACACACAACGCACCAGGCACACCCACACACAACGCACCAGGCACACCCACACAACGCACCAGGCACACCCACACAACGCACCAGGCACACCCACACACAACGCACCAGGCACACCCACACACAACGCACCAGGCACACCCACACACAACGCACCAGGCACACCCACACACAACGCACCAGGCACACCCACACACAACGCACCAGACACACCCACACACAACGCACCAGGCACACCCACACACAACGCACCAGGCACGCACCCACCCACACAACAACGCACCAGGCACCCACCCACACAACAACGCACCAGGCACACCCACACACACAACGCACCAGGCACACCCACACACACCCACACAACGCACCAGGCACACCCACACACACCCACACAACGCACCAGGCACACACACACACACACACCCACACAACGCACCAGGCACACACACACACAACGCACCAGGCACACACACACCCACACAACGCACCAGGCACACACACACCCACACAACGCACCAGGCACACACACACCCACACAACGCACCAGGCACACACACACCCACACAACGCACCAGGCACACTCACAACCACACAACGCACCAGGCACACTCACAACCACACAACGCACCAGGCACACTCACACACAACGCACCAGGCACACCCACACAGCGCACACACCCACACAACGCACCAGGCACACACCCACACAACGCACCAGGCACACCCACACAACGCACCAGGCACACACCCACACAACGCACCAGGCACACACCCACACAACGCACCAGGCACACTCCCACCCACACACAATGCACCAGGCACGCACCCACCCACACACAACGCACCAGGCACGCCCACACAATACACCAGGCACACCCACACAACGCACCAGGCACGCACCCACCCAACGCACCAGGCACGCACCCACCCACACACAACGCACCAGGCACGCACACCCCCACACAACAACGCACCAGGCACACCCCCACACAACAACGCACCAGGCACACCCCCACACAACAACGCACCAGGCACACCCCCACACAACAACGCACCAGGCACACCCACACACCAGGCACACCCACACACCAACGCACCAGGCACACCCACACACCAACGCACCAGGCACACCCACAGACCAACGCACCAGGCACACCCACACACCAACGCACCAGGCACACCCACACACACAACGCACCAGGCACACCCACACACCAACGCACCAGGCACACCCACACACACAACGCACCAGGCACACCCACACACACACAACGCACCAGGCACACCCACAATGCACCAGGCACACACACAACGCACCAGGCACACCCACACAACAACGCACCAGGCACACCCACACAACGCACCAGGCACGCACCCACCCAACGCACCAGGCACGCACCCACCCACACACAACGCACCAGGCACGCACACCCCCACACACAACGCACCAGGCACACCCCCACACAACAACGCACCAGGCACACCCCCACACAACAACGCACCAGGCACACCCCCACACCACAACGCACCAGGCACACCCACACACCAGGCACACCCACACACCAACGCACCAGGCACACCCACACACCAACGCACCAGGCACACCCACAGACCAACGCACCAGGCACACCCACACACCAACGCACCAGGCACACCCACACACACAACGCACCAGGCACACCCACAATGCACCAGGCACACACACAACGCACCAGGCACACCCACACAACAACGCACCAGGCACACCCACACAACAACGCACCAGGCACACCCACACAACAACGCACCAGGCACACCCACACAACAACGCACCAGGCACAACAACGCACCAGGCACACCCACACAACAACGCACCAGGCACACCCACACACACAACGCACCAGGCACACCCACACACACAACGCACCAGGCACACCCACACACACAACGCACCAGGCACACCCACACACACAACGCACCAGGCACACCCACACACACAACGCACCAGGCACACCCACACACACAACGCACCAGGCACACCCACACAACAACGCACCAGGCACACCCACACACACAACGCACCAGGCACACCCACACACACAACGCACCAGGCACACCCACACACACAACGCACCAGGCACACCCACACACACCCACACAACGCACCAGGCACACCCACACACACCCACACAACGCACCAGGCACACCCACACACACCCACACAACGCACCAGGCACACACACACACACCCACACAACGCACCAGGCGCACACACACACCCACACAACGCACCAGGCGCACACACACACCCACACAACGCACCAGGCACACACACACCCACACAACGCACCAGGCACGCCCACACAATGCACCAGGCACACACACACCCACACAACGCACCAGGCACGCACCCACCCACACAACGCACCAGGCACACACACACCCACACAACGCAACAGGCACGCACCCACCCACACACAACGCACCAGGCACGCCCACACAATGCAGCAGGCACACCCACACAACGCATCAGGCACGCACCCACCCACACACAACGCACCAGGCACGCACCCACCCACACACAACGCACCAGGCACGCCCACACAATGCACCAGGCACACCCACACAACGCACCAGGCACGCACCCACCCAACGCACCAGGCACGCACACACCCACACACAACGCACCAGGCACGCACACCCACACACACAACGCACCAGGCACACCCACACACACAACGCACCAGGCACACCCACACAACAACGCACCAGGCACACCCACACACACAACGCACCAGGCACACCCACACACACAACGCACCAGGCACACCCACACACACAACGCACCAGGCAAACCCACACACACAACGCACCAGGCACACCCACACACACAACGCACCAGGCACACCCACACACACCCACACAACGCACCAGGCACACCCACACAACGCACCAGGCACACCCACACACACCCACACAACGCACCAGGCACACACACACACACCCACACAACGCACCAGGCACACACACACCCACACAACGCACCAGGCACACACACACACACCCACACAACGCACCAGGCACACACACACCCACACAACGCACCAGGCACACCCACACAACAACGCACCAGGCACACCCACACAACAACGCACCAGGCACACCCACACACACAACGCACCAGGCACACCCACACACACAACGCACCAGGCACACCCACACACACAACGCACCAGGCACACCCACACACACAACGCACCAGGCACACCCACACACACACAACGCACCAGGCACACCCACACACACAAAGCACCAGGCACACCCACACACACAAAGCACCAGGCACACCCACACACACAAAGCACCAGGCACACCCACACACACAAAGCACCAGGCACACCCACACAACAACGCACCAGGCACACCCACACAACAACGCACCAGACACACCCACACACAACGCACCAGGCACACCCACACACAACGCACCAGGCACGCACCCACCCACACAACAACGCACCAGGCACCCACCCACACAACAACGCACCAGGCACACCCACACACACAACGCACCAGGCACAGCCACACACACCCACACAACGCACCAGGCACACCCACACACACCCACACAACGCACCAGGCACACACACACACACCCACACAACGCACCAGGCACACACACACACAACGCACCAGGCACACACACACACACACACACAACGCACCAGGCACACACACACCCACACAACGCACCAGGCACACACACACCCACACAACGCACCAGGCACACACACACCCACACAACGCACCAGGCACACTCACAACCACACAACGCACCAGGCACACTCACAACCACACAACGCACCAGGCACACTCACACACAACGCACCAGGCACACTCACACACAACGCACCAGGCACACCCACACAGCGCACACACCCACACAACGCACCAGGCACACACCCACACAACGCACCAGGCACACCCACACAACGCACCAGGCACACACCCACACAACGCACCAGGCACACACCCACACAACGCACCAGGCACACTCCCACCCACACACAATGCACCAGGCACGCACCCACCCACACACAACGCACCAGGCACGCCCACACAATACACCAGGCACACCCACACAACGCACCAGGCACGCACCCACCCAACGCACCAGGCACGCACCCACCCACACACAACGCACCAGGCACGCACACCCCCACACAACAACGCACCAGGCACACCCCCACACAACAACGCACCAGGCACACCCCCACACAACAACGCACCAGGCACACCCCCACACAACAACGCACCAGGCACACCCACACACCAGGCACACCCACACACCAACGCACCAGGCACACCCACACACCAACGCACCAGGCACACCCACAGACCAACGCACCAGGCACACCCACACACCAACGCACCAGGCACACCCACACACACAACGCACCAGGCACACCCACACACACACAACGCACCAGGCACACCCACAATGCACCAGGCACACACACAACGCACCAGGCACACCCACACAACAACGCACCAGGCACACCCACACAACGCACCAGGCACGCACCCACCCAACGCACCAGGCACGCACCCACCCACACACAACGCACCAGGCACGCACACCCCCACACACAACGCACCAGGCACACCCCCACACAACAACGCACCAGGCACACCCCCACACAACAACGCACCAGGCACACCCCCACACCACAACGCACCAGGCACACCAACGCACCAGGCACACCCACACACCAACGCACCAGGCACACCCACAGACCAACGCACCAGGCACACCCACACACCAACGCACCAGGCACACCCACACACACAACGCACCAGGCACACCCACACACACACAACGCACCAGGCACACCCACAATGCACCAGGCACACACACAACGCACCAGGCACACCCACACAACAACGCACCAGGCACACCCACACAACAACGCACCAGGCACACCCACACAACAACGCACCAGGCACACCCACACAACAACGCACCAGGCACACCCACACAACAACGCACCAGGCACAACAACGCACCAGGCACACCCACACAACAACGCACCAGGCACACCCACACACACAACGCACCAGGCACACCCACACACACAACGCACCAGGCACACCCACACACACAACGCACCAGGCACACCCACACACACAACGCACCAGGCACACCCACACACACAACGCACCAGGCACACCCACACAACAACGCACCAGGCACACCCACACACACAACGCACCAGGCACACCCACACACACAACGCACCAGGCACACCCACACACACAACGCACCAGGCACACCCACACACACCCACACAACGCACCAGGCACACCCACACACACCCACACAACGCACCAGGCACACCCACCCACACAACGCACCAGGCACACACACACACACCCACACAACGCACCAGGCGCGCACACACACCCACACAACGCACCAGGCGCACACACACACCCACACAACGCACCAGGCACACACACACCCACACAACGCACCAGGCACGCCCACACAATGCACCAGGCACACACACACCCACACAACGCACCAGGCACGCACCCACCCACACAACGCACCAGGCACGCACCCACCCACACAACGCACCAGGCACACACACACCCACACAACGCACCAGGCACGCACCCACCCACACACAACGCACCAGGCACGCCCACACAATGCAGCAGGCACACCCACACAACGCACCAGGCACGCACCCACCCACACACAACGCACCAGGCACGCACCCACCCACACACAACGCACCAGGCACACCCACACAACGCACCAGGCACGCACCCACCCAACGCACCAGGCACGCACACACCCACACACAACGCACCAGGCATGCACACCCACACACACAACGCACCAGGCACACCCACACACACAACGCACCAGGCACACCCACACAACAACGCACCAGGCACACCCACACACACAACGCACCAGGCACACCCACACACACAACGCACCAGGCACACCCACACACACAACGCACCAGGCACACCCACACACACAACGCACCAGGCAAACCCACACACACAACGCACCAGGCACACCCACACACACAACGCACCAGGCACACCCACACACACCCACACAACGCACCAGGCACACCCACACAACGCACCAGGCACACCCACACACACCCACACAACGCACCAGGCACACACACACACACCCACACAACGCACCAGGCACACACACACACACCCACACAACGCACCAGGCACACACACACACCCACACAACGCACCAGGCACACACACACACACCCACACAACGCACCAGGCACACACACACCCACACAACGCACCAGGCACACCCACACACACAACGCACCAGGCAAACCCACACACACAACGCACCAGGCACACCCACACACACAACGCACCAGGCACACCCACACACACAACGCACCAGGCACACCCACACACACAACGCACCAGGCACACCCACACACACAAAGCACCAGGCACACCCACACACACAAAGCACCAGGCACACCCACACACACAAAGCACCAGGCACACCCACACACACAAAGCACCAGGCACACCCACACACACAAAGCACCAGGCACACCCACACAACAACGCACCAGGCACACCCACACAACAACGCACCAGGCACGCCCACACAACAACGCACCAGGCACGCCCGCACACACAATGCACCAGGCACGCCCGCACACCCACGCACCAGGCACGCCCGCACACACAACGCACCAGGCACACCCACACACAACGCACCAGGCACACCCACACACACAACGCACCAGGCACACCCACACAACAACGCACCAGGCACACCCACACACACAACGCACCAGGCACACCCACACACACAACGCACCAGGCACACCCACACACAGAACGCACCAGGCACACCCACACACACCCACACAACGCACCAGGCACACCCACACAACGCACCAGGCACACACACACACACACCCACACAACGCACCAGGCGCACACACACACCCACACAACGCACCAGGCGCGCACACACACCCACACAACGCACCAGGCGCACACACACACCCACACAACGCACCAGGCGCACACACACACCCACACAACGCACCAGGCACGCCCACACAATGCACCAGGCACACACACACCCACACAACGCACCAGGCACGCACCCACCCACACAACGCACCAGGCACACACACACCCACACAACGCACCAGGCACGCACCCACCCACACACAACGCACCAGGCACGCCCACACAATGCACCAGGCACACCCACACAACGCACCAGGCACGCACCCACCCACACACAACGCACCAGGCACGCACCCACCCACACACAACGCACCAGGCACGCCCACACAATGCACCAGGCACACCCACACAACGCACCAGGCACGCACCCACCCAACGCACCAGGCACGCACCCACCCACACACAACGCACCAGGCACGCACACCCACACACACAACGCACCAGGCACACCCACACACACAACGCACCAGGCACACCCACACAACAACGCACCAGGCACACCCACACACACAACGCACCAGGCACACCCACACACACAACGCACCAGGCAAACCCACACACACAACGCACCAGGCACACCCACACACACAACGCACCAGGCACACCCACACACACAACGCACCAGGCACACCCACACACACCCACACAACGCACCAGGCACACCCACACAACGCACCAGGCACACCCACACACACAACGCACCAGGCACACACACACACACCCACACAACGCACCAGGCACACACACACACACCCACACAACGCACCAGGCACACACACACCCACACAACGCACCAGGCGCACACACACACCCACACAACGCACCAGGCACACACACACACACCCACACAACGCACCAGGCACACACACACCCACACAACGCACCAGGCACACCCACACAACAACGCACCAGGCACACCCACACAACAACGCACCAGGCACACCCACACAACAACGCACCAGGCACACCCACACAACAACGCACCAGGCACACCCACACACACAACGCACCAGGCACACCCACACACACAACGCACCAGGCACACCCACACACACAACGCACCAGGCACACCCACACACACACAACGCACCAGGCACACCCACACACAATGCACCAGGCACACCCACACACACAAAGCACCAGGCACACCCACACAACAACGCACCAGGCACACCCACACAACAACGCACCAGGCACGCCCACACAACAACGCACCAGGCACACCCACACACACAACGCACCAGGCACGCCCGCACACACCCACACAACGCACCAGGCACACACACACACACACACACCAGGCACACACACACACACACCAACAACGCACCAGGCACACACAACGCACTAGGCACACACACACAACGCACCAGGCACACACACACACACCAGGCACACACACACACACACACACACACACACACACACCAGGCACACACACACACACAACGCACCAGGCACACACACACACACACACACAACGCACCAGGCACACACACACACACACACACACACAACGCACCAGGCACACACACACAACGCACCAGGCACACACACACACACACACAACGCACCAGGCACACACACACACACACAACGCACCAGGCACACACACACACACACACACAACGCACCAGGCACACACACACAACGCACCAGACACACACACACAACGCACCAGACACACACACACACAACGCACCAGGCACACACACACACAACGCACCAGGCACACACACACACAACGCACCAGGCACACACACACACAACGCACCAGGCACACACACACACACAACGCACCAGGCACACACACACACACACAACGCACTAGGCACACACACACAACGCACCAGGCACACACACACACACACACACACACACCAGGCACACACACACACACACACACACACACAAAACGCACCAGGCACACACACACAAAACGCACCAGGCACACACACACACACACACACACACAAAACGCACCAGGCACACACACACACAACGCACTAGGCACACACACACACACACACACAACGCACCAGGCACACACAACGCACTAGGCACACACACACACACACACACACACACACCAGGCACACACACACACACACACACACACACACACACACACCAACAACGCACCAGGCACACACACACACACACACACCAACAACGCACCAGGCACACACAACGCACTAGGCATACACACACACACACACACACACACACACACCAGGCACACACACACACACACACACACCAACAACGCACCAGGCACACACACACACACACACACAACGCACTAGGGGCACACACACACACAACACACCAGGCACACACACACACACACCAGGCACACACACACACACCAACAACGCACCAGGCACACGCACACACAACGCACTAGGCACACACACACACACACACTACGCACCAGGCACACACAACGCACCAGGCACACACACACACACACAACGCACCAGGCACACACACACACACAACGCACCAGGCACACACACACACACAACGCACCAGGCACACACACACACACAACGCACCAGGCACACACACACACACACAACGCACCAGGCACGCACACACACACACACAACGCACCAGGCACGCACACACACACACACAACGCACCAGGCACGCACACACACACACAACGCACCAGGCACACACACACACACACACACAACGCACCAGGCACACACACACACAACGCACCAGGCACACACACACACAACGCACTAAGCACACACACACACACAACGCACCAGGCACACACACACAACGCACTAGGCACACACACACACAACGCACCAGGCACACACACACACACCAGGCACACACACACACACACACACCAGGCACACACACACACACACACCAGGCACACACACACACACACACACACACACCAACAACGCACCAGGCACACACAACGCACTAGGCACACACACACAACGCACCAGGCACACACACACACACCAGGCACACACACACACACACACACACCAGGCACACACACACCAGGCACACACACACACACACACAACGCACCAGGCACACACACACACACACACACAACGCACCAGGCACACACACACAACGCACCAGGCACACACACACACACACAACGCACCAGGCACACACACACAACGCACCAGACACACACACACAACGCACCAGACACACACACACACACAACGCACCAGGCACACACACACACAACGCACCAGGCACACACACACACAACGCACCAGGCACACACACACACAACGCACCAGGCACACACACACACAACGCACACACACACACACACACACAACGCACCAGGCACACACACACACACACACACCAACAACGCACCAGGCGCACACACACACAACGCACCAGGCACACACACACCAGGCACACACACACACACACACAACGCACCAGGCACACACACACACACACACACAACGCACCAGGCACACACACACAACGCACCAGGCACGCACACACACACAACGCACCAGACACACACACACAACGCACCAGACACACACACACACACAACGCACCAGGCACACACACACACAACGCACCAGGCACACACACACACAACGCACCAGGCACACACACACACAACGCACCAGGCACACACACACACAACGCACCAGGCACACACACACACACACAACGCACCAGGCACACACACACACACACACACCAACAACGCACCAGGCGCACACACACACAACGCACCAGGCACACACACACACAACGCACTAGGCACAAACACACACAACGCACCAGGCACACACACACACACACACCAGGCACACACACACACACACACACACACACCAACAACGCACCAGGCACACGCACACACAACGCACCAGGCACACACACACACACACACACACACACCAACAACGCACCAGGCACACACACACACACACAACGCACCAGGCACACACACACACAACGCACCAGGCACACACACAACGCACCAGGCACACACACAACGCACCAGGCACACACACAACGCACCAGGCACACACCCACACAGACAACGCACCAGGCACACACCCACACACACAACGCACCAGGCACACACCCACACACAACGCACCAGGCACACACCCACACACAACGCACCAGGCACACACCCACACACAACGCACCAGGCACACACCCACACACAACGCACCAGGCACACACACACACAAAACGCACCAGGCACACACACACACAACGCACCAGGCACACACACACACAACGCACCAGGCACACACACACACAACGCACCAGGCACACACACACACACACACACACACAACGCACCAGGCACACACACACACAACGCACCAGGCACACACACACACAACGCACCAGGCACACACACAACGCACCAGGCACACACACAACGCACCAGGCACACACACAACGCACCAGGCACACACACACACACAACGCACCAGGCACACACACACACACAACGCACCAGGCACACACACACACACAACGCACCAGGCACACACACACACAACGCACCAGGCACACACACACACACACACACAACGCACCAGGCACACACACACACACACAACGCACCAGGCACACACACACACACACAACGCACCAGGCACACACACACACACACAACGCACCAGGCACACACACACACACACACACAACGCACCAGGCACACACACACACACACACAACGCACCAGGCACACACACACACACACACAACGCACCAGGCACACACACACACACACAACAGGCACACACACACACACACAACAGGCACACACACACAACGCACCAGGCACACACACACACACACACAACGCACCAGGCACACACACACACACACAACGCACCAGGCACACACACACACAACGCACCAGGCACACACACACACACACAACGCACCAGGCACACACACACAACGCACCAGGCACACACACACAACGCACCAGGCACACACACACACACACAACGCACCAGGCACACACACAACGCACCAGGCACACACACACACACACAACGCACCAGGCACACACACACACACACACAACGCACCAGGCACACACACACACACACAACGCACCAGGCACACACACACACAACGCACCAGGCACACACACACACAACGCACCAGGCACACACACACAAACAACGCACCAGGCACACACACACAAACAACGCACCAGGCACACACACACACACAACGCACCAGGCACACACACACACACAACGCACCAGGCACACACACACACACAACGCACCAGGCACACACACACACACAACGCACCAGGCACACACACACACACACAACGCACCAGGCACACACACACACACACAACGCACCAGGCACACACACACACACACACAACGCACCAGGCACACACACACACACACACAACGCACCAGGCACACACACACACACACACAACGCACCAGGCACACACACACACACAACGCACCAGGCACACACACACACACAACGCACCAGGCACACACACACACACAACGCACCAGGCACACACACACACAACGCACCAGGCACACACACACACAACGCACCAGGCACACACACACACAACGCACCAGGCACACACACACACAACGCACCAGGCACACACACACACAACGCACCAGGCACACACACACACAACGCACCAGGCACACACACACACAACGCACCAGGGACACACACACACAACGCACCAGGCACACACACACACACACACACACACACCAACAACGCACCAGGCACACACACACACACACGCACCAGGCACACACACACACAAACAACGCACCAGGCACACACACACACAAACAACGCACCAGGCACACACACACAAACAACGCACCAGGCACACACACACAAACAACGCACCAGGCACACACACACACACAACGCACCAGGCACACACACACACCAACAACGCACCAGGCACACACACACACCAACAACGCACCAGGCACACACACACACCAACAACGCACCAGGCACACACACACACCAACAACGCACCAGGCACACACACACACCAACAACGCACCAGGCACACCCACACACACAACGCACCAGGCACGCACACACACACCACGCACCAGGCAGGCACACACACACCAACGCACCAGGCGCGCGCACACACAATGCACCAGGCACACACACACACACCAACAACGCACCAGGCACACACACACACAAACAACGCACCAGGCACACACACACACACACACACCACGCACCAGGCAGGCACACACACACCACGCACCAGGCAGGCACACACACACACACCACGCACCAGGCGCGCGCTCACACCAACAACGCACCAGGCGCGCGCGCACACCAACAACGCACCAGGCACGCGCGCACACCAACAACGCACCAGGCACACACACACACACAACGCACCAGGCACACACACACACAACGCACCAGGCGCACACACACACACACACAACGCACCAGGCACACACACACACACAACGCACCAGGCACACACACACACAACGCACCAGGCACACACACACACACAACGCACCAGGCACACACACACACACAACGCACCAGGCACACACACACACACAACGCACCAGGCACACACACACACACACACACACACACACCAACAACGCACCAGGCACACACACACAAACAACGCACCAGGCACACACACACACACACACACACACACACACACACACACACACACACCAACAACGCACCAGGCACACACACACACAACGCACCAGGCACACACACACACACAAACAACGCACCAGGCACACACACACACACACACACACACACACCAACAACGCACCAGGCACACACACACACAACGCACCAGGCACACACACACACACAAACAACGCACCAGGCACACACACACAAACAACGCACCAGGCACACACACACACACAACGCACCAGGCACACACACACACCAACAACGCACCAGGCACACACACACACCAACAACGCACCAGGCACACACACACACACAACGCACCAGGCACACACACACAACGCACCAGGCGCGCGCGCACACAACGCACCAGGCACGCGCACACACACAACGCACCAGGCAGGCACACACACACCACGCACCAGGCAGGCACACACACACACACCACGCACCAGGCGCGCGCACACAAAACGCACCAGGTGCGCGCACACAAAACGCACCAGGCGCGCGCACACACACCACGCACCAGGCAGGCACACACACACACACCACGCACCAGGCAGGCACACACACACCAACAACGCACCAGGCGCGAGCACACACAACGCACCAGGCACACACACACACACACACACACCAACAACGCACCACACACACCATGCACCAGGCAGGCGCGCACACACACACCACGCACCAGGCAGGCACACACACACCAACAACGCACCAGGCGCGCGCACACACAACGCACCAGGCACACACACACACACACACACACACCAACAACGCACCAGGCACACACACACACAAACAACGCACCAGGCACACACACACACACACACAACGCACCAGGCAGGCACACACACACCACGCACCAGGCAGGCACACACACACACACCACGCACCAGGCGCGCGCGCACACCAACAACGCACCAGGCGCGCACGCACACCAACAACGCACCAGGCACACACACACACACAACGCACCAGGCAAACACACACACACACACAACGCACCAGGCACACACACACACACAACGCACCAGGCACACACACACACACAACGCACCAGGCACACACACACACAACGCACCAGGCACACACACACACAACGCACCAGGCACACACACACACAACGCACCAGGCACACACACACACAACGCACCAGGCACACACACACACAACGCACCAGGCACACACACACAAAACGCACCAGGCACACACACACAACGCACCAGGCACACACACACACAACGCACCAGGCACACACACACACAACGCACCAGGCACACACACACACAATGCACCAGGCACACACACACACACACACACACACCAACAACGCACCAGGCACACACACACACAACGCACCAGGCGCACACACACACACAACGCACCAGGCACACACACACACACACAACGCACCAGGCACACACACACACACAACGCACCAGGCACACACACACACACAACGCACCAGGCACACACACACCGCAACAGGCACACACACACAACGCACCAGGCACACACACACACAACGCACCAGGCACACACACACACAACGCACCAGGCACACACACACACAACGCACCAGGCACACACACACACAACGCACCAGGCACACACACACACACACACCAACAACGCACCAGGCACACACACACACAACGCACCAGGCACACACACACACACGCACCAGGCACACACACACACACGCACCAGGCACACACACACACAAACAACGCACCAGGCACACACACACAAACAACGCACCAGGCACACACACACACCAACAACGCACCAGGCACACACACACACCAACAACGCACCAGGCACACACACACACACACAAAACGCACCAGGCACACACACACACACAACGCACCAGGCACACACACACACACAACGCACCAGGCAAACACACACACACAACGCACCAGGCACACACACACACAACGCACCAGGCACACACACACACACACACGCACCAGGCGCGCGCGCACACCAACAACGCACCAGGCGCACACACACACACAACGCACCAGGCAAACACACACACACAACGCACCAGGCACACACACACACACAACGCACCAGGCACACACACACACACAACGCACCAGGCACACACACACACACAACGCACCAGGCACACACACACACACACAACGCACCAGGCACACACACACACAACGCACCAGGCACACACACACAACGCACCAGGCACACACACACACAACGCACCAGGCACACACACACACAACGCACCAGGCACACACACACAACGCACCAGGCACACACACACACAACGCACCAGGCACACACACACACAACGCACCAGGCACACACACACACAATGCACCAGGCACACACACACACACACACACACACACACACACACACCAACAACGCACCAGGCACACACACACACAACGCACCAGGCACACACACACACACAACGCACCAGGCACACACACACACACAACGCACCAGGCACACACACACACACAACGCACCAGGCACACACACACACACAACGCACCAGGCACACACACACACACAACGCACCAGGCACACACACACAACGCACCAGGCACACACACACACACACACAACGCACCAGGCACACACACACACACACACAACGCACCAGGCACACACACACACACACACACACACACACACACAACGCACCAGGCACACACACACACAACGCACCAGGCACACACACACACAACGCACCAGGCACACACACACACAATGCACCAGGCACACACACACACACACACCAACAACGCACCAGGCACACACACACACAACGCACCAGGCGCACACACACACACAACGCACCAGGCACACACACACACACACAACGCACCAGGCACACACACACACACAACGCACCAGGCACACACACACCG
The DNA here is from genome assembly GCF_027579695.1 of Neoarius graeffei. Taxonomy (NCBI): domain Eukaryota; kingdom Metazoa; phylum Chordata; class Actinopteri; order Siluriformes; family Ariidae; genus Neoarius; species Neoarius graeffei. The sequence goes on from NC_083585.1 coordinate 14,591,491, forward strand.
CAACAGGCACACACACACAACGCACCAGGCACACACACACACAACGCACCAGGCACACACACACACAACGCACCAGGCACACACACACACAACGCACCAGGCACACACACACACAACGCACCAGGCACACACACACACAACGCACCAGGCACACACACACACACACACCAACAACGCACCAGGCACACACACACACAACGCACCAGGCACACACACACACACGCACCAGGCACACACACACACACGCACCAGGCACACACACACACAAACAACGCACCAGGCACACACACACAAACAACGCACCAGGCACACACACACACCAACAACGCACCAGGCACACACACACACCAACAACGCACCAGGCACACACACACACCAACAACGCACCAGGCACACACACACACACAAAACGCACCAGGCACACACACACACACAACGCACCAGGCACACACACACACACAACGCACCAGGCAAACACACACACACAACGCACCAGGCACACACACACACAACGCACCAGGCACACACACACACACACACCAACAACGCACCAGGCACACACACACACAACGCACCAGGCACACACACACACACGCACCAGGCACACACACACACACGCACCAGGCACACACACACACAAACAACGCACCAGGCACACACACACAAACAACGCACCAGGCACACACACACACCAACAACGCACCAGGCACACACACACACCAACAACGCACCAGGCACACACACACACCAACAACGCACCAGGCACACACACACACACAAAACGCACCAGGCACACACACACACACAACGCACCAGGCACACACACACACACAACGCACCAGGCAAACACACACACACAACGCACCAGGCACACACACACACAACGCACCAGGCACACACACACACAACGCACCAGGCACACACACACACACACACGCACCAGGCGCGCGCGCACACCAACAACGCACCAGGCGCACACACACACACAACGCACCAGGCAAACACACACACACAACGCACCAGGCACACACACACACACAACGCACCAGGCACACACACACACACAACGCACCAGGCACACACACACACACAACGCACCAGGCACACACACACACACACAACGCACCAGGCACACACACACACACACAACGCACCAGGCACACACACACACAACGCACCAGGCACACACACACAACGCACCAGGCACACACACACACAACGCACCAGGCACACACACACAACGCACCAGGCACACACACACACAACGCACCAGGCACACACACACACAACGCACCAGGCACACACACACACAATGCACCAGGCACACACACACACACACACACACACACACACCAACAACGCACCAGGCACACACACACACAACGCACCAGGCACACACACACACACAACGCACCAGGCACACACACACACACAACGCACCAGGCACACACACACACACAACGCACCAGGCACACACACACAACGCACCAGGCACACACACACAACGCACCAGGCACACACACACACACACACAACGCACCAGGCACACACACACACACACACACACACAACGCACCAGGCACACACACACACAACGCACCAGGCACACACACACACAACGCACCAGGCACACACACACACAACGCACCAGGCACACACACACACAACGCACCAGGCGCGCGCACACACCAACAACGCACCAGGCGCGCGCACACACAACGCACCAGGCACACACACACACACACCAACAACGCACCAGGCACACACACACACAAACAACGCACCAGGCACACACACACAACGCACCAGGCACACACACACACCGCACCAGGCACACACACACACAACGCACCAGGCAGGCACACACACACCACGCACCAGGCAGGCACACACACACACACCACGCACCAGGCGCGCGCGCACACCAACAACGCACCAGGCGCGCGCGCACACCAACAACGCACCAGGCGCGCACACACACACAACGCACCAGGCAAACACACACACACAACGCACCAGGCACACACACACACACAACGCACCAGGCACACACACACACACACAACGCACCAGGCACACACACACACAACGCACCAGGCACACACACACACAACGCACCAGGCACACACAACGCACCAGGCACACACACACACAACGCACCAGGCACACACACACACAACGCACCAGGCACACACACACAACGCACCAGGCACACACACACACAACGCACCAGGCACACACACACACAATGCACCAGGCACACACACACACACACACACCAACAACGCACCAGGCACACACACACACAACGCACCAGGCACACACACACACACAACGCACCAGGCACACACACAACGCACCAGGCACACACACAACGCACCAGGCACACACACACACACAACGCACCAGGCACACACACACACAACGCACCAGGCACACACACACACAACGCACCAGGCACACACACACACAACGCACCAGGCACACACACACACACACACACCAACAACGCACCAGGCACACACACACACACACGCACCAGGCACACACACACACAAACAACGCACCAGGCACACACACACACACACACACACCAACAACGCACCAGGCACACACACACACACAACGCACCAGGCACACACACACACACAACGCACCAGGCACACACACACACACAACGCACCAGGCACACACACACACACAACGCACCAGGCACACACACACACCAACAACGCACCAGGCACACACACACACCAACAACGCACCAGGCACACACACACACCAACAACGCACCAGGCACACACACACACACACAACGCACCAGGCACACACACACAACGCACCAGGCACACACACACAACGCACCAGGCAAACACACACACACAACGCACCAGGCACACACACACACAACGCACCAGGCACACACACACACACACACGCACCAGGCACACACACACACACACACACACCAACAACGCACCAGGCACACACACACACACCAACAACGCACCAGGCACACACACACACAACGCACCAGGCACACACACACACAACGCACCAGGCACACACACACACACAACGCACCAGGCACACACACACACACAACGCACCAGGCACACACACACACACAACGCACCAGGCACACACACACACACAACGCACCAGGCACACACACACACACAACGCACCAGGCGCACACACACACACAACGCACCAGGCACACACACACACAACGCACCAGGCACACACACACACAACGCACCAGGCACACACACACACAACGCACCAGGCACACACACACACAACGCACCAGGCACACGCACACACACACACGCACCAGGCGCGCGCGCACACACACAACGCACCAGGCAAACACACACACACAACGCACCAGGCACACACACACACACAACGCACCAGGCACACACACACACACAACGCACCAGGCACACACACACACACAACGCACCAGGCGCACACACACACACACGCACCAGGCACACACACACACAAACAACGCACCAGGCACACACACACACACAACGCACCAGGCACACACACACACACAACGCACCAGGCACACACACACACCAACAACGCACCAGGCACACACACACACACAACGCACCAGGCACACACACACACAACGCACCAGGCACACACACACACAACGCACCAGGCACACACACACCAACAACGCACCAGGCACACACACACACACACAACGCACCAGGCACACACACACACAACGCACCAGGCACACACACACACAACGCACCAGGCACACACACACACACAACGCACCAGGCACACACACACACAACGCACCAGGCACACACACACACACAACGCACCAGGCACACACACACACAACGCACCAGGCACACACACACACAACGCACCAGGCACACACACACACACACACACACACCAACAACGCACCAGGCACACACACACACAACGCACCAGGCACACACACACACACGCACCAGGCACACACACACACACAACGCACCAGGCACACACACACCAACAACGCACCAGGCGCGCGCGCACACAACGCACCAGGCACGCACACACACACAACGCACCAGGCAGGCACACACACACACACCACGCACCAGGCAGGCACACACACCACGCACCAGGCAGGCACACACACACACACACCACGCACCAGGCGCGCGCACACCAACAACGCACCAGGCGCGCGCGCACACCAACAACGCACCAGGCAGGCACGCGCACACACACAACGCACCAGGCAGGCACACGCACACACACAACGCACCAGGCAGGCACACACACACACACACACACCACGCACCAGGCACGCGCACACACACACACCACGCACCAGGCAGGCACACACACACACACCACGCACCAGGCGCGCGCGCACACCAACAACGCACCAGGCGCGCGCGCACACCAACAACGCACCAGGCGCGCGCGCACACCAACAACGCACCAGGCGCGCGCGCACACCAACAACGCACCAGGCGCGCGCGCACACCAACAACGCACCAGGCGCGCGCGCACACCAACAACGCACCAGGCGCGCGCGCACACCAACAACGCACCAGGCGCGCGCGCACACCAACAACGCACCAGGCAGGCACGCGCGCACCAACAACGCACCAGGCAGGCACGCGCGCGCACACAACGCACCAGGCAGGCACGCGCGCGCACACAACGCACCAGGCAGGCACGCGCGCACACACAACGCACCAGGCAGGCACGCGCGCACACACAACGCCCCAGGCAGGCACGCGCGCACACACCACGCACCAGGCAGGCACGCGCGCACACACAACGCCCCAGGCAGGCACGCGCGCACACACCACGCACCAGGCAGGCACGCGCGCACACACAACGCACAAGGCAGGCACGCGCGCACACACAACGCACCAGGCAGGCACGCGCGCACACACAACGCACCAGGCAGGCACGCGCGCACACACAACGCACCAGGCAGGCACGCGCGCACACACAACGCACCAGGCAGGCACGCGCGCACACACAACGCACCAGGCAGGCACGCGCGCACACACCACGCACCAGGCAGGCACGCGCGCACACACCACGCACCAGGCGCGCGCGCACACCAACAACGCACCAGGCGCGCGCGCACACCAACAACGCACCAGGCGCGCGCGCACACCAACACCGCACCAGGCAGGCACGCGCACACCAGCAACGCACCAGGCAGGCACGCGCACACACACCACGCACCAGGCAGGCACACACACACACACCACGCACCAGGCGCGCGCGCACACCAACAACGCACCAGGCGCGCGCGCACACCAACAACGCACCAGGCGCGCGCGCACACCAACAACGCACCAGGCGCGCGCGCACACCAACAACGCACCAGGCGCGCGCGCACACCAACAACGCACCAGGCAGGCACGCGCACACCAACAACGCACCAGGCAGGCACGCGCACACCAACAACGCACCAGGCGCGCGCGCACACCAACAACGCACCAGGCGCGCGCGCACACACAACGCACCAGGCAGGCACGCGCGCACACACAACGCACCAGGCAGGCACGCGCGCACACACAACGCACAAGGCAGGCACGCGCGCACACACAACGCACCAGGCAGGCACGCGCGCACACACAACGCACCAGGCAGGCACGCGCGCACACACAACGCACCAGGCAGGCACGCGCGCACACACCAACAACGCACCAGGCGCGCGCACACACCAACAACGCACCAGGCGCGCGCGCACACCAACAACGCACCAGGCAGGCACGCGCACACACACCACGCACCAGGCACACACACACACACACCACGCACCAGGCAGGCACACACACACACACCACGCACCAGGCGCGCGCGCACACCAACAACGCACCAGGCGCGCGCGCACACCAACAACGCACCAGGCGCGCGCGCACACCAACAACGCACCAGGCGCGCGCGCACACCAACAACGCACCAGGCGCGCGCGCACACCAACAACGCACCAGGCGCGCGCGCACACCAACAACGCACCAGGCGCGCGCGCACACCAACAACGCACCAGGCGCGCGCGAACACCAACAACGCACCAGGCGCGCGCGAACACCAACAACGCACCAGGCGCGCGCGAACACCAACAACGCACCAGGCGCGCGCGCACACCAACAACGCACCAGGCGCGCGCGCACACCAACAACGCACCAGGCGCGCGCGCACACCAACAACGCACCAGGCAGGCACGCGCACACCAACAACGCACCAGGCAGGCACGCGCACACACACCACGCACCAGGCACACACACACACACACCACGCACCAGGCAGGCACACACACACACACCACGCACCAGGCGCGCGCGCACACCAACAACGCACCAGGCGCGCGCGCACACCAACAACGCACCAGGCGCGCGCGCACACCAACAACGCACCAGGCGCGCGCGCACACCAACAACGCACCAGGCGCGCGCGCACACCAACAACGCACCAGGCGCGCGCGCACACCAACAACGCACCAGGCGCGCGCGCACACCAACAACGCACCAGGCGCGCGCGCACACCAACAACGCACCAGGCGCGCGCGCACACCAACAACGCACCAGGCGCGCGCGCACACCAACAACGCACCAGGCGCGCGCGCACACCAACAACGCACCAGGCAGGCACACGCACCAACAACGCACCAGGCAGGCACGCGCACACCAACAACGCACCAGGCAGGCACGCGCACACCAACAACGCACCAGGCAGGCACGCGCACACCAACAACGCACCAGGCAGGCACGCGCACACACACAACGCACCAGGCAGGCACACGCACACACCACGCACCAGGCAGGCACACACACACACACCACGCACCAGGCGCGCGCGCACACCAACAACGCACCAGGCGCGCGCGCACACCAACAACGCACCAGGCGCGCGCGCACACCAACAACGCACCAGGCGCGCGCGCACACCAACAACGCACCAGGCAGGCACGCACACACCAACAACGCACCAGGCAGGCACGCGCACACACACAACGCACCAGGCAGGCACACGCACACACACCACGCACCAGGCACACACACACACACACACCACGCACCAGGCAGGCACACACACACACACCACGCACCAGGCGCGCGCGCACACCAACAACGCACCAGGCGCGCGCGCACACCAACAACGCACCAGGCGCGCGCGCACACCAACAACGCACCAGGCGCGCGCGCACACCAACAACGCACCAGGCAGGCACGCACACACCAACAACGCACCAGGCAGGCACGCGCACACACACAACGCACCAGGCAGGCACACGCACACACACCACGCACCAGGCACACACACACACACACACCACGCACCAGGCAGGCACACACACACACACCACGCACCAGGCGCGCGCGCACACCAACAACGCACCAGGCGCGCGCGCACACCAACAACGCACCAGGCGCGCGCGCACACCAACAACGCACCAGGCGCGCGCGCACACCAACAACGCACCAGGCGCGCGCGCACACCAACAACGCACCAGGCGCGCGCGCACACCAACAACGCACCAGGCGCGCGCGCACACCAACAACGCACCAGGCGCGCGCGCACACCAACAACGCACCAGGCGCGCGCGCACACCAACAACGCACCAGGCGCGCGCGCACACCAACAACGCACCAGGCGCGCGCGCACACCAACAACGCACCAGGCGCGCGCGCACACCAACAACGCACCAGGCGCGCGCGCACACCAACAACGCACCAGGCGCGCGCGCACACCAACAACGCACCAGGCGCGCGCGCACACCAACAACGCACCAGGCGCGCGCGCACACCAACAACGCACCAGGCGCGCGCGCACACCAACAACGCACCAGGCGCGCGCGCACACCAACAACGCACCAGGCGCGCGCGCACACCAACAACGCACCAGGCGCGCGCGCACACCAACAACGCACCAGGCGCGCGCGCACACCAACAACGCACCAGGCGCGCGCGCACACCAACAACGCACCAGGCGCGCGCGCACACCAACAACGCACCAGGCGCGCGCGCACAAAACGCACCAGGCGCGCGCGCACAAAACGCACCAGGCGCGCGCGCACAACGCATTACATGTGCCTCAGTTGTTTGACCTTTTCTTTGATCAACTTTTCAATGAATGCCTCTCGCCGATTGCCATCTACCGCCTTTAGCCAGTCTTTAAAATCAGGTTCCTCCAGCCAGAGGTCTGAAAATTTGCATTTCCCCATTGTTTAATTCTCGTGCAGATGTCGCCAGTCGGGTCAACAGATAGATTCAACTAGAGCCGTATAAACAAAGTCAGTCTCGTACTAAACAATCTCTGGTATAAATTTATACTGGATTCGACAGTTATTGGAATTCAATGCGCATGCGCCACCAACTCCTCACTGCGGTCCTCCTCGATACATAAAAATAAATTCGCCCAAATGTAGTAATTTATGGATATTATGGCATGCAGGTTAATTAAACGAATTAGAAAACATTTACTACCACGTCAGATTACGTTTACTACCTTTTACTGGCCATAATTTAGCCTATTTTAATTAACTACCTTTTAAAACCCCGCGGGAACCCTGTGTTTAAACTGAGAAAATGTATCATTTAAAGAGGAAAAATTAGGTGATTTTAAATTTCATGACAACAACACATCTCAAAAAAGTTGGGACAAGGCCATGTTTACCACTGTGAGACATCCCCTTTTCTCTTTACAACAGTCTGTAAACGTCTGGGGACTGAGGAGACAAGTTGCTCAAGTTTAGGGATAGGAATGTTAACCCATTCTTGTCTAATGTAGGATTCTACTTGCTCAACTGTCTTAGGTCTTTTTTGTCGTATCTTCTGTTTTATGATGCACCAAATGTTTTCTATGGGTGAAAGACCTGGACTGCAGCCTGGCCAGTTCAGTACCCGGACCCTTCTTCTACGCAGCCATGATGCTGTAATTGATGCAGTATGTGGTTTGGCATTGTCATGTTGGAAAATGCAAGGTCTTCCCTGAAAGAGACGTCGTCTGGATGGGAGCATATGTTGCTCTAGAACCTGGATATACCTTTCAGCATTGATGGTGTCTTTCCAGATGTGTAAGCTGCCCATGCCACACGCACTAATGCAACCCCATACCATCAGAGATGCAGGCTTCTGAACTGAGCGCTGATAACAACTTGGGTCATCCTTCTCCTCTTTAGTCCAAATGACATGGTGTCCCTGATTTCCAGAAAGAACTTCAAATTTTGATTCGTCTGACCACAGAACAGTTTTCCACTTTGCCACACTCCATTTTAAATGAGCCTTGGCCCAGAGAGCCTTGGTCTGCGCTTCTGGTTCATGTTTAGATACGGCTTCTTCTTTGAACTATAGAGTTTTAGCTGGCAACGGCGGATGGCACGGTGAATTGTCTTCACAGATAATGTTCTCTGGAAATATTCCTGAGCCCATTTTGTGATTTCCAATACAGAAGCATGCCTGTATGTGATGCAGTGCCGTCTAAGGGCCCGAAGATCACGGGCACCCAGTATGGTTTTCCGGGCTTGACCCTTACACACAGAGATTCTTCCACATTCTCTGAATCTTTTGATGATATTATGCACTGTAGATGATATGTTCAAACTCTGCAATTTTACACTGTCGAACTCCTTTCTGATATTACTCCACTATTTGTCGGCGTAGAATTAGGGGGATTGGTGATCCTCTTCCCATCTTTACTTATATACACACCTCAAAAAATTAAATTTGAATATCATGAAAAAGTTCTATTTTTTTTTTTAATTCAGCAAGGTAAACTTTCATATATTCATGACACATAAATTTCCGTTTCCAGTTGAGGGTACACTGGGCGCATTTTGGCTGCCACTGGAGCTTTTTCTTTTTGTGATTGTATGATTTGATGTTTATTCTTTGTTTGAAATGTTCTGTACACCGGCTGTAGTGTAGCTCCAGACCCAGTTTTGGGTGTCGGTTCTCTTCAGGCCTTGGGCCGCTATGGGTGATGCCTGTGCTCCTCTCTATGGACTGCAATGAGCTCGTTGCTCTTTTTAACAGCAGGATTGTCCAGCGCTCTGTGCAACGGTGCTTGGCGTGGTGTTCCAAGCAATGTTGCCCAGTGGTATCGTGGCGGCTGTACAGGAAGTTTGGGACATACCTTCGTGCGCCTTTTGGTGGGATTGTGGGCAGCTATGCCACTGGAATTATATCCTGATCCTCTTTTGGTGGACTTTTTTTTCCCTTCCTATTATTATGAAATATTTCAAGCCTTTGTTTTAATTTTGATGATCATGGCTTACAGATCATGAAAATCAGAAATCCTGTATCTCAAATTAGAATATTTCCTAAGATCAATCAAAAAAGGATTTACATTACAGAAATGTCCAATGTCTGAGAACTATGTTCATTTATACTCTCAGTACTTGGTTGGGGCTCTGTTACCATGAATTACTGCATCAGTGTGGCATGGCATGAAGGTGATCAGCATGCAGCACTTCTGAGGTGTTCTGAGGTCCACAAAGTCCAGGCTGCTTTGTGGAAGACTGCTGACTTGACAGTTGTCCAGAAGATGATCACCGACACACTCCGCAAAGAGGGTAAGCCACAGAAGGTCACTGCTGAAAAGGCTGGATTTCAAGACACCTTGGATTCTGTGCCTCTCCACTCTTCCTGCAGACTCCAGGACCTTGATTTCCAAATGAAATGCAAACTTTACTTTTCATCTGAAAAGAGGACTTTGGACCACTGAGCAACAGTCCAGTTCTTTCTCTCCTTAGCCCAGGTAAGACTTCTGACATTGTCTCTGGTTCAGGAGTGGCTTGATATTAGGAATATAACAGTTGTAGCCCCTTTCCTGAAGACGTCTGTGTGTGGTGGCTCTTGATACACCGACACCAGCCTCAGTCCACTCCTTATGAAGCTCTCCCAAGTTCCTGAGTGGACATTTCTTGACAATCCTCTCAAGGCTTCACTCATCCCTGTTGCTTGTGCACCTTTTCCAGGCAGCCTTTTCAGCAATGGCCTTCTGTGGCTTACCCTCCTTGTGGTGGTGGCGGCGGCGGCGATGGTCATCTTTTGGACAAATGTCAAGTCAGCAGTCTTCCTCATGACTGTGGTTGTGTACACTGAACTAGACCAAGAGATACATGATATTTATACTGTTTTACTCAAACTCAAAATTAAATATTTTGAGATTTTTTTTTGCACTGTTGGCCATAATTATCAAAATTAAAATAGAAAAATACTTGAGACATTTTAGTGCATGTGTAATGGAGTCTAGAATATGGTAATTTCACTTCCTTAAATAACTGATGGAGAATATTGTGAAAGTTCAATATTTTGAAGTTGTTTGAGATGCACTAGTACATACACATGCACCTGTTTGTATTAACAATGTTAAATATTGATCAGTGTATGTGTGGCAGCCTCAAACGTTGACACTTTTTTTTAATGTTCCTCTTTTGCATACATCTCAACTACAAGTTATAGAATATTAAGTTCTTGTAACCCACCAAAAGAGGAGAAAATTGCATTTACAGTTGTGATCAGAAGTTTACATACAGTGGCATGAATGTCATGGCAATATTTGGGCTTTCAGTAATTTCTCTGAACTGTTCTTTTTCTGTGGCAGAATGTACAGCGTACATCTTTAATTAAAAACAAAAAACACTAAAACTTGTGCACTAAATTCTAATTTTCTTTGGGTTTTCTGAAATCAAAAGAGGGTCAAAAATATACATACAGCATACCTAATATTTAGGTAAAATGTCTTTTCTCAAGATTCACCTTGACCAAACATTTTTTATTTGGTCATGAACAAGCTTCTGGCAAAATTCTGGTTGGATATTTCATGATTCTTCAAGGTAGAATTCAATTAAATTTGTTTTTTTTTTTGTTTGGTTTTTTTTCTTGGCATGGACTCTACTTACAAGCATGGCCCCTATATTTTCAATAGGGTTGAAGTCAGGACTTGTTCTAAGCTTAATGTTAGCCTGCTTTATCCTCCACAACCAGCTCTGATGCGTGTTTGGGTTCAATATCCTGTTGTAACTCCCAAATCCCAAGTTGTGTTCAAGTTTCTGATGGTTTATGCTGAAGAATTCTGAGGTAGTCCTCCTTCATTATTCCATCCACTTTGTGCAATGAACCAGTTCTACTGGCTGTAAAACAGCCCCAGGCATGATGATCCTAGCACCACCACCAGCTGGTACAGTACAGTGTCTCTCTGTACATGGTGGTCATTGTGGCCAAACAACTCGATCTTTGTCTCATCTGACCATACAGCTTTCCTCCAGAAGGCTTTTCTTTGTCCGTGTGGTCAGCTTCAAACTTTAGTTAAGCTTGAAGGTGTCGATTTTGGAGCAGGGAGTTATTTCTTGGATAGCAGCCTCTTAGTCCATGGTGATCTGAACTGTAGACAGTGATCCATCAGCTTCCAGTTCATGGCAGGGCTGTGCCATAGTGGTTCCCAGGTTGTTCCTGACCATCCAAACCAATTTCCTTTCAGCTGAGGGTGATAGTTTGTGTTTTCTTGAAGCAAAGTGGCTTGGCAAAATGACTACACATCCCAGTAACTTGCATACAATTGTTTGAACTGATCTTGGAATTTGCAGTTGTTTAGAAATGGCTCCAAGAGACATTCCCGAGTTGTGTACATCTGCGATCCTCTTTCTCAGGTCTGCACTGAGCTCCTTAGACTTTCCCATTTTACTGTGTGTTGGTCAATCCAATGAGTGCTGTAAACAAACCCTTTTTACGACGCCACTGAGAAGCTACCAGCTGTAGTCAAGCATGATCACTAACAGGAGACCTCGGCCTTGGCAAGATAAGACACATTGTAGAAGTTTCAGCATCTCTGAATTAATAATCTAAGTGAGCGTATGTAAATTTTTGACCCTGTATGTATAATTTTGACCCTGTGTTGATTTCAGAAAATCCAAAGAAAATTAAAACTTGTGCACCAAATTCTAGTGGTTTTTTTTTTATATTATTATTAAAGCTGTATGCTGTACAATAATCTTGCCAGAGAAAATGAACAGTTCAAAGAAATTACTGAAAGCCCAAATATTGCCATGACATTCATGTCACTGTATGTACCGGTAAACTGCTGACTACAACTGTATTTAGTATGAAATATTAAACAGTCGCAGGCAAGCTGGAGCCTATCCCAGCTGGCTAAAGCAGCTAGAGATAATGAAATGAGATATTAAACAGTTATAACATTCAGTAAATACTGACAAAAGCTGCTGGGAAAACAGCACATCCTCACGACTTAGAAGCGCTGATACAATACTGACAGTCACATTACAGGTACGGTACCTGCTTACAGATGCTGTACAAAACTTGCATGAGAATTTCATTAGATTGGGCTCCGGAGTGCATGCCCTCATGTGGGGCTGCACCAAAAAAAATTACCCAAATTTGAAAACTGTACCATGGTCATTTACAATGCAGGATATGATTAAAACAAATGGGAAATATGACCGCCATATTCACACATGCACTTTACTGCACAAGATCATCTTGTTTTCAAATGTGTTTACTTATGTATACAGCTTAAATGCTGCTAAACCCATATGCGCCATTTATTACAACACTAATTTACATGTGTTATGTTATGGTATTTACCAAGGGTGGAATAATTGGACAAGTTGGATCGATGCATAGATTTAAGAGGCAGCGATTAACAGAATCAAGGCAACAATCATAAATCAAGGATCATCAAATCTAATTATATATCAATTAAAAGTTGATTATTATGGACTATAATGGATTACAAATCAATTATTTAAAAAGACAACTGGTGTGCAATTTAAAAAAAATTATCAGTCAGAGGCTATTAAATGGAATTGCGTAGTATTATAGCAGATAATAATGGTCTTGTCAAATACATTAAATCACTGCTTTAATGAGTTGAAATCATATTGTCTGGAATTCTGAGATTTACACCACTATATTTTTCACTGTTCCCTGTATTGACTGTGGAGCCATGTCTCTGTATAAGCACTGGACATCATCCTATTTGCAGTTTATGCACTCCTGTTTATTATTCACCTCACCTGAGAGAAGTTCTTTGCTCTCATTTTCACCTCCTTCTCAACCAGCTTTTGCCGGTGCACCGTCTCCTCCTGCAGCCTTTTCTCAGCCTCCTCCCTCCTCTTCCTCTCCTCCTCAAGCAGCTGTTTGCGTGCCTGGCTCTCTCGCTCCTGCAATGCACGTGCACGCACACACACACACAAAGCAGAAGAACCACAAGAATTTAGAAACTTGCAGCGTTCTCCTTCATTACAGTGTTCTATTAAATCTTCACATACACAGATTCCAGGTTTTTCTCCGCTCACCTTGGACTCAAGGAGTCTGACCTTCTCCAGATGAGCCTCCTTTAACAGCTTCTCCATCTCTTCGATTTTCAATGCATCCATCCCGCTTGCACTGCGTCACAGTAGTACACAATATGTTTTTTAAATTTATTTATTTATTTTTTTAATAGTGCACATGCCACATTGAATGTAAACAGATTTTTAGCTTCTGATATGCAATCTGCCTGCCCAATAGAGTGGCAGAGCAACTTTGGATATGACAAGTGGCATGAAATAATAATGCACCAATCTGGTTGCACACATCATTCTTGTTGTTACATAATTCTCAAAAGAGTTATCAACGTTCTTATTACATTAGAGCCAGAATCACTTCATTGGCCGTGTACATCATGTGTAAGGAATCTGTCATGGCAGAACTGATGTAATTATAATACTGGACTGTAATAATACAATACTGTTTAAAAAAAAAAAAACTGTATAAATAATACAATTTTATATAATAAATAATACACACTGGTTTTAACCGGTCTTGAAATAAAATCCAGAATCCTCCATGTCTGAGACAAGACCAAGTAAAAACATGGTAGATTCCAAGACTAGCACAGAGTAACTACAAATATGTATGTAACATGTAGATACAAATAGATACAAAGTAACATGTAAAAAAAAGATTATATATATATATATATATATATATATATATATATATATATATATATATATATATTTTTTTTTTTTTTTCTTCTTTTTTCAAAATGTACATACAGTTGTGGCCAGAAGTTTACATACGGTGACATGAATGTTATCTTGGCTTGCTCATTGGGGATAGATTAGGGATAAAATTAGCTCACGTTTAAAGTCATTAAAATTCCGTAAAGCTGCTTTGCGACAATGTCTATTGTTAAAATTGCTATAAAAATAAACCTGACTTGACTTGATTTTTTTGAACTATTCTTTTTCTGTGGCAGAATGATTGTACAGCATACATGTTTAATTTAAAAGGGACATTTCACCCAAATATTAGGTGTGCTGTATAATTTTGACCCTGTATGTATAATTTTGACCCTTTGTTGACTTCATAAAACCCAAATAAAATTAAAACTTGTGCACCAAATTCTAGTGCTTTAATTAAAAAAATGTATGCTGTACAATCATTCTGCCACAGAAAAACAGCTAAAAACAAATAATAAAATTACTGAAAGCCCAAATATTGCTATGATATACATATCCAAGATGACATTCATGCCACTGTATATAAACTTCTGACCACAACTGTATGTAAATGCACTAAACTAATTAAACGTACACGTGTGCAAGGTGTGTCATGGAAATCCAAATCTATATGTTATTAAATTTATATCCAAATGTACACAGTGCATTTATGCTGCAGTGCTTTTCAGAGCTGATATTGAGTGAGGAGGAACATTTGTTGGAATTGCTCTGAAATGTTTCCCAGAACGGAAGTGGCCAGGATAGGAAGGGAAAGCGTCTGCAATACTTCTTAATTCTGAACCTGTACGAATCTCGGACGGACAGTGAGCTACACCAGATCATTTTTAAATTTCATAAGAACTGATAATGTGCTGCAGTTTGCCTCTGGCCTGAGCACAAGCAGCAGCACCACCAAACCAGACAATCATGGAAAAGGTCAGGATGGACTTGGTGACCAGTAGTGCCGGGGGGGGGCTGAATTTTGTCCAGCTGGCTCAGTCTTTGCTGAGCTTTTCTGATGAGACAGGTAGCATTTTTCTCCAGCTAAAGGTTACATGACATGATTGCCTAGAGGAACTTGAACGGCTCAGGTGCTGAGGAGGATGGGGTTGTTGTTTTCTGAAACTGATAATTATGTCCTGTGTTCTTATGGGTGTTCAAGATCAGGTTATTGTGACCGTAACAGATTCATATGTGTACTTGGATTTGAGGTAAGGGTGGTGTCCTCTATGAATGTGTGGAGGCTGATAGATGGCTCATTAGAGGTGCAGATGATGTATTGGGAGAAGAAACAAAGGGGGACATGCGTCCCTGGGGTGTTCCAGCGTTGAGTTACAGTGTCTAAAATGTATTTGCCAAGTGGTCTGTCTGTCAGGAAGTCTGTGATTGATTGGCAGATGGAGTTTGACAGATCGAACTGAGCCAATTTCTTGTCCAGCAGCTCTGGAAGGATCATGTTGAAGGCTGAGCTGAAGTCAACAAATAAGATCCTCATATGTTCCAAGAGTGTAGAGATGCTGCTGAAGGAAATGTAGGCTCATATTTAATCCACCATTGACTGACTTATTGGTTCTGTTGGGGAATTGCATGGGTGTCTTTGCAATACCCCAGACTGAAGCAGAAGTTGCTCAAGTCTTCATTACGACTGATGATATAACCCTGCTACATCAAAACACCAGCTAAAGCTAAAAAGCTGGATCTAAATATTTAGGATATATAGGGGTTCCGGCGGCACGGTGGTGTAGTGGTTAGCGCTGTCGCCTCACAGCAAGAAGGTCCGGGTTCGAGCCCTGTGGCCGGCGAGGGCCTTTCTGTGCGGAGTTTGCATGTTCTCCCCGTGTCCGCGTGGGTTTCCTCCGGGTGCTCCGGTTTCCCCCACAGTCCAAAGACATGCAGGTTAGGTTAACTGGTGACTCTAAATTGACCGTAGGTGTGAATGTGAGTGTGAATGGTTGTCTGTGTCTATGTGTCGGCCCTGTGATGACCTGGCGACTTGTCCAGGGTGTACCCCGCCTTTCGCCCGTAGTCAGCTGGGATAGGCTCCAGCTTGCCTGCGACCCTGTAGAACAGGATAAAGCGGCTAGAGATAAGGAGATGAGATGAGATATAGGGGTTCCAGGTGCTGTTAAGGCAAGTGAACTAATAAAGCTACCGAGCACCACTTATGTACAAGCAGTGCAAAGATTTGCATACTCTTAAGATAAAATTAAGAACAAATTTTACCAACAAGACAATTAGTGTGTGTTTGTTTTCACAGATGTTTCATCATCATCACACGTAATAAAATGCTAAGATATTAATAGTAAAAAAAAAAAAAAATCATTAAAAACTTCATCTTCTTTCTTTCCCTCAAGGGAGTCATGGCAGAACTTTGTTCTTTTTATGGATTCCTTGTAAACTGTTTTTCTGTTGATTTTCCCTTATGCTTTGGATTGTTGCCATGCTGCAATATACGTCTACCTTTTTTTTTTCTTTTAAGTTTTTGGACTCTTTTTCCAGTTTGTACACAAATCGTTCTTTTTCCACTCAGCGCAACAGGGAACAAATTTTTGCACTTAACTGTATTTTATATGCCTGGTAACCCTGAGACTGTTGGATGCAATATTATACATGTGTATAGGATTCTACACACATGATGTCAAATCTTTTGCTAGAGTGCCTTTTTAATTAAGGGCATTGTTACCAATTTGGATTCTGTTGACAAAGTATATTTTTCAAGAAAGACATTATTGCAAAGCAACTCAGTAGCTAATTTTTGGGTTTATCACCTGCTTTCTAGGAGCTATAAAAGGCAACACACACACACACACACACACACACACACACACACACACACACACACACCCAGTGTCAATCCTTGGAAGTGTCTTCAGACAGTCTAATTTATTTTTAACTGCAGGGCTGGAGAAATTCTAGTCAGCACACACAAACACTCCAACCCAGATGCCTGGTAAATAAGCTCCTGAAAGACGATGTAAAACCAGAACATAAAGTGCACTGATTTCTGTTAGTGGTGTATGAAGGCTGCTGGCATTTTTCTAACCTGGACATGTTATCCGGTGAGCAGGCGGAGTTGTTGCTGGTGGAGACACTGGTGTCAATGCTGTCGGAGCTCTCCAGGCTGAGTGTGTCATAGTTATCCTCTCCAGCAGAGGGTGCTGTGTGGTGCAGGATGGAGTGATGGACCAGGGGAGGAGCAGGAGAGCTGCTGAGCTGTGCGTGGGGGCCATGCAGTGCCTCCCACTGGCACTGAGCCTCAGCTGCAGCCTTCTGTTTCAGCTCGGCTAGACGTCGCCGCTGCTCCTCGATCACCTGCTGACCTGGAGAGAGAGAGAACAGGAAGAGAAGAATGTAAGAGGAACCAGAATGGACTGATATACAAATTAGGTGTGAGACGGTATGAAAAACTGACTATGATGTACTGAAAAAATTATGTTCATCACCGCATCTGTTGCAGCTTTGCATTTTGAAAGGTGACGGCATCAAACACTGTGGCAATGCAAAGAATTTAATAAGGTAAATTATTTGGATCAGTAACCTATTAGAATACTTTTATATGAAATTATAATGAGGCATTTCAGCATTTTAATATAGCAATGCAGAAATAGTTTGCCATTTGAAACTTTCAGACACTTGTTTGAAATATGTAGCATATTTCAAGAGCCAAATTGTACTTTATGGCACAGATTTAACAAGAACTCCATTTCAGATTTCTTTATCATCGGATACCGTCACACCCCTAATACAAACACAATAAAGCACAAACGATGACATATGCACTGTAGTAGATCACCATAGAGCCCATCTTCACAGGAACACACACACAGAAAATCCCATGCCAAGCCCAAAATCAACAAAGAACCCCATGTATCCATATAGGATGACCCGCTACAGAAAAGCTGCTCCATCATGCCCTCACATGTACACCACAGAGCCCTTGCACTGCTCTTTAAAAAAAATAAAAATAAAAAAAGAACAAAACAAATAATGCCCAAGCAAATGTGGCCAATCTTAAATGACACCGTTTCCAATTACAGAAAATAAACACATCCTGACCATTTGGCTCCATGCTGAGAAACAGAATAAAGTATAGAAATACAGAAAGCACACTTCTAAATGGAATCATGCACCGTTTTACAACAAGACACGCAGAATAGGTTAGAGAAAAAGTGAAAGGTGAAGTGGTGACAAAGAAGATGACAAGGACACTGCCAAACCCACTCCAGACTCAACGCGATCTACCTGTAGGACTGTCCATGGTGGAGAACTCAGGCGATGATGGCAAGCAGTCTGGGTGAGAGTGGGGGATAACGCAGGTAAACGAACAAAGTGAAAGACACAATGTCACACTGGTTATTAAAAAAAAAAATGGAGGAGGAGTTCAGAGGAAAGTGTGGACAGGATGGGGAGGGGAAACAAACACTGATGTGTTATACAAAAATTTAAGCCTTGATGTTTCGTTTAACCCTAACGTTCTGTTCACCTTCTAGAAATGGATCTCCCATTGACCAGAGTATTCTTCCCATTTCTTGTGAAAAAAAAAAAAGATCCAAAAACATTTGAGACTTATCAAATTGAGCTTTGCAGCATTTCTATATCCGGTTTTCTTTCCTTACATTCCTAGGTTGTAGAATGACCTTTATTGTTTTATTATGAAAACAATAAAATGTTTACTACATTAGAGAAGAAACTGAACTCATCTGTGTATTTCACCTTCCTGTCTCCTGTGAGTATTGCAATGCATCTCTGGCTGTTACCCTAATTGCAACACATTTACTGTAGATTTAACACACGTGCTGAACTTCTGGACAAGAACTTGTTCGCACTTCTTGTACCAGACTTTTACACTTGTTGCACGTTGCCCTGGATAAGAGCATCTGCTACAGTAAATGCTGTGTGATATAATGCAAATGAGATAACCTGGACAATAGGGGAAATAAATAAAAAAATAAAAAAAATATTCCACAACTTTTTCTTAAATTTCTATACATTTCCAAGTCTGGAAAATAATGGCCTATAAATTCCACACAATTCCAGATTTTCCAAACCTGCACAAGAACCTTGTCTAACAATAAAACTATCACTTATTTAAAAACACTCCGTACACCTTATTTCCAAGTCTATTAGTTGTCATAAGAACAATGTTTTACTCAAAGGTAATAGAGATCATGTGACAGGGATTCAGTCACCTTTTTTTGTTTTACACACACACACACACACACACACACACACAGAGGTACCATTTTTAATCTCTGCTCATCACGTCTGCAATCTTTAATATACATAATTTCTAAAAACAATCTTTTGGGTTGATTAAAGCCAAGCTCAAAGTTTTGTACTGGAAAAAAATGCTCAGGATTTCTCTTTCTGTAATCTTGATCCGAACAGAATAAAAGAAGTAAAACTCCAGCTCCATTGCAGCTACTTTTGTGTGTGGTGGCAACTTTTAAAAACAAACAAAAAAAACGCTGTGTGACTACCTTTCTGTTGCAGTGCCCGCTGTCTCTTCATCTCAATGTCTTGTAAAGTAGCTGCGAGGTTGCGTGGGAGACTGCCGGTGCTGTTGGCCACCATGATTGGACTCTGGGCAAGTGAATATATAATTATTTACAACTCCAGTTGAACCGCAGTAGTGTGTGATAATTTAAGAGTATTACATAGCGCGTGCGTTACCCTGGAGGAAGTGTTGCGGCCAAGCGTTGCAGTGGTATAAGTGGGGGAAAGTCCAGCACTCACTTTTGGTTTCTGTGAGGATTGACTGACATCACTGTCGAGCCTGGAGCGGTACACCTACAGAGCAGAGAAACCAGACCGTTTATACACAATCACACCACACTCTGTTTTAAGGAAATGTTTCATCATGTTTTTAGTTCTTCAGTCTTTTAAAAAAAAAAAAAGGTTTGTAAAATGTGCAGAGGCCTGGGAAAAAACTTCCCACATTGTGAAATTATTTCTGAAACTGCAGACTCAAATATGCATCTCATCTGCATGTGTGTCAGTCAGAAGTAAACGTACATAATTTAAAATCTTATTAATCCCAAAAATGAAAAGGGAGAAAATAGCATTGACTTGTCGCTAAACACCACCTTATTCAAAGTGTGACTGTGATGTAACTAGCCAAGATATCTTTGAGCAGACTGATGGTTTTTGCCACCATGTTTGTTAAACTGACTACTTACCAAACATGATCTTTGCAGGAATATAGCCTTGGCAAGATTAATAAGTAGATAAATATTTCCATGTTATTTTGGTGAAACATGGGCAGAAAAACCCTATTTTCTGAATGGTTGCCAGAATTTAGCCACATCAACAGGATTTCCCAGACTGACACATAAAATGTTACATTTCCTAACCATTTTTTAAATTACCAGTATTGGTCTATATTAGGGGAGAGCAGAGGAACTTGGGACAGTTTGTATTCCCAACAATTAATTTCAACCAGTCAGGTTTTAGATGATATCAGAAGTTAGATGTTGCCCCTTTAGAGTAACCGACTCCTTTGGAGCCATGAAGCTGGACACTGCAGTAGGTTTGTGCAGTTCAATATTTTAATCAACCAAAACTTGTATTTTCCCTCACCTCCACCTCTATTCAATGGTGTAATAATACTACTGTATATACGGTAATTCTAGGCTACATCCTTTAATTCCTAATAAATCCCCAATTCACCAGCGTTGGTGAATTGGGGATTTATTAGGAATTAAAGGATGTAGCCTAGAATTACCGTATATACAGTAGTATTATTTATTAAACTTAAATTCAGGGGGAGAAAAATATATATATATTTAAGGTTTTTTTTTTTTAAATTGCCAGATGGAGAGAGTTGGGACAGTTCAAGTTTTTTTTCTTGTGGTTTACAAATAATAATAAAAGTGCTTAATTTTTTTGTTTGTTAAAAATGTGGGTGTCCCCCTGCATGAGGATTAAACGTTTCATTCCTTGAGAACAGAACTGTTTTTTCAAGTGAGGTTTTGGGCAAACTGACATTTTTCTATCACTGTACCAGCATTGTGTGTTTATACAGTTCATATGTTACACGTTTTGATAAATAAAAATTAAACATGTAGGATTAAGCTAGGTATTTTATTTTTGTTCCATGTCTCCCCACTATGTCCCAAGTCTCCCAACATCTCACGTTTCCCTGCATAAAATGACAGAAAAAATGAAGTCTGAAGGCCAGTATACATGTGACAAGCTGAAAAACTAATGTGCTAAGAGGGTGTTGTAAATGCTCTCTAATGTGATATGAATGACACTACCTGCAAAGAATTTCAAACAATCTACAAAAGCTGGAAACTTCTCAAGCCTCCCCGCTCTCCCCGAATGTTTGCTCTCTTTTGTTTTAGATTTTTATATTATTTGTAGTATCCTACATTATTATGTAAAGCAATACACTTTCGAAGTTGCTTTTCTATGCATGCAAGATACCAAATAAAAAGTTTGTTATACAGTAAATACAATATCATCACTATTATTTAAAAGTCATGGTTATGTACTAAACAGGCACTTAATTTTGTATAATCAATATTCAATCATAATATTTTCCAGATATGGAAAAAATAACCTATGAGAAAATGATTCTCATCCTGGAAAAAAATTGTTCTAAATTTCTGGCTGTAATACCAAAAAAAAAAAAAAAAAGCCAGCCGATTTATCCCATACAACTAAATACTTTTAATCAAGCAGACCGCTTAACTGTTTAGGCATTTCTTGAAGGTGTGTGACCTTTCCAGTTTGTTTGCCAGCAGAACGGTGGCCATGAGTCACAAAGTCCAAACACAACCAAATAAAACCCAAACAATATGACAATGTTCCTCAACAATATACAGCATAGGCTTTAGACTGGAGCTACCATGCATTAAGAGAGACCTACATGACGATGAAGACATGAAGAAATGAGAATGGGGGAAAAGAAAAAGAGGGAGGTTGGGTCTGCATGGCTTGGGTTACCTGCAGAGGACTGTGTGCTGAGTGAGCTTTAGCCGGGAGATGAGGCGAGCACAGCTGGCTGGGATCTCCAGCCGCCATCACCTCCTGGTACCAGTGCTCTAAATCTAGCCCGGGAATTTGAGGCCTAAGCCGCTCCGGCTGACTCTTTACCCACATCGGAACACACATGAAGGTGGGGGGAATGTTATGAGACGAGAGAGTGGGGGAAAGACAAAAAAGGAGATAAATGTTATTGTGGAACTGAAAGCAGAAAGGTTTAATGAAGATAGTGAACAGTTATTAATCTGCTTTAGAGAAATTGGTTTCGGTTTTCTACCAAAGGCGTCTTGGAGATGGTCCCAAATGAGCTAGAATCAATCAAATCAAATCAGTAAACTAATCATCTGTTGGACGGTGTCAAATTTTTACTCAGCAAACCTCTGTACCTTACATGTAAACTTGCTGTTTACACTTCACACTTCCTGTCCTGTGCAAACGCTTTTAATATTCTATTGTTGACTTAGGACTAGTGAATCTTCTACATCATCTGTACATGTAAACTATTGTAACTATTCACATGCAGAGACCTTTTATTTGAAAAGACCATGTAATGAACCAGCTCTTCAGATGGCAGCAGGACGTCAACAAGAGCAGTAATCAACCAGAGAGCTTGATAACTTCCTAAAACTACATCATGTTTGAAAGAAGAGAAAAAAAATCCACACCACACTTGTTTTATTTTCTTAATAACCAACAATATTTATTTCCCCATATTTGTAAAGGTTGGAGTAAAATATAATAACCTATTAACTAAAATATTCCTTTTATTAAAAGTGAAAACTTTAACAAATAGGCCTTTTCTTAATAAAAACTTGAACATTTATACTTCCTCTATTCTCTTTAACTTTCAGCAGTCTGTTAAAAAAAAAAGCTCCAATTTCTTCTTAAATCTATTTGTAGTCAATCGCACAACAGCTCTTTCCCATTTTAGATCTGTTTTTTGCATGTTTGTCACAGATTAGAGCTGTGTTACTTCTGCCAATGTTGAAGTCACATGCAGTCCTGCTATTGTACAGTATTGTGCCCCCTGCTGTCAAAACACAATTACCACTAAAAAACTAAGACCTTATGTAGCCTGATAATCGTGATTCATTTTTTATTTCAATTTGAATTTGTCTCATGATTTTTCTTTGCATGATATATTGTCATGCCTAATAGAGAAGATTCTGTCAAAACAAAACGTGAAATACCATACATAAACCATATTGCTGTTCGTTAGCAACATGCAGAAAATGTACAACACTGAAAAGTAAAATCATTGCTCTTATATTGCTTTATCTCTTCTGTTGCTTCAGTTAGAAATGAATGCATTTTCCTGTTCCACTTCATTTCACACTTTCATCACTGTGTTGCAGTCGTGTCACACTGAAATGCAAATCACTGTCCAATCACAGCCCTAAGCCATACAGATGGGCGTGTTTTTAATTGGAGAAGGAGAGAACTGCCAGAAAGCTTCATTTTCCTGGAGGCTCTGCCATCCATATAAACTAAAGCAATGCCATTTACAAGTTCATTGTTTCCTTGTTAAATGTTGAATACTTAATCATCAAGAATTACTACATAAACATGATAAATGTTTTAATATGACCAAAAATACTCACAGCAGGGACAAGGCAACATGAAGTAATATAAGAGCAATAAAATTAATTATTATACATACCAGACACTTTTTTGATGGAATAAAAATGTTTTCTATACCCTTCTCATGGGTTTCATTCATTTGGTTTGATAGCTTGCAATATTGTTAGCATATCACTTATACTACATGTATTATGTCACTCTACCCAATGGAGAATGAGAGTTGAATATGGTTTACGATATTGCATGGTTGGCAAGACATGACGTCATACAGCAGAGACGTAAAACTTCCATGTTAGCGAGTAACTGACAATTAGTAAACACACAAGAATTTGCTTCGTTAAAAACAGAAGATTGAGAAATTTTTGAAAGAGAAAGACGCGTTGAAGACCCGAAAGGAATGTATAATAATAGCTTTTTTGTGGTGTATCAGATATATTCCATTCAGCTGCTCATCTTCGACTCGTTCAGAATCATGCTAGCTGAATGGAATACATCAGATATACCACGAAAAAAAAAGCCAGCCAATATAATTTAAATTTTCAGTGTGTAATATTTATTGCACGTCATTAACGAAAAGAAATATAGCTTGGGTATATTCTTTCACCTTTTTTCCACTTTTGATTGCATTCTGCTCCGGCATGAAATCTTTGTATTAACGACAACATATCTCAACATTGTTGAAAAAGACAAGTTTAGAGTCATTTGATTTACTGCACAAACTGAATTTAAGGGTGCTAATGTCAGACAGATTAATGTGCCAAAAAACAGGGGCTAGAAGAGGAGTTATTTTCAAAGGTAAAGAGACACACCTCAAAACCAAGAGAAAGAGACGAGCCATGGGGGGAAGGAAGACAGGAAAAGGCAGGCTCAGTGAGGGTGGGCTGACGCAATTGGGCAGGAGAGGTGGGGGAAGAATCCACCTTCGGCATCCCATAGATCTGGTTTAATTGGCCCACGGTAATATAGTCCTGAAACCCAGCATGGACGGAAGCAGATGGAAGGGAATAAAGAGGAAAGGAGTGAGACAGGTCAAAAGGTTAAAGGACAGACAAGCACAAAAATTATTTACTCAAATATCATTGATGAGCATGAAATTCTGATATTACATAATTAAACGGTGTTCTAGTTTTATAATAAAGCATTTTACGTATGCTCTTCTAAAAATCACTGAGCTAATGGTTTAAGCCATTTAATACTGGATAACATATGCTGAATGTGCAATGCTTATATTCTTAAGCAAAGTAAATGGTCGTGTATTAAAGCAAGCCATTTATGAGTATGCAGCATACAGTAAGTGCAAGCACACAACAGAGAGGTAAAGAAATGAAAGTCAGAGCACTATGATACCTCACAGTGGGCAGCTACAGCGGGGTCAAATGTAAGAAAGGGGTCATGGGAAGCAGAGTTGGTCAGCTGGGTATCGCTCACATACATCCTATATGAAGCCGCCATCCTGCAGTACCCCTGTACAGCCACCAAACCATTTACACAGGAGCAGAGGTCAATCGCTATGTACATAAAAAGTATCTTAGCCAGTTTCTTCACATGCACATCCTACTGACCACATCTCCCAATTATGACATCAAATTAATCTGAAGCCATTATAATCAATAAAAATGCTTCGAGTTCACAGAAAGTGCTCATTCTCTATGAAGCACTGTCCCAAGACAATGCAGAGCACGTTTACAGGTTTACACATCTGCTGCAGTTTACTTCCCCAGCATTTCATTTCCTGTTTCTCTACACAGACACCATGAATTGAATTTATTGCAGTGGTTCTCAGCTCACTGGATGTATCCCAATCATATGTCAAAAGCGTAGAGTGGTTTCTCAATTTTATTTTTCATAAATTTACAGGTAATTTAATTGCATGCTTATGCTGAAATACATATGCCATTTCTGCTTTCAACTTGAGTGTGCTCTTTGCTGAAAAAGCAATGGATATGTTTACCATCAAAATAATAAAATATTTAGGCACTGCCTAAAAGTGGAGCTCCTGATGAGTGTAAAAGGTGTTTGTAAGTGGTGGCCAGAGCTGTCACTCATCATTCATGTTCTGGGTGGAGCTATCAGCTCAGGAAGGTGTATCTGTTATGCTACAGATGCTTGCTGAAGTGTTTACGCACCATGTGCCTCCGTCAGAGGTTTAGCACGGTACGTTATAAAACTTTGCTATCTGTCATTCTGATATGTCATTCATGTACAATGTAAAGTTTGTGTGGTGTTTACTGAGTGCGTTCTGTTTGTGTTTGGTGCACTGGTTGAACCGTGGTTTAACACAAGACTTTGAGCACAGAGGCCAACAGTGCATGTCTGGCTAATGTACAGAGGTTTGTACCCTTGGTTGAGCGAAGCACGGTGTGTAACGTTCAGAGCAGAGTCTGTAAACATTACTCTGCAAAATTGTGTTTTTGTTTACAACCATGTGACATTATTTTTGTTTTCTTTAGTTGTCACAGTGCTCAGTGTATGGCGTTTGATGTCCAGTGTTCAATACTATACTCGTGTTCATGAGGAATAAAACGCGTCTGCACCCATCAGAGACTCTCTGCTATTGTTCTTCATGCCAAGGACTGCTACAGTGCTAGTAAATAAAAAAAATTTAAAGCAAATTAAAAATAAAGTGCTGGATAAAAACCCATCTATCTTATGTAAATAAAGACAAATTTCGATGCCCAGTGGTCAAGCGTTTTGAGATATGTTGCCTTGC
This sequence comes from Neoarius graeffei, assembly GCF_027579695.1. Lineage (NCBI taxonomy): Eukaryota > Metazoa > Chordata > Actinopteri > Siluriformes > Ariidae > Neoarius > Neoarius graeffei. Next base: position 14,618,775 of record NC_083585.1, read on the forward strand.
ACTTATGATTGAGTTCCCTGTGCTGGTACACATGCGCCGTTTGTACAGTTGCAAAAGCCATCAAAAATCAGGTCAATGCATAACCGTATTCTCTTAAGTATGCATATACTTTGGCGCACCGCCAAAACACCATTGTTGTTCAGTGTTCTCCTGATGGTGGACTCATGAACATTAGCCAATGTGAGCGAGGCCTTCAGTTGCTTAGAAGTTACCTTGGGGTCCTTTGTGACCTCGCCGACTATTACACGCCTTGCTCTTGGAGTGATCTTTGTTGGTCGACCACTCCTGGGGAGGGTAACAATGGTCTTGAATTTCCTCCATTTGTACACAATCTGTCTGACTGTGGATTGGTGGGAGTCCAAACTCTTTAGAGATGGTTTTGTAACCTTTTCCAGCCTGATGAGCATCAACGTTTTTTCTGAGGTCCTCAGAAATCTCCTTTGTTCACATATGTATGATACACTTCCATAAACATGTGTTGTGAAGATCAGACTTTGATAGATCCCTGTTCTTTAAATAAAACAGGGTGCCCACTCACACCTGATTGTCATCCCATTGATTGAAAACACCTGACTCTAATTTCACCTTCAAATTAACTGCAAAAGGTTCACATACTTTTGCCACTCACAGATATGTAATATTGGATCATTTTCCTCAATAAATAAATGACCAAGTATAATATTTCTCATTTTTTAACTGGGTTCTCTTTATCTACTTTTAGGACTTGTGTGAAAATCTGATTGTGTTTAGGTCATATTTATGCAGAAATATAGAAAATTCTAAAGGGTTCACAAACTTTCAAGCACTACTGTATATGCGTTTCCCTCATTGCCATTTAGTGTTTCGGTGCCTGTCGACACAGCTTTTTACAGCACAAATGGTTTTCTAAAATATATTACAAGTATTAGAAAGTTTAGCTGTTTTGGGTCATGATTTAAAAAAAAAAAAAAAAACATGGTCCTAATGCAAGACCAGTGAAAAAGCACTAATTTTTTTGAATGCTGGATGGGAGGCAAACAGTCAAATCTATTTTGTCAGTAACAATTAGTTAACGTCAGCTCTGGCCAACTTTAACCACACTGTGTTTGATTATTATATTCAAAATAGCTTTCTATATTAAATAGGCAAACAACATGAAATTACATATAACGAACTCTGAATTCATTCAGAGTACAACAAGTAAAAGATGTTATTAGAAACCATATGGGGAGAAAAAAAGATTAAAGAAAAACTAAGCTTCAAAACACTTGGTCTCACCATTCTAAATTTGTTCATTAAACATTTGTTTTCACAGGTTTAAATATACCCTTACCTCTTTTAAAGTGCTGGAACCTTTAGGGAAAGTTCTGCTTCCAGTTAAGCTGAAATATCTCTTCTCCAGACCAGCCAGCCTCTCCTTCTCCTGTAAAATCATGCATATGTAAGAAAGGAGAAACCCACTTGCACCAGACCATCATATACAACCCCTGGCAAAAAGTATGGAATCACCAGTCTTGGATGAGCACTCATTCAGACGTTTTATTTATGTAGAACAAACTGAGATCACAAACATGATACAATAATAAAGTCATTCCAAAGTGCAACTTCTTGGCCTTCAGAAACACTAAAATAAATGAAGAAAATACATTGTGATAGTCAGCAAATGTTACTTTTATAGACCAAGCACAGGGAAAAAATATGGAATCACTCAATTCTGAGGAAAAAAAAATATGGAATCACTCAATTCTGAGGAAAAAAAAATATGGAATCACTCAATTTTCAGGTAAAAAATAAGGACTCACCCAGTCAATTTCCTTTCCCTAAATTGACACCTGCCTCAGATTAGATCTGCTCGTTAGTCTGCAGTTAGAAACAGCGAAGTTATCACACCTTGGAGGGCTGCTGGACCAAGTGGATTGGCAAGAATCATGGCTCCAACAAGAGAGATGTCTCTTGAAACAAAAGAGAGGATTGTCAAACTTCTTAAAGAAGGTAACTCTTCACGCATGGTTGCCAAAGATGTGGGCTGTTCACAGTCAGCTGTATCTAAGATATGGACCAAGTACAAACAGCATGGGAAGGTTTTTAAAGCCAAGCGTACTGGTAGACCAAGGAAGACAACAAAGCGTCAAGACAAAAAACTTAAGGCCATATGTCTTGAAAACCGAAAAAGTACAACAAAACAAATGAAGCATAAATGGGAGGAAGCTGGAGTCAATGTACAAGTATGTGACCGAACCGTGAGAAATCGCCTAAAGGAAATGGGATTTTCATATAGGAAAGCTAAAAGAAAACCATCATTGACACCTAAACAGAAAAGAACAAGACTACAATGGGCTAAGGAGAAGCAATCATGGACTGTGGATGACTGGATGAAAGTTATCTTCAGTGATGAATCACGAATCTGCATAGGACAAGGTGATGATGCTGGAACTTTTGTTTGGTGCCGTTCCAGTGAGATTTATGAAGAGGACTGCCTGAAGAAAACATCCAAATTTCCACAATCCTTGATGATATGGGGCTGCATGTCAGGCAAAGGCACTGGGGAGATGGCTGTGGTTACTTCTTCAATAAATGCACAGGTTTACATTGACATTTTGGACAGTTTTCTTATCCCTTCAATTGAAAAGATGTTTGGGGATGATGAAATAATTTTCCAAGATGACAATGCATCGTGCCATAGAGCAAAAACTGTGAAAGCATTCCTTGGTGAAAGACACATCCAGTCAATGTCATGGCCTGCAAATAGCCCAGATCTCAACCCAATAGAAAACTTGTGGTGGAAATTGAAAAAAATGGTCCACGACAAGGCTCCAGCCTGCAAAGCTGATCTGGCAACTGCAATCAAAGAGAGTTGGCACCAGATTGATGAAGAATACTGTTTGTCACTCATCAAGTCCATGCCTAAGAGACTGCAAGCCATTATAAAAGCCAGAGGTGGTGCAACTAAGTACTAGTGATGTGTTTTGAATGTTCTTTTGTTTGTCTGTTTTTCATGATTCCATATTTTTTTCCTCAGAATTGAGTGATTCCATATTTTTTTCCCTGTGCTTGGTCTATAAAAGTAACATTTACTGACTTCCACAATGCTTTTTCTTCATTTCTTTTAGTGTTTCTGAAGGCCAAGAAGGTGCACTTTGGAATGACTATTATTGTATCATGTTTGTGATCTGGGTTTGTTCTACAGAATAAAACGTGTGAATGAGTGCTCATTCAAGACTGGTGATTCCATACTTTTTGCCAGGGGTTGTAGTTCAGTACTTCACTAGATGCCATAAAGCACAGGGTACATTTTTTCATAATCAGTGTTGAAGACCAACCCTTCTCCCTATTTTCCCTGTGCTATACATCATTTATTATTTTCTACATTTACCAAATAAAGCCCCAGACCTTCCTCCTGCACATTCTAGTTATAATAAACTTGTGTAGAACCCACCAAAAATCAGTGATCAGGTAAGGATGACAGTCACAGAAGTAACCAAGAGGCTAAGGGTGACATGATGCCACTGCCGCCGCCACCATGCTTCACTGCAGGCTCTGTTCTCAGAGTGATGAGCAGTGTTGAGTTTCTTCCAAAACATACAGCTTTATGCCAAGGCCAAAAAGTTACATTTTGGACTTATCACACCAGAAAATCTTTTTCCATGCTTTTTTGGTCCGAGACCCCAATGTGTTTTTGGCAAACTCCATATGGCTCACCACTCATCCATAAAGTTCAGCTTTGTAGGGTGTCCAGGGTAAGATTATCCACCATATGAGCTGTAGCTCTTTACAAGCTCCTTCAGAGTCAGCCTTGGCACCTTCCTTGGCTGCATCTCTGACTAATCTCGATCACTGAATTGTAGTGGATGCATTTCTCTAGGCTGGGCTATGCCGTATTCTTTCCATCTATTAATAATGGATTTTCTGTGATCTGAAGGATGTTTATTTAAAAAAAAAAAAAAAATCAAACCCTGACTGATAATTTTCTAGAACCTGTTTTGATGGCTCATTTTTTTTTCTTCATGATGTGATTTGTTTAGGTCTTCTAACAAACTGAGGCCTTCCAGGTGTATTTAAATATATTGAGATCATGTGACACTAATTCCACACAGGTGAGCTCCATTTATTGAATTATGGGACTGTTGACGACAACTGGTTGCACCAGAACTATTTTAGGAGTTGCACAGCAACAGGGGTGAATCCTTATGCAATCACAATTTTTGCATTTTTTATTTGCAAATAATTATATAAAAATATATATTTTTAAACTATATTGTATAAACTATATTGTCCCCCCCAAACTTCAATATTACGAGCTATTTTAGCGAGCACCTCGGGAAGGCACTGTAATTAGCACGGTTAATGTGTGCGCACGTGTGCGTACTGTATTGCAAAATAGTAGATAATGTATGAATGAAACATGAACGAGGAGCTGTGTGTAGTAAAGTGTAAGGCACTGTCTGGTTTGGGCAGTTATGTCTGCTGCATTAAGCTGCTGAAGATGATGCATGACCTAAAGTATACAGTGATTTGGCTGTGGTTTCAAACATGCATGTAACTCTAGCACTAATTCACTAGCCTCATTCGCTCATTGCGTACCTTCTGAAGTAGCTGCAGGGTGACACTCTGCTCTTTAGCCAGCTTTTCACACTCCTGTGCAGCCTGCAGGCCCAGCTGATTGGCCTGCTTCTCCAGCACTGCAACTTTTTCCTTCAAAACACATCAGGTCCATTAAATAATCATGCACACATTCATAATTAGGTTTCCCATTTAAACAGGTTACATTGGGACATGTTCACTGGTTGTTGCTATCCGTCTTGGCAGGGAAGCAATAACCAAGTTTATCCAGTTGTCTGGCTGATAACCTTGAGATAGTTCATGCTGTCTGTCTTTTTGACTTTGACACAACATTCATGTCTAGTCTCGTCTAATACCCATCTGTAACCAAACACGTTACAGTACAACAATGCCCCTGAGCACAAAGCAAGGTCCATGAAGACATGGACTGACAAGGGTGGAGTGGAAGAACTCTAATGTCCTGCACAGAACCCTGACCTCAACCCCTCCGAACACCTTTAGGATGTACTGGAATACTGACTGTGCAAGAGTCCTTCTCACCCCAAATCAGTGCCTAACCTCACTAATGTCCAGATGGAAAACAGCTAATCTCAACTATTACCATAAGTGCTGTTAATTAGTTATTATAGTCCCAAGTAAATTTCAAACCAATAACTCAACAAGTAGAACTCACTGGGATGCCTCCACCACAAGTCTAGTCCTTGTTACCAATTTGTATGCCAGAAATACGCTTAAATTATACTTCAAACAGGAAGCAAATTATTTAAGAACTATTTCTTCCATTTGAATCAATTTTGAATCAAATCCAAAATCAGTTCATCTGCTGGATAATTTTAAACAAAAACACTCATTCTTGAGATCACAGTAACAAGAGTCTCTGACAGATATAGACAATCTGAAAGACAATATCTGCACCACTCAGTGGTGCTTTAAGTTTAACGACGGTTGAGATAAATACAAAATAAACATTACAGGTTACATTACAGACAGCCGGTATCTGATTACACCATGAACTGATTAGGCTTATGTCTGTTTTTCTGGCACTGACAACTATCTGACAACTTTCTCAGTGTAACATTCACCATGTGAGGAAATCACACCAAGCTAACAAGGTTTTTGACCTTGCTCCTTACCCAATGTGATACAAGAAGAATGCATAGACAAGATTATAAAGTAAATTAAAACACTTCCATTGTTTTGATGGGGGGGAGGCAATCATACATACATAGCATACACACACACACACACACACTTGAAAGTTTTGGCCCTTTTCCACTACCCTTTTTCAGCTCACTTCAGCCCGACACGGCTCGCGTTTTGACTACCTCAGAGCAGCACGACTCAGCTCACTTCAGCCCTGCTCAGCAACCAAAACTTGCACGGTTTTGGAGTGGGGCTGAAGCGAGCCAAACCGAGCCGAGTGGGGCTAGGGGCGTGAGCAGACACTCCCCTGTGCACTGATTGGTGAGGAGGAGTGTCCTCACATGCCCACACACGCCCCGCGAGCACGCTGGGAACTGTAAACACCGTAAACCCGGAAGAAGAAGAATTATGAGAATTTCTGAAGCCTTATGCGCCTCGCCTCATCTATACGCTCTTGCCAGTATCTGTTGGCGTTGTCGGTGACAACAAGCCACAGCACCAAGACCAGCAACACTAACGACTCCATGTCCTCCATGTTTATTGTTTACTATCCGGGTCGTGAGACTACCGCTTAAAAGCTCACTGATGTCATCGTTTGCGCCGCCTAACGACATCACGTGACGTCCACCCACTTTCAGTAACTCCACCCAATGTGTCCACCCACTTCCAGCCTGCACGGTTCAGCGCGGTTGTAGTCGAAATGCAACTCCAACAGCCCCACTCAGCTCGACTCAGCCCGGCACGGCTCAGCCCAACTCAGCCGCATTGGTAGTGGAAAAGCGGCATTTGTGAACCCTTTAGAATTTGCTATATTTCTGCATAAATATGACCCAACACACAATCAGATTTTCACACAAGTCCTAAAAGTAGATAAAAAGAACCCAGTTAAACAAATGAGACAAACATTATACTTGGTCATTTATTTATTGAGGAAAATGATCCAATATTACACATCTGTGAGTGGCAAAAGTATGTGAACCTCTAGGATTAGCAGTTAATTTGAAGGTGAAATTAGAGTCAGGTGTTTTCAATCAATGGGATGACAATCAGGTGTGAGTGGGCGCCCTGTTTTATTTAAAGAACAGGGATCTATCAAAGTCTGATCTTCACAACACATGTTTGGGGAAGTGTATCATGGCACGAACAAAGGAGATTTCTGAGGACCTCAGAAAAAACGTTGTTGATGTTCATCAGGCTAGAAAAGGTTACAAAATCATCTCTAAAGAGTTTGGACTCCACCAATCCACAGTCAGACAGACTGTGTACAAATGGAAGAAATGCAAGACCATTGTTACCCTTCCCAGGAGTGGTCAACAACAAAGATCACTCCAAGAACAAGGCGTGTAATAGTTGGCGAGGTCACAAAGGACCCCAGGGTAACTTCTAAGCAACTGAAGGCCTCTCTCACATTGGCTAATGTTAATGTTCATGAGTCCACCATCAGGAGAACACTGAACAACAATGGTGTGCATGGCAGGCTTGCAAGGAGAAAGCCACTGCTCTCCAAAAAGAACATTGCTGCTCATCTGCAGTTTGCTAAAAAGCACGTGGACAAGCCAGAAGGTTACTGGAAAAATGTTTCATGGACGGATGAGACCAAAATAGAACTTTTTGGTTTAAATGAGAAGCGTTATGTTTGGAGAAAGGGAAACACTGCATTCCAGCATAAGAATGCAATTATCCCATCTGTGAAACATGGTGGTGGTAGTAGTATCATGGTTTGGGCCTGTTTTGCTGCATCTGGGCCAGGACGGCTTGCAATCATTTATGGAACAATGAATTCTGAATTATACCAGTGAATTCTAAAGGAAAATGTCAGGACATCTGTCCATGAACTGAATCTCAAGAGAAGGTGGGTCATGCAGCAAGACAACAACCCTAAGCACACAATTCGTTCTACCAAAGAATGGTTAAAGAAGAATAAAGTTAATGTTTTGGAATGGCCAAGTCAAAGTCCTGACCTTAATCCAATCAAAATGTTGCAGAAGGACCTGAAGCGAGCAGTTCATGGGTGAGGAAACCCACCAACATCCCAGAGTTGAAGCTGTTCTGTACAGAGGAATGGGCTAAAATTCCTCTAAGCTGGTGTGCAGGACTGATCAACAGTTACCGGAAACTTTTAGTTGCAGTTATTGCTGCACAAGGAGGTCACACCAGATAATGAAAGCAAAGGTTCACATACTTTTGCCACTCACAGATATGTAATATTGGATCATTTTCCTCAATAAATAAATGACCAAGTGTAATATTTTTGTCTCATTTGTTTAACTGGGTTCTCTTTATCTACTTTTAGGACTTGTGTGAAAATGTTTTAGGTCATATTTATGCAGAAATATAGAAAATTCTAAAGGGTTAACAAACTTTCAAGCACCACTGTACGTACATACATACACACAAATTATTTATTTATTTATTTAGTGTGTATTTATATATCAGACAGAAAAATCTGAAATTTAAAGTGCTAGTCTTACGAAAATGACATCATCCCTGGAAATTATACCTTATAAAACTAGACATGTTAAATGGTTTATGGTCAAAATTGTATTCTAGTACAAGACTGGGAACATGTTCTATTTAGCCGGTAAAGTTTGATTTTGAGTCCACCATTACACAAATGCATTCCTCGTAAGTGACCGTTAACTCAAAGGAAGTGACGTCATATGCATAGACATTTCTGGCTTCATCTGCTTTGCAAAGTGTAGCACATTTTTAATGATTTTTTTTCCAAAACAAACAAAACTAAAGCCTTGAAGGACACACCTAAGAGGTGTGTCCTTCAAGGCTGGTCAAGCACAGCCAGTAAAAAAAAGTGGAATTTTCATCCATTATAGCCCAAAGTCGGCAGGATGCTTACAGAATGAATGGGTTCAATTTGTACAGACAAGACGGTTTGATGTCTGCTCATTACATTTCGAAAAAGATAAATTTGTGAGGCAGATTCACACAGAAGGATTTGAGTGACGTCTGGTACGCAGAGCAGTTCCTACGATCTGGAAACAAAAGTCAGAAGCACCATCCCAAAGAGCTCACTGCACAGTAAGAGTCAAGTTTGTGTTCAGCACTTACTTTCACTTTCAGTGCTGGAGCTGGCAGGACCGGGTGGCGCGTTGTGCCATATGCATGGTGTGCAGCGAGCACACAGCCAGGAATTTGTTAGGGTTCACCTCCAAAACCAAGTTGCTCATAAAACTACAGCCTTTTCTGGTTCCAACAGTGCCAATTAGGACCCTTTCTATTTTGTGCTACATTAGGTAGAGGTGGTGGTGGTGGTGGTTTGGGGGGGGTCAGCATGCAGTTACCGTTATTGATTTTTACTAAAATCATCTCTCTGCAACCGTAAAAGATTTTTACAACTCCACTCTCTCATTCAAGTACTTTTGCAACTCTCACTCCAGATTTTACAAGGCAGCCGTTGTCAAGTACACATCTTTCCTCTAATTTACAGTGTGATCACTGCCTAACTCTGAAATCAGATAAAAAGCTCTGCAGTCCGAAATTAAAAGGCTGCAATGATTAGATTAGATTAGATAGAACTTTATTGATCCCTTTGGGAGGGTTCCCTCAGGGAAATTAAAAAAAAAGTAAAAGAAAAGGAAACATAAATACAAAATCATAACAACTGGGTGAATACATTTAAAACTATGGTTGATTCTCTAATAACTGTTTCAGCAGGTAGGGGAGAGCGGGGTAAGATGAGCCAGGGGGTAAGATGAGCCACCCCCTGTTTCTAAGAAACAGTAAACAAATGTGACCATGTGACCACATTCAAAGGGGGCCGGGACCATTTACTTACACTTGTGGAGAGGAGCACCACATGTCAAACTAGGTGAGGGACATATTTATAAAAATGTGTTTTTGTGCTTTCTAAGTCAATTCCATGTTTGTCCACAGTGAAGATGATTTAGAGAAGACAAAAGTAGAATAATATTTAGACACATTAGGGTTAAGTTAGTGGCTTTCTAAGCTATGATATGAATGCTAATAAAAATAATTTTGATTAGCCTAATCCCCTTTATTAGCATTTTTCTACAAAATGGTGGCCATGGGGTAAGATGAGCCATTAGATGTGGGGCAAGTTGAGCCACTGGCTCAACTTACCCCATTGGTGGCTGAGCTTACCCAATATGGATGACACTTAAGTTTTCACATTTACTGGTCATATATGACAACAACACATATATATATATATATATATATATATATATATATATATATATATATATATATATATATATATATGACATCAGATGAGGAAGACCAGTTGTTAGATGTGGGGGATTATGTTGTGGCAAAATACACGGGGAAGAAGAAAGTGCATTTCTTCATTGGCCAGATAATCAAATTGGATGTCTTCGAAATAGAGGCAAGATTTCTCAAAAGAAGCCGGTCATGCCATGGCTCTGCAAGAAAGCCAACCTTTGTCTTCAAAGAGAAAGATGAGGCTGTCCTGTCAAGACAGGATATTGTGAAAAAATTGCCCCGCCCCTTTACTGTTGGGGGGACAGCACGGAGGGAGAGGCAAATGGTGTTCCCTTGCCATTTGAACGCTTGGAACATTGAATAATGATGAAATGATTGAATGATTGATGGAATGATTGCTGCATGTTTTAGCAATGTTTTAACCTACTGAAAGAAATAAGATTCTTTTGGCACTGTTCTACTGTTTTAGTAATTTCTTTAATATAGTATATCTCTCATTCCCTCTCTAACCATCCCTCTTTCTATCTATCTACGCATATATCTCTCTCTATCCATCTATCTATCCCTCCCTATCCCATCTCGTTCTATCACCTCTCTCTTCATCTCCCCTTCTCTATGCAACGGCCCTATCCCCCACTTGATTGACTTGACTTGATTCATTGATTGCATTTCTAATAATAAAAGTTGTTTACTTTGTTAACCTAACATGTTTTGTGTTGGCTCAATTTACCCCACACGGTGGCTCATCTTACCCCGTGCATGGGGCAAGTTGAGCCACTTGACATTTTTTTTTCAAGAGGTAATATCACTCTAACCATAAGAGCTTATCAATTATGTTTTGCTCAGATAGTAACAGTACACTTTGAAATTTGGTATGGTGTGTAGACTGGAAGCAAAAATGGCTTTAACATGTAGTTATGATGAAAAATGTAAAAAGTGGCTCATCTTACCCCACTCTCCCCTACATATGCAGGTTTTATTTCTTTATTTGTGCCATTTTTATTTCCTTTATTTAATCTGACTTCAAATCCATTGCATTCCAAAGAATGTAATGGATCTGGTGTGCCTAAATATGATAACTACCACAATACCAATACTGTATAACGCTAACTATAAATAAATTGGTCCCCTACAGTTTATGTGGTTGGTGGTCACACCAAACTGATATCGATACCTATAGCCCAGGCCTGGGTTTATCAGCATCGGTGAGATTGCTTCTGGAGCAATTTTTCCAGGCCTGGACCTGAGCCGATAAAACATCTGAGCAATCAGAGAATCATTTACGGGTGATGTTGCCTGAGCACATGCTATTTTTCCACATTTGTACGTCCTTGTTACATCAATGGAGGAGAAGGTGATTATAGATGTGTCAAAGAACCCCACAAGCTGTACAAAGATACAGGCAAAAAGGAAGCTGTATGGAAGATCATCGGCAGTAGAGTGGGTATGACTGGTAAGTGTGTGTATGTGTGTGTGTGTGTGTGTGTGTGGGGGGGGGGGGGGGGCTGTGCGAGATTAAAAACAAGATCTTCGTATTTGTGGCAGTGTGTGCAAGGCTGCGCGTTCTATCTGTGGATCACGTTAAAAAGATTTTGCAGTGCGAGGTCTCATGTCTGATGCACTTTATGTGCCCACTGCCAATTATTATATTTTTTAAATTACCTAAATTTGATGAAACATAAAACTTGTTACCTTACTCACACCTGAGTCAGAGCGCTGAGTGCCCACTTACGCATTCACAAAAGAATGTTCACGTGGTAACTGCATGATAATCACTTTCACTCTTTCGGTTTCGATTGGTTTCTCTTTCGCGGTGGGAACGCCCACTGTAAACAGGATAAAATGTGTCAGCCACAGTTTAGGCTCCTTGTTTGTGTTAAAGGTTCATTTATAAAAACACTCTCAAAGCAAAACACACAGGCATGTGTCTTATGTATGTATAGTGTATAGCTGTGTGAGTCACGCCACTGACTGTCCGAGTGGGTCTGTTACATGCGGGAGTGCCAGGAGTCTGAGATTAGCAGGTCATCCATATGCTGCAGGATTTCATGCACCCAGATTCTCCTTTTCTTCTTCTTTCAACTTTGCCTTCTGTGCAAAATGAGCATCAAAAGCAGCTCTTCTTCACGGTCACTGTCAGCCATCGTGTACTGAGTGCACTGGGTGTGCACACAAACATACAACCGCTACATTTTCCCACGAAAACCAACACACGATAGTCAGGATTATAGTTGTGGTGTGACTGTTCCAGACTGGAACTAAATTCAGGTATACCGGTAGGTATACCGTGTCCAAAATCGCTCACTATATATTGGACTATATAGTGAGTTCGCCATTTTGTGGTGCAGTCCGAACGTGTAGTGAGAATTATTTTACCCTATAGTGGACTCATAGTATCCCCCAATGCATCGTGAAAAGTAGTGTACAACCGATGGTCACTAACCAAGCAATATATACCATCATGCATTGCAGTCGAGCTGGAAGAAAAATAATTAATTAAAAAAAAAAGGTGTGTGTTGGGGTGAATGGACAGAGGAAGAAACATTATAAATGGACATTCAAGAAGAAGAACACCAACAATTTTATTCATCACATGCTTGTGAAATTCCTCTCTGCATTAAGTACAATTAGGGCGGCACGGTGGTGTAGTGGTTAGCGCTGTCGCCTCACAGCAAGAAGGTCCTGGGTTCGAGCCCCGGGGCCGGCGAGGGCCTTTCTGTGCGGAGTTTGCATGTTCTCCCCGTGTCCGCGTGGGTTTCCTCCGGGTGCTCCGGTTTCCCCCACAGTCCAAAGACATGCAGGTTAGGTTAACTGGTGACTCTAAATTGACCGTAGGTGTGAATGTGAATGGTTGTCTGTGTCTATGTGTCAGCCCTGTGATGACCTGGCGACTTGTCCAGGGTGTACCCCGCCTTTCGCCCCTAGTCAGCTGGGATAGGCTCCAGCTTGCCTGCGACCCTGTAGAAGGATAAAGCGGCTAGAGATAATGAGATGAGATGAGATTAAGTACAATTAAAAATAGGAAGAGAATAGAAAATAAGCTAAAATAGAATAAGACATAAAATACAAGAATAAGAGTTACAGTGCAGAGCGAGCGATCAAAGCTTTAAATTTGATTTAATAAAAGGCAGTGGCAAAGAAGAAAAGTATTCAGCCTTGATTAAAAAGAACTGAAAGATGCAGCAGACACAAAGTAGTTTGTATTTATTAATGGGGGAAATACGCTCAGTATAATATGTATTTATCACAAAAATACATGTACGTATTTATTATTTTGAAAACCCACCAGCCGACTGATCTGGCACGTTTTAATTGTGTGATGGTAATGACGTAAATAATGGCGCAACAGAGTAGCATCCAAAAGTGTTTTTTCATTTTACCAATGAGCTCACTATATAGTCCTCTATATACAATTCCCTAGATAGTGAGCAGGGACTAGTGAATGAGTGAGTGAGTTCAGACACAGGTATAGTCATAGTTACAGTTGTCGTTGTGAGATTGGGGCATAAAACAGCACTCAATATTCACTACTATAGGCACCTAAAATAAAATTAAAATTATAAAATACTATAATTATTATGACACTTGCATACCATCCCCTTGTAGCTTTTGTTGTCTTTTTCAAAATAATTAGTATCACGAATGCACACCATTGCAGAGAATATTGTAGAGTCAGTGTGGACACAAAAGGCGGCAGTGGCGCATATGTCACACATGCAGCGCAGCTGACCTATAAATCGCTGCAATCTAATGACTGACGAGCTTTTAGTGATTTCTGGAACAGAATTCAGATGCAAAAAATTTCTTTCAAACCAATTTTTTTATTTATCAGTGAACTTTACAACCTATTTGAGCATATCACACACCGAAAACCTGGGATTTTATAATGTAATTTTCATAAAACAAGCACTTTAAGCTTTTTATTCGGTCTGTCACTGCCACAGTGATCTCTGACAGGTTTCCCAGAGCACCAAATATGTAGTATTGCTTAGATTTTCATACTATGTTTCAAATTCATATTTTTTGTTCTTTACAGTAAGTCTTTTGTAGCCTTTCAAAGGGACCAACTCACCCTACCCAGAACCCAGTTTGTTGTTTTTGTTTTGAAAATCACATAACTGGGGTGACACGGTGGTGTAGTCGTTAGCACGGTCACCTCACAGCAAGAAGGTTCTGGGTCCGAGCCCAGTGGCTGACAGGGGCCCTTCTGTGTGGAGTTTGCATGTTCTCCTTGTGTCTGCGTGGGTTTCCTCTGGGTGCGCTGGTTTCCCCCACAGTCCAAAGACATGCAGGTTAGGTTAATCGGTGGCTCTAAATTGACCGTAGGTGTGAATGAGAAAGATTGTTTGTCTCTATCTGGCGACTTGTCCAGGGTGTACCCCACCTCTCGGCCATAGTCAGCTGGGATAGGCTCCAACTTGCCCGTGACCCTGCACAGGATAAGCTGTTACGGATAATGGACAAAATCACATAACTGCTACTCTGCTAGCTTTCTGTGCAGCAAACCCTCTGCAAATCCACTGTTCATGATCCCTTTGAAATCAGTCTTGGACTTTTTCTGCATCTACATATCATACGTGGAAGTCTTGAAGAGAATATGCTTGATATTTTCTTTCCTTCATGGCTACTTGCAAGATGGCTGAGGTCGGTTCTGGCTATTATAGCTGGATAACCATATTTAAAACAGAATGGCTTGATTAAAAGAATTTAAAATACAAATACTTTGACAAAATATCTTCAGGTTCAAATGACAATTTGTGACCTATGGCTTAGGATGTTGTCTGATTGCTGTGGCTTGTTTTTCAAACAGTAGAATATCGATGGATGCAAGAAAGGTGGCTTGCAACTTAGTGCAGAGGCTTCTGGGAAGAGTGAACCAGCCCCTTTAATACAGATATAGCATAGTATGGAATCATTATCAGAAAAGCAACCTACAATGCAAAAAATTATAGATATCTTTAATAAAGGAAAGAAGGTATCGACTATTTCTCATTGTGAGATTTTTACATAAATAATACAATTAAACTTATTTCGAGACATATTTACTAATTTCAAGCTTAAAATTATCTTATTATCCTGGCTGATGATTTAGTGTCTTTCTAGAAAGAAGTGCTTGAAATAAGTGAAATTATTTGCCAGCAGAATAAGAAAATCAAGAAAAACTTTAGAAAGTAGCCCAGTGATGAACTGGCGACTTGTCCAGGGTGTACCCCGCCTTTCGCCCGTAGTCCGCTGGGATAGGCTCCAGCTTGCCTGCGACCCTGTAGAACAGGATAAAGCGGCTAGAGATAATGAGATGAGATGAACTTTAGAAAGTCATAAGTTGTTTAAAAACAACCTAATAAAGGGAATTAGTTTAAATCCACAGGTGATTATAGGAAATCGAGCGAGACGGTTGGTCGAGAGATTCAGACTTTCTTGATAATCACCTCGAACGACTCGGCAAAATGGCAACTAAATCAGTCAACGCAAGTGAGGAAGAATTACAAATGATGAAAGAAAATGCTGCTCCTAAAAACACGAAAGATGCTACGAAGTTTGGTCTAAAACTATTTAAAGATAAGGTGGGATTGTTATTTATTTTATCTGTTTCAAAACAAAATATTTTATGTGACTCGGCATAGATAAATCTGTGCCGCACCGTTATTACATTTGCATGCCAATTTTGAAGTTTGAAATGAATAATTTTTTAAATTAGATTTTTTATTTAAAAAAAAAAAACAAAAAAAAAAAACACCTGTATATTTTTACTAAACCACCTCAGGCTCAGTGAATATCGGCGATTATTATACACACGGGCCACTTTTTCCATGGAATAAAAACATTTTTTTTCGCGGTCCGGTTTCCATCAAATCCTGCCCAGAAGGCCTCGGTCAGTACTTTCAAGACCTCGATCACGGTATTTCACGATACGGACCTCCCAGTGGGTAAATAACGTACATACATACACACACAATATATATTGTGATATCCCGAGAGGCTGCGTCATCGAGGGGCGCTACGTCACACGCAGATGGCTCCAACTTCTGGCAGCTATAACTCCATCTGGTGGTGGAGTTAGGAACTGCACCCCTCAGCACACAACACAGCAGCACACATGTGGCCAATGAGGGCCTAATGCGCAAGAGGGCTTTGTGAGAGCTCAAAAGCTCTGTGTGAAGGTGGAAGAGAGAGGAGTGAGGTTCATGGACTCCCGTTGCTGAGTGGAACCTGCTGGGCAGAGTTGGAAAGCTCACCTGGACTTCTTACCTGAAGGATTTTGCACTGAAATATTTCCCTGTGTTACGGACGCCTGCTACTGGGCTGCCATCAGGCTAAAGACTACAGGGATTGTTAACTGGACTCCAAGTAAGGCAGAAGATTGTTTGTTCTGGGAAAAGGATATTGGACTGAAGGAAACCTGCGTATAATTTCGTTGTTCTAAAGCCAGAGACATTATTTGAGTTTGACTTTTGGGAATCCATTTTCGGTTAACCATTGGACGTTGAGATACCTTTCTGTTTAACTTCCTGGCATACCATTAAAAATCTTGATTTATTTTAACCTTTTGTGTCCTTGCACTGATTGAAGGGTCCCGCCGAGAGTCAGCCCGCCTCTAGTGATGTCACAAAAAAATAAATAAATTTTTATATATATATTTTTTATATATATTTATATATATCAAGAAATCCTACCAGTGGCTGGATAATGCAGGACTGACAGACAGCACAGAGGCACTAATCATGGCAGCACAAGAACAGGCCATAAGCACAAGAGCCATAGAGGCCAGGATCTACCAGAGTAGATCAGACCCAAGATGCAGACTGTGCAAAGAAGCCCCTGAAACAGTCCAGCACATAGTAGCAGGGTGTAAGATGCTAGCTGGATCAGCGTACATGGAGAGGCACAACCAAGTGGCTGGGATAGTATACAGGAACATCTGCAACCAGTATGGAATAGAAGTACCCAAGTCCCAATGGGCCATACCACAGAAGGTGGCTGAGAACAACAGGGCCAAGGTTCTGTGGGACTTCAGCTTCCAGACTGACAAACAGATCCTGGCTAACCAACCGGACATAGTGGTGGTGGACAAAAAGCAAAAGAGGGTGGTGGTAATAGATGTGGAGATCCCAGCTGACGCCAACATCAGGAAGAAGGAACATGAGAAACTTGAGAAGTATCAAGGGTTGAAAGAGCAGCTGGAACGGATGTGGAAGGTCAAGGGTTGCGTGGTCCCCGTGGTAGTGGGGGCACTTGGGGCAGTAACCCCCAAACTGGGAGAGTGGCTCCAGCAAATCCCACGAACAACATCTGAAGCCTCAGTCCAGAAGAGCGCAGTCCTAGGAACATCGAAGATACTGCGCAGAACCCTCAAACTTCCAGGCCTCTGGTAGAGGACCCGAGCTTGAGGATGACATGGATACCACCCCCCCGCCGGGGGTGAGAAGGAGATTTTATATATTATATATATATATACACACACACACACACACACACACATACATACAGTGGTGCTTGAAAGTTTGTGAACCCTTTAGAATTTTCTATATTTCTGCATAAATATGACCCAAAACATCCTCAGATTTTCACACAAGTCCTAAAAGTAGATAAAGAGAACCCAGTTAAACAAATTAGACAAAAATATGATACTTGGTCGTTTATTTATTGAGGAAAATGATCCAATATTACATATCTGTGAGTGGCAAAAGTATGTGAACCTCTAGGATTAAAAGTTAATTTGAAGGTGAAATTAGAGTCCGGTGTTTTCAATCAATTGGATGACAAATCAGGTGTGAGTGGGCACCCTGTTTTATTTAAAGAACAGGGATCTATCAAAGTCTGATCTTCACAACACGTTTGTGCAAGTGTATCATAGCATGAACAAAGGAGATTTCTGAGGACCTCAGAAAAAGCGTTGTTGATGCTCATCAGGCTGGAAAAGGTTACAAAACCATCTCTAAAGAGTTTGGACTCCACCAATCCACAGTCAGACAGATTGTGTACAAATGGAGGAAATTCAAGACCATTGTTACCCTCCCCAGGAGTGGTCGACCAACAAAGATCACTCCAAGAGCAAAGCGTGTAATAGTTGGCGAGGTCACAAAGGACCCCAGGGTAACTTCTAAGCAACTGAAGGCCTCTCTCACATTGGCTAATATTAATGTTCATGAGTCCACCATCAGGAGAACACTGAACAACAATCGTGTGCATGACAGGGTTGCAAGGAGAAAGCCACTGCTCTCCAAAAAACTTGCTGCTTGTCTGCAGTTTGCTAAAGATCACATGGACAAGCCAGAAGGCTATTGGAAAAATGTTTTGTGGATGGCTGAGCCCAAAATAGAACAATTTGGTTTAAATGAGAAGCGTTAAGTTTGGAGAAAGGAAAACACTGCATTCCAGCATAACAACCTTATCCCATCTGTGAAACATGGTGGTGGTAGTATCGTGTTTTGCCCAAAACACGATAGTGTAACAACACGAAGTGTTGTTTTGCTGCATCTGGGCCAGGACGGCTTGCCATCATTGATGGAGCAATGAATTCTGAATCATACCAGGGAATTCTAAAGGAAAATGTCAGGACATCTGTCCATGAACTGAATTTCAAGAGAAGGTGGGTCATGCAGCGAGACAACGACCCTAAGCACACAAGTCGTTCTACCAAAGAATGGTTAAAGAAGAATAAAGTTCATGTTTTGGAATGGCCAAGTCAAAGTCCTGACCTTAATCCAATCAAAATGTTGTGGAAGGACCTGAAGTGAGCAGTTCATGTGAGGAAACCCACCAACATCCCAGAGTTGAAGCTGTTCTGTATGGAGGAATGGGCTAAAATTCCTCCAAGCCGGTGTGCAGGTCTGATCAACAGATACCGGAAACATTTAGTTGCAGTTATTGCTGCACAAGGGGGTTACACCAGATACTGAAAGCAAAGGTTCACATACTTTTGCCACTCACAGATATGTAATATCGGATCATTTTCCTCAATAAATAAATGACCAAGTATAATATTTTTGTCTCATTTGTTTAACTGGGTTCTCTTTCTCTACTTTTAGGACTTGTGTGAAAATCTGAGGATGTTTTATGCCATATTTTTTGCAGAAATATAGAAAATTCTAAAGGGTTCACAAACTTTTAAGCACCACTGTGTGTGTGTGTATATATATATATATATATATATATATATATATATATTAGTCAGTCACTAATTCTGCAAGTTCTCCCACTTAAAAAGATGAGAGGCCTGTAATTTTCATAGGTATACCTCAACTATGAGAGACAAAATGAGAAAAAAAAAAATCCAGAAAATCACATTGTCTGATTTTTAAAGAATTGATTTGCAAATTATGGTGAAAAATAAGTATTTGGTCAATAACAAAAGTTCATCTCAATACTTTGTTATATACCCTTTGTTGGCAATGACAGAGGTCAAATGTTTTCTGTAAATCTTCACAAGGTTTTCACACACTGTTGCTGGTATTTTGGCCCATTCCTCCATGCAGATCTCCTCTAGAGCAGTGATGTTTTGGGGCTGTCGCTGGGCAACACGGACTTTCAACTCCCTCCAAAGATTTTCTATGGGGTTGAGATCTGGAGACTGGCTAGGCCACTCCAGGACCTTGAAATGCTTCTTACGAAGCCACTCCTTCGTTGCCCGGGCGGTGTGTTTGGGATCATTGTCATGCTGAAAGACCCAGCCACGTTTCATCTTCAATGCCCTTGCTGATGGAAGGTGGTTTTCACTCAAAATCTCACGATACATGGCCCCATTCATTCTTTCCTTTACACGGATCAGTCGTCCTGGTCCCTTTGCAGAAAAGCAGCCCCAAAGCATCATGTTTCCACCCCCATGCTTCACAGTAGGTATGGTGTTCTTTGGATGCAACTCAGCATTCTTTCTCCTCCAAACACAAGTTGAGTTTTTGGTAAAAAGTTCTATTTTGGTTTCATCTGACCATATGACATTCTCCCAATCCTCTTCTGGATCATCCAAATGCTCTCTAGCAAACTTCAGACGGGCCTGGACATGTACTGGCTTAAGCAGGGGGACACGTCTGGCACTGCAGGATTTGAGTCCCTGGCGGCATAGTGTGTTACTGATGGTAGCCTTTGTTACTTTGGTCCCAGCAGGTCATTCACTAGGTCCCCCCGTGTGGTTCTGGGATTTTTGCTCACTGTTCTTGTGATCATTTTGACCCCACGAGGTGAGATTTTGCGTGAAGCCCTAGATCAAGGGAGATTATCAGTGGTCTTGTATGTCTTCCATTTTCTAATAATTGCTCCCACAATTGATTTCTTCACACCAAGTTGCTTACCTATTGCAGATTCAGTCTTCCCAGCCTGGTGCAGGTCTACAATTGTTTCTGGTGTCCTTTGACAGCTCGTTGGTCTTGGCCATAGTGGAGTTTGGAGTGTGACTGTGAGGTTGTGGACAGGTGTCTTTTATACGGATAACGAGGTCAAACAGGTGCCATTAATACAGGTAACGAGTGGAGGACAGAGGAGCCTCTTAAACAAGTTGTTACAGGTCTGTGAGAGCCAGAAATCTTGCTTGTTTGTAGGTGACCAAATACTTATTTTACAGAGGAATTTACCAATTAATTCATTAAAAATCCTACAATGTGATTTCCTGGATTCTTTCCCCCCCATTCTGTCTCTCATAGTTGAAGTGTACCTATGATTAAAATTACAGGCCTCTCTCATCTTTTTAAGTGGGAGAACTTGCACAATTAGTGGCTGACTAAATACTTTTTTGCCCCAGTGTGTGTGTATATACACACATACATATGTATGTATGTATGTATGTATATATGTATGTATGTATGTGTATATATATATATATATATATATATATATATATATATATATATACACACACACACACACACACACACATATATACACACATATGTATGTATATATACACACACGTATATACACACACACGACCCCGATTCCAAAAAAGTTGAGACAAAGTACAAATTGTAAATAAAAACGGAATGCAATAATTTACAAAATCTCAAAAACTGATCTTGTATTCACAATAGAACATAGACAACATATCAAATGTCGAAAGTGAGACATTTTGAAATTTCATGCCAAATATTGGCTCATTTGAAATTTCATGACAGCAACACATCTCAAAAAAGTTGGGACAGGGGCAATAAGAGGCTGGAAAAGTTAAAGGTACAAAAAAGGAACAGCTGGAGGACCAAATTGCAACTCATTAGGTCAATTGGCAATAGGTCATTAACATGACTGGGTATAAAAAGAGCATCTTGGAGTGGCAGCGGCTCTCCGAAGTAAAGATGGGAAGAGGATCACCAATCCCCCTAATTCTGCACCGACAAATAGTGGTGCAATATCAGAAAGGAGTTCGACAGTGTAAAACTGCAAAGAGTTTGAACATGCATCTACAGTGCATATCATCATCAAAAGATTCAGAGAATCTGGAAGAATCTCTGTGCGTAAGGGTCAAGGCTGGAAAACCATACTGGGTGCCCATGATCTTCGGGCCCTTAGACGGCACTGCATCACATACAGGCATGTTTCTGTATTGGAAATCACAAAAAATGGGCTCAGGAATATTTCCAGAGAACATTATCTGTGAACACAATTCACTGTGCCATCCACCATTGCCAGCTAAAACTCTATAGTTCAAAGAAGCTATATCTAAACATGATCAAGAAGCGCAGGCGTCTTCTCTGGGCCAAGGCTCATTTAAAATGGACTGTGGCAAAGTGGAAAACCGTTCTGTGGTCAGACAAATCAAAATTTGAAGTTCTTTATGGAAATCAGGGATGCCGTGTCATTCAGACTAAAGAGGTGAAGGACGACCCAAGTTATCAGCGCTCAGTTCAGAAGCCTGCATCTCTGATGGTATGGGGTTTCATTAATGCGTGTGGCATGGGCAGCTTACACATCTGGAAAGACACCATCAATGCTGAAAGGTATATCCAGGTTCTAGAGCAACATATACTCCCATCCAGACGATGTCTCTTTTAGGGAAGACCTTGCATTTTCCAACATGACAATGCCAAACCACATACTGTATCAATTACAGCATCATGGCTGCGTAGAAGAAGGGTCTGGGTACTGAACTGGCCAGCCTGCAGTCCAGATCTTTCACCCATAGAAAACATTTGGCGCATCATAAAACGGAAGATACGACAAAAAAGACCTAAGACAGTTGAGCAACTAGAACCCTACATTAGACAAGAATGGGTTAACATTCCTATCCCTAAACTTCAGCAACTTGTCTCCTCAGTCCCCAGGCGTTTACAGACTGTTGTAAAGAGAAAAGGGGATGTCTCACAGTGGTAAACATGGCCTTGTCCCAAAATTTTTAAAAAAAATCACCTAATTTTTCTCCTTAAATGATACATTTTCTCAGTTTAAACATTTCATATATTATCTATGCTCTACTCTGAATAAAATATGGAATTTTGAAACTTCATCATTGCATTCCGTTTTTATTTACAATTTGTACTTTGTCCCAACTTTTTTGGGATCGGGGTTGTATACACACACACACACACACACACACACACACACAGTATAACCTCTAATGAACACCCCCTCCCTAATTAATGCCCCCCCCCCCAATATTTCGGAAAAAAAAAATCATTCAAAATTTAAAAAAAACTAACAGTCTGAACTGTTTTACATACCCCAGGTTTTCTATCCAAGTCCAGTATCCAAATCAAATACGAATTCAATGTCCTGGGCTATCACAATACATCGATTGTGTCCTGGGCTATCACAATCCGAAATCTTTTAGCTTAAAACTCGCAGTGTAGGATTTGTGTTTTTCAACACGTGTGTCCATCTTTACGATTAGAAACAGAATGATCAGATCAAATTATCTGGGAGGCACGTGACTTCTGCAAAAAGGGAGCTTTATGCAAAGTGAGTGGCGTAACAGTGGTCGGCGAAAAGATCAAACGTGTCAAGCCAGCTGACACGCGAGCTATATCTGGGCTGTTTCCTTGCCGAATGAACACCTGCATTACCGTATACACTCCAGTAAGCGCCCCAAATAATAAAAAAAATCAATTTTTAAAAACACTTAATTCGATGACTTTTCACCTAGAAAACATATGAAAGTTAGGGAAAATTAGTAGGGCAGTTATGTTAGGGTTTGAAAAATTCGATCAACTGTGAATTTTTACCCCTAATAAATGCCCCCCTTTTGAAAAACGTAAAGCCCCCAGGGGCGTTCATCAGAGGTTATACAATATTTTATTTTTATATATATATATATATATATATATATATATATATATATATATATGGTATGTGTGTGTGTGTAGTGTGTATATGTATGTATGCACACGCACACACACACACACGCGTATGTATATACATATATACACACACACACACACACACCTCAGGGCTTTACATTAGCACCTGCCCACCCGCCAAATGCGGGTAAAATTCGGCTTTGGCAGGTAATGACTTTATTCCCACTAGCCACTTTGGCGGGTGGTTTATTCTGTGCTGACGACTGACAAGCACACTACAGTATGTGGTGACATATAGCTGGAGTTTCAAACCCTGCTGCTCAGGAAAAAAGGGGCAGAGATGAGCAGGGCCGGAGGCAACATTTTAAAAATCACCGAGGTCCATGATGCGCAAAGCACGTGCCGAAAAATTTGACAAATTTAAATGAGGGGGGTGAATTACACGTCACACAAGAGATCTATTCCAGAAATTACTTTTAATGGTGTTTGAACTGAATTAATTTTTGAAAAAAAAAATAAATTATGTATATGCCAAGAGTAAGAATAATTTAAGCTTGTTTAATGGTTTGATCTGGCCCAAGCAATGAGGACAAAAGATACCCTAACCATGTAGCCTACGGAACTAAGATACATTAACAATCTGGCATCCGTTACACCTACACAAAAAAAAAAAAAAATTCTGGGGGGGACCACAGTATACACCACCATGTTTTCGGCAAAGTTATTTAAGGCAAATACAAGTTGAAACTTTCCACTCTATTGCTTTGGCTTATCGAAGATGCGCAGATAGACAGTAAAGGGAATTCGGAATTCCCTTTACTGTCTATCTGCGCATCTCAGAATGACACAGGACAATGGGCGAACTAGATTTTTTTTTTTTTTCCCCAGCCACGGTACGCCGGAAATCCGGCGCGGCGCCGGAACGCTATCACCCCTGCAAAAGGCATAATGAGTACAAATGAAACGCTCTCTTTTATGCTTACACATTCACACAATGTAAATATACTGACTTTTAAATGAACTAAATTACTTTGCTTTTTTTTAAACCGCTACCTTTTATATATTTATGGCTTATCAATTATGTTCATGTAAACCACTGTATTTTAATGTATTTTAACATATCATCCACTATTTACTCATATTTATTGTATTTATTCTCTCATATGAACTTTAACAACAGTCCTAGCTAAGTAGACACAGTAACTGTAACAACTCGAGAGACTTTCTTCATAAAACTTCCCAAACTCAAAATTGTCACAAAAACATCTACAATCATCAATAACAATGAAACAAATCAATACACACCAACGATGCTATCAAAGGGCATAAGATGCAGGCAGATTCAAAAGGATTGGAAAAATGACAAACAATGGCTCTGAGCCCGGCCCTTCTTTTTACTTCCTGGTTTAAGTCACCTGACATGTTGCAGGTAATTTCCTGTTCCAAAATAAAATACACAAAACGCTGATTTAACAATTGTAACAAATCAGTATCAATGCGGTGTGGCATGGAGGTGATCAGTCTGTGGCACTGCTGAGGTGTTATTGAAGCCCAGGTTGCTTTGATAGTGGCCTTCAGTGTATCTGTATTTTTGGGTCGGGTGTTTCTCATCTTCCTCTTGACAATACCCCATAGATTCTCTATGGGGTTCAGGTCAGGCAAGTTGGCTGGCCAATCAAACACAGTAATATCATGGTCAGCAAACCATTTGGTAGTAGTTTTGGCACTGTGGGTTGGTGCCAAGTCCTGCTGGAAAAGGAAATCAGCATCTCCAAAAAGCTCGTCAGCAGACGGAAGCATGAAGTGCTCTAAAATCTCCTGGTAGATGGCTGTGTTGACTTTGGACTTGATAAAATACAGTGGACCAACACCAGCAGATGACATGGCACCCCAAATCATCACAGACTGTGGAAACTTCACACTGGGTTTCAAACACCTTGGATTCTGTGCCTCTCCACTCTTCCTCCAGACTCTAGAACCGTGATTTCCAAATTAAATGCAAAATGTACTTTCATCCGAAAAGAGGACTTTGGACCACTGAGCAACAGTCCATTTCTTTCTCTCCTTAGCCCAGATAAGACACTTCTGACATTGTCTCTGGCTCAGGAGTCGCTTGATATTAGGAATGCGAAAGTTGTATCCCCTTTCTTGAAGATGTCTGTTCGTGATGGGTCTTGATACACGGACACCAGCCTCAGTCCACTCCTTGTGAAGCTCTCCCAAGTTCTTGAATCAACTTTTCTTGACAATCCTCTCAAGACTGCAGCCATCCCTGTTGCTTGTGCACCTTTTCCAGCCACCCTTTTCAGCAAATGACCTTTTGTGGCTTACCCTCCTTGTGGAGGGCATCAGTGATCATCTTCTGGACAACAGTCAAGTCAGCAGTCTTCCCCATGATTGTGGTTGTGTGTACTGAACTAGACCGAGATACACTGTGTTCATACTGTTTTACTCAAACTCGAAATGAAATATTCTAATATTTTGAGATGGGGTTTTTTATGTTTTTGTACTGTATGCCATACTGATTAAAATTAAAATAGAAAAATGCTTGAAACATTTTAGTTTATGTGTAATGAGTCTATAATATATAACTTTCACTTTCTTAAATAACTGATGGAAAATATTGAACTTTTTCACAATATTCAAATTTTTTGAAATGCACTAGTAGAAAATCTGGCAAAAACAGGCACCAGTAATTTTAAACTCGAAACTATAAAGGACCATGAAAAGTCAAATGCACAAATCGGTACTATAACATCAAAACCGGCGAAGACGGCTGGTTCACTACAGGACAGCATTGCTTTCAAGTCCCTGGCTGTCATGAAGTCGGCTGAGCTGGAGAGGATGGAGCTGCTGTTTAGAAACGTTCACGCGATTGTAAAGAAGTTGATCCCACCCCAGCTATCAACTTACGGCCTGCTGGAAGCCTCAGGTCACAAAAACCATTTTTCATGGACCCTTCAGACTCATCTGATGATGAATGTAATGAGGACATTTAATGTCTCCCTGTACACATTTTCTCACACTCTCTCACACAATTAATAGATAATACATAATATACATAATAATACTTGATAATACACAATACTTGCATATCAAAACATCAAATGTTTTTCAATGATAAATGTTTTGAATTGGACTTTTAATATTAGAATCAGTTCAGTTGTACTGAATGTTATTTTTCATATTATACGATATTTCATATTGTAAGGGTCTTGAATTTGAGTTCAATAAACAGAATACTCTGTTTATATTTTTGTCTGAATTGGTTGCATGTTTTCATATACGGAGCTACCTTAACAGCACTGAATACTTGAGTGCTACTGTAGAGATGCATTATACGCTGCCATTCATAATTACATCTAGATCTTCTGAACTTTAACGCATCATGGTGAAGAAAAAACTGCAATTTCCTGGCAACAAAATTGTGGCTAGTGAAAAGGCTGAATGGCTAGTGACTCGGGGAAACCACTAGCCACGGTGGCCGACACACACACACACACACCGTACATACATACATACATACCACACATTCATTCTACTCCCTTGTACTGGGTTTATTGATGGCATGCAATATTATCATATCGCTTATCCTCCATCACTCTCCCCAATGGAGAAGGAGCATGCAATATCGTAACAATATTACACGTTGTCAAGACAACACAATGTCACACATCGGAGCTCGTGCGACGATCCAATGACAAAACTTTTCTGCTGTGCATGTGCACAATCATTTCTTTGTCGGCCGGGAAAGAGCGACGACGATGCTAATCCAGTGCTACTGATAGGATTAAGCACTAAATAAATAAACTGAAACCGAAGACGCACTGAACACCCAAAAGGCTACCAAAACTTCATTATATATTCTTCACACATATTTACAAGAAAAAAACATGTCAACGGACATCGAAAAACTGGAAAGGAGACAAGTCAGTGATGTAAAACTTCCATGCTAACAAGTGACAGACAATTTATAAATTAACATGGCCACCAGGTGTGCTTCTTTCAAAGTGGAAGATTTTGAGAGAATTTTGGCTACCAGGTCACTCCATTGTGTGTAGCGGTCAATGTTGATTTTAAAAGTAACTAAAATTACACAGGAAAAAAATAAAATAAAATAATAATAATAATAATAATAATAGGCTTGACTGCGCTAGCATTGGCCTTAGCTAACACTACACCAGCTGGAAGGTAACTGCACTGCTTACCTTTCTCTTCACCACACTGCTTTGGTACTGTGCTTTCTCCTGAAGGAGCTGTTGGGAAATTGTCTCACGCTCTTCCTCCAGACTGCTCTCCTTCTCCAGCTGCTGGAATTCCAGGTCCTCAAACTGCTTTGTCTCAGCCTCCAAGGTTTCTGCTTCCTATGGTGTGCAAACACACAGAAAAAGGGAGGCAAACACACATCAGTCAGAGTCAGAGAGCAGCGTGAGGCAGGCAGCTCCAGTCATGCTCCTCAGAGAATAAGTGCAGGAGCACAGGATACTGCAGCTTAGGAGCACAGCTGCTGCACACAAAGCACAACACACTGCTGGGCTTTAGCTTTATAATAATCTAATTCCATGAATATTATATGGAAATATTTGCCATTTTATGACCTTATTGTATACTCAGTGCTATATAATGGCTTTCAGAGTATACAGTAGGTCAGCAGTCAAAAAATATCCATGATGAAATGATTTCTAGACTTTGCTGATACTCTGAGCTGATCTTGTCTCGACTTGACCTACAGTGAACCTGACTCATGCTTTCACAGAGGATCAACTAGCCAGCCCTCAGTGTACTATAATCAAACTCCTTTCGACATGAACAAGCCTGAGGGCAGAGAGTTTGAGTCAGTGTTGATTTCTCAGAGCAGCCTGCAGGGCTATTCTTTTGGTAAAACCGTCTAGCAATGAAAATCCTTCTCCAAGACAGCCTGGTCTACTATGAACTACCAAAAGAAGGAAATACTCCAAAGTATGAGTGTAGTGACTACTGAACAGCAGTAAATATAAAATGATCATGTCTTTTTCCTTATAATTCCAATACTGATGCAAGCATGTGGAAGGCAGAAAATGCACAGAGATGGAGACCATCATTAAGCTGTACATTAATACATTAGTAGAATGTTAGGGGTTAAAAGGTGGCACAGGAAAAACATGAACACACAACCAGACCCCAACCAGAGAAACAGCAGAACTAAAACAGGCATGCACAGCTATAAAGAACAGTTGATATTCTTACCCAGAATTCACCACACAGCCCTTAAAAACACCATGTGACACACCTTTTCTCTGCACATTTACCCAGAAGCAAACAAAATGTAAGAATGATGCAAGACTGCCAGCAGACAGTACAGGAACATTTTCACAAAAAAAAAAAAAGTGACTAAAATTCAATGCAAGCCAATACTGACCTGCATGATGTGCATTCTGGAAAACTATTCCTTACAAAGTGGCATGGTGTTTGCTTTTATTATTCAGAACTTGAATACAAACTTTCTGCAGAAGCATCATGCATGCCAACATCTACCGGCCCAACATGGGTGACATGGTGTGTGCATGTTCAGAGATGCTATAATCAGAAGTGGTGTGTTTGAAATCACGCAGAGTTTCTGATGGTCCTGGTATGAGACCAGCAGGACGAGACTGACCCTTTTGAGTTGCTCCTGCAACTGCTCCCTTAGAGACTCGGGGCAGTTATGCAGCTGGCTCTTCAGCTCATTGTAGTAGTCCTGAAGCCTCTCCAGGGCTTCCCGCTGGCTGTCAACATTCGCCCTCTCCTAGAAAGACAACACACACCATCCATGGGGAGAGAGAGAGAGAAAAACCACACTGCTCAAATCCACACCATGCACAAGCGTCTGAGGTTAGAGGATACAACAGATCGGGTTTGGCCGAAGAACAGAGACATGTGACTTTCTACATTTATTACAGCACCCATATTTACTCAGTTAACTCAAAAATGTGCTGTACATATGGAATATACTTTCTATTTACCGGAATTATATCAGGAGTATAATGAAGACCTTTGAGAAGGTAGAATAGGCTTGTGTTCTCAAACATTTGATCAAATGTCTTTGTGGTACAGTGTGTGGAGGAGGTTTTATTTTGTGCAAAACCATCTGCCATTTCATTGCCTCCATCAAGGACGTTATGTTTTTGGTGCAGTTTGTTTGTCTTTAAGCAGGATTGCAAAAACCCTACCAACCCGATTTCCAAAACACTTGGAAGGATGTCGTATGGGCCACAGCAAACTCCATGAAATTTTGGAGTGGATCAGAGTTCCAGGGCAGATCCACAAATTTATTTTCACTTTCTCAAAGGCTGTGAGATATAGAAGTCTGTGCTCAACAATGCCATAAGTCTTAAAATCCAGTTGATGTCAGAAGGCAGTAAAAGTTCAATAATTACAAAACATAACCAATGTAGAAATACAAAAAGACTCCATACCCTAATCCACATTCACGGGTACTGGTAGTCCTCTGGTAGTCATGAATGTGGATTGGGATACGAAGGCTCCAGCCAGGCACAATTACAACCCCAATTCCAAAAAAGTTGGGATAAAGTACAAATTGTACAACCCCGATTCCAAAAAAGTTGGGACAAAGTACAAATTGTAAATAAAAATGGAATGCAATGATGTGGAAGTTTCAAAATTCCACATTTTATTCAGAATAGAACATATCAAAATGTATAAACTGAGAAAATGTATCATCATTTAAAGAGAAAAATTAGGTGATTTTAAATTTC
Source organism: Neoarius graeffei (assembly GCF_027579695.1). NCBI lineage: Eukaryota > Metazoa > Chordata > Actinopteri > Siluriformes > Ariidae > Neoarius > Neoarius graeffei. Next base: position 14,648,611 of record NC_083585.1, read on the forward strand.
ATAACATCATCTCAAAAAAGTTGGGACAAGGCCATGTTTACCACTGTGAGACATCCCCTTTTCTCTTTACAACAGTCTGTAAACGTCTGGGGACTGAGGAGATAAGTTGCTCAAGTTTAGGGATAGGAATGTTAACCAATTCTTGTCTAATGTAGGATTCTAGTTGCTCAACTGTCTTAGGTCTTTTTTGTCGTATCTTCTGTTTTATGATGCGCCGAATGTTTTCTATGGGTGAAAGATCTGGACTGCAGGCTGGCCAGTTCAGTACCTGGACCCTTCTTCTACGCAGCCATGATGCTGTAATTGATGCAGTATGTGGTTTGGCATTGTCATGTTGGAAAATGCAAGGTCGTCCCTGAAAGAGACGTCGTCTGGATGGGAGCATATGTTGCTCTAGAACCTGGATATACCTTTCAGCATTGATGGCGTCTTTCCAGATGTGTAAGCTGCCCAAGTCACACGCACTAATGCAACCCCATACCATCAGAGATGCACACTTCTGAACTGAGCGCCGATAACAACTTGGGTCGTCCTTCTCCTCTTTAGTCTGAATGACACGGCGTCCCTGATTTCCATAAAGAACTTCAAATTTTGATTCGTCTGACCACAGAACAGTTTTCCACTTTGCCACAGTCCATTTTAAATGAGCCTTGGCCCAGAGAAGACGTCCGCGCTTCTGGATCATGTTTAGATACAGCTTCTACTTTGAACTATAGAGTTTTAGCTGGCAACGGCAGATGGCACGGTGAATTCTATTCACAGATAATGTTCTCTGGAAATATTCCTGAGCCCATTTTGTGATTTCCAATACAGAAGCATGCCTGTATGTGATGCAGTGCCGTCTAAGGGCCCGAAGATCACGGGCACCCAGTATGGTTTTCCAGCCTTGACCCTTACACACAGAGATTCTTCCAGATTCTCTGAATCTTTTGATGATATTATGCACTGTAGATATGTTCAAACTCTTTGCAATTTTACACTGTCGAACTCCTTTCTGATATTGCTCCACTATTTGTCAGCGCAGAATTAGGGGGATTGGTGATCCTCTTCCCATCTTTACTTCTGAGAGCTGCTGCCACTCCAAGATGCTCTTTTTATACCCAGTCATGTTAATGACCTATTGCTAATTGACCTAATGAGTTGCAATTTGGTCCTCCAGCTGTTCCTTTTTTGTACCTTTAACTTTTCCAGCCTCTTATTGCCCCTGTCCCAACTTTTTTGAGATGTGTTGCTGTCATGAAATTTCAAATGAGCCAATATTTGGCATGAAATTTCAAAATGTCTCACTTTTGACATTTGATATGTTGTCTATGTTCTATTGTGAATACAATATCAGTTTTTGAGATTTGTAAATTATTGCATCCCGTTTTTATTTACAATTTGTACTTTGTCCCAACTTTTTTGGAATCGGGGTTGTAGAATTGTGTCAAAAAATGGTGGTGTCAAATGGAAATACATCCAGACATAGAAAGTGGCTGCGGTTGCAGATTTGCATATCATAGAAAAGTTGACCATTGTCCTTGGCTGCAGTCTGCGCTCTCTGAGTGCCCTTCTAGTGGTTAGCCATTTCTTTCTTTCACCCCAGAAAGAAAGATTTATAAAAGGCTGTGACTTTAATAGTTTGGAAAACTTAAAAAAATAATAATAATAATAAAAAGTTAGTCTTTAAATAATTCTAGGTGACACTGACAAACTTTGATAAACCTATATCACCTTCATGCGTTTCCAGATCAGTGGAACATTCCAGGCCACATCATAACATGAAATAGTTTAGTCTTGTTTTGACCGTGCACTAGAGTGTAATGCCAAAAAGAGCTGAGAAAATTATATTCTTTCAGGTAATTCAGCGACAAAAAAATAAAGTCGCATTTGCAGTTTAGAGCATTTGATCTAGTCCAGATAAATGTACTTAACTGCAGGTAGCTCAAGTTCACTGTTTAGCTTTTGTAGTTTTGCAGAAGAATCCATTTAAGAACAGTCAACAGTCAATTTTTAGCCATTGCATAATAACAATAACAACGTTTTCGAAGCAACTTGTAATTTGATCTAGAATTTAATTAAAATGCTGTGGCTAACAGAAATCCTTTTTATACATATACAAGGATCAGGCATCAAAGGACATTAAAATATTAAAGTCTGACATACACCCCTCGGTCATAAAATGGTGAGTTTTCTGTTACTGTTCAACAAAAATAACTCAAGAAATACTCATAAAATACTACTATTATTAGTTTAGATAAACAGCTGAAGACATTTGTTTATTTGACATACATTTTTAGACATTTTATAAAACTAAATTATGTATGCCTGTATTTAAGTGGATTTTTCCCCTCCCCATTTTCTCCCCAAATTAGCCATCTGCTAAGTCCCACCCACCAACCAGCTCTCCCCCATCAAACGAAAGCTCCCAACGGGGGATGCTGAAGGCAAACACGTGCTTCCTCCAAGACACGTGAATTCAGTACTCCCCCCCCCCGAAAACACTCATGACTGTGCATGGCCAATTTCTCTCCCTTGACCCCTGGCCCAGGGACAGCTGTGGCATTGTTGGATTTGAACTCACACTCTCCTAACAGTAGGGTGAACACTTCTCTAATGCAACACTCAAGGGCCTCCATTTTTCTTTAATTCTTTTTTCTCCTCCATTTTAATTAAAGAATTCTACAACCCCGATTCCAAAAAAGTTGGGACAAAGTACAAATCGTAAATAAAAACGGAATGCCATAATTTACAAATCTTAAAAACTGATATTGTATTCACAATAGAACATAGACAACATATCAAATGTCGAAAGTGAGACATTTTGAAATTTCATGCCAAATACTGGCTCATTTGAAATTTCATGACAGCAACACATCTCAAAAAAGTTGAGACGGGGCAATAAGAGGCTGGAAAAGTTAAAGGTACAAAAAAGGAACAGCTGGAGGACCAAATTGCAACTCATTAGGTCAATTGGCAATAGGTCATTAACATGACTGGGTATAAAAAGAGCATCTTGGAGTGGCAGCAGCTCTCAGAAGTAAAGATGGGAAGAGGATCACCAATCCCCCTAATTCTGCGCCGACAAATAGTGGAGCAATATCAGAAAGGAGTTCGACAGTGTAAAATTGCAAAGAGTTTGAACATATCATCATCTACAGTGCATAATATCATCAAAATATTCAGAGAATCTGGAAGAATCTCTGTGCGTAAGGGTCAAGGCCGGAAAACCATACTGGGTGCCCGTGATCTTCGGGCCCTTAGACGGCACTGCATCACATACAGGCATGCTTCTGTATTGGAAATCACAAAATGGGCTCAGGAATATTTCCAGAGAACATTATCTGTGAACACAATTCACCGTGCCATCCGCCGTTGCCAGCTAAAACTCTATAGTTCAAAGAAGAAGCCGTATCTAAACATGATCCAGAAGTGCAGACGTCTTCTCTGGGCCAAGGCTCATTTAAAATGGACTGTGGCAAAGTGGAAAACTGTTCTGTGGTCAGACGAATCAAAATTTGAAGTTCTTTATGGAAATCAGGGACTAAAGATGGTGTCATTCGGACTAAAGAGGAGAAGGACAACCCAAGTTGTTATCTGCGCTCAGTTCAGAAGCCTGCATCTCTGATGGTATGGGGTTGCAGTGCGTGTGGCATGGGCAGCTTACACATCTGGAAAGACACCATCAATGCTGAAAGGTATATCCAGGTTCTAGAGCAACATATGCTCCCATCCAGACGACATCTCTTTCAGGGAAGACCTTGCATTTTCCAACATGACAATGCCAAACCACATACTGCATCAATTACAGCATCATGGCTGCGTAGAAGGCGGCTCCGGGTACTGAACTGGCCAGTCTGCAGTCCAGATCTTTCACCCACAGAAAACATTTGGCGCATCATAAAACGGAAGATACGACAAAAAAGACCTAAGACAGTTGAGCAACATTAGACCAGAATGGGTTAACATTCCTATCCCTAAACTTGAGCAACTTGTCTCCTCAGTCCCCAGACGTTTACAGACTGTTGTAAAGAGAAAAGGGGATGTCTCACAGTGGTAAACATGGCCTTGTCCCAACTTTGAGATGTGTTCTTGTCATGAAATTTAAAATCACCTAATTTTTCTCTTTAAATGATACATTTTCTCAGTTTAAACATTTGATATGTCATCTATGTTCTATTCTGAATAAAATATGGAATTTTGAAACTTCCACATCACTGCATTCCGTTTTTATTTACAATTTGTACTTTGTCCCAACTTTTTTGGAATCGGGGTTGTATTTTAATGTTTTGTTCATATTCATTTATAATAATGTATACATCTAATACATATCAGATCCTATTTATGAAACTTAAAGGTAAACTCAAGCTGGAACACACCAACATTTTGCTTGAAATGTGCAAGAATAGAGCGCGTGACCTTTCCTAATGCTCTCAGTCATACATTCAGAGCATCCAAAATTCCCACCACCTCAACTTAAAACCATCATCACAGCACCGCCCCCCCCAACACAAAACATCAAGAAACCCCTAAACCAGATGCCCTCAGGAAAGCTCAGCTCATCCGACTTGTGTGCACTCAGACTATTTTTCTATTAAAGCCCCTGAGCTGATCAAGTCTGAGCGAAGCCAGCAATAAGAGACACAAAGATGAACAGAAACAGCAGAAGGATGCACCAAAAAGATTAAGAGGTTAATGGAGTTTGGTTAGTGAAGCCAAGTAGGTGACCTGATTAAAAGCATATAAATGTAGGTTACAAAAAAAAAAATCTGATACTATTCAAGCTAACTTCAAACTACCAACAAATAATTAAGATCATTTCACCAAATAGGAAAGTGGTTTCTTTTGGATAAATTGCATCACTCCATTTTTTTTAACCAGTGGATGGAAAAAGTGACCAGGATAGACTTGGACTGGCAAATCTGGAGAATAATATGCTTTTAAGGTATTTCAAAAACCAAGAAGACGACTGTTCTGTCCAGAGAGGCATTCTCTCTCTCTCACACACATACACACATACTTCTAGAGAAACAGAGCCATCACGTGACTCAAACACTCAAAACCTATTAATTAATCATATATATACTAGGTGTTTTTCTGCAAAGGCTTTGTAGCTGTTCAGTCTTGCATCTTCAGTAGGTTATAAGTTTGCGTGGGTGGAAGAAGTTCTTCTACCTTGTCCTTTTCCCTCTGGATGGCGATCTCCAGGTCACTGACTTTGTGCTGCAGCTGAGTGATGATATCAGTCTCCGTCTCAATCTGGCTCAGCTCTGCTTGTCTCTCACCCTGTAGCAAGGCCCTTTCCATCTCCGCCTACAAACACACACAGACACACTCCCCTCAGCTGTAGTTCACATCCCCATCTCCTCAAGTCTTATCTTTAGCAAAGGATTTCCTTTGTGTATAGAAACCTCATTTATCTGACAATCTGTGTATTTTTTGCATGCGTGTTGTCAAGGATGTTGTCAAGGACATCTGCATGTGTGGTCAAGTGTTTGAGCCTCTGTCTCCTACCTCCTGTTTGTTCTCTTGTAGCTGCTGTTCCACCTCAGTGAGCCGAGATTTTAACTCCTCGACCCTTGCCAGCACTCGTACCCGTTCCTCCTCCAGATAATGCAGTTCCAGCCTTGTCCCACTTCCTGATATTTCATCCAGCTACACACGCGCACACAATATTTTTTACGCGCGCGCGCGCGCACACACACACACACACACACACACACACACACATCAGAATGCAATACTTAACGTCAGTGCTTAATTTGTGAAGTGGGAGGTCCTGGAACACCAAATATTTTCAAATACATTTTTGTGAGAGCCATATATAAAAAGTGACGCTGAATACAACTAAAATGCATTTTTACGTATGACCAACAATTTGAGTGCAACATATTCTTTTTCATAATGAAGAGGCCCTTGACATGCCGTCTTCCTCCTGTCCCCCACTGAATATTTTGACGCAAACGTAGCTTGGCGTGTTTCGAAGTGCCGCTTTATTTCATTGTTTCATCGATGCAATCTTGTCATTGTATAGGCCTATTGGACACAAAGCAGAACCCTCTCACCCCACAAAGGCGAATTCCTCTGTCCATTCCTGTTGAAAAGTCACCTTTTTTCCCTTTTCACCATGTTCTTTGTCAAAAGGTTTTGCTTTGCGGACAGCTAACTGACTTTTTCATTAAATGGAGGTGTACTTCTTGATCTCAATGTGAGCTGATTAATCTGCGAGCCAGACGCATTCACCAAAAGAGCCACATCTGGCTCCCGAGCCATTGCAGACCCCTGCGTTAAGGCAACAACTGGATCAACAATTAACAAATCAAACACAGGTTACAATATATTGATGGCCATAATAAAACACAGCAGAGTAAAGACTTAATCTTGCTTGTGTATCTGACTGAGACTATAAAGAAAGTAAATAAATAAAACGGTCCTGGCACTTGCACCCACAACGCAGCCCCATAGACCGTAGAACGCATTTAAACAATAGACCTACCACGTGTCAACCAACCCGGCAGTGGCCCCGCTTGGCAAAAAAAAAAATATATAAAAATAATAATAATAATAATAATATCAGACATTATGATCTTAGAAAACGCTTTAGTGACGAACAGTTAGACAGTAATATGTTGTGATATGTTATAAAATATTTTTTATTAGGCTATATATTAAATTATATATTAAATTTATCTTCTAAAATAACAGACTGTACTCATATCACAACCGGTTTATTTCACCATTGGAGATCAGATCACACAAGACATGAGTTAAATGACTCATTTTAAGGATTTAAGTAGGGTATTTAAAAACACAGCCTAGGATTTCAAGCATATTTCAAGTTTAAAAGCAGTGCCAGCAAACATAAGTGCCAGCAAACATAAGTGAAATCAATTCAAGTAATAGTTAAGAAATAAAGGGTTTACAAAAAAAGTTGGAGAATTCATTTTAAGGATTCAAGTTTTACTATATTCCAAGGATTCAAGTAGCAGCCATAAGTGCAATCGATTCAAGTAATGGGTAAGTAATAACGGGTTTTTAAAAAGTGACATGAACCATTTTTTCTTTTTCTAGTAACACGGTTAATTCTTTTCTTAAGTAATAACGAGTTGACATATAACTTTTTTTTTTTTTCAGGGCAGCGATCCGCCTACACCCTTCACATAGTCAAGGATTTGTTACTGGTATGTAACTGGGATTGTTCGCAGGTGGTCGGCAGGTTCAGGATGCACCGGCGCTTTGCCAGCCCATTGTAGCTCTCTCGGGTTGCTCCATCATGGGTGGGATCCTGCGCTGCCTGTGTAAAATGTCTGTAGAGGGCAGGGTAATATTTAGGATCCGGCTGTCCTGGGACTTTGAAAAATTTTAGTAAGCTTTCTTGTTTTTTTGCCAATTTTTCCACAGCGCAAGCTAACGGCTACAAAAAAGCCGGTGTTCTATTGAGCGGAAGTATACACCCCATGACCCCCCCCTTCCCCTTTCGCATAGATTTTGTGGACGTCATAGGAGAGAAATCAACAACAGATATCAAAATCAAAACCGAACACAAAAATTTTTATTTACTTATTTAATTTGTTTGATTTTTTTTCCCTTTGTGATGGTCACGGAGGTGATCTGATCCATTTAAATAGCTGCCGGAACACAGAATGAAATGAAAATAGCTGCCGGATCCGACGACGGAGGTTCCAAATCTTGTTCCGTCATGTTCCGGCTCAAATTAAGCCCTGCTTAACGTATATTGACTGATTCCATGCAAAAACATTTCAGCACTCAACCAATCCAACTGAAGTGTCAGTGCTTTGTAACAGTCAGTATTTTTAAAGCTGCACATTTACATTTTCTAACACAGGAAAATCTTCAGGACAGAGGGCTTTGCAGTTTCTTTGTAACATGACAAATTGAATGTTTTGTCTTATTAATTGCAAATAAATGTTTGTTTATAGCTGCTACAACGTAAGTGACAACAGGACCTTGTTGAAGTAACTCATGGATGTTCCACATGTATAGTACCAGTCAAAAAGTTTGGAGACACAATGTTTGTTTATTTTTATTAATTAAAAAGACACTTCATGTCTTAAAGTAATGATGGATATTGTTTCCTCTTTACTCTAGACTGTTGAACAGTTCTTGCCAATAATATGGATTACTACAGTTGTGAAATTGGGCCATTTACTGTATTTTTTTATATACCTCATTAAAAAGTTCTCATGCAGGGATTAGTTAAGGATGGCTCACATGACATAAAATAGTTCCATCATTGATTAAGCAGCACATCTCGTGACGTCAAAAATGGGGGGGGGGGACCCAGTCATATAACCATGAACTGACCTCACAATTTCAAGCTGTATAGCCAACTCGAATCACAGCTGTGGCTCCGCGAGCATTTGTGTGTGTGTACATCTACGTATCTTGATCATGCCTAGTGAGACAGGTGATAGTATGGTACATTGCACATGTGCAGGTCGAAGGTCGCGCCAATGTAAACAAACATGGTTGCTTCCAGTGACTTCATGTTGAGATTCAATCTTAACACTTAATTTGGAATTTTTTAATGAGGGATCTAAATCAAATATACCATGCCCTGAGAGGCTCCAGTTGAAATTATGGATTCTCTGAGGAGACCAGCATAGTACGGTTTGATTCAGGGCTGCGCCCCTCACAAAATAGTACTCTGCCAGTCATCTCAGAGAATCCATAATTTCAGTTGGAGTTGAAATGTTTTTCCCCTCTGAAATGTGATCATTGTGATGCATGGTTATTTCTGTAATATCTCTCAAAATATCAGGCCATTCTATGGCTGGAATGTTATTTAATTTGAGGGGATTAAAGCAAATGTGCATGAAATCGCTCGCTTCGTGCAGTCAAGCAGACAGAGGAAGTCCGTGTGCACATGCGCAAGTTTACCACCTTCTTTTGGATTTTACGGCAGTTGGCATCCAGTGTTGCATGACTGCCATCTGCAGGTTTAACCGTGCACTGATGATTACATCATTCTGTTGCTAAACGAACAGCTGATCACACCAAGGTGCTTGCTGACCGCCGATATTTATTAGTTTGGTCCTGAGTTTCCTTTCCTTTCCTTTCCGACATAACGTCTTTTCTTCTCGCCTTCTGTTACTGTAGTCAGTCCTTCACGTTTCATTCACACACTCACGTCCTCCATTTTTGTCTCCCGTTTCAAATTTGTATCCCACAATGCCTTGTGCGAACAGGGAAAGCCCAATTCATTAATTGTTCCATTTAAATAAATTAATTAATTAATTAAAAAAAAAAACAAACACCACTAATAAAAGTGGAAGTCTGTGATTCAAATTCAGTAGCTTTCAGTCCACTCAACAAAATAATTGGGTGTCAGGGAAAATTCTTATGATCTAAACTTGAAAAATCTCAAAGGCAGTCTACCTTTAACACTTCGCATGCTTTGTTCAATTTCTCTAGATTAATTAACGAACAATATTTAAAATCTATTTTATAATCACACCCATTGAGATTAATAAGGAAAAATAAGTGCTTAAAATATTTCTAAATATGAAATGGAAACTGCAGTTTTACTCTGTTAAATCGCCATCATCAATCTTTGCAAATATCAGAATGCCCAATGATGCCAAAAGGGTTTTGAATTATATTTACTGTATGTACACACACACACACACACACACACACACACACACACACATATATATATATATATATATATATATACACACACATATATATATATATAAAATTTATTTTTTCCCCTCTCATCCATTCTAGTTATTTTAAAATTTTATTTTAAAACAAAAATTGTATTACTACAAACAACAACAACAACAACAAAAAAAAAGGAGAAGCTCTGACCTGTGTCTCCTTATCTCCGTTTTGTAGGTTGTGTGGAGTCCTCATATCCTGGTGTGTGCTCTCTGTGCTGCTACATTCCTCTCTCAGATTCTCCTCATCACTCTCCCGCTGCCTCTGCATCACAGTGGGCCTGGTGACACCCATCACACTGGGTCCATCATTCTTATTGTACTCAGCACAGAGGTTCAGGATGGTCTCTAGTCGCTGCCGTTCCTGTTTTTAAAAGAAAGGAAGGAAAGAAAAATAAAGGCAGAATTAAGTGACACTCGTACCAACAGTTTCAACCAACAGGAAAGAGGCTTCGTTCTGATTCACACACCAAATTTTGAACTGTTCAGAGCATTTCGACCAAAAATAAACTGGCTCAGAACCTGAAAAGTTGGTTCTCAGCTGGAACCAAAATATAGCAGTTTTTTCCAGCGCAAACCATGACATCAGTGGGCGTGCCATTAGTTTGGAGAGGAAGCAGTATGTAGCAAATTCAGAAAGCAATGGAAAAGGATACATCTTCAGAAAAACCAAATGGACTGAAAACAAATATCTGCAATAATAAAACAAAAGCTTAAAAGGTAAATCAATGTGATCCACTAGCTTGATGCTACAGTTTCCTCCCGCTGTATATTGTGCAACGCCCTCCGTTCAGGACGCATCCTTGATTACAATGGTTCCACTCAAAACTGGTGAAAACATTGGCCGATTCACTAGCTGGCACCAAGATTCAAAGAATCCTGAATGGAACTGGTTCAAGAACCTGTACCCTGTTGGTCAAAAAGGGGTATATGTGTGAGGGTGAAAGCAGTTGAACAATTCATGAAGGAGGCAGTGTATGACATTAGGCAGAGTTATAGCCAAGATGACTAGATGATTACGAGATTTTCTTCCTCTTCATTTGGTCTTCCAAATATGCAAACTTTTGCAACACAGATTTATTTGCATATTAAATGTATAAATTATCCAACAGCCTAAACATTACAGCTACTACCACTTCAGATGAATAATGTATTAAAAGAAAAACTAACAAGATTTAGTCAGTGGATGTTCCACCACACATCACAGCTTTCATGTGCCTTGCCATGGATTTCCTAAAATCTCTAACCGTACTGGAGGGATGAACAAAAATTCCTTCCAAATAGAGTCTTTTGCATGGCGTTTTGATAGTGGAAATCGTCTAACCCAAACTTCTCCCATAAGTTGAGATCTGGTGACTGAAGGCCATAGCATTTGATTTCATATTTTTTCAGACATCAAACTATTCAGAGATCCATTATATCCTGAGGATGTAGGCGGAGTAATTCTGGAAGACCACTTCCATCAGAACAGTTTCATTATAAGAACTTTATTGCTGTGTAGTGACTCTCGTAAAGGGGACAAATGGACCCAGAGCACAGCAGCAAAACGTCCCTCAAAAGCATAACATGTCTTCGATCCGGTGTGGCTGCAGGCTTTCATTCCAGCCAAATAGGAGGCACACTTGATCACTGATTGGAGACCAAGTGGAACGGATTTCCAAGCGGTATCAGGTGTACCTCCTGCTTGGAAAAGCTACTGTAGCACAAACTGCTGAAAAAGTTAATACTGACACCTTTCTGTTTTAGCCACCGTTAACTTTTTCAGCAGTTTCATTTCAATGAGCCTTCAACACCCATGACCCTGTCCCCGTCACCAGTTGTCCTTCCTTGGACCATTTTCAGTAGGTACTAACCACTGCATACCAGGAACACCCCACAAGATGTGCCATTTTGGAGATGCTCAGACCCAGTCATCTAGCAATCACAAATTTGGCCCTCGTCAAAGTCGCTCAGATCCTTACGCTTGCCCATTTTTCCTGCTTCCAACACATCGACTTCAAGAACTGACTGCTGTCTTGCTGACTAATATATCCCACCCCTTGACAGGTGCCATTGTAATGTAATTCACATCACCTGTCGCTGGTCATAATGTTGTGGCTGATCAGTGTATATCTGCATGTATCAGACCTTGGTCTTCAACACACAGTCCTGAAGTGAGACACTCTGAAGCCATGGACAGATAAAGGAGCAGAAAGCTGAGAAGTGTGTTGAGCAGTGGGTTTCCTTCTTCAGTGCTGACAAAGACCACTTCTCATGTGTTAACAGAACAGCATGGGTCCAATCTCCTACTGCTCTGGCTCTGAATATAGAGTTTCAGTGTAGTAGGACAGCTGTTTCTTGGCGTCTCTCAGGCCCATCTTGTATGAAAACACTGACATTTCAATGCAGCAATATTATACTCATAGTCCAAACTGAATGGAAGTAAACGGTGATGAATTTTCTAATTATTTAATGCTTGTAATGTTCGTATCCTTTTCAGCAGGTACTTTGAATGCAAATAAATGCTAATGTGGCATATTAATTCAAATTCATTTCATAAACTGACTCCATTTAACACTATTCCAGTTTATTAATTACACTAAAGGAAAAGAAAAACACTTTTCAAAACATGTTTCCTTCTAAAACAGAGTGGGTATTAAAAAAAAAAAAAAAAACTTAATTAAAAAAAAAAAAACCACACCCACCACACTGTGCTCAGGTAATACACAAAGGTAAAACCGTAATGAAAAGAAGATAAATATTTGGTGTTGAACCCTGGTGAACATCTTTTAAGGATCTTCGAAGATCTGTAAAGTTCTTTGTGAGGGTCTTTTAGGATCCTGTTGAGGACCTCAACAAAAGATCCTCAAAAGATCTTCAAGGACCTTTGAAATTCTTGGCAAGATCTTCAAGGACCTAAAAGAATCTTCAAAGTTCTTTTCAAGGTCTTCAAGGATCTTTAGAATTCTTGCCAAGATCAACAATCTTTAATATTCTTGACAAGATCTACAGTGGTGCTTGAAAGTTTGTGAACCCTTTAGAATTTTCTATATTTCTGCATAAATATGACCTAAAACATCAGATAAGTAGATCATAAAACATCTAAAAGTAGATAAAGAGAACCCAGTTAAACAAATGAGAAACATTATACTTGGTCATTTATTTATTGAGGAAAATGATCCAATATTACATATCTGTGAGTGGCAAAAGTATGTGAACCTCTAGGATTAGCAGTTAATTTGAAGGTGAAATTAGAGTCAGGTGTTTTCAATCAATGGGATGACAATCAGGTGTGAGTGGGCACCCTGTTTTATTTACAGAACAGGGAACTATCTGATCTTCACAACATGTTTGTGGAAGTGTATCATGACACGAACAAAGGAGATTTCTGAGGACCTCAGAAAAAGCATTGTTGATGCTCATCAGGCTGGAAAAGGTTACAAAACCATCTCTAAAAGAGTTTGGACTCCACCAACCCACAATCAGACAGATTGTGTACAAATGGAGGAAATTCAAGACCATTGTTACCCTCTCCAGGAGTGGTCAACCAACAAAGATCACTCCAAGAGCAAGGTGTGTAATAGTCGGCAAGGTCACAAAGGACCCCGGGATGACTTCTAAGCAACTGAAGGCCTCTCTCACATTGGCTAATGTTCATGAGTCCACCATCAGAAGAACACTGAACAACAAATGGTGTGCATGGCAGGGTTGCAAGGAGAAAGCCACTGCTCTCCAAAAAGAACTGCTCGTCTGCAGTTTGCTAAAGATCATGTGGACAAGCCAGAAGGCTACTGGAAAAAAGTTTTGTGGACGGATGAGACCAAAATAGAACTTTTTGGTTTAAATGAGAAGCGTTATGTTTGGAGAAAGGAAAACACTGCATTCCAGCATAAGAACCTTATCCCATCTGTGAAACATGGTGGTGGTAGTATCATGGTTTGGGCCCCATTTTGCTGTATCTGGGCCAGGACAGCTTGCCATCATTGATGGAACAATGAATTCTGAATTATACCAGCGAATTCTAAAGGAAAATGTCAGGACATCCGTCCATGAACTGAATCTCAAGAGAAGGTGGGTCATGCAGCAAGACAACGACCCTAAGCACACAAGTCGTTCTACCAAAGAATGGTTAAAGAAGAATAAAGTTAATGTTTTGGAATGGCCAAGTCAAAGTCCTGACCTTAATCCAATCGGAATGTTGTGGAAGGACCTGAAACGAGCAGTTCATGTGAGGAAACCCACCAACATCCCAGAGTTGAAGCTGTTCTGTATGGAGGAATGGGCTAAAATTCCTCCAAGCCGGTGTGCAGGACTGATCAACAGTTACCGGAAACGTTTAGTTGCAATTACTGCTGCACAAGGGGGTCACACTAGTTACTGAAAGCAAAGGTTCACATAATTTTGCCATTCACAGATATGCAATATTGGATAATTTCTCAATAAATAAATGACCAAGTGTAATATTTTTGTAACTGGGTTCTCTGTATCTACTTTTAGGACTTGTGTGAAAATCTGATGTTTTGGGTCATATTTATGCAGAAATACAGAAAATTCTAAAGGGTTCACAAACACCCCTGTTCAAAAAGCACCCCTGTACAAGAATATTAAACAAAAAAACACCTTCAATTCCAAATTAAACAATTATTTTTTTGGTGCCAACATATCATTAACACAAAGTTATGTTGAACATTCAGGAAAAAGCAAACAGATGGCAACATAATATCAATCTGTCTGCTTTTTTCCCCTCAATGTTCAACATAACGGGTGTTCATACGTTATGTTTTGATGACATCAATAAAGAATTGTTTGGAATTGAATGTGGGGTTTTTTTTAAGATTCTTGTAGATCTTGTCAAGAATAATAAAAAGATCTTTGAAGACCTTGAAAAGAATCTCTGAAGATTCTTGTAGGTCCTTGAAGATCTTTTGAGGATCTTTGTTGAGATCCTCAAAACTAGGGATATTTCAGAGTTTGTTTTGTATTTATCCACATCTTGTTTGCTAGTTCGTGTGAGAGGCCAACTTTGCACTTTTAGGCCATCACTCATGAGAACATGTCCCCAAAAGTAAACAACTCCAGCTATGGAAAACATTACTGCATCCAGATGTTCAATTCAGAGAGGTTCCACTGCATTTTGCAAGATCCATGCACCCATAGACTTGATTTCCGCTGCTTTCTTGATCTTGAGAAGCGTGCAAATTCTTGTGATATTAAAAATATCCTAAAAAGAATTTAATGAAATCCTTAATGGCCCTGTCACACTATAGCGTTTTGTTCGACGTTTGGTTGCGTTTTTAAAAATTTGAGAAACGCCGGGGAACGTCGACGTTCTTCAAACTAAGTTTCTAGGTCAACGATGTCTTGTAACGCTTGGGTAACGCTCAGCCAACGTTCCCTCAGTGTCAGGCGACGTTTGTGGTCCAAAATAGCAGCAAAACCTAGCGTTCTCATAGCGTCCACAGCGCTTTGATAGCGTTATCATAGCGTTTGGGTAGCGTCTGCCTTGCGTCCAGGTAATGTTCTGGACGTTACACAGACGCTGGAAAAATTCAGAACGCTGACAGACGTTAGAAAGATGTTGAAAGAACGTTACATGAGCGTTAAGAACGCTCGGCGAACGCTGACGAACGCTGAAAAACGTTGGCGACACGCTGGACAGACGTTCGATGGACGTTACACAGGCGTTAGGCAAGCGTTACCCAAGCGCTAGGCACGCGCTGGACACTCGACCCTGATGGGCCGGCGTCCGCCTAGCGTCCAGGGAACGTCCTGACTTTCGAGTAACGTTCGAGTAACGCCCGCAAACTTTCGTGTAACGTTCCTCTAACGTGTAAGTAGCGTTTTGATAGAACGTCCTGAATTTTTGTGCACACCCAAAACTATTTTTCACCCTCAGCGTTCGCCGACGTCCCTCGACGTTCCCCAACGTTTGCCGACGCTCGTCTAACTTTCTTGTAACTTTTTTCTAACGTTCTCGACGTTCCTCTGCGTTTCGCAACACGTTACTCGAACGCTGGTGAGAACGTCGTAGTGTGACAGGGCACTATGATCCTTTCAAGATCTTTGAAACCTTGAAAATCATGAGATTCTTTTAGAGCTCCTTTTAAGATGTTGGCTAGTCAGGATTCTGTGGTATATCCTTATCCAATTCTTACGAATCATAATTATGCAAGTTTCAATCCATTTCCATCCTTGCCAATTCCATTGAATTACGGTCATTTTTAAAAATTTAAAAATCCTCAAGGATCTTAAAGGATTCTAACAAAGATCTCGTAGAGACCTTGACAAGGATCCTTACAAGATCCTGATCCTTGAGGATTCCAGTTAAGATCTTTATAAGATCCTAAAAAGGATACTTTTAAGATTTTTGAAGGATCCTTGTTAAATCTTTGAGGATTTTGCAGGATCCTTGCAAAGATCCTGTGAAGATCTTGACAAAGATCCTGAAAACATCCTGATCAAATCCTCAAGGATTCTAGCAAAGATCCTAACAGGATCCTTCTAAGGATCCTTGTAATATCTTTGAAAGATCTTTGTTGAATCCTTGAGGATCTTAAAGGATCCTTGCAAAGGTCTTTGCGGGGATCATTATGAGGATCTTTGTAGGATCCTTAAAAGATCTGTCAAATCCTTGAGGATCTTTACAAATGATTTTGCATATGAAAATCTTTCTAAGATCTTTTCAGGATCCTATAAAGATCCTTATCTTTAAGGATCTTTGGCAGGTCTTTGACAATCCTCATGGATCCTTAAAGATCCTGTAAGGTTTTTCACCAGGGAAGTGCTTGATATCAGTTCATTCTTTGTACATTATAATACACCACAAAGCTTGGTTCAGATCATGCTGTGCTGTGATCTTGTGTGATGAAGCTTCTCCAAACCTTTCATTAATCCAACCTGTAATCTGCAGCCCACAAGCCCTACAGCTACAGAGCTCTCCGCTCAAACACCCTCGACCCGTCAGAAGCTGCGAAGATCGCAATTCACAGATGCCGAAAGAGTTAAAACATACAATATAAAAGCATTAATTTTTAATATTCTGTGATCGCTTAAACATGTCAAATAAATCTTGCTTTCTGTGTAGTCTGATGTCATGTACTGAAGCTGATGTTTTCATGCGGAGGAATAAGTGCTTTGTTTTTTTTTTTTTACTGCATCAAAGACAGCGATGTCTTGCCTCGAATTTGACACAGATGTCTTTCTTAGAAATATATATATATATATATATATATATATATATATATATATATATATATGTGTGTGTGTGTGTGTGTGTGTGTGTGTGTGTGTGAGAATGCCAGACAGTCGTATCCTGTAATTCCTCTGTTTCAAAGCCTTCGGAATGCATCACTTTGTTTCAGACTAAATGAAGGAGGAGGATATAAAATCAACTGGCAAGTTTCTCAGCTAAACACATCTGCCCCCAAGTAAGCAGAAGAACATTCAGCAGCTTCTGGCCAAACCAAGAAACATTGAGTAATTAAACAAATACATTCCAACACCAGAATGATCACGCACTAAAATACAGCCCGAAAGGGTTCAGTCTAATCCTCTGGAACATGCATCTTTTCCCTTCGAGGTAAACTGTCAGAGTTTAATAAGCTTCCAGCTGAAAGCAGGTAGCACATTCCTTCAGGCCACAAGAGCTGAAGAAAGCTCAGGTAATAAAACCTTTCTAAATCCCCGTGCAGGCTGCGACACACATTTCCTCTCCACCTTGGCCTGCTGAGTGTCAGATGCTGTAGTTTCCGCTCATGGAGATAAATGGTGTTTTGAGGCAACCTGTGCACTGTGAAAGCAGCTCACTGCTTCTACCTTTGTCTTTTTTTTTTTTTACCCCACATTCTCTCATAACGAGAGAAGTTAATTACCCGTGTGAACAAGAATTTAAATGAAGGCATCCGAGAGATCAAGCAGAAAGTTCTTGTACAACTGAACAGGACTACAACTTATTACATCAAACAAATGGCTCCTTTTAAGCAAGGAGAAGAAGAAAAAAAACCCTTCCTTCAAAATATCTGCTTTTTTCTATACTCAGCATTACAGAAAGAAAGAAAATCGCACAAATCCAAAAAAAGGTACAAAGTCCCACTTACCCTCATTGTACTTGCTTTAAAGTGGTAATAGTTCTCACACTACTGAGAGGTTCGCTCATGGACGTGGGGTCTTTTAAATCCTACTTGCTCTTTATCAAAACTTGCATGTTGGGACAGATGAAAAAATTTAAGAACACACAACCCAACCGTTCTTCTTCCTCCTCTAACCCACACAGCACACACTCCAAAGCTCAGTGGGCTATGAAAACCCTGAATCAGAGCAGTGAATGTAAAAAAAAAAAATCTCACTCTTCTTGTGATTCACGTTGTCACATTGTAAATAGTGTTGAATGCACTTCAATACATAAACACGCGTACTGGAATCCCGTCACAGGCCTATCAGCTGTAGCTTAATGTTTAAGGATCACTCTGAGTGCTTTGGCACACACTGGACACAGGAGGCTTATTAGAGGACATCTTATGAAAAACTATTCAATTAGTAAATTACTATGCTGAATTCATAAAATGAGATTCTTTTTGGTTGACAAGGGGAAAAAAAAGGCCTTTAAATTATGTTATATGGAAATGAGCATTTTTCTGGGAAACACGCCACTTGTATTTTTCACACGAGCTCCATCCGTGACATGGAGAACCAAAAACGTGATATAAATCTCAATTTGTCACTAATGAGGAAATCGATTAATTGTTTTGATAAATGTGGGTGTGTGTTTGTGAATGTGTTGATTTAAAAAAAAAAAAAAATCACGTTAGCTTGAAGATATGAAGTTTATCTTCTTGTGTTGAAAAACTCGCAGTTTTCAAATGAAACATCGTGGATCTGAGTGACATAATTAAATATTGGCTGATGTTGAGTGGCATATCAGATATATTCCATTCAGCTAGCATGATATTGAATGAGTCGAAGATGAGCATCTGATATACCATGAAAAAAAGCCAGCCAATATTATTGTTCATACCAGCATTCTCGAAGGCCGACGCTAGCTTACCCGCAACTCTGTGCTGTTAGCGCGGCAGTCCAGTTAGCTTCCACCTGGCATAGCATTAGCAAAGGCCGACGCTAGCTTACCCACAACTCGGTGCTGTTTGCGCGGCAGTCCAGTTAGCTTCCAGCCAGTGTAGTGTTTGCAAAGGCCAATGCTAGCACAGTCAAGCCAAATATTATTTTCCCTGTGTAATTTACTTAGTTACTTTTAAAATCAACATTGACAGCTACACACAACGGAGCTACCTGGCAGCCAAAATTCTCTCAATCTTCCATTTTTATCAAAGCAATCCTGACAGCCATGTTTGTTTACAAATCATCACTGTCGCTCACTAGCACGGAAGTTTTACATCTGACATGTTGTCTTGACATGCTATATTGTAACAATATTGCACGCTCGTTCTCCATTGGATACAGTGGTGTGATACATAGAGGGTAAGTGATATCAATAAATCCACTAGAAGGGAATAGAATACATGTTTTTATTCCATTGAAAAAAAGTGTCCTGTATTTATAATAATTCCCAATATTTCACTCTGATGGCGTCACTCCCAGTGTTTTGTTATTGACTGCAGATTGAAGTTGCGGGATAATCACAGCTACAGCTGAACTTTTAATTGTCACGCATCAATGAGTTCGATCTTATATCAATAGAATTACAATATTTTGGGTGAAAGGTCTCCCTCTCTCTCCCCCGGATGGATGGATGGATGGATGGGGTACCCCACTAAATATACTCACAGTCAATAAACTATATGGTTTTGAATGGTGATGTTGGGTTTAATTTGAAATAAATGATGAAAGAAATAATAGATAAAACTAAATCTTTGATGTGAATACTCCTCAAAATTTGGCAAAAATTCTGCAAAATTTGTGGAAAAATGGCGGCTTGATCTGGGACATGATAAATGGTTGACATCGCATTCCCTTAAAAAGGTTGTAGTCCACTGAAAAGTATGCAGGTATCACGAATTGTATTTTAAGTTGTAACTTTATACACCTAAGGATTGGTGCGCTCACAGAATAATCATAACCGTAATAAAACATTATGCAAAATATTTGATCACCGTCATAACTCCGTTTTTTGCATACCCAAAACCAATACGATCCTATGTTTTGATCTAAAGGGAAAGCCTCAGGGTCAAGGTCACTACCTCACCAAAAGTAGTAACTTAAAATCACTACGCCATATAAAAATTGTTATAAATCTGCAATTTTGTTTTTTAAAACAAAAGCTGAAAGTAGGTATAGAATATGTTTCTTACAGAATATGTTACGATGGTAGCTGGTCTTGTATGAATTTCTCAGCTATAAAATGAGTTGTGGTCTATTTTTTACCATAGTGTGTTATTTGTGTGCGGGGAAGGACACACATTAACAATTTGCATGTGTAGAATGGAATTTTCCACTCCAACAGAAGTTGATCGTGCTTCCATTTGCGGGGTCTCCGTTATGTGGGTAGATCTGTTCCAGTCAATGCTGACTTACCTGCGGTTCCTGCCACTGCCGACTCGCCTGCCTCCACGCCTGTTGTTCCTGTCACTGCCTCCTTGTATTTAAAGCCCCTCTTTCACAGATCATAGGCGAAATTGATTGAAATTTCATATCAAGGAAAAAAAAAACCTCATTTATTCTATATCTCAGTAGTTCTTTGTATCAGGGACGAGAGTTTTCTGCTTTTCGGTGGATTTCCGCTTTTTCTGAGAAAAACATTACCTTTTTATATTATGCCAAATCTCATCTCATTATCTC
Source organism: Neoarius graeffei (assembly GCF_027579695.1). Taxonomy (NCBI): domain Eukaryota; kingdom Metazoa; phylum Chordata; class Actinopteri; order Siluriformes; family Ariidae; genus Neoarius; species Neoarius graeffei. The sequence continues at coordinate 14,669,046 of NC_083585.1, forward strand.
TAGCCACTTTATCCTGTTCTACAGGGTCGCAGGCAAGCTGGAGCCTATTCCAGCTGACTACGGGCGAAAGGCGGGGTACACCCTGGACAAGTCACCAGGTCATCACAGGGCTGACACAGACAACCATTCACACTCACACCTACGGTCAATTTAGAGTCACCAGTTAACCTAACCTGCATGTCTTTGGACTGTGGGGGAAACCGGAGCACCCAGAGGAAACCCACGCGGACACGGGGAGAACATGCAAACTCCGCACAGAAAGGCCCTCACCGGCCACGGGGCTCGAACCCGGACCTTCTTGCTGTGAGGCGACAGCGCTAACCACTACACCACTGTGCCGCCCATTATGCCAAACCCATTAAGAAATTTTTTTTTTATTAATTAAGGGGGGTTGGGTTATGTTCCTTCATGCTGTTCAAACTTAATTAACTCCAACGATGTTTACACATTATTTGTAAGTCGCTATCTTTAGTCTTGTTTAATCTTGTTGAATGTGATGTAAAATTCGTGTCATCTACATTGTTATTGGTCAAAACTGATGTCGCGACCATAATAGCCAAATCAAAAACAGTTTTTACAAAAAGATACCCACATCCGTTTTCTTTTATCAAAACTTACACATGTTCGTGAGCTGCATATCAAAAATACATTCCTCTAATCAGCATTTTTTCTCAAGATGCTGAATACTATTGACAAGCGAGATGAAGCGAAGGTACATAAAATTGATGCTGGTATAAAAAACAAGTTTAGCAAAACAAAAGGAAAGCAAGAGAGGAGTGTGAGAGAGAGCAGAAGAGAGCTAGGTTAGAGCATGTAAAAAAACAGGAGGCGCTGGCTAATGAAAGAAAAAGGAAAAAGAGGACTGATAAGCTTTTGGCTTTAGCCAAGAAGCTGAAGAAGTCTAAATAATCAAATGAAAATTTGTTTCAAAAATAACTGGGACCTGTAAATAACTGTAAAAAGTGTAAATAGACATTTTCCTTTTGAAGAAAACATACAAGTGATGTGGACAATAAGATAAAGACAGTCCCCATAAAATATGCATTTGTTTGATTCAATACATTGAATATATGATCATTTGAATTATTAATGGAACTGTAAATAACTAGGAATTTTAATGGACATTTTTTAGAAAAACAAGTGATGTTGACAATGAGTAATAACCAGTCCCCATAAAATGTAGATATTATTTTGAATTAATGCAATGCACATATTGATTTTGATACATATTGTTCCATATAATACTGTTTTTATTTCAATAAGTATTAAAATAGGCATCAGGTGTTTTAATTAACTACAGCTCAGATTGCAGGAAATAAGGTGTGTAAGATCTCATTTTGAAAAAAATTTCCCAGGGGGTGTCCCCCCGGACCCCCCTTATTACTTCGGGCGCCTTTGGCGCCCTCAGCACATTTTACAGATTTTCTGCTTTTTTCATCAGGACCCACTTTCATCCCTGTTGTATGTAATTGATCAGGATGAGAAAATGGATCGTTTTGACGGTATGCTTTATTGAAAGGGTCATTTTTAACAGTAATCACTGATCCTGCTTATATTTCACTGTCATTTTGTAAGCAAACAGGTCCTATTTCGCCATACAAATACACAAAATGTATCATATACATTTCCATATACATTGTATATATAGATTTCATGGAAATCTATCCCCACCAATAGGATTTAACGTCGGCATCTCACTAGCTAGGGCCCTAGTAAAAATAGACTTTCCTAACTGTAATTTACAAAGGTTTCAGTTTACAAACGATGATGTGTGCACAAAATGAGAAAAACGTTAAATCACTTGGAAACAGGAACCTCTTCGATTCCCTCCGGGTTAAAAAGTGAGTATATATACTGTGTAAATACAATCAAATCCTCTTTACACAGAGGGGTATATTCTGGCCTAGGCTATTTTACACCTTGGGTATAGTTTGGTCTAGGATAGTTTATCCCCCGGGGTATACTCTGGCCTGGGCCAAACTATACTCGGGTTTAATCTGGGCAGGGGTTAATTTGGCCTGCGACACCGGTTCAAAATTCAAATTCTGTTGATTAATTTGCATTTTTTTTTTTGTGGAGGTGTCCATACAATATTAAGAACATTATACAGTGGCACAAAGATATGAAGTTTATCTTCTCTGTTGAAAAATATATCGCTTGTTTGCTATGCTCACTTGCAAAATATACATTAATCACCACTTGAAGATAAACTTTATATCTTTGCACCATGGTGTATGAATAATATCCTTCATTTACTTTGCTGTGATAAGCCATGGTGTGGCGATGTCTTTAGATACATAAATACAAGGTATAAAATATATAGATACTTTATACCTTGTATCTACTGAGCAGAAGACACAGAACTAATGGTGCCAAAGACAGCAAGGATACTAATACTTAAGATTCAGTGGAAATACAGTGGGGCAAAAAAGTATTTAGTCAGTCACCAATTGTGCAAGTTCTCCCACTTAAAAAGATGAGAGAGGCCTGTAATTTTCATCATAGGAATACCTCAACTATGAGAGACAGAATGAGAAAAAAAAAATCCAGAAAATCACATTGTCTGATTTTTAAAGAATTGATTTGCAAATTATGGTGGAAAATAAGTATTTGGTCAATAACAAAAGTTCATCTCAATACTTTGTTATATACCCTTTGTTGGCAATGACAGAGGTCAAACGTTTTCTGTAAGTCTTCACAAGGTTTTCACACACTGTTGCTGGTATTTTGGCCCATTGTTCCATGCAGATCTCCTCTAGAGCAGTGATGTTTTGGGGCTGTCGCTGGGCAACACGGACTTTCAACTCCCTCCAAAGATTTTCTATGGGGTTGAGATCTGGAGACTGGCTAGGCCACTCCAGGACCTTGAAATGCTTCTTACGAAGCCACTCCTTCATTGTCCGGGCGGTGTGTTTGGGATCATTGTCATGCTGAAAGACCCAGCCACGTTTCATCTTCAATGCCCTTGCTGATGGAAGGAGGTTTTCACTCAAAATTTCACAATACATGGCCCCATTCATTCTTTCCTTTACACGGATCAGTCGTCCTGGTCCCTTTGCAGAAAAACAGCCCCAAAGCATGATGTTTCCACCCCCATGCTTCACAGTAGGTATGGTGTTCTTTGGATGCAACTCGGCATTCTTTCTCCTCCAAACACAAGTTGAGTTTTTACCAAAAAAAAAAGTTCTATTTTGGTTTCATCTGACCATATGACATTCTCCCAATCCTCTTCTGGATCATCCAAATGCTCTCTAGCAAACTTCAGACGGGCCTGGACATGTCCTGGCTTAAGCAGGGGGACATGTCTGGCACTGCAGGATTTGAGTCCCTGGCGGCGTAGGGTGTTACTGATGGTAGTCTTTGTTACTTTGGTCCCAGCTCTCTGCAGGTCATTCACTAGGTCCCCCCATGTGGTTCTGGGAGTTTTGCTCACCGTTCTTGTGATCATTTTGACCCCACGGGGTGAGATCTTGCATGGAGTCCCAGATCGAGGGAGATTATCAGTGTCTTCCATTTTCTAATAATTGCTCCCACAGTTGATTTCTTCACACCAAGCTGCTTACCTATTGCAGATTCAGTCTTCCCAGCCTGGTGCAGGTCTACAATTTTGTTTCTGGTGCCCTTTGACAGCTCTTTGGTCTTGGCCATAGTGGAGTTTGGAGTGTGACTGTTTGAGGTTGTGGACAGGTGTCTTTTATACTGATGAGTTCAAACAGGTGCCATTAATACAGGTAATGAGTGGAGGACAGAGGAGCCTCTTAAAGAAGTTGTTACAGGTCTGTGAGAGCCAGAAATCTTGCTTGTTTGTAGGTGACCAAATACTTATTTTACCGAGGAATTTACCAATTAATTCATTAAAAATCCTACAATGTGATTTCCTGGATTATTTCCCCCCATTCTGTCTCTCATAGTTGAGGTATACCTATGATGAAAATTACAGGCCTCTCTCATCTTTTTAAGTGGGAGAACTTGCACAATTGGTGGCTGACTAAATACTTTTTTGCCCCACTGTAAATACATAAAATTGAAATAACAAAAAAAAGGGTTCCTCAGTGCTGCAATAGAAAAGCATTCTCCTTCAGTGCCGTAGCCATCCTCAGCCAGAAGTCCTAATCCACTTTCACATATGAAATCCCTTATTGTATGAGGTAAAAACATGGAATGATCAATTTTCATTTCCACTCAGATGGGAATATAGCGTATTCCCATCTGACTGTATTTAGTGGAACGCAAACCTTCAAGACTGGATATGATGTATAATTCATTAGGCAACAAGCCCAATGTTGTGAAAAGCTCAAGCTGAGACATTAGCTAGTTAACAACATGGCACAAGTCGAGCTGCATCAAGTCTCAGAGTTCTCATCCTGTTTTTGAACTTTTGTTCAAGCAAAGGTTATAATATTTTTGTTTATATCTGCCAGTGTTGTTTTTGCTGTTTTGCATTTGCCACCGGTTGCTTTGCACTGAAGCAGTACAAGTATTCAGGTTATATCGGTGTCAGTAGTTCTGTCGCAATATCATTACATCCTTGTTTACGTCACAACACACAAATCAGATGGCTCGGATTCCCACTGGAGCCATGGCAAAAGATTTCTGTAAATGCTACAAGGTTGCCAAGGGATAGATTAATGCTTCAACTTTGCCATTTTGCTCCTATTCCCACATAATCGCAGCAAACATATGGTTCTCAGTGTGAGTAGGAATGAGGCATCAAAAAAACAAGATGCTCTCTGTGTGGGAGGGATGCTGTTATCAGCACCTCAGTCAATCCAACCCACAAACCAATGACGAATCGTGAGCATTTGTAAACTTGTGTATGCTGAAGAGGGCAGATAGCGCTTTCTTCCATGTGTGTTACACTGTCTGCTCTGATGAACACGTTCCAAAAGATGCAGAAGTTGGTTTCATATGAGGAAGTAGGTCTCTACCACCACAAATGACTATCGCTCAGCCATTGTAATGTTTCAACATCATTCAGCCCTTTAAGCCCTGGATACGTAGTACTCCAAGTATTTTCGACAACCCCATTATTTTATACCTTATCTAAGAAGTGTATTCAGTGAATAGAAAGATTTAGAAATTGATCCTAGCTTTCTAGACCTCTAATTTATCTCATCTCATCATCTCTAGCCGCTTTATCCTGTTCTACAGGGTCGCAGGCAAGCTGGAGCCTATCCCAGCTGACTACGGGCGAAAGGCGGGGTACACCCTGGACAAGTCGCCAGGTTGGCACAGGGCTGACACATAGACACAGACAACCATTCACACTCACATTCACACCTACGGTCAATTTAGAGTCACCAGTTAACCTAACCTGCATGTCTTTGGACTGTGGGGGAAACCGGAGTACCTGGAGGAAACCCACGCGGACACGGGGAGAACATGCAAACTCCGCACAGAAAGGCCCTTGCCGGCCACGGGGCTCGAACCCGGACCTTCTTGCTGTGAGGCGACAGCGCTAACCACTACACCACCGTGCCGCCCCCTCCAATTTATTTTTAAAAAATATGAAACGTAAATGTTAAGAGGATAGTGCATGGGATTTATTTAAAATCCACTGCCTAGTTTTTACCACCTAAAGCTGTGATCACACTACAGCTCGTGATGCTTTGCGATGGGTTATCAATGAAAATGAGGCATTTTGGTGACTATGCATGGCGATATACAGGTGAGCTAAAAGTTGTGGTCACACAGCAGGCGAACACTTGACGGTCATGCCTTCGCACGCTCGAGCAGCCGCACTCGCTCACAGGATCCAGTCGTTATGGGAAGCGTCTGATGCTGATTTGAGCGCAATCAGCACGCCCATAAACACAGAGGCTTTGCAAAGTATTATTACCACGGTCACATTTGTTTCTAGCCATGTTTATGACTCCGCGTTTGGTTTTGGTTTTGTAAATATCACATCTGCTAATAAAAAACACTCTTCCTGCACTTGGATCAATCTACTGCTGCAAGTATTCTGTCAGATATGCAAAGTCTCTATGAAAAACAGTGTCCTTATATGCACGTGCTGTTTAAACTCAAATCAGCATCAGGGGTTTCCCATAATGACTGGGTCCCAAGTGCACGCACAACACACTCTATAGGATTCCCGAATGTAAATGCACTAAGTCTCAGGGAAGGTTACGTTATGTGGAGCCACTGTGTTGAAGCTTCCGTGAAAATCGGAGATATGGATTTGAGACAAATACATCTGAAGAGGCTCAACGAAGGTTCCTCAAGCTTCGGGAAGTATTCCCAAACCCATCTGCTAGTATTCGCTGCCAAGTTTGCCGATGAAAACATTGCCACCAAATTTCAATGCATGCATTAAAATTTTTGAGGATGTTTCTGGCCACTCACAAGGTAGACACACACCAAAACAACTCGTGAAGCTCGGAGAACAATTGCTGTGTGTTGCACCGTTTGTGGTGATGCTACCAATTTTTCATTGCCAAGTGTTCACAAACCCATTGTGAGCTGTAGTGTGACCAGGGCCAAACGGTTAAAGGTAAACTCTTCAAATAATTAAACTTCTGCTGATAGCACAGCAAAAATAATTTGGTACACACACCAGACTGTTCATTTTAATTGTCCAGTTATTAGAAGAAACCTTTATTAGTGTGCACATGCACACTTCAAGCACAGTAAAATTCATTCTCTGCATTTAACCCATCTGAAGCAGTGAAAACACACACACACTCAGAGCAGTGGGCAGCCACACCAGAGCACCCGGGGAGCAGTCAGGGGTCAGGTACCTTGCTCAAGGGCACCTCAGCCCAAGGCTGCCCCATGTCAACCTAACTGCATGTCTTTGGATTGTAGGGGAAACCGGAGTACCCGGAGGAAACCCACGCAGACACGGGGAAAACATGCAAACTCCACACATAAAGGCCCTCACTGGCCACTGGGTTCGAACCCAGAACCTTCTTACTGTGAGGCGACCGTGCTAACCACTACACCACCGTGCCGTTATTGACTGCTTGCTTTGTGTGTGTAAATACTTTCCTATAAAATGACAACTCCTGACTTCTCACCACTCTAAATTCTGTTTTCACAAGAGAATTTTCAAACTGTCAACTTTTAGATACATTTAAAGGAGACCTCAGAGAGGATAGCTGATTGATATTGGATCATCTGAGAGAATGCCTCAGGCAAAATAAAATAGTAAATGAGTGCAAGAGCTTCTAATGTCTTCGACAATTAAAGTAATATTGCATGTGGGAGTAAAAGCTACAGCAATACATAATTTGAAATACATAAATAGTAATTGTTAACACTTTAAAAAAAAAAAAATGCTTGCACTGCCAGAAGCAAACAAAGCAAAAGCAACAAGACTACAGTCTGAAGTGATTGATGGTATTTTTCAGAGATGCTCCTATTCTCATTTCCACTCAGACAAGTCCAGCGTATACAGACCAGTCAGAATGCAGTACAATTAGGACTGTGCCACCTGACCCTGACGCCTTGGTCTGTCTGCGCTCCTACTCACACACCCTCCTCCCACACGCCTGAACTCCCTTCTCCCATGTCACCGTCTTTGGAATTCATTTCTCAGCAGAAGTCTCTCAAGCTCGAATTATCGAGTTAAAAAAATCAGCAGTGTGCAGGTTTCCACTTATAACTCGAGCTATACAATATGAAGTGCATTTACAATATCCCTCCATCTTTTCATACTATTTAAAAACAAAAATGTAGAAATTGAGCAAAGGCATGTTTTGGTAGTCATTTTGAAATATTTCATTCAACAGAGTCTCGAACCAGAATAAACAAGATCAACTGTGAGCTACTGCTCACTTATGTATCCCCCGCTCTTGCTTGTATCCGAATGCAAGCAATCGAAGGAATAGGAAACTTATGAATGTTGACTTCAACAAATAATTAACCCTGAAACAAGTAAGTAAAGAGCAGTGTTCTCCCCAGGGATTTCAAATAGAATCCTGGTAAACGGTCACTTTGAAATAGCATTTTGCTTCTTGAAATAGCACCCTATAGGTTTCATAAATACATTGTCAGTAAAACAGGAAGTCGATGTGCGACAGACCTGAAAACAGTATACACGGTATAGAACCCCAAGCTGAAATTTGGTACCAAGTGGCTATGATTCGTGGTTGCCGAGAAAAAGGCGTTTTGGACGGATGGAGATACGGACAGATGGATAGAGGTAAACCAGCATATCCCCCCTCCTTCAGAACGGGGATATAAGGCCCAAAAAAAAAAAAAAAAAAAAGTGTTTTTCCGGTTACCCGACCGACCCTAAACTTTTTTTTCGTTTTTTTTTCCCAGTCGCGACTTTTACATACAACCCAACCGCGTGAACCGGAAGTTTTTGTCACTCTCACTGGGAAAATCAGGGCTTTCCACAAGCGCCGGCTGCACAGCCGACTACACAATTAAGTCCAGCCGGCTACTTTAATGACTATTATTTTTGTAGCCCACAGGCTCTAAATATTAATTTTCGATTTTAATAAAATTAAATGTTTATCTAACGGACTGACAATAATGTCAAACTGAACCGCACTCATTTAAGTTGTGATTCGCGCTGTTTGTACCGATAATAACCACAAATTCCCCGCCGACTTCGTTGATCAAGGGAGAGTAACTCATCCGCGGCCCCGACATGCGGTGTGTGCGTGCGCACTCGGCGGAGGCAGTAGTGTGTCGGGGCTGTCGGAGGCGACATCGGAGGGAACAGAAGCAGAGATAACGCTTATTTTGTCTTTCACCTAGAGACATGATTCAAACTTTAAAACGGAGACAAAATTCTCCTGTGTGGATCTGGCATTCAACTTTTTTGCTAGGTTCTATACTTTTTGATCAGTCACAGATCAAACACCATGAGCAAATCTGGAGAAATTCCGGCTTTATAATGGGTGTCTATGGCGTTACACACCAGTGGAGCTCAGGAGTTTAGAGTGTAGGCAGCTTGAAAAAAAAAAGCTCTAACTTTCTCATTTAAACTGTTTTCTCAGCCACAATTTTCACTCTACACACACAATTTTCTCAAAAGTTGTAGTCACACTTGTCTTGATTCACACAATGTGTCTCCTTGAGCGATAGGATTTACAGTTTTTGAATGAGAAGCCTGAAAGTAAGGAGAGGACAGCCGCGCTCTCCCATAGACTCACATTATAAACGTGGCAGCGCTTTTACTACAAAATCAGAAAAGTCACTTGTTTTTAACTCGCTCTAGTGTCCACAGTTTTTACACTAGGGACAAAAAAAATTACATTAAATGTGTCCATGGGAGCCTTGTAGCGCTCAATGTGCAAGAATTTTGTGAATAGCTCCTTCCGTTTCTGTGTAAATCAGCGTTGTTCGAGGAGAGGGAACTCTGAGAAAAAGCGCTCTATGCTTGTTATATTGTGTCTTTTCCCTGCACCGTTACCAAGGCGACGAGCTCCACTCAGGGAGCAGAGAGGGGAGGGGCTGCTCGCTCTCTCATGGTGTATTGAGCTGTTATATTTACAGAAAAATTAATGTTCAAAGGTGTCTCATGCTGCATCAGATTCATCAGAAGGTGGTAACTCAGGTGACCTGCAAAGAAATTCATTATATTTTGTGAAATTATTCCTGTCTAAATATAGGTTATGGCAGCCATCTTGAAAAAAAAAAAAAAGCCTGCCTACCTACCCTAGTTTTGAAATCTCCGTAACCGGAAACACACACACTTTTTTTTGGCCTAATAAAAACAGGAGCCCTTCCAGAAGAATGTTGGTGTTTTTTTTTACTTGCAATTCAGCTGAGCAACATGCAGACGTCTGCTTCACTCTGGCTGCCGTATACCAATCCAAATCCACAGAGATATCCAATTCAGTGCAATTCAGTTCCTGCTGCTACTCCATAAATTCACTCCATTAGTCTTGGCTCAACATGCTGATATGACAGTTATAAGGAGCCAAATAAGGCATAAAGAAATGAAAAACAGCTATAGCAAGGTCTTGCAGAATCATCCATAATTTTTTTTTTTTTTTTGTCATTCAGGTCATTCCAAAATGTCTAGTGACTGGACAGTCCATGCCTCCAGATTTCAATTACCTTAATGAGTTTTATAAAGTCATAGGTGTGAAGGACACAGAGAATAACATCCCAAGGGACTTCCCACCAAATCAGTAGAGCCCATGAATCTTTCTTGGATCAATGTGAAGTGTCTTCAGTATTACAGGACAAACCCAGTTACTTTGATTTAATTTGCCTTTTGGCCCTCAAAAGAGTCATGAATTCCCACAGCATTACTAAAACAAGATGCGCCCTTTCAGACCAAAAATAATAATTTCTTCTCTATAGCGGACTTTTCCTCTCCTATGCAGCCAGGATACAGCTTTGATACACTAAAAAGTAGTGATGCAGAAAAATTAAAATTCCTGGCTGAAACCAAAATCCAGGTCTCGCAAAGACGAAAACCAAAGCTGAAAAAGACCTCTGGTGATCTGCTGCTGCTCAAACTGTTTGACTGCATCTGCACTCACCAGTGAAGGAGAGTTTATAAAACTGATTTCTAATTTATATTGCAACTACTACAGTACTTCCATCATATGCAAGTTAACCATCCAAAAGACAAACCTTTTGCCTTGATGGTCAATGTATACAGACATTCTGACCATCAAGTCCGGTGGAATGATGCAGCATGAAGTGTAAAGGTGTTTAAAAGTTTATTATTCTGCCGTTTGTGGTCATGAATTATAAAAATTTCAAATGAAATGAGCATTTGTTCAATCTTTTTAATAGTTTCTGCTGTTCTTGTTTTAAAGACTCTCTCATATCAAGCATCAAGTGACTATAAAAATGTGAAAAGAACTGTATATAGTTTTGGCATTTACTGACTACCAGACCGTACAGAACACGCCTCTTCCTATAGAGATCGGCGCCTGTGTCATTCCACCAGACATTAATGCCGCTGCTGTAGAAAACAACAGGTGAGTGAAAAATTCTGCTATTCTTAGTCACTTCTCATTAATCTTTATTTTTCTTAGGCTGCTGGGCCATAGAAGGTTCACGCTGCACGCTGCACACTACACGCGTGTAAAGAAAAGTGGACAAACGTAGCATGACTTGCTCTGGGCCATAGAACGGCGTTCACGTTGCACGCTGCACACTTCACGCGTGAAGCGTGAAATGAACATGCACACTTTTTTCTAGGCGTGAAGATGGAAATTCCAGTCAATGCATGCGGTCACCGCCGCGCCAGCCAATCAGAACGGGTCTAGGGAGATAACTCTATGCTTTCAGGGGAAAACTTCAGAAAAAATATAATTGAATGGTATAATTGAAAAATAGTTCTTCATCGGGATTGTCAAGCAGATTATAGAATGTTCGGTGAAATTCACCACGGGTTTCTCTCAGAAGGAAGTGTTCTCGGCTCCAAATTCTGTTCCTTTTTCTCTTCCTCTGTCTCAGTAAAAGCAGAATGAGGCAATCGTCGTCATCCGAAGAGTCCGTATTGTTGGTTACTCGGTCAAAGTAGAACAGACGCAACACGTGAACATCCAAGCATGAAGTTTAATGGCCCAGGGTCCGGTTCTTCACGTGAACGTGTAGCGTGCAGCATGCAGCGTGCAGCGTGAACCTTCTATGGCCCAGCAGCCTTAGTGAATGAATATATAAATGGCCTAGCTACGAATAGAAACAGACCCAAGATAATTTATTCTATCTGATTACAACCAGGAACAGAACGCTTAGGTGCATCGATCCACCAGACAGCATTGTATAGACAAAATCAGCTTTATTACTGGCAAATGTGCCAACTTTTAGAACATCTAAGCAAATACGACAGTCACTGAGCTTCACTGGCTTGATTACACGATCTGAGAAAGTGATCACTGACTCTATTAGAAGAGACCGAGGTTGCATGCAATTCTGATTATTCTCTTTTTCTATAAATTCAATAACCAATGCCAGGATCAGGCTACGCAAATTCAGCCTGATTTGACAATTTTGTTGTGGCCGAAAAACTTCCAGAATACAAATGTTCTGAATGATGACTGGGTGACATAGTGTGACATAATTGAAGAACAGCGATCTAGCATCTGGAATGCCTGACAAACACCATGACAGAAAAGTCTAGCACGTCAGAATCTTTGTATTGTCTCACCTAGTTTGACAACTACACCATGGTCCATGATAGCCATGATTGACAATTTCATGACCCTCCTCCCTGACAACACGCAAGGACATTAACAATGATTATATCAGGGTCAAACTTGTGTTGCCAGTCTCCTGACCAAGACATGGCAAGAGTTTATGGCACTATGATTGCCTAATCTGACATGGCGACCACAGTGAAAGACAGACATTGTATAGTCTGATCACAGCATTAAACAGCAACATATCCTCTAAACCACTGGTTATAAGATGGCAGAACTTGGTGAACATTCATTTAAAACAAACGGCATCTTTATTTCTGAGAGTTTTTGACTCTCTCTCGCACACACACCATCAAAACACATACATATATGATGCAGTAATCCATGCAAGCTAGTGAGATGCAATCCACATTTTTCAGTAAAATCACTATCATTAAGATGTAATAAACTCCATCCTGAGGTATAATGGCAACATGTCATCACAGGAGCTTTTGCTTTAAAATTCTATGAGGTCATCTTTGGCATCTTTACAGCCCTAACTGACTGACAACATATGCCAAGTGTCTGTGTGTGCCAAGGCTGTCTCTCCAGTAACCAAGTGTGCCTCTGGAGCCTCTGCAAGTTAACGCTGAAGGAAGGAAAAAGAAAAATCAAGCTGCATCATGCAAATCTTTCAATTCTTATCTCAGCTGGACTTAAAATATTCAGATCGCACGTGTGATGTCAGTGCCACATTCAATCGCTTTGTCACAATGATGCTCCAATAAGAGACGGGGTTTTGGACTGATCTGGACAGATGCTGTAAAAGCTGTGATTTAAATCATTTTGTAACTTGGAAGGATTTTTGAACTATATTATATGCCTGATTGAAATGTGTACTGAATCCATTTACTGAGAAGCACCTTGGGGGGGATTTATGGGGTAAATATAACTCGCACTGCACCACCCCCCACACTGTGGTGTCAGTTATGCTGGAAGGGCACAGAAGCCTCACTGCTGCTTCGCGCCGTCCTCAGCTGGCTTGGACGTGTTGCGTGTTTAGGCCCAGCTTCTGGCTCACATCAGCTGCACACAGTGCTAATGTATGTTTAGGTTGGTAAGAAAACTGGCTGAAATGCCACAGGTGTGTGTTAAAGCTATTTTTAATCATGTGCCACAGAACACAACCAGGCCTTTTCAAAACACTCCAATTATTAACTCTATTTACATTTCCACAGCAAAAAAAAAGGAAAAAAAATCCAAAATGTCCAAATATGATTCCATAGAATGCCAAGTACCATTTAGTCAATATAAAAATGCTATGATACAAATATATAATCAAATGATCTTTCCAAATTCATTTCCTAGTCTCTCATCTCTTGAGCAAAGCTAATGAAACGGTCTTTGATATTTACACTTGAGCTTAAATAAATATGCTCAGCTTGCTCAATGTCAAAGCAAAGTTGAAATCAAAGCGTCTCCTTTTATAGCCTCAGCTAGGCTTATTTTATTCTTAAATAATACTTCATTGATTTTGCCTTGAGGGCCTTTGCATCATAGATTTATTTAAAAAAAAAAAACCTCTAGATGTTTTATACATTTGCTTGTAAGGCAGCTTCATTCCAGACAAAACAACCAGACCAAGATGTCTGTCTGTCTCTCCCACACACGCTGCAGTAAGACAGACAACAAATAATGTTGCCATGGTGAAATTTGAGCCCTCTGCCACAGCGAGATGGCAGCCCCAATCACTTAGTCTGTCAGTTGGGAATGGTTGTTATCTTGAGTAACTATGGCATTACTCAAGGTTTCAGACTGACAAAGATCCTCACAGCTACAAATTCTAGTATTTTCTCATCCATCATCAAAATACATTCAGCAACTGCACTTCTTCAGTAATACCAAAAGGGCGATATTAAATATTCACGAAATACAGCAGCAGTACAAAAATAAATAAATACTTTTTTTTCGCAGTCCAGTTTCCATCAAATCATGCGCTCTGATTGGCTTGCGAGCGGTCGGGAATCCTACAATACGGACCCCGGTTACAGACCTTTGGCAACTCGCTTGTTCACAACAAACATAGTAGCAATTTGTCAACGTTTATTTTCACATTTCTCCATATACTAGCATTAATTTTACAGCATGGATAGCAATAACGACAGTGTTCTCAGCGAAAGCGAGTTTTACTGCCCTGATGAAGACGAAATAAAAGAAAACATTTCAGGAGAAACCTGAAAACGTGTAACTGTTGCTAACGCAGAGCAAAAACATGGCTGAATCCTGAATGATTCAATTTTGTATAAATAGGACTACATAGGCGGCAAAACGTAGTTTTTTTTCTTGCCATGGAAGTGCACTTGTATACCGAGGAGGAAGCCATTTGCATGACAGCCGTGAACGAGGATTCAAAATGCCAGCTCGCCTTGGCTTTGTTTTCCCCTTTCGGGCACTCTCATTTGCTGTTAGAATTTGGTAAAGAAAAAAATTAAATATATTATCTACCAGCTTAAGGTCGGTCCGTATCGTGAAATACCGTGACCTTGGCCTTGAAAATACTGACCTCGGCCCAGAGGCCTCGGTCACAGTATTTTCAAGACCTCAATCACAGTATTTTACGATACGGACCTCCCAGCTGGTAATATGGTTTATTTATTTATATTAATGAACCTGCCAAAATAGTCACAGTGAGGCCAGACAAACGCTTTTTTTGTACAGTGGCATGTCATGTGGCTAAATGATTTTCCCTATCACAATGTTCCATTATGTCACTTACCAGTCTTTCCATCTCCTGCTCCCTGAGGCGCTCCTCACGCTGACGCCGGTGGTATTCCAATAACTCGTCTTCATTGTCACTGATCTCGGTAATGCTGTTCTTGCGCTCTCTCATGCCTGGATGACCGATCCGCAAGTCCCTGTGCCCTGAGGACATCTTCCTGTGGGTCCTGGGACTAGCTAAGGGTGAGGACCCAGGCAGGGAGCCCAGGCTGAAGGCAGGAGATAGAGTGTTCCCAAAGCTCCCTTTGCGTCCACCACCATCTGTCAGCCCGGATGTGGGTGAGGGGCTGCGGGCACGCACCAGTCGGGGACTGTATAGTTCCTGAGAGGGGGAGGAAGCCTTGTGTCTGTGTCTGGGACTCTCTGGAACTACCTTGGCAGTTGGGCTCTCCGAGGACCAGGATGGGAGGATTCCTGGAAGTGCCCCTGGCAGGACTGGTACTCCTCTACGTGACAGGGAAGGGCTGAGAGGGGGCAAGTCCCTCATGTTGCTGCCACACCCAGCCTCCAGGTTCCTGCGGGCCAGCCGAGGACTCTCCGGAGGTTGCAGGGAGTGGGGCTGTTGTTGTCCACCCTGGATTATGTGAATGACTGGGTCCAATGGGGGCTGGAATGCCCGAGGAGGAGGAGAGAGAAGCTGGGAGGGGCTTGAAGTGAGTGAGCGATCTGGCTGTGACTGATCATGAAATAGACTGGATGGATCATCCTGTAGACCACTGGTCATTTTCACCCTGGGACTACAAGGAGCAGACGAAGATGTGGTGGTGAATTTGGGAGTCAGTTTGGGGCTGGCTGGTACTGCTAGCCTGATAGATGGCACATCACTGGATACTGAAGATACTGAAACTGAAGGCAACGTAGGGGGCAGTCGGGAGCTATCTGAAGATTTCCCCACTGAACCATCCTGACTCCGCCCTCTGCGGGCTGCTTTAGGGCTTGGCGGAGCTTCCAGTAGAGCCTTTCTCTGGAGCCGAGGGCTCTCAGGCACCTTCGGATTAGGCAGCATAGTCCGAGGATGAGGTATGGGTGGCTGACTCGTGTAATTGTAACTGGAGGACCTGACTGGTACTGGAGGAAGAGAAGGAACCTGGTCCTGGCAACCACTTGGTGAAGGGCTGTTGAAGCTCCCACTACTTGCAGCTGAAGGTGAGGATAGAGGGGAGAAAGGTGGAGAGGTATTTTCATAACTGGAGCCCACTGACATAGCACCAGGGCTTGTGGGGGGTGAAAGAAGATATTGGCCACCTCCATTTAACATGGGGGACAGCGGGGATTGAGCAGCAGAGGGACCGGATGGCTTGTTGGGCTCACAGGACGAGGAAGAGGGCAAGGGATCATCCATGACTAAGGAGTCCATAATGTCCTGAAGGTCCTTTTCAATAGAACTAACAATAGCACTGTGCTCAGGGTGCACTCTCTTGTGTTGGGATAGGTGAAACTCGGATCCTCCTGACTGATGGTTCCCATTGACCAGGCTCTCAGAGTCTGTCAGAAACAAAGCTACCGTGAGAATAACAAAACAGGAAAAACACCTGATTTTACGTAACTCTGTAATAAAAAGGTTTCATTTTCCATACTACATGCTAATTTAACAAGCACATATTATGATCAGGTCCATAAGTATTTGGACAGTGAAACAATGTCAATTAGTTTGATATGAAGTAATCAAGATATGTTTCAAGTGTAGATGCTCAGCCTTAATTTGAAGAGTTTAACAAAAAAAAAGGCTGTAATTTGACCAGTTTATGCGATTTTTTTTTTTTACATTCATCTCACCAGTTTCCTTCCTCCCTCATGAAGGAGGGTCAGAGATCATGGATTTAGTCATAGCTCTCCACTGTTTCCTGTTGTATGCCATCCTGCTACAACTTGCCAGTGACATCCTGCTCCAGTCTTTGACATTTTTTACATTGCAACTCAATCTTCAGAGCCTCAAAACTAATTGGACAAACTAAGAATTAACTGTTTAGGAATTGCAGCTTTTTGTTTTGTTTTTTGTAAATATCGCAATTCCATTTTCAGAGCCACAAAAGTAACTGGACAATTGGAACATTGGACAAACTAAGAATTACAATAATAATAATAATAATAATAATAATATTAATAATAATAATAATAGTTCATGCTTGGATGCACATCCTTGGTAGTCAGTCAGTCAATGACTGCCTGAAAATATCAAGCATCATGATTTTTTTTTTGCCACATCTTTAATCTCTACATCAACTCTATAAATCACCAATATGATCGTGACATATCTTCAGAAGCACAGAAATGAAATGGTTGACAGTACACTCGCAAGCCTGCTTTACTCAAACCAATTTTATACAGTGCTGCTGATCCCCGAACCAACATCATTGTTCATCACACTAATGAATCTGATTAAATACACACCCAGGAATAAGACATGCATGGAGCTTTGGTAGGAAGTAACATCTCTCTCAAATCAAAAGACATGAAATCATGAATCATATATGCAAACTGTACACTACTGGTTTATGTCCAATGTTCATCAAATCACATCTCGATACATACATTTAAATAAATAAAGGAAACAAAAGGATGCACAGTTTGGTTTTAAAAGGAGATTCAGAGCATGCACATGGTTGGTAGTAATGACATAAAATGACAATAATAAACACGCTTCACGGATTGACAGGTTGTTTTACAGTGGTCTTTTGGCGCATCTGTCGATCTCAGTTCAAACTAGAAATGAAAGTCACAGGGAAACAATCAGTACTTACAGAAGGACCAGTTTGCTGCCGAACCGCTGTGTTGTTTATAAAATCAAGGCGAAGCCCGGCGCTGATTAAAGCCGGCTGCCCTGCCCTGTCCACGGTGCTGATGTGCGGCGTTATTTTTCCTCTCTACACCTGTATTCCGGCCATTCTCGCTCCCGTACACTCTGATTGGTCGGTAGTACCGCGAATCCTGAGCTAACATTGGCCAATAGGCTACTCCATCCAGCGGTCGCTTTGGATACTCACGAGCTGTCTGCAGATTGGACAATCCCAATGCAGGAGGGCGGGACTTGCCGGAATAAGGGGGGGGGGGGGGATAGCGATGTGCTGTGATTGGATGGGACAACCTGCTGCTGCGCGCGGGGCGGAGAAAACATCCGGTTTCTGTCTCTTAAAGCGCTACACTCCTTTTAATTTCATCATCTGTCACCCTGCTACACTCCCTTCTCTTCTCTACCCACTGCACTCGGTCATTTTACAAGATACACAATATCTACAGTTAGGTCCATATATATTTGGACACTGACACAAATTTTGCGCTTTTTTTACCTGTTTACTGAAACATATTCAAGTTATAGTTATATAAATGGACAAAAGTCCAGACTTTCAGCTTTCATTTGAGGGTATCCACATTAAAATTGGATGTTTCAGCTCCTTAACATGTGCCACCCTGTTTTTAAAGGGACCAAAAGTAATTGGACAATTGACTCAAAGGCTATTTCATGGGCAGGTGTGGACAATTCCTTCGTTATGTCATTCTCAATTAAGCAGATAAAAGGCCTGGAGTTGATTTGAGGTGTGGTGCTTGCATTTGGAAGATTTTGCTGTGACGAAAACATGCAGTCAAAGGAGTTCTCCATGCAGGTGAAACAAGCCATCCTTAAGCTGCGAAAACAGAAAAAACCCATCCAAGAAATTGCTACAATATTAGGAGTGGCAAAATCTACAGTTTGGTACATCCTGAGAAAGAAAGAAAGAAAGCACTGGTGAACTCATCAATGCAAAAAGACCTGGACGCTCACAGAAGACAACAGTAGTGGATGATTGCAGAATAATTTCCATGGTGAAGAGAAACCCCTTCACAACAGCCAACCAACTCTCCAGGAGGTAGGCGTATCAATATCCAAAATCTACCATAAAGAGAAGACTGCATGAAAGTAAATACAGAGGGTTCACTGCAAGGTGCAAGCCACTCATAAGCCTCAAGAATAAAAAGGCTAGATTGGACTTTGCTAAAAAACATCTAAAAAAGCCAGCACAGTTCTGGAAGAACATTCTTTGGACAGATGAAACCAAGATCAACCTCTACCAGAATGATGGAAAGAAAAAAGTATGGCGAAGGCGTGGTACAGCTCATGATCCAAAGCATACCACATCTGTAAAACACGGCGGAGGCAGTGTGATGGCTTGGGCATGCATGGCTGCCAGTGGCACTGGGTCACTAGTGTTTACTGATGATGTGACACAGGACAGAAGCAGCCGGATGAATTCTGAGGTATTCAGAGACATACTGTGTGCTCAAATCCAGGCAAATGCAGCCAAACTGATTGGTCGGCGTTTCATAATACAGATGGACAATGACCCCAAACATAAAGCCAAAGCAACCCAGGAGTTTATTAAAGCAAAGAAGTGGAATATTCTTGAATGGCCAAGTCAGTCACCTGATCTCAACCCAATTGAGCATGCATTTCACTTGTTAAAGACTAAACTTCAGACAGAAAGGCCCACAAACAAACAGCAACTTAAAACCGCTGCAGTAAAGGTCTGGCAGAGCATTAAAAAGGAGGAAACACGGCATCTGGTGATGTCCATGAGTTCAAGACTTCAGGCAGTCATTGCCAACAAAGGGTTTTCAACCAAGTATTAGAAATGAACATTTTATTTACAATTATTTAATTTGTCCAATTACTTTTGAGCCCCTGAAATAAATGGATTGTGTTTTAAAAAAATGCTTTAGTTCCTCACATTTTTATGCAATCATTTTGTTCAACTCACTGAATTAAAGCTGAAAGTCTGGACTTCAACTGCATCCGAGTTGTTTTGTTCACAATTCATTGTGGTAATGTACAGAACCAGAATTAGAAAAATGTTGCCTCTGTCCAAATATTTAATGGACCTAACTGTATAACTAACTCACACGCACAAGTAATTTTCCCCCACTTTGTTTATACTGATGCTCAGATTAATACTAGAGTGTCAATCCTACAGTGCAATAAAGTGTGTTTTGTAGTCTTAAAGCTTGGGTAGGTAATTTTTAGAAGCTTTTTTTCCCCTTTTTTTTTGTTACATTGCCTTTGCATCCTAACAGAAATGAAAATCAGATGCTCAGACTTTGGCAGTTTAGTTTTTGGTCAGGCACCAACTGAACTGATGATCACATCACAGGTTTTTTTTTTCTTTTTTCAGTTGGGGGTTACATGCCTTGCTCAAGGGCACTTCAGCCAATCCTGCTGGTCCAGGGAATCGAACCAGAGACCTTTTGGTCCCAAAGCTGCTTCTCTAAGCATTAGGCCATGACTTCCCCATGGGATTCACAGGGCTGTAAAAAGCCCACTCAATTATTTCCTTCAGAACGAATGAAATACAGTTTTTGATTGATAAATAATACTGTGCAAAAGTCTTAGGCACATGAAAAGACCAAAAATAGCTTTAAAAAAAAAAAAATTTTATATATATATATATATATATATATATATATATATATATATATATACACACACATTTTATTTATATATATATATATATATAAAACCCACTATGGAAGAGAGCTGTAGCATCTTACAGAACCAGCCACAGTTCTTCTGGACACTTTGTCACACTTGCTTCTTAATTTTGCACCAAAACCCAGTAGCCTTCATTAAGTTTTCTTTTTTAATCTGAATAGTGCTCTCTTATGTAATATGCTGCTCAGATAGAAACTTTTTTTTTTTTACTTGTAACATTTAATTTTGTGCTGGAAAACAAACGCTTGGAACTCTAAAATGTTTTTGTACTGACTTGATAATGTAGAAGTCATAAAATAGAAATGTATAACAGTTTATGGGGGGGGGGAAAATAGGGTGCCTAAGACTTTTGCACAGTACTGTATATTTATTTATGCCATATTACCCAGCCCTACACATCAAACTGTCTTGGTTGAGTGGGATAGTGACATGGAGAGATATGGAGGATGGAAGGAAGAGGGGGCAGAAAAGTAAAACATGGTGCAGTGTTAAGATAAAAACAGACAGGAAAAAAGACAGCTCTATTCCTTAAATAAGCCATGCATGGCCAACAAAGCTGTCTGGACTGGAAATGAGATGTTCCAACATTCCCTACACTGTAATATGAGAAAAAAACATTATAGCCAACTAGTATATATGAATCAGAATTTGTGTCTCAAGTAATGGGGTTATATAGGGTTTGTTCAGTACTGATATTGTGGATTGGTCTGAAATCACCACATCATGAAGTGCCATGGTCAAAAAGCGTGCTACAAGTATTCTATAATGAAAAAGCTCCATGTCAGTTCCATAATCTTAGTTGAATTCTGCATACTTTATTCAGAACAAGAGTTTATTATCAGCCTAGGAAATGCAACGGACAGAGTGTGTTTACATGCTATGTGGCCCAGCAGGAAAAGGCAGGACCTAAGAGGCAAATTGCAGGCAGATTGGAGATCTTTTTGAGACACTTTCCTGCTACACAGGAGCCTCTGTGCCTCTGGGACAGGGAGAGGCTAAATGCCTAGAATAAGGGCATTATAAAAATTGCACACTGACTTGAGGCAGCATTTGACAGTGTGTGTGTGTCTGGAAGTGGAAAATTGCACTTGTAACAATCCATATGATTCCTCCCTGCTCGCAAAGGAGCTCCACCTACCTATGCCTTATATTAAGAGGAAGAATGACTTCATATTAAAAGTTCTGCCTCAGCAACCAGTGTAATAATCAGGAGGAGTCTTAACTGACCTAATACGATACCGTTAGGACTCAGGTGTTGTCTTAGGCATATATTGCCTGAGACAGGTATGAATAATCAATTTTGTTGTTTGCCTACTTGTACGCTCATTTTACTTCCTGTTTCTATGTATTACTAACATGATTTAAAAAAAAATAAAAAGACAAAACCAGATAAAAGGGACCACTGATCACCTGGACCTTTAATCCCACCACTAATGCTCATTTAATTGGTTTGCACCTGGAGGTGTGCGTTTGATGGGTTCATTATATTGATGGTATCCTGAGGGCAGTTCTTTTTTTTTCATTGATTCATTTGCTTTCCTTCTACTTTTCCAGGTGAGGTCGCAGTGACGGCAGGATGAAAAGGTCAGCCCAAATACGTCCATCCCCATTCAGAGATTCCAACTCCTCCTGCGGAATCCCCAAAAGTTCCCAAGCCAACTGGAAGATCTAATCTTATCAGCAGGTCCTGGGTCTGCCCCGGGTCTTTGTCAAGTGGCTGATACAGGCCTGATACATCTTTAGCAGAAGCAGACTAGAGGGCATTCTTGTAAATTAACAAAACCACCTCAACTCTCTCCACTTGATTCAGAGGAACAGTGGCTCTGCTAAAGGTTTGCCCAGTTTGTAGAGCTTCTCATCCTACTATGGAGAATAAATCCAGCATCCCAGTTGAGGAAGCTCAGTTCCACTGGCCATACTCACAACTTAAAGTGCCATTCCACCATTGGATGTATTCTTTGGCATAAAATACAATATATTTTGACAACATATATAAATGGTATCACTAGATAGAGAAATCTTTTAGCTTCAAAATGATATACCAAACAATTTTTTGGCGACAAGTATATTAATTTTGCGACCAAAGTCACCTACCCTTTTAATTTCCGTGCGTGATGTCATCAGCAGGTTCCCCTTCTTGTGTACCACGTGACGTGTGACGTGGCACATATCAGCAATGGCGGATAGAACGCGATAAAAATAATACCAATAAATCTAGCTAATACCAATAAATCTAGCTAACTGAAAGATTAACTCAAAAAAATTTTCGCAATTTTTTGGGCCCCCATATACGAGGAGAAATGACTCTCACTTTGGGGGTTTCCTGGTCTAAAAATAGACCGACACGTGGTACACAAGAAGGGGAACCTGCCGATGACATCACGTTTCACTACCATGCGGAAATTAAAAGGGTAGGTGACTTTGGTCGCAAAATTAATATACTTGTCGTTGTCAAAAAATTATGTTTGATATATCATTCTGAAGCTAAAAGATTTCTCTGTCTAGTCATGTTGTCATAAAATATATTGTATTTTATGCCAAAGAATACATCCAATGGTGGAATGGCACTTTAACTCTTTTGATCACTACCCATAATTTGTGACCATAGATACAGAGACAGACAGACCGCTAGACAGAAAGCTTCGTCCACCAATGGAGATCCTGCTTCATCAGCAGAGAACATTACAACAACTGTCAGAACTTAAAGTTCTCCACTTGGGGCTATGTCTCTCCTGTCGCCTAAAAAGAATATCTCTCTTTTACAGGAATGAACCTTTGCCTTAGACTTGGAAATGAGGAAAAAGAAACAAACTCACACTAAACACCTGGCTCCGGATTCCTCATTCTCCTCACAACAGCCAAGGTGTCACATACACCCTGTATTTTATAGTAAGGGGTCTGTCTTGAAAAGGAGATCTTAATGTCAAAGAGACCACCTGTATACATAAAAAGATAATATAGTATATGGCCAAATGTTTGTGGACACCTGACCATAACTGAGTGTTATGTTCAGGTATCCAGAAACTGAACCATATAGTGTATTATCTTTATGTATACAGGTGGTTTTATACAGTGTCTTGCAACAAGTATTCATCCCCCTTGGTGTTTGTCCCATTTTGTCAATTACAAGGTGGAATTTAAATGGATTTTTTGGGGGTTGGCACCATTTGATTTACACAACATGCCTACAACTTTAAAGGTGAAAATTGTTTTATTGTGACACAAACAATAATTAAGATGGAAAAAAAAACAGAAATCTGGCGTGTACATAGGTATTCACCCCCTTTCGTATGAAACCCCTAAATAAGAGCTGGTCCAAACAATTAACTTCATAAGTCACATAATGAGTTGATTAAGATCCACCTGTGTGCAATCAAATTGTCACAAGATCTGTCACATGATGTCTGTATAAATCAACCTGTTCTGGAAGGACCCAGACTCTGCTACACTACTAAGTAAGCAAGATGAGAGCCAAGGAACACTCCAAACAGGTCAGAGACAAAGTTGTGGAGAAGTATAGATCAGGGTTGGGTTATAAAAATAATCCCAAACTTTGAATATACCATTATAAAAATAATCCTAAACTTTTAATACACCATTAAATCCATTATCGCAAAATGGAAAGAATATGGCACCACTACAAACCTGACAAGAGAAGGCCACCCACCAAAACTAATAGACCAGGCAAGGAGAGCATTAATCAGAGATGCAACAAAGATAACACTGAAGGAGCTGCAAAGATCCACAGTGGAGATGGGAGTATCTGTCCATAGGACCACTTTAAGCTTGCCTGGGCCCGCCCATCCTAAGCGTGACGCAACACGAGGGCCTGTTCCGAGCTTAGTCTGGCCAGGCAGGCTATCTACAGCATTTCCAAGCTCCTGAAAAATCGGGAACCAATCAACTTTGAGCATCTCCAATGGCCCTGGGTAGAGGCGTGTTCAAGGCAGTGACGTAGTAGAACTGTGACCGGAAGCCATAGATTGTTTACAGAATCTATGCCGGAAGCGCTTCATTCACATCACGAACATGGAGCAGCGGCAAGCCTTTAACACAGCGGTAGATGCTGTATTGAAAGCATTCAACGGGAAGTTCTCATTGAAAACGGAGCAAAGAGCAGCCCTGGAGGTATTTATTGAAAGGAAGGACGTTTTCGCCTTGCTCCCGACCGGCTTCGGTAAGAGTTTAATCTACCAGTTAGCCCCGTCGCGTCGCATACATCAGAGGAAAGAGTGATGTGATTGGTTTAAGCTTCGTCACAGCCTTTTCTGGCTTCAACCAGTAGCAAACTGAGGCATTTCAGGGAGGCGGGTCAACCACGGGCTCTGGGAAACGGTTTGGCTTAATAGCTTGGCCAGACCAATAGCTCAGAGAGCTTTGAAGTTGCGTTAGCCAGGCTAACTTTAAGCTGTACACTCCACAGAGTGGGGCTTTATGGAAGAGTAGCCAGAAAAAAGCCATTGCTTAAGAAAACACATTTGGAATTTGTCCAACAGCATGTGGCAGACTCCCCAAACTACGGGCAATTGCTCTAAGACAACGAGGGAGGCTCAGCCTCCTCTAAAAATGACGAACATCGTGTAGGATGAATTGCACTAGGCTTATGTTATAGCCGACCTTATAACATTGCTATTTCAGATCCAGAATCATAGAAATATATGTGCTCAACCCAACTACAGTGCGAAATCATTCCGTTATAACTTTCCCCAGTTCGCCTAATGTGCGCGTGAGTTTTTCCCCCTCGTGACAGCGCGATGCAGTCCAGCCTCAGTGGACTTCAATGGCATTTGGGAGCTATGCACTTTTCAATATCAAAATGCAAGATGATTATTGGACAAATACTGCAAAAATGCCCGCCCACGGACTCCCAGCCTCACAGTGGGAGGGACATGGCAAAGCTTTCCGCGAGGAGACTGGCGATTGGTGAAAGCGGCTGGATATTTTCTTTGATTGACAGCTCGTTTCAAATATAGACAGGCAGCGGTGAATTTCAGTTCAGTCCCATGCGGATTCGCAAGTGGTGTGGTGTACTGTAAGAGATCAGCTTACATTTCGATTTCATTCATTACATACGGTTTCTACCAGCTTTTTTAGTTTGTATATATTTTCATTGTAAATATAGTGTTGTCAAGTTTGCTATCTTAGTTCCAGAAATTTCGTCTGAGTGACTGAACTTGAGGGGGCTAGTCAGCTAGCAAGAAAGCTGCGCACGGATGCCAAGCATTGCTGATTTAATTTTGCCGAAGCCATTTGCCAGTCTTCCTTTCGAGGAAAAAATTAAAATTAAAGAGCAGGGTAGACCAACGCCTCAAATTGACTTGGTGAAAAAGGTAGGGAATAATACTCGTTCCTTTCAGCTCTCCTGGTACGAGAAAGTGAATTGGCTAACAGCAAGTGACCCACATCAACAACAGTAAATAGGCTACTTTAGTAATATGTCATGGATGGACCAAAAATATAGAATCTATTTAAAATGTTTATGCTGAGTATATTATATTGGAATATATATTTTTCTGGATATGAATTAAACACAGCTACAATTTGGAAAACATTTTTAAACAAAAACACAGCCGAGAACATTTCACACTACAGACCTGGATTAAAAGTGAAGGGTTATCAAAATTGTCAATAAAACATCTCAGTCAAAATAAGTAAAATATAGGGAAAGTGTCATTGAATGAAATGTGTGGCACCCAGCTCTATGTTTGGCTCCCCAAGGTCAGTGCTTGTGCCTATTCCAGAACACTCTGCTGTTACTGCTGAGGTTCCTGACAAAGAGCTGCTTTCAATAATGATCAATTTTTAAACAACATGCCACAATTTTAAAATATAAAATTGTTAAAATATATCCCCCTAACACCACCATCATGTATATTGGACAGTAGGCTAATGGGCCAAAAGAACCTGTTATTTCACAGTTTGTGACCCTGCCAACAATCAGCCAGATCAGAGGCAAGAGTATGGGCAAAATTGATGGTTTTTTTTTTCTTTTAAAATCTGGAAATATCATAACCGACCAGCCTCCCCTGTTTGAAAGACTACCAGCCACCACTGCCCCAAACACATGGAAGAAGATTCTCTGGTCAGAGGAGACTAAAATGGATCTTTTTGGCCATCAAGGGAAACGCCGTGTGTGGCGCAAACCCAACACCCTGAGAACACCATTCCTACATCGAAGCATGGTGGTGGCAGCATCATGCTGTGGGGATATTTTTCATCTGCAGGGATAGGAAAGCTGGTCAGGACTGAAGAAAAGTTGGATGGCACTAAATACAGGGAAATTCTGGAGGAAAATCTGTTTGAGTTGGCCAGAGGTTTGAGACTGGGACGAAGGTTCACATTCCAGCAGGACAATGACCCTAAACATACTGCTAAAGTTACACTAGAGTGGTTTAAAGGGAAAAGGAGTTGGAGCAGTTTTGCCTTGAGGAATAGGCAAAAATCCCAGTGACTAGATGTGCTAAGCTAATAGAGACATACTCCAAGAGACCTTCAGCTGTAATTGCAGCAAAAGATGGCTCTACAAAGGGGGGGGGGGAATTTAATACCTCCAGATTTCTGTTTTTTTCATCTTATCATTTGTGTCACAATAAAACAACAATTTTCACCTTTAAAGTTGTAGGCAGGTTGTGTAAATCAAATGGTGCTAATCCCCCAAAAATCCATTTTAATTCCAGCTTGTAATGCGACAAAACAGGACAAACACCAAGAGGGATGAATACTTTTGCAAGACACTATGTGCTTGTTGAACAGCCCTTTCCATTTGCAGTTATAACCTCCACTCTTCTGGGAAGCCTTTCCACTAGATTTTGGAGCATGGCTGTGGGGATGCGTGTTCATTCAGCAACAAGAGTATTAGTAAGGTAACATAAGGCACTGATGTTGGATGAGGAGGTCTGGGGGTGCAGTCAGTGTTCAAGTTTATCCTGAAAGTGCTCAGTGGGGATGAGGTCAGAGCCCTGTACAGACCATTCAAGTTCTTCTACGCCAATCTTTGCAAACATGGACTGCTCATTGTGCACAGGGGCAATGTTATGCTGGAACGTGTTCCAGCCCTTTGGAACTAAAGTACAGCTAAAGCATACAAAGGCATACTATATAATTGTGTGCTTACAACATTATGGCAACAGTTTGGGGAAGAACCACATATGGGTGTGATGGTCAAGTGTCCACACACACCTGGCCACATAATGTATACAGTAGTGTGTTGCCAAAATATTGTCTCTGATGTCCATGGCTTTATCAGGAGAGGATGAGGAGTATGGCTACAGAGAATCTTCTGGTCCACAGGAATTTGAATATTCCCTCATTTTCATTAGTCTGCATTCATGCTTTTAATTAATACTGGAACAAGATTCACTTCCCTGATTTGGCTACCCCTACATGTATGAGGGGCTGATGATGCATTACCTTTACTGGTGCTAGGTCTTTGCTGTCCTTCTGACCTCATGCTCTTCATCCTGAATGCCTCCTCAGGGTGATTGAAACGGAAGAAGGACGATTGACCAAAACACAGCATACAGCCTGCACACAAGTTAAATCAAACATCATATTTTGAAAATGGTTGTGCAGCACAATATTTTCTCTACATCTTCCTTTTTTTTTCCTTGTGCTGTATATGAAAGATATTCTACTCCTCCAATCAGTTCACTGTAAACCTAAGATCATGGTTATGCAACAGACATGGGACAACAGGACAAGAGGAATGCGGGGTGCAGGTTGCCATAACCGTAGGCTGTATAGTCAAGTGGGTGTGGTTTTTGGACATTATAATAAGTTAGGCTTCAAGACCGCTCAGATAATTGCATGTCATTTGGATTAGTTTACCCAGAGATACTGTGCTCTGCTATATATTCATGCAGTAACTATGTTCTTACACAAGCCATAATCAGACAAGTGCTAAATTTATCATACAAAAGCAGCAGACTGTCATTTTTGGAGCCTTTTACTGCCTGAACAATAAACTCCAATCATAATGATGAGCCTTTCTATTTCACCAACTGAGCCGGCCACCTCTGGTGAAACTACACATGCATTTCGATTTGCCTTTTAAGAGAAATTAACTTTTCCAGGCCAGAAAAGTGTACAAACACCTGAAATAAAAAAGTCCCAAAACACACTGCATGGTGGTACTGTGAATCACAGTTTTCATAAGTACATTCACTGCCCACTTTATTAGGAACACCCATCCACCTGCTGTTTTATGCAATTATGTAAAATCATCCAATCCCTCAAATAATGCAAATACAAATCAAGAGCTTCAGGTAATGTTCATTTCAAACATCAGAAAGGAAAAAAAATTGTGATCGCCGTGATTTACACTGTGGCATGGGTATTGGTTTGAGCCATATGGACTGGTGTGAGTATTTCAGAAACTGCTGATCTCCTGGAGTTGGTTGGTTGGCTCGCTCACCCACTCACACCTCTAAAGTTTACACAGAATGTGTGTGTGTGTGTGTGTGTGTGTGTGTGTGTGTGTGTGTGTGTGTGAGAGAGAGAGAGAGAGAGAGAGAGACCATTGAGTGAGCGACAGTTCTGTGGGTGGAAACATCTTGTTGATAAGAGAGGTCAGAGGAAAATGGACAGATTGGTTTGAGCTGCCTGGAAGGATATAGTAATGAGGAGAGCAGCAACTCTTTACAACCTTGGTGAGCAGAAAAGCATCTCAGCATGCAACAGCAGAACATCACATTGGGTTCCACTCCTGCAGCCAAAAATAGCACTCTTAGAATCAAGAACAAGTTCCTATTAATGTGGCCAGTGAATGTATATGAATATTAAAAGTTTTTTTTTTTTTAATGTAATTTTTCTAATTATAAACTGCACCTTTAACAGTGGAAGCATTTTACACGTGAATGTTTTTCCTCACAAGTACTCAAGACTAAGTCCTGTGGGAGTTGGTTGGTTTCAGCACTGCAGCACGAGAGGTGCAGTCTTGTGTGCATGGAACATTTGCGATCATGGTTAGGCAGAGGGATGGGAACATTCAGTACAATCATTCATTGCAGACTCAGCCACCTAAACTGCCTCCTTGGCTTGCTGACTGAGGAGAAAAATAAGACAAGACAAGCCTTGTTTCAGTCTGTTTTCTACAACACTTATCTCACAGCTTCTTCACGCACATCGCGTGTGCACAATTTTTGGGCACAGGACACACATTTTATCATGTGCTGTTTCTATTCGTATGCATAATATGTACTGGGTACATTTACAGCTGCTTTAAATGAGACAAAAGTAGCAAACGATGTGTCCATAATATTATGCGGCACTGAATTAATACACGCAATGGAGAGGAGAATTAATTGACAAAAGCATTCTAAGCGAGAAAGGAGGGGAATGCTTATGGAAAGTTTCTCCAACAAAAAAGATGTTCAGTGAATAGACAGTAGCAGATGCCCTTTTTTGTTCCAGATGGATGGAAGAACATTTTAGTTCCATCAAAATCCGACAGGAACACAAACACACAGGTGACTCAGAGACCACAAACATGCATGACCAACAACACGCAAGATCAACAATATTATTAATACAATAGGTAAAAGTTGGTTTAGACGTTGGTTTGTTTATTACTTTGAGGGATTCAGTGTGTCTCTGTTCAGGAGGCATGGCCCTGGGATATCTGTCTCTACATGTCTAATACAGGTCTTTGAGGAGGTTACTTGTGAGCGCCCAAATAAAGAACTGGATACGTGTCAACATGAATCACAGAGTGTTGGAGTCATGCTTCGCAAGTGGAAAACTTTAAAATCTATGCCCTCAGGGTATGGGCTCAGCTTTCCAAAAACTGTTTAGGTGTTTTAAATACTAATAAATACTGTACAATATTAATTCATACAGCATTATCAATATCTACTGTCTTCACAATCATGATGAATACAAATCAAAAATATACCATCCACTGAGAGGCTCTGGTTGAAATTATGGTTGAAAACAGTACTATGCCAGTCACTGAAGAGAATCCATAATTCCTGGGGCCTCTTCATGCGTGATATATTGGATTTAGAGCCCTCATTAAAAAATTCCAAATTAAAAGTGTGAAGATTGAATCTCAACATAAACTCACTGGAGGCAGCCATGTTTATTGTTTACGTCGGCGCGACCTTCGACCCGCGTATGTGCAATGTACCATACTATCTTATTCAGGTGAAATTGGGCATACCTGTGTTTTTTCCCCTCTCTCCCCCCCAAATCTGTCCCTCCGGGTTACATGTTGGTCCCGGGATTGAGATGCTGACCTCTTCTGCTCTTCGGACCTGCCTGATCCATCCTGATGCCCTGTGTCTGGTTGGAGTCCCATCGCATCGCTCCTGTGGAGGACGGCCCCATGAGGACAGTTGAAAGTCACACCTGGAGGATGCTCTGGACTCTTACAGTAATGCTTTTATGGCTGAGGACTACAGTTGACTTGCTAACTTTAGGACTGCAGTTGTCATGAACAGTTTTGCACTCAAGTTTCCATCAATGAAGAATTATAACAGCAACGAAACTGACTTCATGTTAAAACTATTAATATTACAGTCATGCTGTCTGTTGTTGCCCAAATGAGGATGGGTTCCATTTTGAGTCTGGTTCCTCTCGAGGTTTCTTCCTCATGTCGTCTGAGGGAGTTTTTCCTCGCCACAGGCTTGCTCATTGGGGATAGATTAGGGATAAAATCAGCTCATGTTTTAAGTCATTCAAATTCTGTAAAGCTGCTTTGCGACAATGTTTATTGTTAAAAGTGCTATACAAATAAACTTGACTATCGCCTGCTTCGCTAGGCATGATACGTAGATCTACACACACATACACACGGAGCCACAGCTGTGACTTGAATCAGTTGTACAGCTTGAAATTGTGATGTCAGTTCATGGTTATATCCAGGATATACACCATAACTGACTCACCATTTTTTTTTTTTTACTTCATGAGATACATTGCTTAATCAAATGGTGAAACTATTGTGTCATGTGAGCCATCCTTGGGCCAATCCCTGCAAGGGAATTTTTAATGAGGGATATATTAACAAGAATACTTCCTCTACCTGCATTATTACCTGCTGAAGACATTGTGCTATAGTAAGCATATTGCACATAACATAACTGTAGTCAACATAAGAATATTACTAGCAATAGCCCCGACATCAGTGTTACATGATAGAGGAACCTTCACATTCACACAAAGACACATTGAAGAGAAAACTGCGTCCTCACAGCTCCTTCGCTCAAGTGTCACAGCTAAAAGCAGGATGAGTCAGCAATCCACAGTGAATTCAACAGAGCTCCAACACACACACACACAGCTTAGACTGCACAGCCAACAAAACACTGTTGAATTCACAGCACTGCAGTAGTCAGCCAGGAGGATATAACAGTAAATCCCTGTCTGACTGGCAATTTCAAAATAAACCAAACTCAACAAAAGCACAGTTCGATGTTACTGCATGACTTCACAGGGGAATCACCCTGACCAGTAGCAGAATCCCAGTCAGGCAGGGAACAGCATGCATTTTAGATACACCATTTATGTCTGGTTTATTGAAATAAACACACCCACACACCCAGTGGTGCTTGAAAGTTTGTGAACCCTTTAGAATTTTCTATATTTCTGCATAAATATGACCTCAAACATCATCAGATTTTCACACAAGTCCTAAAAATAGATAAAGAGAACCCAGTTAAAACAAGTGAGACAAAATTATTATACTTGGTCATTTATGTATTGAGGAAAATGATCCAATATTACATATCTGTAAGTGGCAAAAGCATGTGAACCTCCAGGATTAGCAGTTAATTTGAAGGTGAAATCAGAGTCAGGTGTTTGTCATCCCATTGATTGAAATCAGGTGTGAGTGGGCACCCTGTTTTATTTAAAGAACAGGGATCTATCAAAGTCTGATCTTCACAACACACGTTTGTTGAAGTGTATTATGGCACGAACAAAGGAGATTTCTGAGGACCCCAGAAAGTGTTAATACTCGTCAGGCTGGAAAAGGTTACAAAACCATCTCTAAAGAGTTTGGACTCCACCAATCCACAGTCAGATTGTGTACAAATGGAGGAAATTCAAGACCATTGTTACCCTTCCCAGGAGTGGTCAACCAACAAAGATTCCAAACACTCCAAGAGCAAGGTGTGTAATAGTCAGCAAGGTCACAAAGGAACCCAGGGTAACTTCTAAGCAACTGAAGGCCTCTCTCATGTTGACTAATGTTCATGAGTCCACCATCAGGAGAACACTGAACAACAATGGTGTGCATGGCAGGGTTGCAAGGAGAAAGCCACTGCTCTCCAAAAAGAACATTGCTGCTCGTCTGCAGTTTGCTAAAGATCACATGGACAAGCCAGAGGGCTATTGGAAAAATGTTTTGTGGACAGATGAGACCAAAATAGAACTTTTGGGTTTAAATGAGAAGAGTTATGTTTGGAGAAAGGAAAACACTGCTTTCCAGCATAAGAACCTTATCCCATCTGTGAAACATGGTGGTGGTAGTATCATGGTTTGGGCCTGTTTGGCTGCATCTGGGCCAGGACGGCTTGCCATCATTGACGGAACAATGAATTCTGAATTATACCAGCGAATTCTAAAGGAAAACGTCAGGACATCTGTCCATGAACTAAATCTCAAGAGAAGGTGGGTCATGCAGCAAGAAACGACCCTAAGCACACAACTCATTTTACCAAAGAATGGTTAAAGAATGGTTAAAGAAGAATAAAATTAATGTTTTGGAATGGCCAAGTCAATCCTGACTAATCCAATTGAAATGTTGTGGAAGGACCTGAAGCGAGCAGTTCATGTGAGGAAACCCACCAACAACATCCCAGAGTTGAAGCTGTTCTGTATGGTGGAATGGGCTAAAATTCCTCCAAGCCGGTGTGCAGGACTGATCAACAGTTACGGGAAACATTAAAGTTACAGTTATTGCTGCACAAGGGGGTCACACCAGATACTGAAAGCAAAGGTTCACATACTTTTGCCACTCACAGATATGTAATATTGGATCATTTTCCTCAATAAATAAATGACCAAGTATAATATTTTTGTCTCATTTGTTTAACTGGGTTCTCTTTATCTACTTTTAGGACTTGTGTGAAGATCTGATGTTTTTGGTCATATTTATGCAGAAATATAGAAAATTCTAAAGGGTTCACAAACTTTCAAGCACCACTGTGTGTTGTGTGTGTGTGAGATGTGTATAAAAAAGAGAGACCGAGTGCGTAAAGGAAATGATTCATACTATTACTAATGCTACAGTGCTCAGCATAAATGAGTACACCCCCTTTGAAAAGTAACATTTTAAACAATATCTCAATGAACACAATTTCCAAAATGTTGACAAGACAAAGTTTAATATAACATCTGTTTAACTTATAATGTGAAAGTTAATAATATAACTTAGATTACACATTTTTTCAGTTTTACTGAAACAAACAAAACAGTTTACACAACAAAAACTACATCTAATACTTTGTATGGCCTCCATGATTTTTAATGACAGTACCAAGTCTTCTAGGGATGGAATGAACAAGTTGGTGACATTTTGCAACATCAATCTTTTTCCATTCTTCAACAACAACCTCTTTTAGTGACTGGATGCTGGATGGAGAGTGATGCTCAACTTGTCTCTTCAGAATTCCCCAACGAAAATAATTTCTTTACACCACAAAGGTGAAGGCTACAAGATGATCAGCAAAGCTTTACTTATCAGTCAGAATACTATAGCAAAAGTGGTACAAAAAAATTTAAGAAAGATGGAACTGCAACCATCTCATAGACACGTCCAGGTCGTCCACGGAAGTTAACACCTTGACAGGAGCGTCTTCTGGTGAGAAGGGTTGAAGAAAATTGGCATACAAGTTCACTGCAGTTATCTAAAGAAGTAGAAAGCCAAACTGGGGTGACTATTTCCCGTTGGTGTCGGGGAGCTGCAGTTCATTGATGGCATCGTGAATTCACAGATGTATTGCTCTATACTGAAAGAGAAGATGCTACCATCACTCCGTGCCCTTGGTCGTCGTGCACTTTTCCAACATGACTAAAACACACATCGAAGGCCACTGTTGGATTTCTGAAGAACAGGGTGAAAGTGATTCAGTGGCCAAGTATGTCTCCTGATCTGAACCCAATCAAACACCTGTAGAGAATTCTGAAGAGACAAGTTGAGCATCACTCTCCATCCAGCATCCAGTCACTAAAAGAGGTCATTGTTGAAGAATGGAAAAAGATTAATATTGCAAAATGTCGCCAACTTGTTCATTCCATGCCTAGAAAACTTGGTGCTGTCATTAAAAATCATGGAGGCCATACAAAGTACAAGATGTAGTAGTTTTTGTTGTGGGGTGTACTCATTTTTGCACCACCCTAAAGCCTCGGTCACAACCGGCCGTATGTGCTCCTACGGCCGGTCTACGTGCAAAAAACGAAAGAAACGCACAGAGGGCGCGCGTGACGTGCTGATTTTCGAGCCGTAGACTGGCCGCAGAGGTTCTTTGTCATGTCAAACAAACTCTACGGGCGCTTATGTTTTTTTTCAGGTTGCAAGACAAACTTACGGCCAACGCGCGTCTTTCTCCATGAACAAAAAAAGCAGCGATTTGGGAAACGCCAAAAATCGCACGGCCAAAAAATCGTACGTCCGGTTGTGACCTAGGCTTAATTTGAATAAAACTGAAAAAAAAAAAAAAGTGTAATCTAAGTTATTATATTAACCTTACTTTCAAGTCATAAGTTAAACAGATGTTATATTAAACTTTGTCTTGTTAATATTTTGGAAATTGTGTGTGTTCATTGAGATATTGTTTAAAATGTTACTTTTCAACGGGGGTGTACTCATTTACGCTGAGCACTGTATTACAAAGAATATTCCAGGCATGTAGTGAAATTGAATTTTTGAAAAGTGATCCATCGGGAGCAGAAGAGACACCAGACTGCATGCTCATGTATGCACTGGCCTGACAGATATGAGGATGTCCAACAGCCTTTGATTTTTTCTATCCTGCTGATTCTCCCCAATGCAAGAGTGCACTTTGCCAACAAATTTACACAGCACGTTAATCTAAAACCACAGACAGCAATGTGAACGATGAGAGCGTTTAATGGAGCCATGAATTATACCTGCTGCAATAGGAGCAATTCTCTCCCAATGCCATCATATATTACTGTCAACCAAAAGCACTCAGACCCGAACTATAAACCAAACCACTGTTGCGTTAAACCCTTAGACACTTAGCCACACATCTAAATTACGTTACAAAATATCTCCAGACTGATGAACGAATCCATTTTAAGCATTCATGTAAATGTGTTTTAATATAGCCATTTTTTCCCTCCATGATCAGCCCACTTTTCAGAGTACATAGCTCAAAGTTATAAATAGACCACTTCCCCTGTTTCCTGGGGTTTGTTTATAGATCACAAGCTTCTGCTAGGCATGATGGATAATTTTACCTCAGATACTTTTGTTCAGCAAAAGGCTGTGTGTTATGTCAGTCTCCTGTTGCAAAATCACACTCAGTTGATATGTGGACTCTCAACCTCTCGCTGAACTACAAATTACAGTAAACGTATAGCAGTTATTGGTGGTTTAAATATAATTTCCTTCTGAAACACCAAATTAGGAATAATTACCTACTACGGGTTTTGGGTTTTCACTACACAGGATAAACTTATCTGGTTTCCTGACTAGGAGGTAGTAACTCATTTCCAAGTCATCAGTATGCTTTATGCAAACATTCAAGCTCCATCATAATTCTGTATATGGCGCATAAGAAAGATGATGCATTTTCTCTGGTGAGAACACTTTCTCATCTCTGTTCACCACCTGGAGTGAATTCCACTGTAGCATAAGATTCTTCAATGGTGGATGATGTTCTGACAAACTATGACTAAGAACCGTTTTGTAGTTCAATTTCATGAAGTGATGACTCGAAAGGATGCAGACCAGACAGCAGATACTTCAAAAGGACATCCTCGAGTAATAATGAAACACCATTTTGTTATATATTAACCATCTTTAGACAGAGTGGATTCCTTAGATTAATGCCTGTGCTCATTAAACTAAGTACAGTTTGGGGCTTGAGCCAAAAAAAAAAAGACAATATTTCTGTTAAAAAACAGTGAAGGCCAGTTTATCAAATCATTCCTGAGGACAGCCAGAAAGGCAGAAGCATCATGATTCCAGGTTTCATGAAATTTCCAGAAACAGTATGGGCTCAACATTAATGGTAGTCCGACTGTCTGGTATAACCAAAAATTTGGTCTGGACAAGTCAAATCCACATCTGCCTATCCAACGGGACAACTGAATATTTATTGAAAATGACCATTTTTTTTAGTAATTAATCAAGCGTTACATCAATGAAGTTCCAACAAAACTATTTTAATCCCCTCAGTGATCCGGCCGTGTTATTGTTTACGAAATTCTGGGGAAGCAGAGTACAGCAGGTGCGACGTCACGAGTACGTGACGTCACAGTGGTAACCAGTTTTAAGGCAGAGAACTTTTACAGCTATAGACCAAAGTCATATAAATAATTTATGGTGAAAAAGTAAGAAATACCATTACCAACTTGCTCAACTAAGACTGATTTGACTTCATTGATTGTGGGTTAACTCATTAAAACAGGATAGATGTTATAACTTATGCAACATACATGCATTTTTCACTGATAAAACATAAAAAGCTAATTAAATAATCAGATGAACTGAGACAATCACATTCTAAAGCAAAGTAAATAATCTTATACTGGTAACTTAAACACACAATACAAGTTACATGTATTAATCTAAATGCAGATAAACAATGTGTTGTTTTTTTTATCCAAATGAGAGCCAGAGCTTACCCGTCTGTGTTCTCGCTTCTTGAAGGCCAATCTCATGGCCGATTGTTTCAAAACAATCTGACTTTCAGTTGTTCGTTCAGTTCTCCGTTCATTCACTTCTTTCATGTCAAGGCGAGATGGCAGCAATATCCAGTTTAGAAATAAGACGGCTAGTCCACTCATTCTCTATTTTGTCCATCCGGAGTACTCCACCATTACTGCTCAGCTCAGGCAATTACTAAAACCCGGGACGTCAACGGTTTTAGCAACAACCGCGAGGAGGTCTCTGCCCGAGCGATATGTCACATCCTGTGCCATCCCAGGTTTTAGCAACAACCATCGGCTCACTCCGGGAGGACTGGTGCAACTCAACTTTGCTTTTTTTTTTTTTTTAAATTAAAAAATAAAAAATACTTTCCTTTTCTTGTAGTTTTCTTTTTCTTTAATTGTTGATACCGCACCCTCTTTCAATACGGGCTTATAGCCAACACTCATCAACAGATCAGAGGTTTCGTACGAGTCTTCAGTAAAATGTGCAGAGCAGAGGAGCGATCACTTCATAGGCGCCTGTGGCAGTGGGGGCGTGGCCAAGCAGCAGTCTGTGAATGGAGGGCGGGGTTGGTAAGTGGCTAAGTCATTCCACCTGCTGTCAATTAGTGCGCGTGTGTGTCTGTTTGTTACAGGGACGAATCATAAAAGGAGAGAGCAGAGAAAGGGAGCTCTCTCCCCAACCACAATGCATGTGTGTGAGTGAGTGAGTAATGAATGAATGGAAGCAAACGAGCAAGCAAGCTGAAAAGCCCAAATAAAAGATATTGTACAAATATCAAATCTCACCTGCTGTGCTTCTGTGCTCCACCCACATCAGGAACTGTTACAGTGGTGCTGAAACCCGGGAGCACAGAAGGGAACCACCCCATGGAGTCCCCGCCATTCGAAGAGCTCATCCTTGCCCTCGCTACCGCCCAGCAGCATCAAGCGCTGATCACCCTCCGAAAGGAGCAACGCTTCGAAACCTTGATGCTGGCCCAGCAGGAAGATCGCCAGGTGTTCCGGCACCGGCTCGCGTCAGCAGGGGCGTCGACCACCGCTGCCACCACCCTCACAAAGATGGGACCGCAGGACGATCCGGAAGCATTCCTTGCTCTTTTTGAGCAAGCAGCCGAGGTGTGGGGGTGGCTGCAGGAGCAGCGCGCGACGCGCCTTCTCCCGCTCCTG
This sequence comes from Neoarius graeffei, assembly GCF_027579695.1. NCBI lineage: Eukaryota > Metazoa > Chordata > Actinopteri > Siluriformes > Ariidae > Neoarius > Neoarius graeffei. The sequence goes on from NC_083585.1 coordinate 14,707,344, forward strand.
ACTGGCGAGGCGCAGCTCAGCAGCTCCCTGCTGACAGCCGGCTGGTCTACGCGGACCTGACAAAAGCCATCCTGCAGCGGCTTGGCCACTCCCCGGACCAACATCGCCAGCGCTTCCAGACGCTGGCATTGGAGAAAGTCGGCCAGCTGTTTGCATTCAGCCAGCAACTCCGGGACGCCCGCCAGCGGTGGCTGAGGGCAGAAAACCGCGATGCGGGGGCGTCGTGGCTCAGGTGAATGGGGAGCCATGCCGTGAATCCGGGGACCCGGGTTCGATTCCGACCCGAGGTCATTTCCCGATCCCTCCCCGTCTCTCTCTCCCACTCGTTTCCTGTCTCTGCACTGTCCTATCCAATAGAGGTGAAAAAGCCCCCAAAAAAATAAATAAAAAAAAAAGAAAACCGCGACGCCGACGAGATCATCGATCTGGTGGCACTGGAGCAGTTTGTCTTTCAACTTCTGGAAGGAACGGCGGAATGGGTCCAGTGTCATCACCCGGCGTCACTGGAGTGAGCCATTGAGCTGGCAGAGGACCATCTGGAGGCGGCTCCGACGGCAGGCAGACGAGGCATCTCCCCTCGCTTCTCTTCTCTCTTTCTCCCATCTCTCGCCCCCCTCCCCACCCTGTTCTCCTGCCATGGAGGCGGCGGCTGGCTCCACTAGAGGCAGCCACTAGTGGGTAATGGTGAACATCCCCGTGCACACAACACTTTCACCGCTTGTGCTCCCCCCAATGCCTCACCTTGCACCAGGCGTTAGTGAACTGAAGTCCACTTGCAACCGGAATCCACCAAAACGTGATATGTAGCCCCTTGGATACTCACTGGCATGCGATACGTTCCGGCCCAATCGGGGGCGGTTTCTGGCGCGTCGGGGATCCGGATTACAGCTGAGGGGGAGACAACACAGACACAGGAGAGGGGAGGCCCAGCCAGCCTGTCACACCCATGGTGTCCTCTCCTCTCCTGTGCCTGTGTTGTCTCCCCCTCAGGTGAGTGACACCCATAACACCAGTGCAGAGGGAAAGCCTGGGCCGGTGTGCTGGCGCGGCGGGGAATCGGAGCATCTCCAAGGTCAGAGCTCCGCAAGGGAGGTGGGTGCTGTAATCCAGATCCCCGACGTACCAGAAACCGCCCCCGATCGGACCGGAACATATCGCATACCAGTGAGTATCCAAGGGGCTACATATCACGCTTTGGTGGATTCCGGTTGTAAGCGGACCTCAGTTCACTAACGCCTGGTGCAAGGTGAAGCATTGGGGGGAGCACAAGCGGTGAAAGTGTTGTGTGTGCACGGGGATGTTCACCATTACCCTCTAGTGTCTGTCCAAATTCTATTCCGGGGCCAAATGCATAGAATAAAGGCAGCGGTTAGTCCCCGTCTCACCCACTCGTTGATTTTGGGTACTGATTGGCCGGGATTTAAAAACCTAATGGAATATTTAACACGCAGTGGGTCCTGCACTAGGTCGTCACGGGAAGATCCCAGTGTGGCGTTGACTGGAGAAGCTGTCACAGAGCCGTCTACGTAAACACCGCGTCAGAGTGAGGAGCAACCCACTCCTCCTCCCTCTCTCAGGGATTCCCTTGGGGATTTCCCGTTAGAGCAGTCGTGAGATGAGACTCTGCGGCATGCGTTTGACCAAGTGAGAGTAATCGATGGTCAAACTCTTCAGCCGAGCGCAGCACCTACCTTCCCTTATTTTTCCATTATTAAAGATAGATTGTACCGAGTGACACAGGACACTCAAACCAAGGAACAAATAACCCAGTTGTTAATCCCAAAGAGCCGTAGGGAACTCGTGTTCCATGTGGCTCACTTTAATCCCATGGCTGGACACTTGGGGCATGATAAAAACACTAGCCCGAAAAAGCCCGATTCTAGTGGCCAGGGATTCACTGGGATGTCCGTCGGTGATGTGCGGCGTGCCGTGAATGCCAATTAGTAAATCCAGCGGCCACTCCAAAAGCGCCTTTGCGCCCTCTTCCTCTAATCGAGACCCCATTTGAGCGAATTGGAATGGATCTCATCGGGCCATTAGATCGGTCAGCACAGGGATATCGCTTTTAGTTCTAGTGGACTATACAATGTGATATCCGGAAGCAGTGCCTCTCCGCAATATCTCAGCATGCAGTATTGCACAAGCACTCTTCCACTTTATCTCCCGGGTCAGGATTCCAAAAGAAATCCTGACAGACCAAGGCACTTCGTTTATGTTACGCACACTGCACGAGCTGTATGGGTTACTGGGGATCAAGTCTATCCACACCAGTGTCAATCACCCACAAACAGATGGCTTAGTAGAGCGATTTAACCAGACACTCAAAAACAATCCGCAAACTCGTAAGTGAAGATGCGCGTAATTGGGATAAGTGGCTCGAGACCCTGTTGTTCACAGTACGAGAGGTCCCACAAGCCTCCATGGGGTTTTCTCCCTTCGAATTATTATATGGGCGTAAGCCGCGTTGCATTCTGGACATGCTACAGGAAAATTGGGAGGAGGGACCTTCACAGAGTAAAAATGAAATCCAGTACGTTCTTGACCTGTGCACAAAACTCCACACCCTCACGCACCTAACCCAGGAGAATTTACGGCAGGCACAAGAACGTCAAAGCCGGCTGTATGACGGGCATGCGCCTTAGAAAGTTCACGCCAGGAGACAAAGTGCTCGTATTATTGCCCACGTCGAATTCTAAATTAGTCGCCAAGTGGCACGAGCACTTTGAGGTCACACAGCAAGTTGCGGACGTCGACTATGAGGTGAAGCGAACAGATAGGGGTGGGGCACTGCAAATCTACCACCTCAACCTTTTAAAATGCTGGAATGAGGGGGTTCCCGTGGCGTTGGCATCAGTAGTCTCAGAGAAGGAGGAGCTGGGGCCGGAGGTAAAAAGGATAACATCTCGGACCACTCTGGTCCCTTGTGGAGAACACCTCTCACCGGCCCAACTCACGGAGGTAGCCAAGTTGCAGAAGGAATTTTCCTACATGTTCTCGCCCCTTCCTAGTCGTACCCACCTCATAGAACACCACATCGAAACGACCCCAGGGGTGATAGTGCGTAGCCGCCCTTACCGATTGCCCGAACACAAGAAAAAGGTGATTTGGGACGAACTCAAGGCCATGCTCGAAATGGGCATAGTCGAGGAGTCCCACAGTGACTGGAGCAGCCCAGTGGTCCTGGTTCCCAAGACCGACGGGTCAGTCCGGTTCTGTGTGGACTATAGAAAGGTCAACGCGGTGTCTAAATCTGACGCATACCCAATGCCGCGCATTGATGAGTTGCTTGATCGGTTAGGTGCTGCTCGCTTTTATTCGACACTGGATCTAACAAAGGGATATTGGCAGATCCCCTTGACTCCTCTATCCCTAGAGAAAACGGCCTTTTCCACACCGTTTGGATTACACCAATTTGTCACGCTCCCTTTTGGGTTGTTTGGAGCACCCGCTACGTTCCAGCGGCTTATGGACAGAGTCCTCCGCCCTCATGCTGCCTACACGGCTGCATATCTAGACGACATCATGATCTACAGTAATGATTGGCCGCGGCACTTGGAACACCTGAGGGCTGTTCTAAAGTCGCTGAGGCAAGTGGGCCTCAGAGCTAATCCAAAAAAAGTGTGCGATTGGAAGTACGGTATCTGGGGTTCCACTTAGGTCATGGGCAGGTGCGTCCCCAAATTAACAAGACCGCAGCAATTTCAGCCTGCCCGAGGCCCAAGACCAAAAAGGAGGGGAGACAGTTCTTGGGGCTGGCTGGCTATTATCATAGGTTTCTACCTAATTATTCGGACATCACCAGCCCGCTAACTGATCTCACTAAAAAGGGGGCTCCAGATCCAGTCCAGTGGATGGAGCAGTGCCAACAGGCCTTCTCTGAGGTAAAAGCTGCACTGTGTGGGAGGGCCCACTCTTACACTCCCCTGACTTCTCTCTCCCCTTTATTTTGCAGACTGATGCATCGGACAGAAGGCTGGGGGCCGTTTTGTCCCAGGAAGTGGAGGGCAAGGAGCGCCCTGTGCTGTACATCAGCCGGAAACTCTCGATGCGTGAAAGCAGGTACAGCACAATCGAGAAGGAGTGTCTCGCCATCAAGTGGGTGGTCCTCACCCTCCGATACTACCTGCTGGGGCGCCCTTTCACACTCTGTTCGGACCACGCGCCCCTCCAGTGGCTCCACCACATGAAGGATGCCAATGCACGGATCACCCATTGGTATCTCGCCCTCCAGCCATTTAAGTTCGAGGTGATCCACAGGCCAGGGGTGCAGATGGTGGTGGCGGACTTCCTGTCCCGTCGGGGGGGGGGGGGGGGGGTCAGCTTCAGGCCGGACAGCTCCCCGGCCTGAGTCGGGCAGTGGGGGTATGTGGCAGCAGGGGTATGTGGCCAAGCAGCAGTCTGTGAATGGAGGGCAGGGTCAGGGAAGGTAAGTCATTCCACCTGCTGTCAATTAATGTGTGTGTCTGTTTGTTATAGGGACGAAGCATAGAAGGAGAGAGAGCAGAGAAAGGGAGCTCTCTCCCCAACCACAATGCATGTGTGTGAGTGAGTGAGTAAGTAATGAATGAATGAAAAGGAAGCAAACAAGCAAGCAAGCTGAAAAGCCCGAATAAAAGATATTGTACAAATATCAACTCTCGCCTGCCGTGCTTCTGTGCTCCACCCACATCAGGAACTGTTACAGTGCCCAATGTGCCTGTGAACTTCTTGCAAAACGCGTCCAAATCTTTGCAGTTTGAACATTCTTGGACCATGAATGCAACGTAAATCCACCTTCTGTCGTGTTGCTGGCAGGTGCAGCAACATATCTACGTGGCATGGCGATAAATTAATTCAAAATGGAAGATCAGAGTTGCAGTCAGCTCTGCGTTTTATTATAGAGGCAATGGCGATGAGATCAATAGACTTCCTGTTGTGACGTTACGGACGTCAAGGTCATTCACTCAGACCACTACCTACAACCCCGATTCCAAAAAAGTTGGGACAAAGTACAAATTGTAAATAAAAACGGAATGCAATAATTTACAAATCTCAAAAACTGATATTGTATTCACAATAGAACATAGATAACATATCAAATGTCGAAAGTGAGAATATTGGCTCATTTGAAATTTCATGACAGCAACATCTCAAAAAAGTTGGGACAGGGGCAATAAGAGGCTGGAAAAGTTAAAGGTACAAAAAAGGAACAGCTGGAGGACCAAATTGCAACTCATTAGGTCAACTGACAATAGGTCATTAACATGACTGGGTATAAAAAGAGCATCTTGGAGTGGCAGTAGCTCTCAGAAGTAAAGATGGGAAGAGGATCACCAATCCCCCTAATTGTGCGCCGACAAATAGTGGAGCAATATCAGAAAGAAGTTTGACAGTGTAAAATTGCAAAGTTTGAACATATCATCTACAGTGCATAATATCATCAAAAGATTCAGAGAATCTGGAAGAATCTCTGTGCATAAGGGTCAAGGCTGGAAAACCATACTGGGTGCCCGTGATCTTTGGGCCCTTAGACGGCACTGCATCACACACAGGCATGCTTCTGTATTGGAAATCACAAAATGGGCTCAGGAATATTTCCAGAGAACATCTGTGAACACAATTCACCGTGCCATCCACCGTTGCCAGCTAAAACTCTATAGTTCAAAGTAGAAGCCGTATCTAAACATGATCCAGAAGCGCAGATGTCTTCTCTGGGCCAAGGCTCATTTAAAATGGACTATGGCAAAGTGGAAAACTGTTCTGTGGTCAGACAAATCAAAATTTGAAGTTCTTTATGGAAATCAGGGACGCCGTGTCATTCGGACTAAAGAGGAGAAGGATGACCCAAGTTGTTATCAGCACTCAGTTCAGAAGTGTGCATCTCTGATGGTATGGGGTTGCATTAGTGCGTGTGGCATGGGCAGCTTACACATCTGGAAAGACACCATCAATGCTGAAAGGTATATGCAGGTTCTAGAGCAACATATGCTCACATCCAGATGACGTCTCTTTCAGGGAAGACCTTGCATTTTCCAACATGACAATGCCAAACCACATACTGCATCAATTACAGCATCATGGCTGCATAGAAGAAGGGTCCGGGTACTGAACTGACCAGCCTGCAGTCCAGATCTTTCACCCATAGAAAATATTTGGCACATCATAAAACGGAAGATATGACAAAAAAGACCTAAGACAGTTGAGCAACTAGAATCCTACATTAGACAAGAATGGGTTAACATTCCTATCCCTAAACTTGAGCAACTTGTCTCCTCAGTCCCCAGACGTTTACAGACTGTTGTAAAGAGAAAAGGGGATGTCTCACAGTGGTAAACATGGCCTTGTCCCAACTTTGAGATGTGTTGTCATGAAATTTAAAAAAAAAACAAAAAACTAATTTTTCTTTAAATCAGGGGTTTTCAAAGTGTGGGAGAGTCAGCCCCCCCTCAGAGAGCAAATAAACAGCGCCCCCCCACACACACAATTTTTGTTGTTGCTATACTTAATGTTCCATTCGTATTTTTAAAAAAATGGTTGTTGTACACATTTTTATTTTTTTCTTTTACACATTTTAAACATCTGTGCTTTTTAAAACTTTTTTTTTTACACATTTTAAACATCTGTACTTTTCTTTTTAAAACATCTTGTTTTACACATTTTAAACATCTCATAGCATCGTTAGCTAGCACCTCTTGGCAGACAACACACTGTGGCAGTGGAGCATCTTCAGATCCAGTCCATGAAAATCCAAACTTTAAATAATCGTGGTCATACTTCCTTCTTTATTCAGTCCCCCCAGGATTCCGCGGGCCTTTTTTGTGATTGTTGCGGGCTAAAATGTCTGATGTTGCGGGGTTTTTTTTCCAAAAAATTGCGCTGAAAGTTGCTGTGTTTTTTAGGTTTTTGTTGCGATTACATTGCGGGAGGAAGTGAAAGTTGCGAGAAATTGTTGCAATTTTAAAAAAACAGACACTGAGAAATGGTCCTATAAACAACTTTACCAATATAAAAGATTACCAGGACTACAAAAATGCAGAAAAACAGGCTTTACTTATCCAAATACACCTGTTGGTTCAAAAGTTAAAGTGCAGAGAACCTCACAGCACAACATGAAGTTACCTTCAAATATAATATAAATGCCTCAGCTTTCATGTAAGAAAAAAAAAACTATCAATACTCATACTGTGTGCAGGCAGTCTCTCCTGAAGACTAAATTAAACAATAATTATAAACTAATAAAATAAATGGCTCAGGCTTCATAGAAGAAAAAAAAAAACAATTTGAACAGAATCCCACAGTATGATGATGAAGCTGCCTAAACAATGGAAAATAAAATACCATTTTGGCAAAAATGTTGGCATCCATTAATTTCTTGTATTAAGTAAAAAAATAAAGTGCACACAGTCCTTCACTGTAAACATACCATGTTGCCAGATACTGCTGACATTTTCCAGTCCAAAATATGTTCAAAACCAGCCAAAATGCACTTAAAACTGCCCAATCTGGCAACACTGCGACGCATGCTGCTTCTCTTGAACGTATTCACGGAAGTAAGGCGGAAGGTAGTTTGTCGACGTCACCTCAAGACGACGCCAACGATTGGTCAAATTTGCGGGAAGGTTGCGGTGATTGGATATAATTGCAACACCGCCCTGAATTCGCGGGGATTGGTTGAATTTGCAAATCGCAACATCGCGAAATACCTGGAGGGTCTGTTTTTTTGCTTGGCCCAGACTCTGTCTCCTCACTCACTGTAGCTTTAGGTACTAAAAATTGATCCATCACGTTGCGCCCCCCCTGAAGAACCCTGGCGCCCCCTAGGGGAGGCGCGCCCCACACTTTGAAAAGCCCTGCTTTAAATGATACATTTTCTCAGTTTAAACATTTGATATACGTCATCTGTGCTCTATTCTGAATAAAATATGGAATTTTGAAACTTCCACATCATTGCATTCCGTTTTTAATTTACAATTTGTACTTTGTCCCAACTTTTTTGGAATCGGGGTTGTATATAAAAAATCACTTTAATCATAATACTAGTTTAGATTTATTGTTAACGCTTAAAACTATTCCTGTGCCATTATTGAGGTCTCAAGGCATTTATAAATGAAAGTGAGGCCATGGCTCTGCCTATATGCTTGAAGACCACATGAAGTCTCAGAGTCACATATGCACACAGTGAACCCTGAGGTCAGGACGAAACATTGTGACATTGCCACAGGGGACACAGACAAGAGGTTAAACATAGGATTTTGCTACCAGACAGACAGCTGAGCTCTGTAGCCGAAATACAAATAGATACAAATGTCAGAATCGGGCAGAGAAGTGCAAAAGAAAAATGCAGATAAGACAATAGTGCACAATTTAAAAAAATAAAATAAAATAATTCACAATCTGAGTTTACCTTCAGTCAGTCATGTGCCAATGTAATCTGACCCCAACTCAAGTTTAGTTTCAGATAGTAAAACTCCTTAATTACAAAAATAGTATGTGTGAAAAGGTATTCATCTGTACCTCAAGCAGCTAAGCAGTTACTGGCTCTCACCGACCAGGAATAGCAGTGTAACAGTATACGAGCGCCCATGAGAATGCTGAAATGACCGATCACTATGCCACAGAGTCTAGGACCAGCTTTATAATCGCTGTCTCACTCAGTGTCGCTCCATGATTGATGTCATGCACCACAGATAGCTTAAGCTCGGTTAAAAAAAAGTAGTATGTGCCTCGGTCAGGATCCTTTGTCTGTCAAAAACGTCCTCTCCGGAAATCACTCACCACATGATGAAGTTGTAAATGATTTTTAAAGAAAATATTTGTCTCTTTTGAAGCAGAATAATCTGTTGTTGCACAGTAAAAACAGGACTTGAAACAGAGGAGACACATTTGCAGCAGAGCTTCACGTGTGGGTGAAATGGGAGCCCGTCAAAGTGTCGTCTCAGGAAAACCACAAGGATCGTCACCACTTCAGTTGTTATTTCAATTCCCACCAGGTACACACATCGCTGCACAGTAGTTGAAAATTTGTACTTCAAAAGTCACATACATTTCAACAGTTTTTCACTTTGTATCCCTTACTCTTGTGGACTATAAGAAAGTAGGTCAGTTTTAAAAATACACTATACACTCTTCTCACCACAAGTACCCAGTATATGACCTGTAGCTCTGACATTCTGCGCAGTTCATTTCCATCTCAAAAGGTCATTTCTGGCAGCAGAGAAACACAAAAACCTGATATTTGATTTTTGGACTATTGTGGACCCGGAAAGTATACCCTGATTGTGAAAGTCCATAAGGTACATACAGTTCTGTGCTCCACCCCAAAAAAGGCAGCTGTAGAGCAAAGATGACTTTAAAAAAAAATGAAATTAAAATGTTTTTATATTTTAAAACAATACTATAAACTGCAGTAAACTAATAAAGGAATCAATAAAAGTTATTTTTTTCGCAGTGCTGTTTCCATCAAATCCTGCGCTCTGATTGGCTGGCGAGCGGTTCCGTATCCTACGGTACGGACCCCAGTTACGGACCTCTGGCAACTCACTCGTTCACAACAACAAACACAGTAGCATTTTTTTGTCAACATTTATCTTTTTTTTATAAGATTTATTTATAAGATTATCAAAAATCTTGTAAATTTTTGCCAGCATTTCTCAGGAAAATAGCATTAATTTTACATCATGGATAATGATAATGACAGTGTTCACAGCGAAAGCGAGTTTTACTACCCTGAGGAAGAAGAAATAAAATAAAACAAAACATTTCAGGAGAAAGCTAAAAACCTCTAACTTGCTAACACCGAGCAAAAACATGGCTAAATCCTGAATGACTCAATTTTGTATAAATAGGGGACTACATAGGTGGCAAAATGTAGGTTTTTTTCCTGCCATGTAAGTGCACTTGTATACCGAGGAGAAAGCAATTTGCATTGCAGCCGTGAATGAGGATTCAAAATGGCGGCTTGCCTCGGTTTTCCCTTTCGGGCGCTCTCGTTTTCTGTTAGAATTTGGTAAAGAAAAAAATAAATATTATTTACCAGCTTAAGGTCGGTCCGTATGGTGAAATACCGTGACCTCGGCCTTGAATACTGACTTCGGCCAGTACTTTCAAGGCCTCTGTATTTCACGATACGGACCTCCCAGCTGGTAAATAACACACATTTTTGTGTGAGAGACTATAAATAAATAATCATAAAATAGCAGTCTCCGGTATAATTGGTGAAGTTTTGTAAGGAAAAAGTTTCATGAGCATCTTGCAGAACCAGACACCGTTCTTCTGGAGACTTTGTTACACTTGTTTCTTATTTTCGCAGCAAAGCCTTCGTTATGTTTTTTTTGGGGGGTCTGAAAAGTGCCCTCTTACGCAACATGCTGCTTTCTCTAGTGATATACAAAAACATTTTTCTGCAACTTTTAAATTTGTGCTGGAAAACTAACTTGAAGTCATAAAACAAACTTGTAACAAAAAATTTGTACGAAAAAACAGGCTAAGACTTCTGCACAGTACTGTATCTACACTCACTGGCCACTTTATTAGGTACACCCATCCACCTGCTGTTTTATGCAGTTATCTAAGATCCCTCAACAGCAGTACAATGCATAAAATCATGCAGATGCAAAATCAAGAGCTTAAGTTATTGTTCACTTCAAACATCAGAATGGGAAAAATTGTGATCTCAAAGTGAGACTTAATTTTACTGTGGCATGGGTATTGATGCCAGATGGACTCGTTTGAGTATTTCAGAAACTACTGCTCTCCTGGGGTTTCTCTCTCTCTCTCACACACACAAATCACACTAGTGTTTACACAGAATGGTGTGGAAAACAAAAAACATTGAGTGAGCGACAGTTCTGCGGGCGGAAACAAACGCCTTGTTGATAACAGAGATCAGAGGAAAATGGCCAGATTGGTTCAAGCTGCCAGGACGGAGATAGCAACTCATATACAACCGTGGTGAGCAGAAAAGCATCTCAGCATGCAACAGCAGAAGACCACATTGGGTTCCACTCCTGCAGCCAAGAACAGGAATCTTAAAATCAACAAGTTCCTATTAAAGTGGCCAGTGAGTGTAAACACTTAATACTTGAAAACTATTTTAGATTAATTTTTTTTCCTGTACAAATGTCACTACAGGCAGGATGCTATACTAACAGAGAAAATAAGCAAGTGCAGTGGAAATGAATACTGTAGTTAGCTAATTCAGCACTTGGCTGTGTGGTAAAGGATCATGAAAGCCAAGCAAATGTGAATGCATATCGAAATTTCACATGAAAGCGTTTTCACCTCTTATACACTTACTTCTAAAAGCACATGAGCTCCAGCGTGCTACAATCAGCGCAGACTGGCCCTTTAAAAACAAGCCACGTTTTCCCGATAGGAGAGTCAAGTGGAGTGGAATGAAAGGCAGGGAAGCCGGTGACTCCGCTCTTCTTCTGCCCGGAGGAAATCCTTTGTTAGCGGTGCTTCATTGTCCCCAACTCCATGACTAACGAGGGCAAAGCTTCAGGAATCTTCTGAGGCTCGCGACAGGCGCGTAATTTTAGTCTTCAGTTTTCTTAAAAAATGTTATCCAGTGTTAGTAGCCTAATAATAGCTGCTGCTTTGAGGAAACCTGTACCGTTTTAGCTGTCAAGCTGTTATATCAACAGCGTTGTGTAAAGAAATGAACAGCTGCTGTCTCCGTCAATAGGGCAAACTCATTTCCTCATCACTGGAAGCAGGGAGAGTGTTTCCATTTCCACTCCCCCTGAGTTAAAGCGTCTATCCGCACTCTGAGCACCGCCCACTGTTACTGACCGAGCGAGTCTCATTGTAGCAACACGCATGCGCGGACCCTTTTCACACTTACGGGTTTTTGTTGCCAAAAGTAGCTTTTACATGCCCTGAAATCGCTCGCTCGTTCACCACTCCCTACATAGGGAATTGCTATATAGAGGACTATATAATGAGCTCATTGGTAAAATGAAAAAAAAAAAAAAAAACCTCTTTCGGACACTAGCTGGTATTTACGTCATTACTGTCACACAATTAAACCGTGCCAGATCAGTCGGCTGGGGTTTATTTTCAAAATAATAAATACACGCATGTATTTTTGTGATGAATACACATTATATGGAGCCTATTTCCCACGTTAATCAGTACAAAGTACCTGCGTCTTTTTGTTTTGTTTTTTAATCAAGGCTGAATACTTTGCTTTATCCTGTTCTACAGGGTCACAGGCAAGCTGGAGCCTATCCCAGCTGACTACAGGCGAAAGGCGGGGTACACCCTGGACAAGTCGCCAGGTCATCACAGGGCTGACACATAGACAACTATTCACACCTACAGTCAATTTAGAGTCACCAGTTAACCTAACCTGCATGTCTTTGGACTGTGGGGGAAACCGGAGCACCCGGAGGAAACTCACGCGGACACGGGGAGAACATGCAAACTCCGCACAGAAAGGCCCTCGCCGGCCACGGGGCTCGAACCCGGACCTTCTTGCTGTGAGGCGACAGCGCTAACCACCAATGCCGGGGTGGCCCTATATTTAGCCGGGACCATCCCCGGCCCAAACCATCAATGGTGGCCTGCTTGGAGCATGGGGAAAATAATTTTCACTAATTTTGGTCACTGATCTTATTCTTGCATTAATCATCAATTCAACTGCACTCTGCATTTTCACATGGCAGCCCAGATGCCGACAGCATCGCAGCAGATTAAATAGGCACTACCAAATAAGGAAATTCTCCCCTCCCCTCTATTGCAGTTGGTTTGGTCCAAGACTCCTCCTCTGTATTGCGGGGAACTTAAACAACACTGGCGCGAAACAGCGCGCGTCAGTGATGGAGGGCAGAAAGAGGCCAGGTGGAACCGAAAGGGCGAAGCTTAAAAAAAGGAAGGAGGTGGCAGCAAAATGTGCCAAACTGACAGATATGTTCTCAAGACCAGCTGGTAGGTTACGAAAGATATGGAGTATGTCCTGTTTGCCGATTTTATCAGTCTATGCTAGGCCTATAATGTGTCGATAGTTTGCGATGTCAATTCAGCTTTTTGATGTCATGTGAAATCTCGCAATTTACACGGTATAGATGTGGTGTATGTCTTAATTCTAAGAAGAACCGGACATTGCTTTACATTATTAACAATTTTAGATTAACAGGTCCCAAAGGTGCTGTTGCGCGTTATTTCCTCATCCAGCCTATTTCATCTCGCTGTCACACCGTGCATTTCCACAGGCGTGCGCACATTGTGGTTATGAACACATAGGCCTAGAAGTCATATTTGATGTTAAATAATTGTTGTTAAATATATAACTTAGAAGAGGTGTATGCGTATGCCAATATTCTAAGCAGAATCGAACACTTGCTTTAGCCTACATTTCATTTAACCATTTTTGAGTTGCCTAATGCGCCCTCACGCTTTATCTGCCGGTTGCTGAGTACCCAGCATTGTTGATTTGCCATTATTTTCGAGGCATATGCGGCATATAATGCACAAGCATTGGTTCAAATGCACGCGAGATGGGTGCTTTCGTTATTTTAAGAGTATGTGACTAAAAATGTGTTGTGTAATTCGTCTTAAATAACGCGAAACAATCAGCCATACTCGCTGCTTTGCTATTTGGAGTGGCAGTCAGCTGGATTTCGCCCCCAACGTAAAAGTTCATTCCCACACCCGGGCCGAAGATGCCGATTTCTGAAGATGCATGTCCTTTGGATGTGTTTTCAAATATTTTCACTAAGGAACTTTGGGACATGTTGGTGACACAGATAAATGTATATGCGGATTAGACACGCGGCCACACACCATCCAATTTTAAGTGGAGCCCCGTCTCATACTAGATGAAATCGTTCGTCGGTCTCTGCATTACGTTTGTGGTCATTAAACTACCGCGTAATGGAAGTTTTATTAACCCTAAAGTAATGCAGAGAACTTTTGCTGAAGAGGCTTTTGATGTTTTAACATCCTAAATATGTGTAGTGAAGCTACAGTAGAACACCAGCAGTTTGATTGGTTAAATAACTGTACAAACAACTTTTATTCTTAATTTTTATCTTTTGTTTTATGGTAATTTGAATTATAACCTATATTGTTAAAGTGAAGTGAGTTTACCTGAATTTAAACCAAATAAAAAGCATTGTGAAAGAACAGTTATTTGTTTTATCTTTTTTAATGTACTCAAATTCCTCCTCCATTTCAAAGTGGCCTGAATGTGAATTAAACTCCCGGACTGAAAACAGGGCCCACTCCGGCCCTGCTAACCACTACACCACCGTGCCGCCTGAGTGCATTATATAGGGTGTAAATAATCCTCACTGAGGTTTCGGACAGCACTAGAAAATGGCGTCCCCAGTATATAGTGCCCTATATAGTGAGTAGGGAGCAATTTCAGACACAGTCATGGGGTAACTGTACATCCGCTCACTGTTGCCAAGTCTGATCAGTACGGTGGCCCTGAAGGGCATATCATTCCCTACAAATGGGAAAATGCAACAACAAACTCACAAAACACAACGACATTAACTTCTACAGGAAATACAGTAGTCGGAATGTGCTATCAACAAGGCTCGCCGCTGATTGGACGAACGCACTGTCCGTCTTTTCAACCAGAAGGAAATGCGTTACATGCGCCATTTGGTACCAGGCCTCACAAACAGTAAAGTAACTAGGCTGCCGGAAGAAGGACTCTTGACAAAGAAGTTCAACATTGATTTCTCAAAGCCCCTTGCCACAAGCACTGCAAAAGTTTGGCAGTATGTGTTCTGCGACCTCCTTCCCATCTCAATATCAAAGAACAGCCTATGACTTCTTTGTCAATATACATTCTTCACGCATCCTATTTGCTTTACTGTTTACGAGGCCTTGGACCAAATGGCGCATGTACCGTGTTTCCTTCCAGTTAAAAAGACAGGCAGGGTGTTTGTCCAATCAGCAATGATCTTTGTCAATAACACGTTCCTACTATTTCCGGTAGAAGTTGTCATTGTGTTTTCTGCTTTGTGGTTGTGTTTTCGGTTTTGTTGTTTTGTGATTTGCCATTGTGATTACCTATTTGTTGTTGTGTTTTGTAATTTGTTGTTGTTGTTGTTGTTTTGTGATTTGTTGATGTGATTACTTATTTTTTGTTGTTTTGTGATTTGCTGTTGTGTTTTCCCATTTGTGGTTGTGATTTGCCCTTCAGAGCCACTGTATATCAGGACAAAGTTGGAATTAAATAAGTTCAAAAAGTCTCAAAGATACCAGATGATGTCATGGACTAATTTACATATTTGTTGAATTGTCATGATAATTTGCAGGTTTGTGCATGCAAAATACAAATTTGTGCTCAGACAAATTTAGAGAAATTAACCTTTTAAATATTTTAATGACAAAACTGTTTCTGCTAAACAGCAACAATGCGGTGCAAGAAAGCCAAATGGAATAAAACACCATTTCTGAGAAATGTCATAGAAAACCAGCAAACTGAAGTGGACCCAATGAAACAGAATATCAAATTAGATCAAATATCAGCATGAGTAGAAATTAGAATAAACTACAACTGCAGTGGTTAGAAATGAAGCAAATCTGACAGTCAGGCTTGTGTGGCTCTTCGTTCCTTCTCAACTTGTAGCATCTAGCTCTGATGTACCTTGGCACAGAACAAACAAAAACACCCATCATTATGAGTGCTAACTCGGCTCTCAATTGACTAGAAAGCTAGCTAACAGTTAGCTAACATTAGAAAAAGGATGCTATCAGAGATGTTTTACTAATTTTTTCAACTATCCACAGTTTAATAATTTTGTAAAGAAATTAATTGAAATGAACTGAATTGTGATAAATATGAAAGAATACATTCAGAATATCAATTAACTACATACTCACTTCTATCCCGCTACTCGTCATCAATCGTAATATCAGTTAACAGTATTTTACCCTGATAGCTGTAAATTAATTCTTCCATGAAGAATAACCTTTATTATCCATTATTTAGCAATAAATTATTCACTGCCAAGTTCTAAAGCAATTCTGGACACATCCTTGAAGGTGTTTGTTTGTTTGTTTGTTTGTTTGTTTGTTTGTTTGTGTTTTTTTGTTTTTTTTTACAAAGATGAGGTGAAAAATCTTTTGGTTTTGACTGAAGGTGATAACAATGCTGGTGTTTGTAAGGCTTACCAGAAATTATTTTACTTTTGTGTCTATGTGCTTCCAGTTTTTAATGAAACTGGCCAATTTTAAAAGTATTTTCAGTCATTTTTCAGGTGTAAAAAAAAAGAACACGAGTCCTAAGAAAAGCCTTGCAATTCTGAAAGTTGCATGATTACTTGCCTATAAATGTGCATTCCACAGATCTCCTAACATTTCATGATTCATCGGGAATAAACAATGTCATGCAGAGTAATGTGAAGAAATATGGACCACTCTTGAGAAATTTACAGACTGAGAATTCTTTAGTGTTTGTGTAACATTCTTGAGAAACATGCAGTTGACTTCCCCTTTAATGTAGTTAATCATAGCCTACTGGCTAACATCAGAACAAACTTACACAATAGGCATTACTTATACTAGATGAGCGAATATCCAACAACTGTACTACCCATTTTCCACCTTTATCCATCACTGATATGTTGTCACAGTGAAATATGTGTTTTGTAATTTATTTTTTCTTGGGCAAGTCACCAAATGATCTCAAACAGTGTATTTTCATAGCTGCATTTCTTGGGGATTTAACAAGATGTCATGTATGAACCAGTGTTGTTTTCGTTAACAGTGACGATGACGAAATGATTTCGTTAACGCACCTTTTTTCCACGACTAAAACGAGACAGTGATGAGCTAAATATAACTCTTTGATCACGAAAATATGACGAGACGTATCTATTTTCGTTGACGAGACGAAAATGTTAGTGGGTTGGCTATAGGACTATCAAAATGCATGGCGTTTCATCCAATGGCGCGTGCAATCTGTCTGCCAAATGCTGAAAACATCCTGTCCTTGTTTGGTCACGCCCACCACCAGGCATGTCCGGGCACAGTGCACACAGGGGCAGCCACACACAGTTCATGGACCATGGCGGCGGCAACGCCAGCACAAGGGCTTGGTGGGCGGAAAAGACGTGATGATTTATGGACATACTTTACACATAATCCAGCAGAAAATAAAACGGAATGCCTTGTAGTGGGAGACAGAGATACACGCTGTGGCTATAAACTATGTGGCAAGAATACGACCAACCTCAAGAGGCATCTAAAGGCTCACCATGCTGCTATTTCTGCGACGGTAAGTTAACGTTACAAGAAGTCCTGTTAACAAATCATGTATATGTTTGCTAGCTTTGGTTAATGTCACTCAACAATCGGTCTGTGATGAATTTCCTATGAAGTTTTCCAAAACACCGTGACCTGGCGAAAATGAATGGGACCGCTAGCTTCATGATAAAGTTGGCTTGGTTAAGCTAACTTAAATTCAATTAACATGTCATGAGTAAAACTTGTCCTGCAGGGATTTTTGGTGGGACAGCAACTGAATGCTTTGTCATATATTGAGCCATATTTGAGTTACTGTGAAACACACGGGAGGAAATGTAGCTTTTCAGACCTGTTGCTGTGCCTAAATGATGTAAATATGTCTAAATGAGCAGCAGCACACCTGGCTACTCTAACGTTAGCAGCATGTTTAGCCATCATATTTACATTAACGGACAGCATAGTCATCTTCTAGTTGTGTGTTCATCATGACATGTTTGTGCTCTATCAGTGCATTGCGACATGTTAAATGGAGGCAGAAACACGAGTCTGTGAACAATGGAGTATACACACTAGACAGCGTTTATGTAGAGAGCATGCACACTAGACAGCATTTATGTAGAGAGCATGCACACTAGACAGCGTTTATGTAGAGAGCATGCACACTAGACAGCGTTTATGTAGAGAGCATGCACACTAGACAGCGTTTATGTAGAGAGCATGCACACTAGACAGCGTTTATGTAGAGAGCATGCACACTAGACAGCGTTTATGTAGAGAGCATGCACACTAGACAGCGTTTATGTAGAGAGCATGCACACTAGACAGCGTTTATGTAGAGAGCATGCACACTAGACAGCGTTTATGTAGAGAGCATGCACACTAGACAGCGTTTATGTAGAGAGCATGCACACTAGACAGCATGCACACTAGACAGCGTTTATGTAGAGAGTATGTTGTGCACAACCTGTCAACCTCGATTACAATTTCCTATCTCTGTATTGGCCTAATTTAATGTTTTAAAGTAATTATTTTTTCGACTAAAATGAATGACTAAAACTGGACTAAAACCCTTTTAGTTTTCGTCGACTAAAACTAGACCAAAACTATGAAGGATGGAATTGACTAAAATGTGACTAAAACTAATAAGCATTTCGTCCAAAAGACTAAGACTAAAACTAAATCAAAAATGGCTGCCAAAAACAACACTGGTATGAACACCAGTATTATGCACGAGAATCGCTGAAAATTCTGGTATAATGGTCATAACACACATGCTACACCAGTGTTAGGATTAAATAGTAATATTAATATAATAATAGATTAAATAATAAGGTTTTATTATTTGAGCTGGAATTGACTGGACATGGATAATTAAGTGGAAATTATATTTGTTAGGATGCTGTGCTTATCTGTTTAACTGTAACATTGGGAAATTCATAACTGAGTCTCTATAGTCTTTCCTGTAACTCATAAATTTCACATCTTGCAAAGTTGCTTATGACTTCTGAGAAATTACCCAGTCAATATGAGCCTGCACAAGGGACTCATGCAAATGCACATATACATTTCACTAGACTTGTTTAATAAAACACATTCCCACACACAAAAATTGTGATAACACTTTTTGGGATTTGAAGAATGTTATTTGCATGGATATCTTCCAGAAGTCCATTGAAAGTCCATCCAATGTAAACTATATTTTTATCCTGAGAGAATTCAGATTTCATTGCAAAGCTTGAATTTCTAAAGCACTCAGATGTTTCTACCAGACTGTTGTGTCATAGCAATCAATCCTTACCTTCCTGACAATAATGATCTTCAAGCCTTTAGAGATACCACATCCCTAGACAACTTGGAAGACTGACTAGAAGTTTGCAGTTAGCCACAGATCAATTTCATCTCATCTCATTATCTCTAGCCACTTTATCCTGTTCTACAGGGTTGCAGGCAAGCTGGAGCCTATCCCAGCTGACTACGGACGAAAGGCGGGGTACACCCTGGACAAGTCGCCAGGTCATCACAGGGCTGACACAACAGATCAATTTATTCTAGGAAAAAAAAAAACCTGTGCATTTCCTGGTGCTTTATTGCTTGAGCCCCCAAACTAGAAGACAGCACTATCAGATTTTGATTTACACTTTGATTGTAATAGAATCTTGTTTTTATCAGTTCTTGTTTGGACATGAGATTTACACCTAACATATCACCTTGCCATTAACGTGCACTTTGTACCTGAATGTTTAAATCTGGAAAATGAATTATCCTCTCACTCCTTAGTTTATATACTGTAGGTCACATATATGTTTCTTCTTATCATCTACTTTCAGTATTCTTTATAATCAGATCTCATTTCTGCTATTCAGAGGATTATGCAAATCCTCTACATCAGGGATGCCATGGTTACGGCCCGCGGGCCGGAAGTGGCCCGATTGGACATCACATCCGGCCCGTGGTTGATATGGGAGAGCCATTTTTTAATTAAAAAATGTAATAAAATAAACTTTCATCTAATGGTTTTTCTTTTAAAAAATTCAATCTGACGTTTTATTTTTATTCAATTTTCGTGGAATTATTTCAGTTTGTCTTTTGCTGCTGCCCGCCTCAGCTGCTGCAGCGCGTGCGCTGACCAGGATGTTAGCCTACGGACTAACATCCTGATGCAAATGGAACTGATTGAACTGCAGTGTTGCGCACCGTTGAAGGATAAGTACACATCTGTTGCAATAGAATCATTCTACAAATACTTGCCGCCAGAGTACCCAGTTATGATGGCATTTGCAGGCAAAATATTGTGTATGTTCGGGACAACATATTTATGTGAGCAGGCCTTTTCTGTGATGAATATTAATAAATCGAAACTGCGTAATCGCCTGACACACGGACATCTCAATGACGTTATGAAAATAGCCACGGCCCAGAACCTGTCCCCCAATGTCGACAAGCTAGTGAAAGTTAAAAGGTGTCTAGCTTCGACAAGTAAAATGTAGCTGAAGTAGGTTTGTCTTCCCATATTCCTGTGTGATATGGTTGGGAGGGAATAAAATGGGTTGGATTTTACTGATGTATGCTGTACAGTAGGCTAATGCCATAGGCATGGGTTTGTGAAAATGTGGGTTGGAGTTGTATGACTGGCAAAGGAAACGTGCCATCTGTTGTTGAGCCAATGTAATGTGAGGTCATATCTGGCTTTTTTCAAGAACCATACGTTTTTCTACTGAACATTAAGTCACTTTGCTTATTTTTTGGATTGCTTTGTTCTGGCACTTATTTCTGTGACTTGTTTAGGAGTGTTTGGCCTTGACTTTTTTAATTGGCCTAATTTTGGCCTAACAATGCTTTTATGTGTAAGCCTTCAATAAATATGATCAAAATAATTTACAGTTTACTCTTGTGTTATTTGTAGAAAATGTGTTGGCATTGGCACCTAGTCTATTTTGTTGCATTTCTAATTTATAAATGTGGACTACTTGCATGGATATGTCCGTGTCACATTTTCAAAGGGTAAATATCTGCTATGTAATTGTATGTCTCATTGTGAGGCTATTGTGGTGCCAATACAATTCCTTTTCGATGTGTTGTTGGCATCATTTTAAAAACAGTATATCCATGTGTTGAGTTACCTAAGGTGTAATTCGGCCCCCGAGGTCCCACTTAAAAAAAAATCTGGCCCCCTAACCAATTTCACCCTGGCATCCCTGCTCTACATAGCTTGGTATAGTATGTAAAATGATCCAGCTGTCAACATGAGAGGGGTTGTCTTTGAGAACTGTCTAATTGGAGGCAACATAACCGACAAGAACCTCTTTTGGCAGCAGTTGCAAATCTTCTGCTTTGTTGTTGTTGTTTTTCTCCAGGGTAATTTGATGGCATTTCACTCACCGGACACTTTAATGGGAACTTGTTATTGATTCTAAGGGCGCTTTCACACCGCTAGTTCGATTATTTGGTCCGCACCAGGCAGTAAAATTGTTACATTGTAGCATACAGACTGTGTGTGGTCCATGTTCACACATGCAAACGAACCAAATTGGTCTGAATGACGTTTCGTCATCTTCTGGTGGAAATAAGTGCTAATTTTGACTTTCACAATGGAGCGACACATTCGCACACTGTTTCTTGCGCTGGTCCTTGCTTTTTATATCATCAACAGTACCCATTTCTGGCAAAATATCCAGTTCCAGAATGAGTCGCGGCTGCAGCTGGAGAACAATCTTTGGATATACTGGATTCGCCGAAGGCATATAGCGCGTCATTTCAGGCAAAGGAGACACGCTATTTTCACCAATGCTGTCCTACTGATGATGAAACAAGCACCTTTCCAAAGACCCACAAGGTAGGCTATAGTCAGTTAGCCTGCTCTCCCCTGTGATGCAAATCTGTAAGTGCCTGCACCCTGACACAGCTAAAACATCTGCACTGTTGTAATGTCAATTAACTCCTGAGTTGGTCCAGGTTCGCGTTCTCACCAGAGGGACCGCACCAGAGGTTGACATTTGGTGCGGAATCAAGTGGACCGAGACCACCCCTTTTTGGAGGTCTCGGTCCGCTTGATTTAGTGCGCACCCAAGTGCGATTGATGCTTTCACACCGACGAAAATGAACCGAACTAAGAGCTTTTGGTTCGAATTGACTGTTTAGTGCGCACCAACTGCTGTTGGTGTAAAAGCACCCTCCTGTTCTTGATTGCAGGAGTGGAACCCAATGTGGTCTTCTGCTGTTGCATGCTGAGATGCTTTTCTGCTCACGATGGTTGTAAATAGTTGCTATGAGTTGCTATATCCTTCCTGGCAGCTCAATCCAATCTGGCTATTTTCCTCTGACCTCTCTTATTAACAACTTGATTCCACTCACAGAACTGTCGCTCACTCACTGTTTTTTGTTTTGTTTTGTTTTTTGTTTTCCACACCATTCTGTGTAAACACTATAGATTGTTATGGGTGAAAACCCCAGGAGATCAACAGTTTCTGAAATACTCAAACCAGTCCATCTGGCTCAAACCAACACCCATGCCACAATGAAAGTCACAAAGATCATAATTGTTCCCATTCTGATGTTTGAAGTGAACATTACCTGAAGCTCTTGATTTGTATCTGCATGATTTTATGTATTGTGCTGCTGTCAAGGGATTGGCTGATTAGACAACTGCATGAAACAGCATATGTACAGTATGGGTGTACCTAATAAAGCAGCCAGTGAGTGTATATTCTATGAATAAAAACTATTCTTCTTAATAATGACAGCCTGATGCAAACATACTTTACAGATTGCATTTACACCTGCCTGAGATCTGATTCTAGCAAGTCCAGCTAATCTGATCACATTCTGATTATGAGGAGCAGTGAAACATCTTCAGTGTTATAATATAAATCCAATCACTTCAATTTAGAGATGCTCAACATTTAAAACAACTACACAACATGTTAGTCATACCTTGAGACAGGCGTACAGGCTTGGTGACTGGAAGTCCATCCATGGTACACTGATTTCCACAGGGGTTTAAGACAATTATTCCAGCCTTATTCTCAATGAAACAGTGCTCGGCTACAACTCCAGAGCCCTGGATGTTGATGTCCATGGCTCCATGGCCCAGGGTAGTCTTCCCTAAAAACAAAACCCTCATATTTATTCCATTTGGCATCCTCTTAATAATGTAACAACAATGCAATAATGAAGCAAGAATATATTTTGGCATCTCTACTTTAAGAAAACATTATTTTCAGGAAAAAACAAACAAACATAGAAACTGTTTTCTTTAGGCTACTGTCTAACCTTGTCTTGGTTGTCTGCCTATAAAGATCATGTTGGGTAAGGATTAATTCAGCAGGACATTCAGTTAGGCTGTCTAAAGATGTCTAAAAGTTTGCAAGCTAAAGTGTGCTTTTCTCATAGAATGAATGTCATGGTTTGATCAAGTTGGTCAGCTGTAGGTCATAGTGAAATGGACATAAGTCTAATAAATTTAGTTAGCAATCAAGTAATGGCTCTCAAATCATCATTGATGCCCCTGCACCATCATTATGGTCAACACAGAGACAAGTGTTTACACACTCTGTACAGATTACTTCAGTCATTTGTTTTTGTTTAAATGTTGAAATCATCTAATAAAAAGACATTAAATGCTATGAGTGACTTTTTCAGCAGGATAGCAACTGAGGTGGATGATACTGATAATCAAAGTAAGAACTCATTTTCCACTGAAAACATATATCATTCTCTAAAATTCGCCAGTAATGTTTTTTTTTCAATACTGTCTAACCTTGTTAGTTGTAGGTTATAAATGTAGAGGTAGATAGAGCATCTTTCAGTGGAACTGGAATTAAATATTTAAATATAGTTGTCTCTCTTTTCACTTTTGGGTGCAAACAGACTTGAGAAATATTGTATGGCCAAAAGTATGTGGATACCTGAGTATTGTACACCCATTCCAAAAACCATGGAATATGACTGTGGGGATTTGCTCATGTTAGGCATTGATGTCTGGCAAGAAAGCCATGCATTAATTCAGGGTTCCAAATCATCCCAAAGGTGTTTAGTAGGGTTTAGGTCAGGGTTCTGTGAAGGCCACTTGAGTTCTTCCACTCCAACCTTAGCAATCGTGTCTTCATGGAGCTTACTTTGTACACATGGGGATTGTCATGCTGTAACAGGTTTTAGCCCCTTAGTTCCAGGAAGGAACTATTAAAGGATGTTAATATTAAAGGAAATATTAATGCTATACAGTTGTGTGCTTCCAAATTTTTGGTAACATGGCTGTGAGAATCAGGTGTCTCCATATTTTTGGCCATTACGTTTACATTAAAAGGAAAACATATTTCACTTCAGGATAATCTGTATATTTTTAGAACTATATGTAGTAGAATGTCAAAATTTGACCATGTGAAGGGTTTGTGCACATCACTACATACAGTCACTGGCCACTTTATTACATGCATATGTACATATGGTCCCTGTCATAAATTAACGGTGGGGGACCCTTTCAGCCCTCATATGGCACCTGCATCTCCGCTCTGCAGCTCTTGTTCTCAACATGGTCTCACACAGGTGGCTCCTGGAATGTAGCTGGGACCGCCAGGCTGGGCGGTCTAGGGTAGTCTGGTACCAAGATTGAGTGTCGAACCCGAAGAGGCAGAGGTCCTCTTTTACACAGTCCTTCCACCTCTTACAGGCCTCCCCCTGGACTGCTTCCTGTGTTTAAACTCACTCAAAAGCAGCTGCTTGGAGATTCTGGTGTTGTCCATCCTGGAAACATGGCCAAGCCAGTGGAGCCTGTTGTTTCAGAGCATGGTTTCAACCGTGGTAGTGTTCACACATTGTAGGATTTCAGCATTGGTCACCCACTGCCACCACTTGACATTCAGAATCTGTTTGAGAGACCTTTGATGGAACACTTCTAGGCAGCGCACATAGTGAGCTAGGGTGGACCATGTTTCAGATCCATACAGAAGCGATGGTAGAACTATGGCCTTATACGCATAGACCTCTCCTGTCCCAGCATCTGAATCGCAAGGCATTGAAAGCTGCAGCAGCACGAGACACTCAATGTTGAATTTCTGAGTCTAGTGTTGCATTGTCAGACAAGTTACCTCCAAGGCATGTAAAAGTTTGAGCATGCTTCAGTACAGAACCATCAATCATGACAGTGGGTGGTTGAGCACACTGGACATGCATTACCTCTGTCTTTGGTTTGCTGATTGTTAATCCCCAGGCACTGCAAGACTTATTCAGTGCTATGACGCCTTCCTGTAAGGATTCTGGGGTCGTGGTGATCAATGCAGTGTCATCCGCATAGAGGAAACCATCAAGCTTTGTGGTTGCCGTTGACTTAGCTTTAAGCCTCTGGAGATTGAAGAGTTTGCCATCGAGTTTGTATTTGATTTCCACACCAAATTCTGGGAAGAGTGTATGGGCGTGGAGGAGGACAAAGGTAAAGAAGAGGATGAACAGCATGGGAGCTAGTATGCATCCTTTATGAAGACCGTTGGTTACTTCAGATGGTTTAGTGAACTCTCCACCAATCAGTACTCTTGCCTCCATGCCATCATGAAAGCTTTGAATGATATTGACTATTTTGGGGGGAATTCCGATCCTCAGCAGCAGAGCCCACATGAGAGGTCTGTTAACTGTATCGAATGCTTTCACTAAGTCTACAAAGACTATGTGCAGTTCTTGATACTGTTCTCTACACTTTTCCAGGACCTATCGAGGGGCAAACATCATATCGATTATCAAGCATCCACCCTGAAACTGCACTGCGCCTCAGGGAGGTATTTTTCAAGGCAGGGCCACATTCTCTTCAAAACGACATGGGCAAATAATTTGCTGATGACAGAGAGAAGTGTAATTCCTCAGTAGTTATCGCAAGTGAAGCGGCATTGCTTATTAAAGATGGTAATAATGTTGCCATTTTTCAAATCTTGTGGTACACACTCTTCCTCCCGGATGGAAAGTAGGAGATCTAAGAGCTCAGTGAGGAGGGCTGGACCACCTGGTTTAAGAACCTCTGCTGGTATACAGTCTGGGCCTGGGGCTTTGTTGTTGAGAGCTGTTTGAACTTCCTCGATAATTGGAGGGATTTCAAGTTCTGTGAGCACATCTTCCTGTGGTATCTCATCAAGAACACGAGGGTTTGCTGTTCCTGCCTGGTTCAAGAGATCTCTGAAATGCTGTTTCCAGTCAGCCAAGATATCCTCCGTTTCTGTCAACTTATTGCCTTGGTCATCATTGATGGCACTGATGCTGCTTTTGCATCGTTGCTTGGAAGAAGGATCTTGAGTCATGCCTTTCTGCATGCTGTTTGACCTCCTTAGCTCGAGCCAGCCACCACTGGTTTTGAAGGCACCGTAGCTCGTTTTGGAAAGTGTTCCTAGCCCGCCTGTATCGTTCTCTGTTTATAAGGGTGTCACAGCTGAGGACAGCTTGGAAAGTGACGTGCTTCTGGTGTAGTAGTTCCATAATAATATGGTAATTTTCACTGAACCAGTCCCGATGGTTGCACTTTTGCAGGCCAACAGTGTTCTTGGCGTAAATGTAGAGTGCATCACAGAGATTCTCCCATTTTTGGTCAAGGGATTGGCTTTTGATGCAGGTGTTGGGCAGATTGATTCTTGCAACTGCTGTGCTTTAACTGGGGCTTTCATTCGACTGATATTAAGTCATTTTGGCAAGTTACTTTTCCACTTTTGCACAGATATGTGAATACACAATTTCAAGTGAGCACATATCATTTTATGGTCTATCCATCAATCAGCGCTGCAACGAACTCTTGAATCAATGACATCACCCTTGTAGTGTGTTGGTAATGCAGAGGCCAAAACGAGTGCACAGTTTGAGCAGCAGTGTACTCTGTTCGTTCGCGTCCCCAAGACCATGGCAGCCGATCACATTTGGCCAGGCTTCCATGTCAGTTCCTGCTCTGGCGTTAAAGTTTCCAAGCAGGAAAACACTATCTCGTCTTGGAACTGCTGCTAATACTTCCAACTGCTGATCATAATAAAGAGCTTTCTCATTGGACACGTAGGTTGGAGCATATATGCTGATTACTGTGGCCATGAAGTTGTCTAGCTTGATTCGCATACTCATCACCCTAGAACTGGTCCCCTCTCAGCTGATCACAAAGGGGCAGATGGTGTTCACACGATGGTGATGTCTTCAAACTTTGTCTATTTGGGGGTCTACCAAAGTAGAGGAAGGTGTAATCACCTTCAACAAATTCCCCTTCACCTGGAATCCGACATTTGCTGAGACAGGCAATGTCGATGTAAAAGCATTTGAGCTCTGAAGCCACTAATACTGATCGGCACTCAGGAGCTTGGCACTTAGATGTTGTTACATCAGATAAAGTCTGGACATTCCAACAAGCTATCTCAACTTGTTTCAGATATTTGCGAGCTGATCTGGGCTGATCAGAATTGCAGGGTCCACAAGGCTTTACCTGGGGTCTGCCATGCCTGTTGTTTTGCTGCCCAGATTTACGATGCAGATGTAGTTGCTTATTTGATGCTTTCAGGTCTGTAGCAGGTAAAGATTTCCACAACAAGGGGTTGGTAGCCCCAGGCAGTGGGCAAGCAGGCTGCCCTCTTCCATGCTTATGCTCCTCGATGAGTAGATTATGGAGTGGAAACATATCATATATATCTTGTTCAAAGAGGCTAATTGTTGAAGGGCCAGTGGGCTCACCCAAGCAGGGACTGACCCTGGCTTTTTTCGGGGTTTACTCCCCTAGATCTGCCGTGTTCTGCAAAATCAGGGGTGCCAACTTGGAGGCACAGCAGATGGTCTTTGCCATGTGAGAAGCTAGATGGTGGGCCATGATGTTTGGTTGGCCTATTTTGCGCTTCACACAACGCTGGATATGGGGAGGCCAGTCTGGGATGCCTAGATGTTAAATGGCCAACCAGAAAGATGCTACTCCTCCAGTGATCCTTGCCCCATAAAACTTTTGGGATTGGCCACTTTATTAGGAACACCCATCCACCTGCTGTTTTATGCAGTTCTCTAATCAGCCAATCCCTAAACAGCAGCACAGTGCATAAAATCATGCAGATACAAATCAAGAGCTTCAGTTAATGCTTTAAGACAGGGGTATTCAATTACAAGTCACTGAGGTCCAGTTATTAAATTTTGTCCAAGTAGAAGGTCCGAACCGAAGTCCAGCTTGTGTCTTATAGCCTTCCCCTATGTCCACATTTTCATATGGTTTCAACAATATTTATTGTTAATTTCCAATGCAGGAAATGAACTGAGTGCACAACTATCTCTTTTACCATAAATAAAAGTAGTCCCAGGAAAATAAATTCAAGGCCTTTATTTCAGATTAAAGAAAACAGAAACCTCAGAATAAAATAAATAAAAAAGTGCAAACAGAGTGGAATAACTCCTTTTTCTCTTAAATTAAAGAGGTCCCAACCTGAAGAATTGAAGGCCTACACTTCAAGTAAAAAAGTCAACTCAGAAAACATTAACTAAAAAGTGCAAACAGAGCATTGACTTAACATTTTCTCTTCTTTGTTCTTAAAATAAGGAGGTCCCAGCCTAAAAAAATGAGGGCCTACTTTTCAAGAAAAAAAGTCCACATCTTCAGAAAACAAGTGGCTTTTTAGGGGGGAGAAATGCAAACAGAACATTTTTCTTTGAACTTTTCTCTTTTAATTCTTTTTCTTCTACTTTTCTTAATGAGAAAAATGGGCATGTGGCTGACCTGCCAGTAATTTAAATCTTGGTTGGAATGGAGTTAGTGCCATTCTCATGCAGATATGTAGGTGTTCATTGTTGAGCCTAGAACGGTACTTAGTTTTGACAATGTTCATAGTGGAAAAAGCTGACTCACAGGTGTAAGTCGATCCAAACATAGTCAAGGTGTGCAGTGCTACTTTGGTTAGACGAGGAAACACACTCTCAGACTTTCTGTAACCAGAAAGTACCAGGGTCAGTTGTCAGTTGTCTCAAAATGCTCTCTTAATGCAGCATTTCCTTGCAGGAAATGAGCTCAAGCTGTAGAGATCCTGCATGTGCCCACTTGAATGTCTGAGTCGCCTCCTTCGAAAATCCTCTGACTTCTCTGATGAGGAAATGATTCTGAATTAGCAGGAGGAGCTGCTGCCCAAGGTAGAAGCTGTTGAACCACTGAAATTTACTTAAATTTACTTAAAGTTACTGAAATTTCTAATCAGCTTGTTAATGAAGTCAACATAGGGAAAAACATCTCTCTCACCCTGAATCTGTTCCTGCAGTTTTGGGAAGTGTTCACACTCTCCTTCAAGATCTCATCTCATTATCTCAAGCCACTTTATTCTGTTCTACAGGGTCACAGGCAAGCTGGAGCCTATCCCAGCTGACTACGGGCGAAAGGCGGGGTACACCCTGGACAAGTCGCCAGGTCATCACAGGGCTGACACATAGACACAGACAACCATTCACACTCACATTCACACCTACGGTCAATTTAGAGTCACCAGTTAACCTAACCTGCATGTCTTTGGACTGTGGGGGAAACTGGAGCACCCGGAGGAAACCCACGCGGACACGGGGAGAACATGCAAACTCCGCACAGAAAGGCCCTCGCCGGCCACGGGGCTTGAACCCGGACCTTCTTGCTGTGAGGCGACAGTGCTAACCACTACACCACCGTGCCGCCCCACTGTGTTCATTATTTCAGCAAATTGTTCTGATAGAGTGGCACACAGAACAGTCTGATGGATGAGACAGTGGTAAGCAATAAGATCTGGGTTGTCCTCTTTCATCCGGGGCACAGCCCCCTTCTCTTTTCCCACCATGGAAGGGGCACCATCTGTGGTGACAGAGACAACCCGCTTCATATCTATCTTTCTCTTTCTCAGCATCTCTTTTATTGCTGTTGAACCTGTTACTGAAATTTCTAATCAGCTTGTTAATGAAGTCAACATAGGGAGAAACATCTCTCACCCTGAATCTGTTCCTGCAGATTCTGACTTTCTGGTTGCTGTTCTCTCCTCTTGTGTGTGTTTCAAGTGGTGTTACACCCAGCAGGTCCTCACAGAGCTCCTTCTTATCTTTGTGAAAAAATCTCACATACACCAAAAGCTGGGCATTGTCAGTAACATCTGTAGACTCGTCAATGGCCAAAGATAGGCATGGTGCACTCTGAATAGCTGCATCAAGCTGTGCCAGTACATCATCTGCTAATATTTCTGACTTTCTGGTTGCTGTTGTAGCTGACATCGGGATTTGTTTGACTTTTTCACACATCTCGTCTTTTTGTTTTCCCTCAAATAATGTCTCAGCAACGGCGTTTAAGCACACCTTCACAACTGTCCCATCACTAAATGTTTTTTATGTTGCCCCAAAATCCACGTTACTTTTAAGGAACATTCGTTTGCATGTTGCTGGGCTGTAAATGTATGTGTGATGAGTCGGGTAGACCTGTCATACTGTGCTTGCAGTTCGGTTATTTTGCATGCCCTCAGCTCAGACTTCAGGGGATAACTTTGCTCAAAAGAGCTGTGCTTTGTTTCGTAGTGGTGTTTCACATTGCCACTTTTAATTAATGCCACGTTTTTGGAGTATATGAGGCACATTGGTTTTGAACTGCTCGCCGGAAGAATGAACATATATTTCTCCATCCATTCATCTTTAAAACAACGATTTCCCTTGTCTACTTTCCGCCGCCTTTTGGAACAAGCCATGTTGTCTCTCTTCCTCTCTGCTTGTTGCTCTGCTGTGGTGCGCTGGGTAAACTAACGATTTTATTGGCTCAACTGAGTGAAGCTATTGTCGTATTAACTGGAGTAGCAGCGCCCACTGTCAATAGCCACGACCGTCCAAAATAATACTCCATGAAAATTACTTAATCTCGTGAATTTACCATTGGTCACGGGTCCGGACAGAACCATCACTAGGTCCGGATCCGGACCGAGGTCCACCACTTGGTGATGCCTGCTTTAAGAGCTTCAAACATCAGAGTGGAAAAAATTGTGATCTTTGTGACTTTCACTGTGGCATGAGTGTTGCTCAACCATGTTGAGCAGAAAAACATCTCAGCATGCAACAGCAGAAGACCACACTGGGTTCCACTCCTGCCAGCCAAGAACAGGAATCTTAGAATCAAGAACAAGTTCCTATTAAAGTGGTCAGTGAGTGTATATAATCCAGTCCTATTCTTTAACCAGTGGTCAGCAAGCCAGAACCAAGGTATATTTTTAAGCAGAAACTTATGAATGACAAGCATCATGTCAAATATTTTAATATTAAAGACATTCTAGTGAAGCATTTTGAAATGTTCCATATTGTCTATTGATGCATATAAATGATATTAGCTACCTAGCAAATGCACCATTGCTATAAGGCCTTTGCTTTGCATACTTACACAACACTTTATAAAACTTACAATCTGAATGGGCTTCAATTAGACTGAGAGTTTCACACTAGGCAAGCCATCTCCCTTTCAACACCTAACATTAGTCACAAAGGGCTCAGCTATTATGTCATGCAAGACCATACTGAGAAAGAATGTTGTCCTGTTCTCGATGGGCAGTGAATCATACAATGCTCACTACAAGACATGTGAACACTGGAACCAGAGCATGGCAGTCCATCTCCAGGCCAGGGCAAACAAGCACAATTCTGGCAAGCAGAACAAAAATCACATTCCTCTCTCTCGCTGGCGCTGTTCAATCTTCTAGAAGATTGAACAGCGCCAGCGAGAGAGAGGAATGTGATTTGTATTATTTGAACAGCGCCAGCAAGAGAGAGGAATGTGATTTTTGTTATCAGTTAGATAAGTAAGGACATGTGAAACACTTCAGGCTAGGAAGAGTCACTATTTCATTCTACGTTACCTAACTAAAGGGGTGAAAGCAGTAAAAAAAAAGTTACCGTATGATAATGATACAATGTATTTGTATAATCGTTGTATAATCCAAATACATTATAATAAATATAAAGAATTTGTATGATCTTGGATGGCATTAAAAATACAAAACAGCAGCCATACCACAGTATGGCTATATATTATATTATTTAAATAGGGGAAACTGCTCTAAAAGTTTTAAAACAAATGAAAACAACATAGGAACACTATTTTCTTCTATTGGTATATTTGTTCGTTTTTAAATCAGTCTATACTGTATTACAGTATATTGGACATGTACGTGATGCACCTGGAAATCTTTTTGTGTTACCCTCATTTATTCTGCTATAGCATAACAGTAACATTAGTAGCATTAACAGTACAACAGTTTCAAGTTTCCTCAAGCCATACAATCATGCTGACATACCAGCTCGCCCCTATATAAACAAAAAGCAAATTTTAATAGGAAAGCTTGTGAACGTGGTCCAGAACATTCCATGCATTTTCTATAGAAGGCCAGATAAAGGAGTGGTAGGAAAAGGCTGGATAGTTTCACACAGATGGAGGGAAACATGATGGACAGGTATGAAATGGGTTTATTAAGGAGAAGGTTTTTGCAAGATCTTTTGTTGTTGCAGACTCTGAACAAATGGGGTGATGGCATTATCATGGTTATCATGACTTGTTGTGTTATTAGCCTTTCAGTCTGGGATTGGAGAGGGAGGGTAAGGAGAGGGTAATTTTGATGTTTTCAGTGGCTGTATCCTAAGTCTGGGTATGAACGTTATGTGATATCATTTTGTATTTATATGATTAATAGATTGTGGCATAGTGGTGCAATGGTTAGCACTGTCACCTCACAGGAAGAAGGTTCTGTGTGGAGTTTGCATGTTCTTCCCATGCCTGCATGGGTTTCCTCCGGGTGCTCTGGTTTCCTACCATAGTCCAGAGACATGCGGATTAGGTCAACTGGCTATTCTAAAATGCCCAGATGTGTGAATGTGAGTGTGAATTGTTATTTGTCTCTGTGTAACCCAGCAATAGATTGGTGACCTGCCCAGGTCATGTTAAGTCACCTGGGACTGGCTCCAGCTTCCCCTTGCAATGGATAAGTGGTAGAGATAATAGATGGATTTGATGAATAGATGGATTAAGAGAATGTTCACATACTTGTTTTTATAAAGATAGGGAATTAATTATCTAAACCCTGGATAATAATAAAATGCTGAGTATATGCATGTCCAGCACATCCTCAAACACATTTTTCTAATGACTGGAAAAAGTTTTTTTTTGTGTGTGTGTGTGTGTGTGTGTGTGTGTGTGTGTGTGTGTTAGCATTTATCAAATTGTATATTCTTCCAATGATCTGCAGAAGTAGTTCTTATCTTGGTCAGGGTTGCAGTGGATCTGGTGCCTAGCCCTGGGCATGAGGTGGAGACACACCAAAGATGGGGTTCCAGTTAAACTCAGGACACCAGGCCCACACACACACACACACACACACACACACACACACACACACACACACACACACACACACACACTTATTTGCAACTAAGGGCAATTTAGAGCAACCAGTCCATCTGCTAGCATGTTTTTGCAAAGTCAGAGGAAACTGGAGAACCCAGTGGAAGCACACACACACACACACACACACACACACACACACACACACACACACACACAGTGGTGCTTGAAAGTTTGTGAGCCCTTTAGAATTTTGTATATTTCTGCATAAATATGACCGAAAACATCATCAGATTTTCACACAAGTCCTAAAAGTAGATAAAGAGAATTCAGTTAAACAAATGAGACAAAAATATTATACTTGGTCATTTATTTATTGAAGAAAATGATCCAATATTACATATCTGTGAGTGGCAAAAGTATGTAAACCTTTGCTTTCGGTACCGGTATCTGGTGTGACCCACTTGTGCAGCAATAACTGCAACTAAATGTTTCCAGTAACTGTTGATCAGTTCTGCACACCAGCTTGGAGGAATTGTAGCCCATTTCTCCATACAGAACAGCTTCAACTCTGGGATGTTGGTGGGTTTCCTCACATGAACTGCTCGCTTCAGGTCCTTCCACAACATTTCCATTGGATTAAGGTCAGGACTTTGACTTGGCCATTCCAAAACATTAACTTTATTCTTCTTTAACCATTCTTTGGTAGAACGACTTGTGTGCTTAGGGTCGTTTTCTTGCTGCATGACCCGCCTTCTCTTGAGATTCAGTTCATGGACAGATGTCCTGACATTTTCCTTTAGAATTCGCTGGTATAATTCAGAATTCATTGTTCCATCAATGATGGCAAGCTGTCTTGGCCCAGATGCAGCAAAACAGGCCCAAACCATGATACTACCACCACCATGTTTCACAGATTGGATAAGGTTCTTATGCTGGAATGCAGTGTTTTCCTTTCTCCAAATATAATGTTTCTCTTTTAAACCAAAAAGTTCTATTTTGGTCTCATCCATCCACAAAACATTTTTCCAATAGCCTTCTGGCTTGTCATGTGATATTTAGCAAACTGCAGACGAGCAGCAATGTTCTTTTTGGAGAGCAGTGGCTTTCTCCTTGCAACCCTACCATGCACACCATTGTTGTTCAGTGTTCTCCTGATGGTGGACTCATGAACATTAACATTAGCCAATGTGAGAGAGGCCTTCAGTTACTCAGAAGTTACCCTGGGGTCCTTTGTGACCTCGCTGACTATTACATGCCTTGCTCTTGGAGTGATCTTTGTTGGTCGACCACAACTGGGGTGGGTAACAATAGTCTAGAATTTCCTCCATTTGTACACAATCTGTCTGACTGTGGATTGGTGGAGTCCAAACTGTAGAGATGGTTTTGTAACCTTTTTCAGCCTGATGAGCATCAACAATGCTTTTTCTGAGGTCCTCAGAAATTTCCTTTGTTCGTGCCATGATACACTTCCACAAACATGTGTTGTGAAGATCAGACTTTGATAGATCCCTGTTTTTTAAATAAAACAGGGTGCCCACTCACACCTGATTGTCATCCCATTGATTGAAAACACCTGACTCTAATTTCATCTTCAAATTAACTGCTAACCCTAGAGGTTCACATACTTTTGCCTCTCAGATATGTAATACTGGATCATTTTCCTCAAAAAATAAATGACCAAGTATAATATTTTTGTCTCATTCGTTTAACTGGGTTCTCTTTATCTACTTTTAGGACTTGTGTGAAAATCTGATGTTTTAGGTCATATTTATGCAGAAATATAGAAAATTCTAAAGGGTTCACAAACTTTCAAGCACCACTTTATATGTGTGTGTGTGTGTGTGTGTGTGTGCGCGCGCGCGCATGTGTGTGTATAACTGAGCCCTTCTACTTTGCTTCATTTTAAAGCATAACAAGCCCCCCCAAAAAACTCTCAGTAAAAGCGCAACATCTCTTTAAACCAGGGGTGTCCAAACTGATCCATAAAGGGCCGTGTGGCTGCAGGTTTTCATTCCAGCCATGCAGCAGCACACCTGACTTGGCTCATTCAATCAACTGAACTGTCTTTACACAGTCAAATACTTGCAGCCACACCCACCCTTGATTAAAGGGTGGGTGTGTCAGTTGATTGAATGAGCCAAATCAGGTGTGCTGCTGCATGGCTGGAATGAAAACCTGCAGCCACACGGCCCTTTATGGATCAGTTTGGACACCCCTGCTTTAAACTTTTGTACTGTGTGTGATCCTGCTTTTAGCATACAACCCCGATTCCAAAAAAGTTGTGACAAAGTACAAATTGTAAATAAAAACGGAATGCAATAATTTACAAATCTCAAAAGCTGATATTGTATTCACAATAGAACATAGACAACATATCAAATGTCGAAAGTGAGACATTTTGAAATTTCATGACAAATATTGGCTCATTTGAAATTTCATGACAGCAACACATCTCCAAAAAGTTGGGACGGGGCAATAAGAGGCTGGAAAAGTTAAAAGGTACAAAAAAGGAACAGCTGGAGGACCAAATTGCAACTCATTAGGTCAATTGGCAATAGGTCATTAACATGACTGGGTGTAAAAAGAGCATCTTGGAGTGGCAGCGGCTCTCAGAAGTAAAGATGGGAAGAGGATCATCAATCCCCCTAATTCTGCGCTGACAAATAGTGGAGCAATATCAGAAAGGAGTTCGACAGTGTAAAATTGCAAAGAGTTTGAACAGATCATCATCTACAGTGCATAATATCATCAAAAGATTCAGAGAATCTGGAAGAATCTCTGTGCGTAAGGGTCAAGGCCGGAAAACCATATTGGGTGCCCATGATCTTTGGGCCCTTAGACGGCAAAGCATCACATACAGGCATGCTTCTGTATTGGAAATCACAAAATGGGCTCAGGAATATTTCCAGAGAACATTATCTGTGAACACAATTCACCGTGCCATCCGCTGTTGCCAGCTAAAACTCTATAGTTCAAAGAAGAAGCCGTATCTAAACATGATCCAGAAGTGCAGACGTCTTCTCTGGGCCAAGGCTCATTTAAAATGGACTGTGGCAAAGTGGAAAACTGTTCTGTGGTCAGACGAATCAAAATTTGAAGTTCTTTATGGAAATCAGGGACGCCGTGTCATTCGGACTAAAGAGGAGAAGGACGACCCAAGCTGTTATCAATGCTCAGTTCAGAAGCCTGCATCTCTGATGGTGTGGGGTTGCATTAGTGCATGTGGCATGGGCAGCTTACACATCTGGAAAGACACCATCAATGCTGAAAGGTATATCCAGGTTCTAGAGCAACATATGCTCCCATCCAGACGACATCTCTTTCAGGGAAGACCTTGCATTTTCCAACATGACAATGCCAAACCACATACTGCATCAATTACAGCATCATGGCTGCATAGAAGAAGGGTCCGGGTACTGAACTGGCCAGCCTCCAGTCTAGATCTTTCACCCATAGAAAACATTTGGCGCATCATAAAACGGAAGATACGACAAAAACGACCTAAGACAGTTGAGCAACTAGAATCCTACATTAGACAAGAATGGGTTAAGATTCCTATCCCTAAACTTGAGCAACTTGTCTCCTCAGTCCCCAGACGTTTACAGACTGTTGTAAAGAGAAAAGGGGATGTCTCACAGCGGTAAACATGGCCTTGTCCCAACTTTTTTGAGATGTGTTGTCATGAAATTTAAAATCACCAAATTTTTCTCTTTAAATGATACATTTTCTCAGTTTAAACATTTGATGTCATCTATGTTCTATTCTGAATAAAATATGGAATTTTGAAACTTCCATATCATTGCATTCCATTTTTATTTACAATTTGTACTTTGTCCCAACTTTTTTGGAATCGGGGTTGTATTAACAAAGAACCAACCCTAGCAAAATGACTCTATGGAACAATCCCATACTGCAACATGACCTGAACTCCAAAGCCCCACTGACAGAAATATTTGACCTCCATAGCAATGTGCATGTGACATTATAAACAGGGACAGTGTAGCCAGACCCTGTTTTTCTGCCAGTTTTTTTTTTTAACCTGCAACTGAATATAAAAGTGGCCAAGTCAAACAGGTTGTACCATAAGTAGAGAATTGTTTTAAATAGAAAGAAAAGTGTCTATCATTGTCAGTATAACTGAGTATTGGTATCCTTTTCAAATTCAATATTATCATAAATATGCACTATGAGGGCTTTTTGGACTCTGTATGTATGTATGTATGTATGTATGTATGTATGTATGTATGTATGTATGTATGTATGTGTGTGTGGGGGGGGATGGGGTGGATTAGTGGAGGGGGAGCATGTCAAATATATTAAATGACCCCTCACCTACACTGATCATAGGAGGTGTTTTTTTTTTACTCAAGGCTAAATTTACTCTCAAAGCTACACTGTTGGTTCTTCAAGTTTAAACCATACCATATGTTCTTCTACAAGTATGTCCTCATAGAAAAGGTGATTGAGAATATCATTCCAAGCTCTTTTAGCTCAAAAACACAATTTAGCATCTTTTTGTGGGCTGGTTTAAAAAAAAAAACTTATTGAGGATGCCAACATCACAGAGTGATTTACAGAAGGGTCCTCGAAATAATAAATAATAAATAATAAATAATAAATTAAATATAAACTATAAAAGTGATACAAAATAAAGTATGAAAACATAATTTAATAAAGTGGTTTACATCAACCCATGAACAATGAGTGAACTGAGGAAAAAAAAATCTATGACTAAAGCACAATAGACTAAAAAGAATAGATTGAATTTCAAGAGTTAATGAATATCACACTTCTAATTTTACTAGAAAACTATATTCCTGAGACCTTTTTTAAATTTACTTAATGATGTATTTTCCCTTAATGACTTATCTAATTTGTTCCAGTCATTTACAGCAAAATTTATGGATGTCCACAGGCCCCAGTTTGTATTAACTGCTGTTTTTCCAAATATTACTGTTGAATCTAGTGTTATAGTTGTGATAATCCTTATTGAAATTAATATTAAACTTATGAGCGAACAGCTGATTTAGGCATTTGTAAGTGAAAATAACTCGGTGTTTGGCACGTCTTCGGCTAAGTGGTACCCATTTAAGATTTTTTAAGGCCTCCGTTCCTGACGAAGGAAAAAGTAAATCTACAATTATATGTGCTGCTTTATTGTGGAGAATTTGAAGTTGTGCCATAAGAGTAGAATTCCCCCCATCACCCCATATGATGTCAGCATAGTCGAAAATAGATAAAATATAGTCAAGTCAAGTTTGTTTGTATAGCGCTTTTAACAATAGACATTTTCCCAAAGCAGCTTTACAGAATCTGAATGACCCAAGACATGAGCCAATTTTATCCCTAATCTATACCCAATGAGCAAGCCTATGGCGATGGTAGCAAGGGAAAAACTCCCCTGGACGACACAAGGAAGAAACCTCAAGAGGAACCAGACCCAAAAGGGAACCAATCCTCACCTGGACAACAACGGACAACATGACTATAACATTAACAGTTAATATAGCTGTTCATAAACAATATCCGGGCCTCTAGAGACAAACAGGCTTTAATTCGCCTGAGAAGACCCAACTTCTTATTTATCTTGGAACTTATATAATCAATATGAATTTCCCAGCTTAAGTTAGTATTAATAACCACAGCTAAATAGCTAAATGAGGTTACAGCTTCTAGAACATTATTACCAATGGAGATAAAAAAAGAACCCACTTTACTTAAGCGCTGGCTGCTACCTATTAGGATGAACTTAGATTTCTTAATGCTAAGAGTAAGTTGATTAGACTCAAGCCAAGAACAAACTCTAGAAAGATCAGAATTTAACATAGATTCAATGTCATGCAGAGACTTAGAAGATATATATATATATATATATATATATATATATATATATATATATATATATATATATATATATATATATATATATATATATATATATATATATATATAACTGTGTCATCTGCATAAAGAGCTACATTGCAATGTTCCAGAACGTCAGGCAAGTCGTTGATGAAGATAATGAATAACAGTGGACCCAAGATAGAACCTTGGGGAACTCCAATAGGTATGTTAGCAAGGTCAGAATGGACATTACCACAGACAGTAGTTTGACTTCGACTAGAAAGGTATGACTGGAACCAGGAATAGGCAGAGTCAACCACACCCAACTGCTTAAGCTTCGACAGCAAGATTGAGTGATTAACAGTATCGAAGGCTTTTGTAAGATCGAGAAATACAGCACCAGTGAGCTTGCCATCATCCATAGAAGTAAGAATATCGTCTGTAAATTTAGTGAAGGCTGTAACTGTTGACGAATTAAGTCTAAATCCATACTGGTTAGGAGAAAGCAGATTATTGCCAGAAAGATTGTTATATAGTTGAGAGTGTACTGCTTTTTCAAAGACTTTACAGGTTGACAGGATGGATATTGGCCTGTAGTTAGACTGATCTTGCTTGTCACCTTTCTTGAAAAGAGGTGCTCTTGCTTGCTTCCATACTGATGGGAACCTTCCAGTCCTGACAGAGATATTGAAAATAGAGGCCAGAGAAGAAGCAATGATGTCCACAGCATCTTTCAGCATGTGTGCACTTATCTTGTCTAATCCCACTGCCGTATTGGGTTTAAGCTGTTTAATCAACTTTTCAATACAGTCACATGAAATTTGTTGAAAAGAAAAGGAAGTGCTGGGAGTTTTCACGTTGTCCAAGTTCAGCTTTCCAGAAGATATTTTCTCGGCAAGCTTTGAGCCAATATTGACAAAAAAAAGTTATTAAAAGCCGATGCAATCAATGAAGGACTTGTACAGGTTTAGATTTGTACACATTACACATCTACATGTTTTGAAATGATTATGAAGAACATACTGTAGAACTCACCCTCAGGCAGGGGCAACAA
Organism: Neoarius graeffei; assembly: GCF_027579695.1. NCBI lineage: Eukaryota > Metazoa > Chordata > Actinopteri > Siluriformes > Ariidae > Neoarius > Neoarius graeffei. The sequence goes on from NC_083585.1 coordinate 14,747,222, forward strand.
TGTGATGGCTGTGCTGAGACGGCCGCTCCCAAGACTGACTAGATGGGGGCGTTCCGCTTGAACCTTAAGCCCCTTCCCTGTCTCTATCAGGTCTAGTGGAGTGCTCTGTGGAGGGAAAGAGGTCAACCTGACTAAGGATCTGAATCTGGTTTATGAACTGCATTACATTATTAGTAATAGTATTTGTTGCATTTTATTGAGGAGCATTATGCAGGAAACTCCACAAACGTGCCATTTTTAGTGGGGTGGGAACAATCAGTGATGAAATTTCTGTATACTCCTCAGCACTGGTTTGCTCTAATCCTGCTGGTTTGGCTGTAATTTCTAATGTAAATGTTACAGCTACATTTTAGTAATTGCGTGTATTAAAAGATCCTCAGTGACTTGTAAATTGAGAATTAATTTCAGTAGGAATCAGTGGCCAAGGATGCAGTGTTTTCCCCCCCTTTTGCTGTGTCTCATGAGCTGAAAGAAAGAGCTAGAAATTTGGAGTTGAGTAAGCTGTAGTTGTCATGGTAACCATGTGATGGAAGAGCTGAAGCTTGTCTTTTTGCTATCTTGCAGTGACATTATTGTTCTGAAGCTTTCTTACTGGTTATTTTTGTACAAGATGTTGTGGTCTGGGCAGCACAGTGGTGTAGTGGTTAGCACTGTTGCCTCACAGCAAGAAGGTCTGGGTTCGAGCCCCGTGGCTGGCGAGGGCCTTTCTGTGCGGAGTTTGCATGTTCTCCCCGTGTCTGCGTGGGTTTCCTCCGGGTGCTCCAGTTTCCCCCACAGTTCAAAGACATGCAGGTTAGGTTAATTGGTGACTCTAAATTGACCGTAGGTGTGAATGTGAGTGTGAATGGTTGTCTGTGTCTATGTGTCAGCCCTGTGATGACCTGGCAATTTGTCCAGGGTGTACCCCGCCTTTCGCCCGTAGTCAGCTGGGATAGGCTCCAGCTTGCCTGCGACCCTGTAGAACAGGATAAAGCAGCTACAGATAATAAGATAAGATGTTGTGGTCTGAGAATGTTCCAGATGTAACGTTCCCTCACATCTCTTTTTTAATGTCTCTTAATCTGCAACCCTACTAAGAAATATAATATTATGTAATGATTGTAGTTTTTCATTTGAATTATTTTACATGTTTACTGATGGAATTCCATGGCTATGCTTGGCTGAGAAATATGTTGAAATTCTTTTCTTTGGATATAGATTCATAGATTCATCAAGTAGAAGCATGATTTCATTCTCATGCTGTGTACTCAGAAGGTGCTTTATTTTTCCATGGTGCTTTGTGTTGCCATTATCCTTGTCCTTTCTATAGGTTTAAACTAGTGTAGATGCTTAACATATTAATTTAGCTCTATATAGACACAATTCTCTATCTGAGAATGTATTAACAATGATAAGTGTAGTTTATTCTTCTACACCTGTATGCTGTAATAATGTATAATTCCACTATCTGGTGTCACTCAGAAGAGGATGGGTTCCCTTTGGATGCTGGTTCCTCTCAATGTTTCTTTCTCCTTTCATCTCAGGGAGATGTTCCTTGCTTCTGTTACATCTGGCTTGCTCATTAGGGATCTAAATCTACATCTGGATTTCTGTAAAGCTGCTTTATGAAAATGTCTAATGTTAAAAACACTATAAAAATATAATTTTATTGAATTAATTGTTTAATTCATAGTTGTTTATAAAGACACCATTGTTCATTGTTTATATTAATGTCAACAGCAATATCATAGAACAAAAATATACACATGACAATTACCATCAGATTACATGGAATTTTGAATAATATCTCACCTGTAGCACCTGATGAGTCTGTAGGCCATGATTGGGCATGTTTCTGTTCACACGGTCCATGTCTCCTGTGTTATTTGTTACTCCCCCTAATATCTGAGCATCCTGAGGGACATGAAAGACAGCCTTGAGAACCCATTTGCAACCCATTTTCTGTTTTGTCTGAGCAAAAGTAATACACAGAGCACATCTGTGAAACCTTATTACAATTCTCGGACTTCTCAGCTTGGAGTTGAGCAACTTGTAGTTGTCATGGTAACCGATGCTCTGTATCTGGGGTTGACCCATTCAATTCTTTTGCAACTGCAAATGGTCCAAAAAGCTAGACTTTTAATCGGAACTAAGAAAAGACAGAACATCACTCTTGTCCTGGTTCAGCTGCACTGGCTACCAGTGAGGTACAGAGTTGATCTTAAAATTTTACTTTTTGTTTTTAAAACGCTTAATGGTCTAGCCTGACAGTACACTTCTGATCTGCTTACACCATACTCTGTTCCCAGGTCACTTAGCTCATCCTCACAATTACTACTCTCAGTACCCCATTCACATCTCAAATCCAAAGGTGACCGTGCCTTTTTTGTTGCTGCCCTCAGACTTTGGAACAATCTCCCACTTCAGATCAGATCCTATCCCACCACTGATAGCTTTAAATCAAATTTAAAGACCCACCTTTTTTCTCTTGCCTTTAGTTCAGTCTGAGGTTTCTAAATGGTGTTGTCAAGTCCACTATCCATACACTTCTACTTTTACTCTATATCATATACATTTTATTTTATTATTATATTTAATTTATATGACTTTTATTTATCTTTTATGTATTTATTTTAGTTTTTTTATTATTATTTAGTTAATCTAACTTTTATGTATTTTTATTTTTGTGTTTCTTATCCTTGCTTTGTACTTCTGTATTGATAGTATTGAACTTCTTGCTTTTTATTAACCTATTTATCTCTTTGTTCCTCAAATGTATTCTTGTATTGTCCATTTTAATTATATTGACTGTAAAGCACTTGACTTGACAATGCGGCGGCACAGTGGTGTAGTGGTTAGCACTGTCGCCTCACAGCAAGAAGGTCCTGGGTGCGAGCCCAGCGGCCGACAAGGGCCTTTCTGTGTGGAGTTTGCATGTTCTCCTCGTGTCTGCATGGGCTTCCTCCGGGTGCTCTGGTTTCCCCCACAGTCCAAAGGCATGCAGGTTAGGCTAATCGGTGGCTCTAAATTGACCATATGTGTGAATGTGAGTGTGAATGGTTGTCTGTGTCTGTGTGTCAGCCCTGTGATGACCTAGCGACTTGTCCAGGGAGTACCCTGCCTCTCGCCCATAGTTAGCTGGGATAGGCTCCAGCTTGCCTGCGACCCTGTAGAACAAGATAAAGCGGCTAGAGATAATGAGATGAGATGGGATGAGATGAGGCTCCAGCTTGCCTGCGACCCTGTAGGACAGGATAAGCGGCTACAGATGATGGATGGATGGATGGATGGATGGATGGATGGATGGACTTGACAATGCATTTTGGAGGTTCACCACCTCCCAGCTTGGTTATTTGGGTGGCACGGTGGTGTAGTGGTTAGCACTGTCGCCTCACGGCAAGAAGGTTCTAGGTTTGAGTGGCTCCCAAATAGATTCAAGAAACAACCTTTACACAAAGATGCTTCAGATTTCACCATTCACATAAAGCACAGTAACATTCCCCTGTTCTCAGCTGAGCTCAATCCAAGACATGGCACACTCACACATGCTGCCCTCCCCTGGAATTCCTCCTGACTTACTCACAATCTTGGCTCTGACTTTTCTTTTTACCAGAGCAGACAGAAACAAAGGCAGGTTCAGAAATGGCTATATTTGTCCATGACCTATATAGAGAGATGGCAGTAATTCTGCAATCTGGGGAAGGGGGGGAAAACACCCCACTTTCCTGAAAATGGGCTTGCAGTGAATTCATACATGAAAGACTCAAGCTTCATGGATGTTAATGCATTAATCAGTACAAATGTCCTCATTGTTATTTAATTAATTTAATTAATTTTTGTTATAAAAGAAGTAGCTGGTTAATGAGTGTCAAGTTGAATTGGAAATCACTGATAAACCAGTCATTATATTGTAAATTTGTGAGATCATGATAAAAGATGTAGGAAAATTTGTATAATCAACAAAATAAAATATACTCAAACCACCACTTCACAAAAGTCACAAAAGAATTAGACAGCAACATGAAAAGGTGTGCAGCTTGTAGTAGTAAGTCAAGTTCACCACTTCTTTGTTCAAGATTATTTACTGTGTAATTTATTTTTATTATTATTATTATTATTATTATTATTATTATTATTATTATTATTATTATTTTCAGTTTTAACAAATGTTCATGTCCTCAGATGGGTTCAATGCAGAGAACCTTAATTTCCCCTTGGAGATGAAAATAGTATTTAAAAAAAAACTATGCAATATTCTTTATTTGAAACTAAAATTTACTTTACCTTTTGCCAGTGGTCCAGCAGTGCAATCTCACCATATCTTATTTGTGATCCTTCAGCCAAGAGTATCCCTAACCATCTTACAGCAAACTAAGAGTCAAACAAGGTGTACTATAATCTGTTTGTCAGACTACTCTCCATTCAGAGCAAAGAATAGCAGACTTTGCAGTGCAGACCTGCCTGTACATGCTTCAGTGAGCCAGAGCCTGCATTCCAGCCCACCAGCCAAAGCCCTGATAATAGACGCTATAGAGCAGGTCAAAAACAGCAGAGAAAAAAGAGAAAAGGCAGAAGATGATGGAAAGCAAATGGGAACTTCTAAAGCTCAAGCTTAGACATGGCAAATGTGCAAAACTGCAAGGGAGAAACAATGAAGCCACTGTATATGGGTCACTGGAATTCATACAATTAGACACTATTGGAGGCACACAGCAGATTCTTCTAATCGGGTTGGATTTGATCTCACTCCAGAGGCCATTCATGACCACATGATCATCAGAGCTTTCATCAGTGCATATGCTCCCTACCTCCCCAGAATCTCTACACTAGCTTTGTTTCAAACCTCACAAATAACCATCTGAAGGATGAGCACTTCTTTTTCCAACAGCAGCCTGAAAACTTGCTGTTATTTATCCTTATGTATACAGACAGTTGCCTCAGATGTTAGAAAGATCTATTGTCTTGGTAGTGGGTATATGCAGTGAGAAAGAGCGAAGAAGTCTGATAGCAAGACATGATGTGGGTCTGATATAAAGCCACATCACCGTGAGGACACAAACAAGACAGTCACTGACATGCACAGTCCATAACAATGTGGAGTTCACATGGCAATTATGGATTCTTTCTTTCTGTGCCTGAGGATATTGGGCCATAAAGAGCATTTGAACAGCTTCTTTCCCATTTTCAAATGTGAGAGCCCAAATTGCTAGCCTGTTGAAATGTGGGTTGGTGTCTGAGCAGTGAGGGAATCTTCAGGGCCTTCTAGGCCTAAAAAAAAGGCATGGGGGATTGGTTTTCCATACAATTGTCATGCTTGTATATAATCTCTGCAAATATTATAGTAGTAGTCTCATTTTGCTGTAAAGTTTTGTTTGGTAACAAAAAGTTTTAACTCTTAAAATGAAAGAAAAAAAACATTATGTGATCAAGATTTTTTTGTCTTCTGTTGTCTGAGTAGCTCACCCATTGGTAAAGACTTCATTGGTAAAGACTCCTTTACAGAGGGTTGTACATCTCTGATTCACCACCAACAGTTGAGTCAACCATGAAATTTAGATTTCCAATAGAAAGAAACTTTTTTAGGGGAAAACAACTAACTTTGGATAGGCCAAGATAATCACTGACCACAGGTATCAATGGTACCATTTTCACAACAATACACTGGACATACAGCCAACACAGTCTGTGTTGTGACTGTGAGTCATGAAATTCAGCCAGTAGATAAAGAAAGTAGTTGGCCACTATATGATATGTCCATGAAAATACATCCCAGCTGGACAATGGCAATAATTAATCTCATCTCATCTCATTATCTCTAGCCACTTTATCCTGTTCTACAGGGTCGCAGGCAAGCCGGAGCCTATCCCAGCTGACTACGGGCAAAAGGCGGGGTACACCCTGGACAAGTCGCCAGGTCATCACAGGGCTGACACATAGACACAGACAACCATTCACACTCACACCTACGGTCAATTTAGAGTCACCAGTTAACCTAACCTGCATGTCTTTGGACTGTGGGGGAAACCGGAGCACTCGGAGGAAACCCACGTGGACAAGGGAGAACATGCAAACTCCACACAGAAAGGCCCTTGCCGGCCACGGGGCTCGAACCCGGACCTTCTTGCTGTGAGGCGACAGCACTAACCACTACACCACCGTGCCACCCGCGATAATTAATAATAGAAAAATTGTGTAATTGTTAGAATAACAATAATTAATTATTATAATAATTATAATAATTAATAATTAAAATAACAACAATTCTTATAAACCTTTTCTTGTTTGCAAATCAACTGTCATGAGGTTTAACACTTTGACTTGGATTTGGAATGGGCATATGGTTGTTTTCATTAGAAGAAGAAGAAGAAGAAGAAGAGGAAGAAGAAGCCAAGCCAAGAAGCTTTTGTCACACATACACTCAAGCTCAGACTTAAAGCATATACGCAGAACTATGGCCTCACTTTTTGTTTATATTTATAAACAAAAAGTGAGGCCATAGTTCTGCGTATATGCTTTAAGTCTGAGCCTTGAGACCTCAAGAATGGCATAGGAATATTTTTAAGCGTTAACAATAAATCTAATATAGTAATTTTTATGATTAAAGTGATTCATACAGGTAGTGGTCTGAGTGAATGACCTTGACATCCGTGACATCACAGTAGGAAGTCTATCGGTCTCATTGCCAATTCCACTATACTAAAACACAGAGCGGACTACAACTCCAATCCTCCATTTTGAGCTAATTTATCGCCATGCCACATAGATGTGTTGCTGGCCAGTGCAGCAACACGACAGAAGGTGGATTTACCTTGCATTCATGGCCCAAGAATGTTCAAACTGCAAAGATTTGGATGCATTTTGCGAGATGTTCACGGGCACATTGGCCACCTACGAAGTGGTTTCTCCTCTGCTCTGCACATTTTACTGAAGACTCATACGAGACCTCTGATCTGTTGAGGAGTGTTGGCTATAAGCCTGTATTAAAAGAGGGTGCAGTACCAAAAATTAAATAAAACTACAAGAAAAGGAAAGTAAGTTCAGTTGCACCAGTTCTCCCAGAGTGTGAGCCGAGGGTTGTTGCTAAAACCCGGGATGGAATGGGACATATTATTGCTTGGGCAGTGACCTCCCCATAGTTGTTGCTAAAACCGGTGACATCCCGTCCCGGGTTTTAGTAATTGATTGAGCCGAGCAGTAATGGTGGAGTACTCAGTATGGAGAAAATGGAGAATGAGTGGACCAGCCATCTGATTTCTCCGCTGGATATGCTTGCCTCAGCAGTAATATCTCGCCCTTACATGGAAGAAGTGAATGAACGGAGAACTGAACAAACAACTGAAAGTTAGATTGTTTCAAAACAATCGGCCACAAGATCGGCCTTCAAGAAGAGAGAACATAGATGGGTAAGCTCTGACTCTCATTTGGATACAAAACAACAAAACAACAACACTCGTTTACCTGCATTTAGATTAATACATGTAACTTGTATTGTGTGTTTAAGTTACCAGTATAAGATTATTTAATTTGCTTCAGAATGTAATTGTCTCAGTTCATCTGATTATTTAATTAGCCTTTTACGTTTTATCAGTGAAAATGCATGCATGTATATGTATGTTGCATAAGTTATAACAACTATCCTGTTTTGATGAGAGTCAACCCACAATCAATGAAGTCAACTCAGTCTTAGTTGAGCAAGTCAGTAACGGTATTTCTTACTTTCACCATAAATTTTTATTTATATGACTTTGGTCCAGGGTGGCATGGTGGTGTAGTGGTTAGCACTGTCACCTCACAGCAAGAAGGTCCTGGGTGTGAGCCCAGCAGCCGGCAAGGGCCTTTCTGTGTGGAGTTTGCATGTTCTCCCCGTGTCTGCGTGGATTTCCTCCGGGTGCCCCGGTTTCCCCCACAGTCCAAAGACATGCAGGTTAGGCTAATTGGTGTCTCTAAATTGACCGTAGGTGTGAATGTGAGTGTGAATAGTTGTTTGTCTCTATGTGTCAGCCCTGTGATGACCTGGTGACTTGTCCAGGGTGTACCCTGCCTCTCACCCATAGTCAGCTGGGATAGGCTCCAGCTTGCCTGCGACCCTGTAGAAGGATAAAATGATGGATGGATGGACTTTGGTCTATAGCTGTCAAAGGCCTTGGCGTTAAAACCAGTTACCGCTGTGGCATCATGCACTCAGGGCTGGCTGGCTCAGCGGGGCAGCTCGAATGCCAACTTTGCGGTCGATTTTAACTCTCAAAAAAAAAAATATATATATATATTCCTATTTATACAGCAAGCATACAAGAGTCAAGGATGGAGATACTATCCACTCAGAAATGTATTTAAAAATAAAGGTTCTACATACAGTGGTGCTTGAAAGTTTATGAACCCTTTAGAATTTTCTATATTTCCGCATAAATATAACCTAAAACATCAGATTTTCACACAAGTCCTAAAAGTAGATAAAGAGAACCCAGTTAAACAAATGAGACAAAAATATTATACTTGGTCGTTTATTTATTGAGGAAAATGATCCAATATTACATATCTGTGAGTGGCAAAAGTATGTGAACCTTTGCTGTCAATATCTGGTGTGACCCCCTTGTGCAGCAATAACTGCAACTAAATGTTTCTGGTAACTGTTGATCAGTCCTGCACACCAGCTTAGAGGAATTTTAGCCCATTCTTCCGTACAGAACAGCTTCAACTCTGGGATGTTGGTGGGTTTCCTCACACGAACTGCTTGCTTCAGGTCCTTTCAGAACATTTCGATTGGATTAAGTCAGGACTTTGACTTGGCCATTCCAAAACATTAACTTTATTCTTCTTTAACCATTCTTTGGTAGAACAACTTGTGTGCTTAGGTTGGTTGTCTTGCTGCATGACCCACCTTCTCTTGAGATTCAGTTCATGGACAGGTGTCCTGATATTTTCCTTTAGAATTCGCTGGTATAATTCAGAATTTATTGTTCCATCAATGACGGCAAGCCGTCCTGGCCCAGATGCAGCAAAACAGACCCAAATCATGATACTACCACCACCATGTTTCACAGATGGGATAAGGTTCTTATGCTGGAATGCAGTGTTTTCCTTTCTCCAAATATAACGCTTCTCATTTAAACCAAAAAGTTCTATTTTGGTCTCATCCATCAACAAAACATTTTTCCAATAGCCTTCTGGCTTGACCACATGATCTTTAGCAAACTACAGATGAGCAACAATGTTCTTTTTGGAGAGCAGTGGCTTTCTCCTTGCAACTCTGCCATGCACACTATTGTTGTTCAGTATTCTCCTGATGGTGGACTCATGAACATTAACATTAGCCAATGTGAGAGAGGCCTTCAGTTGCTTAGAAGTTACCCTGGGGTCCTTTGTGACCTCACCGACTATTACAATAGATAAAGATCACTCTTGGAGTGATCTTTGTTGGTCGACCACTCCTGGGGAGGGTAACAGTGGTCTTGAATTTCCTCCATTTGCACATGTAACACTTCTGTATGCGGGGGTGGAGCACAGAGGATGGCAGGACAGAGATCAGGTTCAAAATAGGCTTTATTGCCACACTTTTCAGTGAACAATTTCAACACCAAACAACACACACAACTGGTGTCTAGTTCAGGGATGAGCTCCTCTGCTCTCGCTCTCCCTCCTTAAGTAGGGCGCGGTCACTGGGAAGACACACAAACAGGTTAATTGCTCTCAGGTGTAGTGATTCTGCCACTTACCTTCCCTGACTCTGCCCTCCTGTCACAGACCGGCGCTTGACCACGCCCCCGCTGCCACAGCACACAATCTGTCTGACTGTCAATTGGTGGAGTCCAAACTCTTTAGAGACGGTTTTGTAATCTTTTCCAGCCTGATGAGCATCAACGACGCTTTTTCTGAGGTCCTCAGAAATTTCCTTTGTTCGTGCCATGATACACTTCCACAAACATGTGTTGTGAAGATCAGACTTTGATAGATCCCTGTTCTTTAAATAAAACAGGGTGAACACTCACACCTGATTGTCATCCCATCGATTGAAAACACCTGACTCTAATTTCACCTTCAAATTAACTTCAAATTAATCCAAGAGGTTCACATACTTTTGCCACTCACAGATATGTAATATTGGATCATTTTCCTCAATAAATAAATAAATAACCGAGTATAATATTTTTGTCTCATTTGTTTACCTGGGTTCTTTTTATCTACTTTTAGGACTTGTGTGAAAATCTGATGATGTTTTAGGTCATATTTATGCAGAAATATAGAAAATTCTAAAGGGTTCACAAACTTTCAAGCACTACTGTATATCCTTTAAGCACACAGTGAAATTTAACCTCTGCATTTAACCCATCTAAAGCAGTGAACACACATGCAAACACACACACACACACACACACACACACACACACACACACACACACACATACACACACACAGAACAGTGGCTATTTGTACACAGCTATTAAAGGACATGGGACATGAAATATAAATGCACGCTATATCAGTTTCTTTCCATTATAAATATGAATTAATTGCATCAACAAATTCAAAATCATCTATTAAATTCAGCAAAATCGTTATATTCGTGATGATTATAATGCATTTCTGCTTGAGCTCCGATATGCATATTTTACAACCGGAAGAGCCGCTGTCACGTGATCATACGTCACAAAAACTTTCGGGCACAGCACAAGCGGGTAGATGAATGGAGAAGTGAATGACAAGAAAATTGTTTTTATAGTCTTTAACGTACATTGAACATCATGGTGTATTGTGCTGCTTATGGTTGCAATAATTCCAATGGGAAATGCCCTGGAGTAAGTTTTTTTGCATTCCCCAAGGACCCGAAGCTGAGGAAAGTGTGGGCTCACTACTGTCGTAGAAAAAAACTTTGCACCTACTGTTTCCCACAAACTGTGTTCGGACCATTTCACTGAGGATTCTTTCAACATTAATACTCAGGTACTGAGCGATATTAATTGCCAAGCCAAATTTAAGAGGCCGTATAGCCGGGTTCATGGAGGCAGTGATAGCGCCATAATATACAGGGCCTAACATTCCTACAACTGTAGAGACAGTCAAGAAATCCTGTAACATTAATGGACATTTAAATAGGAACAGTCCACCATACTTCCATAATGAAATATGCTCTTATCTGAATTGAGACGAGCTGCTCCGTACCTCTCCGAGCTTTGCGCGACCTCCCAGTCAGTCAGACGCGCTGTCACTCCTGTTAGCAATGTAGCTAGGCTCAGCATGGTCAATAGTATTTTTTGGGGCTGTAGTTAGATGCGACCAAACTCTTCCGCGTTTTTCCTGTTTACATAGGTTTATATGACCAGTGACATGAAACAAGTTCAGTTACACAAATTGAAATGTAGCGATTTTCTATGCTATGGAAAGTCCGCACTATAATGACAGGCGTACTAACACCTTCTGCGTGCTTCGACCTGCACTCGGAGTTGTACCATTATTTTTTAGACAGGGCGGACGGACCAGGGCATTTGCCCGCCTGGCCGTGCCCGACGAGGAGCGCTCTCGGCCGGCTTGGGAGGCAGACAGCAGCCCCTCCTGGAAGTGTGGTTTTACCATGGGCCTCATGCGGAAAAATGCCGAGGTGCATTCGCTAAGTGACTGAAAGCCGAGGTAAGGATTAGTATTATAATTTTGGGTGTATCAATTATTGATTATCATAATTCTGACTCGTTTCGCCATTTTGAATGTTTTCATCTCGGACTCTGGAAGCATTGTATCTCAATCAATCTCGAAAAATATCAGCAAAAAAAAAGCTAGCTTGCAACGGACTTTAGCTAGATCTATGATGAACTTTCAATGTATGATACAAAAATAATACTTCTTTCAACAGATCATTAGCCTTTGAGCAGAATTGTTTTTAACTTACCAGGAAGTGTTATCAAGCCGACCGCTTTCAGTTTCATGGGGATTGAATGAACTCTCACTCTCAGAATCATCTGACCCGTCAGAGTAAAGACAAGATCTATGTTCATGTGAATTTCCAGCTATCGGTTCGAATTGATAGGGTCTAACTTCACATCTCTGTGAAACATCAGGAATGTCACTGTCGATGGTGTCCATTTCGGTAACCTGTTTACATTAGATTCCCAAGCGCTGGCTCCTTGGAAAGTTTTTGTGACGTCACGGGTCACGTGACCACCTAGCTAATTAACGAATCATTGTTTTACGCTGATGTATAAAAAAGTTGAATAATGTGATGATTTTCACATTTTTGACGCCCTGCAGTGATTTAGATGGCATTTCTTATGTCCTTTATACATAATTATACCCAGAAAAAAATCCATGTCCCATGTCCTTTAAAAGCCAGCATCCTATATTTATTATAGGCAACTATATGTTTTATGTTTCTCTCTCTTTCTCTCTCTCTCTTGGTTAATGAGACAAAAAAAATGCAACTTCTCATGTTACAGAGAAACCACAAATCCCACTGTCCTGAAGACTTTCCTGTGTTGGACATATTACAGTGAAAAAAGTTACAGTTTTTATTGTAACTTGATTGATATAAAGCACTGACACCAGAAACACCTTCAAAAATGCTAAATAAACTAATAATCTCCTCAAAGAAAGCTTAATCATATCAATAATTACACATGTTTTTGAATCTGTTTATGTGGAGTGTCTGCCACACTGCTTTGTTTAGGTTGTTATTATAGAAACAATAACATATTAGAACAAGCACATTAATATAAACCTGTGATTTAGTTTGTAGCATACTGTCAGAGCAAGTGTAATGGAAAATTAATCAATACCTTCTGACCAGCTACGGAATTCAACTGCGCTATGGTATATGACTCTATAACCTCTGATTTAAACTATAATTTATTCTACATAGTGGCATATCATTTTCTGAATGTGCAGCTAGCCACTCAATGGTTATGTGCTGAAAAAAAGTGATACAATATATTAATACAATAAAGTATTTAACATGTACAATATAATTATTGTAGAGGCTTCAAATTTGATGCATTACCACTCCATTCCATATAGGAAAAGGCCACATAAGGTAGTATTTGTATGCTCCCATTCACAAGAAAGCATAAGAATAGCATAATGTTTCTTATTTTGGCCAAATTTAAAGATATATATGAAGCGTGAACTGCCATGTGTCACGTCTGCGCGCACTTGAGCTTGGCGAGCCTCGAGTGGTTGCTTGCACCAACATACATTTCTATTTGGAGGGAGCACGCCGCACTCATGGTAAGGACCAGTTATTATAATCACCTATTGCTGTTTTGAGTATAATCAGCACATTTATAAAAGGATTAATCCTTGCCCAAAGACTTTGCGAAGTACTCACGTTATAACTCCACGTTACCTAGCCTTGTTCTATGTTTTGCGTTACGCTGGTTACTGACTCTACTTTCTGTTTTGTTTATTATGACTGTCTTTTCCTCATGCTTATGTCTATTATTTGCCTTATGGTTTTGTGCACACCTGTAAATAAACACCTTCCTGTGACTACATCCATCTGCAACCCTCTTTAATGACAGAACACTTCACCAACACCATGGATGTAGTGGGAAGGAACAGGTGGTAGCATAGCGCATTCCTGCGTTATGCTAAGGTCACATATATATGTGACCTCATATATATTGTGGCAGCGGGGGCGTGGTCAAGCGTCGGTCTGTGACCGGAGGGTGGAGTCAGGGAAGGTAAGTGGCAGAATTACTGCACCTGATGTTGGTTAATCTGTGTTTGTGTGCCTTCCCCAGTGACTGCGCCCTATAGACCCCTTTCACTGACGTCACCCGAAACCAGAAGTAAACAGACCCTGCGCCATTTTGGAAGACCAACAAACTCGTGATTAGGGGGAAATAACGGCAGCGGTATGTGAACCCACGAGAATAAAGTGGAGTGGCAAACGAGTTAAACAAACAAATCTGAGCTGTTTTATTTATGATTTATTGGCCCAACAGTAGACTTGAAAGAAACCTGTGTGAGACTTGGCAAAAAACTGTGGATATAATGGATAAGTCTGTGCATGATCTGTGGACACTTTGAGGTAAGCAAACGCAAGAAATTCAGATTTAAAACATGCTAAATTGGCCCCAAGTTGATAACTGTATGAGGAGCAAGCCTCCCAGACTTCTACAATATAATAATAATAATAATAATAATAATAATTTAGGATGGTTTGGGGCTTGCTCTCCCTCCTATTACATAAATAAAGCATAGTTGTTGTGTAGGCATATATCATAAATACATGTGTATAATTTGGATAAATTAACCTAAATTATGGATACCCTTAATAGTAACAAAAAGTATTAATTTTTCAACTGAAAAGATATATTATTAAAAGATAAATATCAACAAGATTACCTTGGCCATAACTATGTCTAGGTTATTCTTAATAACAGCTGTAATATCACGAACCAAGCCACTAACAACATAATTGTAAGCCTGTAGCCCTTTGTAGGCCTTCAAGTCATCAGCAGTGTAGGCAGTGTTCGAACTATGGGGGTACTCAGGGGATCCGAGATCCCCTGAAACAGACATGAGATCCCTTGAAAACATGATTTGGGAAATGTTGGGGAGTCTCTAAAATATTGGCAAAATGATGTTTATTGACATAGCAATCGTGTGTAACGGGAAGCATTTGCATATCCGAAGTGTTGTGTTTACATCAAAGATCAAATAAACCGATATGACAACGACTGCTGCTGCCAGGTTGGTTGTTGAGTAGCCTGACTGTTTTTTTTTTTCTTGCGTGTGGTATCATTGTTGACGTGAGGTTGTTTTTTGAACATGCCAATGCGGACACGATTTCCCTTGATGAGTTATGACTTCAGACGCGATGCGTGTGTGGAGTCTGCGTGATATGTGCGTAAGATAGGCTTCTCATGTGTTTGGAGATCCGCGCTTCGAGACAAGCGCAAGCACCCCCCACCCCCCCAAGGGAAAAAAAGGACCCCCCGAAAATATCAGCATAGTTCAAACACTGAGTGTAGGCACTGGGTGTAAACAACAAATAGTTTACAATGTCTGGATAGCAAACAGATGGCAGAATTGGTGTCAGGTCCTCCTTATGTTTCCATTCTCCCTTGTCTTATCATATGGGTCAAACCCATCAATCACAGCCAGTTTCTCCACATACCGTGCCCTTTCTGCAGCTGGTAATGTACTCACACAACCAGAATTATCAGCCATCGTGTCACTTTACTCTCGCTCGTACTTTGTTTTATATTGTGAGTGCATGTACTTGGTCTTCCAATATGGCGCCTAACAAAATCTCGCGGCGCGGTGACGTCATGCGGTAGCCCTCTATTTGAGGAGAGAAAGAGCAGAGGAAGGGGCTCTCTCTCCCCAACCAGACGACTGGTGTGTGTGTGTGTGTGTGTGTGTGTGTGTGTGTGTGTGTGTGTGTGTGTGTGTGTGTGGTTGTGTGTGCGCGCGCGTATGCTTAGTAAAGCTGAAAAGCTAAAATAAAGAGTTTGGTAAACTGAATTCTGACCTGCCGTCTTTCTGTGCTCCACCCAAACAAAGAACTGCTATATATATATATTAGTGGTGCTTGAAAGTTTGTGAACCCTTTCGAATTTTCTATATTTCTGCATAAATATGTCCTAAAACATCATCAGATTTTGACACAAGTCCTAAAAGTAGATAAAGAGAACCCAGTTAAACAAATGAGACAAAAATATGATACTTGGTCATTTATTTACTGAGGAAAATTATCCAATATTACATATCTGTGAGTGGCAAAAGTATGTGAACCTTTCCTTTCAGTATCTGGTGTGACCCCCTTGTGCAACAATAACTGCAACTAAACATTTCCGGTGACTGTTGATCAGTCCTGCACACCGGCTTGGAAGAATTTCAGCCCATTCCTCCATACAGAACAGCTTCAACTCTGGGGTGTTGGTGGGTTTCCTCACATGAACTGCTCGCTTCAGGTCCTTCCACAACATTTTGATTGGATTAAGGTCAGGACTTTGACTTGGCCATTCCAAAACATTAATTTTATTCTTCTTTAACCATTCTTTGGTGGAATGACTTGTGTGCTTAGGGTCATTGTCTTACTGCATGACCCACCTTCTCTTGAGATTTAGTTCATGGACAGATGTCCTGACATTTTCCTTTAGAATTCGCTGCTATAATTCAGAATTCATTGTTCCATCAATGACGGCAAGCTGTCCTGGCCCAGATGCAGCAAAACAGGCCCAAACCATGATACTACCACCACCATGTTTCACAGATGGGATAAGGTTCTTCTGTTGGAATGCAGTGTTTTCCTTTCTCCAAACATAACGCTTCTCATTTAAAGCAAAAAGTTCTATTTTGGTCTCATCCGTCCACAAAACATTGTTCCAGTAGCCTTCTGGCTTGTCCACATGATCTTTAGCAAACTGCAGATGAGCAGCAATGTTCTTTTTGGAGAGCAGTGGCTTTCTCCTTGCAACTCTGCCATGCACACCATTGTTGTTCAGTGCTCTCCTGATGGTAGACTCATGAACATTAACATTAGCTAATGTGAGAGAGGCCTTCAGTTGCTTAGAAGTTACCCTGGGGTCCTTTGTGACCTCGCCGACTATTACACACCTTGCTCTTGGAGTAATCTTTGTTGGTCGACCACTCCTGGGGAGGGTAACAATGGTCTTGAATTTCCTCCATTTGTACACAATCTGTCTGACTGTGGATTGGTGGAGTCCAAACTCTTTAGGGATGGTTTTGTAACCTTTTCCAGCCTGATGAGCATCAACAACGCTTTTTCTGAGGTCCTCAGAAATCTCCTTTGTTTGTGCCATGATACACTTCCACAAACATGTGTTGTGAAGATCAGACTTTGATAGATCCCTGTTCTGTAAATAAAACAGGGTGCCCACTCACACCTGATTGTCATCCCATTGCTTGAAAACACCTGACTCTAATTTCACCTTCAAAGTAACTGCTAATCCTAGAGGTTCACATACTTTTGCCACTCACAGATATGTAATATTGGATCATTTTCCTCAAGAAATAAATGACCAAGTAAAATATTTTTGTCTCATTTGTTTAACTGGGTTCTCTTTATCTACTTTTAGGACTTGTGTGAAAATCTGATGATGTTTTAGTTCATATTTATGCAGACATATAGAAAATTCTAAAGGGTTCACAAACATTCAAGCACCACTGCACACACACACACACACACACACACACACACACACACACATTTTATATACAACCCCGATTCCAAATAAGTTGGGACAAAGTACAAATTGTAAATAAAAACAGAATGCAATAATTTACAAATCTCAAAAACTGATATTGTATTCACAATAGAACATAGACAACGTATCAAATGTTGAAAGTGAGACATTTTGAAATTTCATGCCAAATATTGGCTCATTTGAAATTTCATGACAGCAACACATCTCAAAAAAGTTGGGACAGGGGCAATAAGAGGCTGGAAAAGTTAAAGGTACAAAAAAGGAACAGCTGGAGGACCAAACTGCAACTCATTAGGTCAACTGGCAATAGGTCATTAACATGACTGGGTATAAAAAGAGCATCTTGGAGTGGCAGCAGCTCTCAGAAGTAAAGATGGGAAGAGGATCACCAATCCCCTTAATTCTGCGCCGACAAATAGTGGAGCAATATCAGAAAGGAGTTCAACAGTGTAAAATTGCAAACAGTTTGAACAGATCATCATCTACAGTGCATAATATCATCAAAAGATTCAGAGAATCTGGAAGAATCTCTGTGCGTAAGGGTCAAGGCCGGAAAACCATACTGGGTGCCCATGATCTTTGGGACCTTAAGACGGCATTGCATCACATACAGGCATGCTACTGTATTGGAAATCACAAAATGGCCTCAGGAGTATTTCCAGAGAACATTATCTGTGAACACAATTCACCGTGCCATCCGCCGTTGCCAGCTAAAACTCTATAGTTCAAAGAAGAAGCTGTATCTAAACATGATCCAGAAGCGCAGACGTCTTCTCTGGGCCAAGGCTCATTTAAAATGGACTGTGGCAAAGTGGAAAACTGTTCTGTGGTCAGACGAATCAAAATTTGAAGTTCTTTATGGAAATCAGGGACGCCGTGTCATTCGGACTAAAGAGGAGAAGGACGACCCAAGTTGTTATCAGTGCTCAGTTCAGAAGCCTGCATCTCTGATGGTATGGGGTTGCATTAGTGCGTGTGGCATGGGCAGCTTACACATCTGGAAAGACACCATCAATGCTGAAAGGTATATCCAGGTTCTAGAGCAACATATGCTCCCATCCAGACGACGTCTCTTTCAGGGAAGACCTTGCATTTTCCAACATGACAATGCCAAACCACATACTGCATCAATTACAGCATCATGGCTGCGTAGAAGAAGGGTCTGGGTACTGAACTGGCCAGCCTGCAGTCCAGAAGGCTATTGGAAAAATGTTTTGTGGATGGATGAGACCAAAATAGAACTTTTTGCTTTAAATGAGAAGCGTTATGTTTGGAGAAAGGAAAACACTGCATTCCAGGATAAGAACCTTATCCCATCTGTGAAACATGGTGGTGGTAGTATTATGGTTTGGGCCTGATTTGTTGCATCTGGGCCAGGACGGCTTGCCGTCATTGATGGAACAATGAATTCTGAATTATACCAGCGAATTCTAAAGGAAAATATCAGGACATCTGTCCATGAACTGAATCTCAAGAGAAGGTGGGTCATGCAGCAAGACCACGACCCTAAGCACACAAGTCGTTCTACCAAAGAATGGTTAAAGAAGAATAAAATTAATGTTTTGGAATGGCCAAGTCAAAGTCCTGACTTAATCCAATCGAAATGTTCTGAAAGGACCTGAAGCAAGCAGTTCATGTAAGGAAACCCACCAACATCCCAGACTTGAAGCTGCTCTGTATGGAGAAATGGGCTAAAATTTCTCCAAGCTGGTGTGCAGGACTGATCAACAGTTACCAGAAACATTTAGTTGCGGTTATTGCTGCACAAGGGGGTCACACCAGATACTGAAAGCAAAGGTTCACATACTTTTGCCACTCACAGATATGTAATATTGGATCATTTTCTTCAATACATAAATGACCAAGTATCACATTTTTGTCTCATTTGTTTAACTGGGTTCTCTTTATCTACTTTTAGGACTTGTGTGAAAATCTGATGATGTTCTAGGTCATATTTATGCAGAAATATAGAAAATTCTAAAGGGTTCACAAAATTTCAAGCACCACTGTAGGTTCACACCTGAGTCTATGTCCGTGTCGATGCCCATGTCATAGTCCATGCCCTTGCTCAAGTCCATGCCGACACCTGGGTCCATGCCCACGTTCAAATCCATGCCCATGCCGAAGCCAGGGTCCATGCCCATGCTCAGGCCCATGTCTATGCCTGAGCCCATGTCCATGCCCAAGGCTCTGCCTGAGGCCACATCTATATCTGAGCCCACATCCATGCCCAAGTTTATGCCTGAACCCATGTCAAGCCTGAGCCCATTCCCATGCCCAAGGCTCTGCCTGAGCCCATGTTCATCTCTATGCCTGAGCCCACATCCTTGCTCAAGTCTATGCCTGAACCCATGTCCAGGCCCAAGTCTATACCTGAGCCCCCATCCAGGCCTATGCCCTAGCCCATGCCCTTGTCTATGTCAGAGTCCACACTAATGTGTATATCTAAGCCCATGTCTATGCCTGAGCCCCCGACCATCCTCATGTCCTTGTCTGCATCTAAGTCTGAACCAAAGCCTCCACCTGTGTCCTTGCCCCTATTCAAGGCCCAACCGGAACCCAAGCCTCCACCTAAGCCCAGGTTCCAGTGCCGCGTCCATCCAGAACCAGAGAGGAGCTCCAAGGGGACATTGTCCGGTGCCAGGTCCTTAGCACAGGGGCCGATCAAGGAGGTTTTTAGTTCCCAGAGGAAGCTCTTTGGGGGCGGAGTTCTGTCACATCTGCATGCACTCGAGCTTGGCGAGCCTCGAGCAGTTGTTCACACCCACGCACATTTGTATTTGGAGTGAGCATGGTGTGCTTATGGCAAGGACCAATTATTATAATCACCTGTTGCTCTTTTGAGTGCAATCAGTGCGCTCATAAAAGGGCTACTCCTTGCACTAAGACTTTGCGAAATACTCATGTTATACTCAAGGTAATCTAGCCTTCTAGTTTTGTGTTACGCTGGTTACCAACTCTGCTTTCTGTTTTGTTCATTATGACTCTGTCTTTGCCTCATGCTTGAGTCTATTATTTGTCTTATGGTTTTGTGCACGCCTGTAAATAAACAGCTTCTTGCGATTAGATCCATCTGCAACCACCTTTAATGACATCATGATGATGCATGGACATTGAGGGAATTCCTGAATATCATTGGGTAAATGGATAGAGGTATAGACTGCACATTTTTTAATACAATATCAAACAATACAATGGTATTAAACAACTCATCAATTATTGTTGTTTCATGCAATTATTGTTTCAGTACATCTTAATGTTGAATAACGTTTAAGGTTCCTTTCTCAATCCTAGACGTGAGCCTCAATCCCAGTCTTAAAGACCCCATGTAATGCGCTAACACACCTGACTCAGCTGCTCTAGACTGATAATTAATCATCTATTAAACTGAAATAAATCAGGTTTTTGAAGAGGGTTTTACAATCACCAGCTGATCTGAGCAACAGCCACATGGACTGAAAGGAGAGCAGGGACTCTTCTTTAGGAAAGAAGTGACTACACTGTGAGGAATGTGGATATATTACCACTTGATCCCCTGCCTCATAATAGTCAGCAGTGGTTTAAACCATACTGAGAGCATTAGACAGCCCTACAGTGATTGAATGATTTCGGTGTACTCCTGCTGCCTAGTTAATGGACTTTTCCCTTTGGGACGGTACACTGCCTGCTCATGAAATGGTGAACAAAAACAAACAAAAAACAGGCAGGCTCAGGGAATGGAAATATAGAAGGGCTGCTTTTAAAGATTGTTGTTGCAGTAGGCTCATAATAGCCTGCTGATTATTCATCAGTGGAAATTCAACTAGACTTAAGGAATGATAGAGCAGACCAGGAGTGTTAGAGAGGATTTTGTTCTGTAGTTATCGTTCTTTTGCAGCTGTCTAGTCCAAGACCTCCACCTGGTGGTGACCACAGAGCACATCTCCTCCTTTCTCTGGCTCATTTTCATTGCTGGCTCATCTCATCTCATCTCATTATCTCTAGCCGCTTTATCCTTCTACAGGGTCGCAGGCAAGCTGGAGCCTATCCCAGCTGACTACGGGCGAAAGGCGGGGTACACCCTGGACAAGTCGCCAGGTCATCACAGGGCTGACACATAGACACAGACAACCATTCACACCTACGGTCAATTTAGAGTCACCAGTTAACCTAACCTGCATGTCTTTGGACTGTGGGGGAAACCGGAGCACCCGGAGGAAACCCACGCGGACACGGGGAGAACATGCAAACTCCACACAGAAAGGCCCTCGCCGGCCCCGGGGCTCGAACCCAGGACCTTCTTGCTGTGAGGCGACAGCGCTAACCACTACACCACCGTGCCGCCCCTCATTGCTGGCTAAATACAGATAATGTTAATAAAGTGATAATCACAATAATACAGGTAAATGACATATGTAAATCTGCATCAAAATGGAAATCATCACAAAATCAGGTTTTACAGTTTAAAGAAATAGGACCACAACTGCACAGCCCATGTTGCAAACTGGTTTTATAGGGAAAAATGTTGCCTGAGGCCTTTATTTCTCATTTGCATATGCCAAGCTTCAGAAGATTTGTTCAGGGGGAGGAATCTGAATTATGCAGTGCACCACATGTAGACAGGATATCAAGGGGCAAAAGAGACATACTTGACATTTCTGTGAGCATATGATTATAGCCACACTGGTACCCAGGACAAGATTTGGGCAGTTAAGTGCATTCTCTTTTTTAGACCACTCCACAACTATGTGACAGAACTGCTGATGGGTACGTCAATGACTGTGTCTAGCAAAGAAATGTGCAGGCAGCAGTTTGTGCATTCAAGTTATGCAATAAATTTTGGATGACATACAAAACCCCATGATGGTGAAGAAGCAAAAATTCATGACTTTTTTTTTTAACAGAGCTTACATATTTCTAAAACCATGACATGAGATCATTTTGCACATGTGCAGTTATGTTTTTTTCTGCTTCAGTTCTTTTAAGTCAGACAATAAAAGATTATTAGGCTTGTAAGAAGACCTGATGCTGTTTTATAATGATTAACAGAATCTCTGGTATTCTGCTCTCACTGATGTTTATTGTGTTTTTAAAAGCAGAGTTTCATCCCAATAGAAAGAAGAAGGAAGTTGACTGTGGATTATGCAAACCTCAGACAAAGAGAGGATAAAGACGGTCCATCAATCCAGCATGTTTATTTAAATGCCAGTTAAATATATGAGCTTGCTTTATGGGACACTGGAAACAAAAGACCATAAACTATGTAGAAAGAATGCAGAGAGTTAAAAAAAATGCAAAAATGAGTAGGAAAAAGGATCCACTTGTATCCTTCTATATGCAATTATGTTAATTCTGGATGAGGCAATAATTCATATCCATGTGCAACACAATTGATTGCAAGTGAGAAGGTTAAGCGACTGAAATGCTACAATACCGTTATTTATTAGCATATGTATATATACACTAGTGCATCTCAAAAAATTAGAATATTGTGAAAAAGTTCAATATTTTCCATCAGGTATTTAAGAAAGTGAAAATGTTATATATTATAGACTCATTACACATAAACTAAAATGTTTCAAGCATTTTTCTATTTCAATTTTAATCAGTATGTCATACAGTACAAAAACATAAAAAAACCCATCTCAAAATATTAGAATATTTCATTTCGAGTTTGAGTAAAACAGTATGAACACAGTGTATCTCTTGGTCTAGTTCAGTACACACAACCACAATCATGGGGAAGACTGCTGACTTGACTGTTGTCCAGAAGATGATCACTGATGCCCTCCACAAGGAGGGTAAGCCACAAAAGGTCATTGCTGAAAAGGGTGGCTGGAAAAGGTGCACAAGCAACAGGGATGGCTGCAGTCTTGAGAGGATTGTCAAGAAAAGTTGATTCAAGAACTTGGGAGAGCTTCACAAGGAGTGGACTGAGGCTGGTGTCAGTGTATCAAGACCCATCACGAACAGACATCTTCAAGAAAGGGGATACAACTTTCACATTCCTAATATCAAGCTACTCCTGAGCTAGAGACAATGTCAGAAGTGTCTTATCTGGGCTAAGGAGAGAAAGAAATGGACTGTTGCTCAGTGGTCCAAAGTCCTCTTTTCAGATGAAAGTACATTTTGCATTTAATTTGGAAATCACTGTTCTAGAGTCTGGAGGAAGAGTGGAGAGGCACAGAATCCAAGGTGTTTGAAGCCCAGTGTGAAGTTTCCACAGTCTGTGATGATTTGGGGTGCCATGTTATCTGCTGGTGTTGGTCCACTGTATTTTATCAAGTCCAAAGTCAACACAGCCATCTACCAGGAGATTTGTATTGTATTGTATTGTTTATTTTTGAATAGGGACAGATACAAAGACATAGATATCTGGAACAGTTATCTGATGTATGCATCACAGTATTTGTAGCCAAAGCTAATTCACAACACTTGTCCCTAGTTGGGCTTTTAATTAAACAAAACAAAAAGAGAGAAAATGAATATTTAAAATCTATGAGAAAAAATATATATACATAAAAATAAAATAAAATAAAATAAAAAATAATGGTCATAATAATAACAAAATTAAAAATAACAATAGCAATAGTAAAAATAAAAAGACAAATAGCAAGCTAAGTATCTAAACTAATGATTCAAACTAAATATGAGAGCAGGATTGCTGTTGAACTAGCCATTGTTTTGTTTGTTTTTTTGTTTTTTAGAGCACTTCATGCTTCCATCTGCTGACGAGCTTTTTGGAGATGCTGATTTCCTTTTCCAGCAGGACCTGGCACCTACCCACAGTGCCAAAACTACTACCAAATGGTTTGCTGACCATGATATTACTGTGTTTGACTGGCCAGCCAACTTGCCTGACCTGAACCCCATAGAGAATCTATGGGGTATTATCAAGAGGAAGATGAGAAACACCTGACCCAAAAATACAGATACACTGAAGGCCACTATCAAAGCAACCTGGGCTTCAATAACACCTCAGCAGTGCCACAGACTGATCACCTCCATGCCATACCGCATTGATACAGTAATTCATGGTAAAAGAGCCCCAGCCAAGAATATAAATACAACCAAGTGTATAAATGAATATACTTTTCAGAAGTTGGACATTTCTGTATTGTAAATCCTTTTTTTGATTGATCTTAGGGAATATTCTAATAATTTGAGATACTGGATTTCTGATTTTCATGAGCTATAAGCCATAATCATCAAAATTAAAACAAAAAAGGCTTTAAATATTTCACTTTACATGTAATGAATATAGAATATATGAAAGTTTACCTTTTTGAATTAAATTATGAAAAAAGGAACTTTTTCATGGTATTCTAATTTTTTGAGATGCACTAGTGTGTGTGTGTGTGTGTGTGTGTACACACACACACACACACACACACACACACACACACAGAGTTGTGATCAGAAGTTTACGTACAGTGACATGAATGTCATCTTGGATATAAATGTCATGGCAATATTTGGGCTTTCTCTGAACTGTTCTTTTTCTGTGGCAGAATGACTACAGCATACACCTTTTTCGTTTTTTAAACTAGAATTCGGTGCACAATTTTCTTTGGGTTTTCTGAAATCAACACAGGGTCAAAATTATACATACAGGGTCAAAGGTTTACATACAGCACACCTAATATTTGGGCAAACTGTCTCTTCGCAAGATTCATCTTCACCAAACATTTTTTGTTTACCATGAACAAGCTTCTGGCAGAATTCTGGTTGGATATTTCACAACTCTTCATGGTAGAATTGGTAGAGTTCAATGAATTTGTTTTTTCTTGGCATGGACTTGACTTATAAGCACAGTCCATATATTTTCAATAGGGTTGAAGTCAGGGCTTGTTTTAAGCTTAATCTTAGCCTACTTTATCCTCCACAACCAGCTCTGATGTGTGTTTGGGTTCATTGTCCTGTTCTGACTCCCAATCAAGTTCAAGTTTCCAATGGTTTGAGGTTATGCTGAAGAATTCTGAGGTAGTCCTCCTTCTTCATTATTCGATCCACTTTGTGCAATGAACCAGTTCCACTAGCAATAAAACAGGCCCAAAGCATGATGATCCTACCACCACCACCACCACCAGCTGGTACAATGTTCCTCTGTACATGGTGGTTATTGTGACCAAACAACTCAATCTTTGTCTCATGTGACCATACAGCTTTTCTCCAGAAGGCTTTTTTTTTGTCTATGTGGTCAGTTGCAAACTTTAGTTAAGCTTGAAGGTGTCAATTTTGGAGCAGGGGGTTAATTCTTGGATAGCAGCCTTTTAGTCCATGGTGATGTAAAACTCGGTGAACTGTAGACAGTGATCCATCAGCTTAGAGCGGGTGGGTGGAGCACAGAAGTACGGCAGGCCAGAACTGAGTTTCCAAAAACTCTTTATTGTGACACTTTTCAGCATTACACTCTCCCAGACACTCAGACACGCACACACATATCAGTCATCTGGTTGGGGAGAGAGCTCCAGTCCTCCGCTCTCTCCCTCCTTATATAGGGCACGGTCACTGGGGAAGACACACAAACACAGGTTAACTGACATCAGGTGCAGTGATTCTGCCACTTACCTTCCCTGACTCTGCCCTCCGGTCACAGACTGACGCTTGACCACGCCTCTGCTGCCACATACCCCCACCGCCCGACTCAGGCCGGGCAGCTGTCTGGCCTGCAGCCGACCCCCCCCCCCCCCTTGGCGGGAGAGGAAGTCCTCCAGGACCATCTGCGCCCCCGGCCTGTGGATCACCTTGAAGTTAAAGGGCTGGAGTGCCAGATGCCAATGGGTGATCCGCGCGTTGGCATCCTTCATGCGGTGGAGCCACTGGAGGGGCGCGTGGTCTGAACAGAGGGTGAAAGGGCGTCCCAGCAGGTAGTGGTGGAGGGCAAGGACCGCCCACTTGATGGCTAGGCACTCCTTCTCTATTGTGCTGTAGTGCCCCTCACGCACTGACAGCTTCCTGCTGATGTACAGCATGGGGCGATCCTCTCCCTCCACCTCCTGGGACAAAACAGCCCCCAGCCCTCTGTCCGACGCGTCCGTCTGCAACATAAAGGGGAGAGAAAAGTCAGGGGAGTGTAACATTGGCCCCCCACACAGTGCAGCCTTCACCTCAGAGAAAGCCCGCTGGCATTGCTCCGTCCACTGGACCGGATCTGGTGCCCTCCTTTTAGTGAGATCAGGCAGCGGGCTGGTGACGTCCGAATAATTAGGTATGAACCTATGATAGTAGCCAGCCAGCCCCAGGAACTGTCTCACCCCCTTTTTGGTCTGGGCCTCGGGCAGGCCGCAATCGCTGCTGTCTTATTAATTTGGGGACGTACCTGGCCATTGCCCAAGTGGAAGCCCAGATACAGTACTTCCACCCGCCCAATCGCACACTTCTTCGGGTTGGACGTGAGACCTACTTGCCTCAGCGACCCAAGGACGGCCCTCAGGTGTTGCAGATGCCGCGGCCAGTCATTACTATAGATTATTATGTCGTCTAAGTATGCGGCCACGTAGGTGGCGTGGGGGCGGAGGACCCTGTCCATAAGCCGCTGGAACATAGCGGGCGCCCCAAACAGCCCAAAAGGAAGTGTGACAAATTGGTGTAAGCCAAACGGTGTGGAAAAAGCCGTTTTTTTCTCACGATAGCGGAGTCAAGAGGATCTGCCAATAACCCTTTGTCAAATCCAGTGCCGAATAAAAGCGAGCCTAGTCGATCCAGCAACTCGTCAATACGAGGCATTGGGTACGCATTGAATTTAGACACCACGCTGACTTTTCTATAGTCCACACAGAACCGGACCGACCCATCGGCCTTGGGAACCAAGACCACCGGGCTGCTCCAGTCACTGTGGGACACTGTGAACCCTCCTCTAGGCGTAGAGCATGGAAGCGCTGGAGTTGTTGTTCGGGGGTGCTCCCCACATGCTGGAGGATGGCCCGGTACAGGTCTGCATAGACCAGCCGGCTGTCAGCAGGGAGCTGTAGCGTGGCCAGCTGTGCCTCGCCCATTAGCAGGGGGAGGAGGCGCGCCGCGCGCTGTTCCACTGGCCAGCCCTAGGCCTCTGCTGCTTGTTGAAATAGCACGAGGAAGGCCTCGGGGTCGTCGTGCGGGCCCATCGTCATGAGGGTGAGGTGGGGTGGGCCTGCGGCGGTGGAGGCGGTGGACCCCGCCGACGTGAGGAGGTGCCGGAATGCCTGACGATCTTCCTGTTGCACCAGCACCAGGGCCTCGAACCGTTGCTCTTGCTCCTTTTGGAGGGCGACCAGCGCCTGGTGCTGGCTCTGTTGGGCCGTGGCGAGGGCGTGGATCAGGTCTGCGAAGGGGGAGGACTCCATAAGGCTGTTCACCTCTGTGCTCTGGTCCCGGGTTTCAGCACCACTGTAAAACTTAGAGCGGGTGGGTGGAGCACAGAAGTATGGCAGGCCAGAACTGAGTTTCCAAAAACTCTTTATTGTGACACTTTTCAGCGTTACACTGTCCCAGACACTCAGACACACACACATCAGTCGTCTGGTTGGGGAGAGAGCTCCAGTCCTCCGCTCTCTCCCTCCTTATATTGAGGTATTTCACTCACGTGACCAAGTCATGTGATGCTGCCATTTTGGACGGCACGGCTCGAATCAGTTTGAATGCGAGGAAGGCGACAAATGAAAAACATAAAAGAAAAAGGAGCGAGATGCAGAAAACACCTTCACTATCCAGCGACGTAGGGCATTTACAGGGTGACCAGAGGGAGAGGTATTTGCAAAAATTGAGGTTAGCAGGCTTAGAGAACGACGTTTACCTGCTTCCACCAGGATTGCTCACTGACGTATGGAAGTACACGAAGCCCTCGTCTTTACCTGACTTCGGCCCACATGATCTGTATACCTATGTCGTTAAAAACCCATCGCCATACACAGGTATTGATCTGAAAGCGTATAAGAGTTTGGATACCTACAAATATTTTGTGTCAGGCTGGGTAACATGCCTACGTCAGCGGGTCGTCCCTGGAGCCGGTGGTCACCATCTTATTACAGCGAAGGTTTGTTCACATTTTCATTTACTTTCGGTCCTCAGGATAAACAAAATGTTATTAAATGTCATTGAAATAACTTCTTAGTCTGTTGAGACATGGCCCGTTATAAATTTGCTGTTACCAGGCAATGACTAAGAACTGTATTATTAGGGTCGGTGTAGTTGTAGCAGTGTATTAGCAACTAGCTGTTAGCACTAGCTAATGTCAACAATAGTAGCTAGTATGTTACTGTAGCAATGTTTACGTTCAGTCATTTGGATGACTATTAAAACCTTTCAGTCTCAAGTTTTTCCTTTACTGGATTTACTAGTTTACTGAACTAGCGCACTCGGGCAAGCTGGGAGCTGGCACGCGCGCTTGCCGGCTGGCCGGCTAGCGCGCGCTAGCTCCCAGCTTGCCCGAGCGCACTAGTTCAGTAAACTAGTAAATCCAGTAAAGCAAAAACTTGAGACTGAAAGGTTTTAACAGTCATCCAAATGACTGAACGTAAACATTGCTACAGTAACATACCAGCTATGATGTTGTTGACATTAGCTAGTGCTAACAGCTAGTTGCTAATACACTGTTAATACACTGCTAATACTAGTTTACTGAGCTAGCGCGCTTGGGCAAGCTGGGAGCTAGCGCGCGCTAGCCTGCTGGCCGGCCGGCTAGCACGCGCTCCAGCTCCCAGCTTGCGCCGGCCGGCCGGCTAGCACGCGCTAGGAACAGCACAATGGAGGAAATATCCTGTACAACAACATAATTTGGAAATGTGAGATCAGGAGAAAAGAAAAAGGTAAAAATAACAGAGTGGGACAAGAAAAGGAAAAAAGGAGACTGTCGTATCTATATGTAGACTTCTTCTAGTACGAGCAGGTTGTTTCCTGTGAAGCCAGACAGAGGCAAACCTTTTTGGACTAAAAGAGTGGACACATCATTTCTGAGGTGTTTTCTCAAAGGTATGACTTCAGATAGCCTTGTCACACTCACAAAAAGGAGAACACTAGTCATCAGGGGTGTAAAATAGATCAGCTAAACTCTCAAAATATTTATCAGCTTAAGTGAAAGTAAAATTCACTTTCCATACCACTTATTGGTGTGGGCTTATCCGAACAACAGAGAGCTGAACTAGTTTGACAAAACCCCATTTGCAAATAAAGAGAAGAAATACGATGACATCAGTACAAAAGGAAGCGGGTGGCACAGTGGTGTAGTGGTTAGCACTGTTACCTCACAACAAGAAAATTCTGGGTTTGAGCCCAGTAGCTGATGGAGGGCGCCTTTCCGTGTGAAGTTTGCATGTTCTCCCTGTGTCTGCGTGGGTTTCCTCCCAAAGATATGTTGATTGGCTACTCTAAAATTACCCATAGGTGTGTATGTGTACCTGCTGCCAGATGAGGTTTTGGGTTCCCCTGGTGTGCCATAGTTACCCGAGAGAATTCAGAGAAGTTAGTTGATAGCTTCCTGGATTGCCGACCCTCAACTGTGAGGATGGCGACAGACAAAAGAAAGTACCAAAATTTATTGGCTTATAGTTTGCATCTCCAATGCAGTGATTTTTTTCTCATATTCTGATAGTGCTGGCTTTTGCTTTTGCTTAAATTATGCATAAAGGAAAAGGCTGACTAATACACCCCTGGCTGGGATCCTGCGAGTGGAAGTTCCTGAGGAGTCAGTTTTTCCCTTGTTCCCTTAATTAGGGGTATGGGGAAGTGGGGCATTCTGGGAGTGCCATATTCGAGTAGGCGCTTGTGCAAATGTTCCGTTGACTTTGGCTGTTTGTTTCCCCAAAGACACTAGGCTCAACAGGCATTCCAGCTCGACCAACACAAAGAGTTCTTTTCAACATGTTTAATCCCTGAAGAGGAGAAAGGGGCCTGGCCCTCCTCCACCATTGGCGGTGACGTGGATACTGAACACACACACACACACACACACACACACACACACACACACACACACACACACACACACACACCCTTTTGCAATAAAATCCCAGAACAACTGCTCAAGGAATGGCTGGATCTATGATCTAAATGAGTTCTGTATTTTCCTGCAAAACTATTAAAAGTGTATATGGAAAATACAGTGGCATAATAATGTGAATAATTCTATATTCTGGTTGTTCAGAAGTTTATTTCTTTATCTCACAGCAGCTCCGATATTAGACCAGGCTGGAAGGCAAGTCACAGGTTTATACTATATTAATCTGCTCATTCTAAGGCATTATTGCTTCTGTAGTAACAACTTACACAGGAACTTGTATGGCAGATGCTTCAAGTAAACCGAATTTTAAAAAATGTGTGTAATCTTTGATATGGTGAAGTTTTCTGTGAAAAGATATTTATATAATATTTTTTGAAAGGTTTCTCTGATTCTTCCAGGTTGACCTAATCTGTATGTCTTTGGACTGCTAATCTTTACATTTTCCACCACAGCAAAGTCTTCAGGAAAGCTTTGCAGTTTCCTAACTAATTTATTTTGCAGACAATCACACATTCATTGTAACTATCCATCCATCCATCCATCCATCCATCCATCCATCCATCCATCCATCCATTATCTGTAGCTGCTTATCCTGTTCTACAGGGTCGCAGGCAAGCTGGAGCCTATCCTAGCTGACTATGGGTGAGAAGCGGGGTACACCCTGGACAAGTCGCCAGATCATCGCAGGGCTGACACATAGAGACAAACAAGCATTCACACTAACACCTACAGTCAATTTAGAGCCACCAATTAACCTTACCTGCATGTCTTTGGACTGTGGGGGAAACCGGAGCACCCGGAGGAAACCCATGCAGACACGGGGAGAACATGCAAACTCCACACAGAAAGGCCCCCATCAGCCACTGGGCTTGAACCCAGAACCTTCTTGCTGTGAGGTGATAGTGTTAACCACCATGCTACATTCATTCATTCATTCATTCATTCATTCATTCATCTTCGATAGGTGGGTTGCATCCGACGTCACATCCACCTCATTAGATATGCAAGACAGGAAGTGATGGTCAGCTAAGCTTACTGTTCACAAAGTGTTACTATCACTGGAACACCTTGCTAGTCATTAAAATGCCCTGTGCTTGCGTTGTTTTGGGCTATTCGAATCAAACAAACTGTGAAACTAATAAAAGTTTCTTCCAGGTTCCCTGTGAAGTGATAAAAAGGGTGAAAGAGCAAAGAATTTTACTATAAGACGATGAGAAAGTTGGCTCTTGAACCTTTTGCTGTGATGGAAGGGAGCCAAGTCAAAGAACGCTCAAGTTTGTACTGATCACTTTGTGAAAGGTTTGTAAATTCCTCTGATCTATTTTGTTTGGATTTGCAAATGACTTTTCTCACCATTTTCCATTATTTCATGGTGTTTTAAGTTCAGGAGACACTTAAGTTCTCAGATTTGTTTTTGTTTCCTGTTTGATTGTGTTTGCCATATTGTAAACTAACATACATAATGCGTAAAATATCCAGGTCTTTAAAGGGGTTTCTGTGGACTTTTGCTAGGGTGACCAGATTTCCCTAGTCTGAAACCGGGACACTTTTGTGTGTGACCATGCTCATGCACGCACACCTTTTTTTTACGTAAAAGTGACACTCAGAGAGGTGCTCTTATCATTTTGTTGAAGCTCACATTTATCAACATCTCACATGAAATAAAACAAACAGGCATTTTGTTATCTAGTAGCATGGTGGTATATAGATCAGTTAAATTATGGTCAGACAACAGATTTTGTAATGGCTGAGAATAGGCCAGGCTATGTCCATAGGCCAAATTTAAACTGATTTATTTCACCTGTTTGTGAGAACACCAAGAAGAATGCATATGCACATGTAAGCTATATCTCTAAAATTGTATGCACTATAGCATGAACTCAAAAAGTAGATATGTGACCTCAACATAGCCTAGGTCAGAATCAACCTTACTAACCATTCCCCA
Source organism: Neoarius graeffei (assembly GCF_027579695.1). NCBI lineage: Eukaryota > Metazoa > Chordata > Actinopteri > Siluriformes > Ariidae > Neoarius > Neoarius graeffei. The sequence continues at coordinate 14,779,263 of NC_083585.1, forward strand.
CAACTGAATGAATAAAGCAAGAAGATGTGTACAAAAGTGAACACTTTAATGGAAGGTGCAACAAGCTGTTCAACACAGCAATATGGCCAAACTGTCAGAATGGTATGTTAAACAGAAACAAAAAAGAGACAAGTGATTTGAGAATATACACTCAAACAAAACAACAATAAAGGAGGAGAGGGGCAACAGCCCAAGGAAAGCCCCCACAGGAGCGCACATCATTTGCAACATAGGCTACCCAACTCAGTACAAGAACAAAGCACAGGAACAAAGCTAAGGCGACTGTCAATCCACCCACCCTAAACAAAATGCATTAGCCTATGTATATTTACAAGAAGAGTGAATCTTTTCCAGTTTTAATGTGATCCTGTATATCGGCGTTACCACCGTGGGCTACGGAGAAGGAACACTTACAGTATGTGCAGTAGGCTTCGTGCGCATTGTTCTGCACCTCTCGGAAGAAGGGGTAGGTGCCCTGTAAATCTTTGGAAAAGGTAGATTTTCTTTTTGGCATAATTGCTACGGCATTACTGCTGCTAGCTGCTAGACAAAGAACATTCGCGCCATCTCATCTCATCTCATTATCTCTAGCCGCTTTATCCTTCTACAGGGTCGCAGGCAAGCTGGAGCCTATCCCAGCTGACTACGGGCGAAAGGCGGGGTACACCCTGGACAAGTCGCCAGGTCATCACAGGGCTGACACATAGACACAGACAACCATTCACACTCACATTCACACCTACGGTCAATTTAGAGTCACCAGTTAACCTAACCTGCATGTCTTTGGACTGTGGGGGAAACCGGAGCACCCGGAGGAAACCCACGCGGACACGGGGAGAACATGCAAACTCCACACAGAAAGGCCCTCGCCGGCCCCGGGGCTCGAACCCAGGACCTTCTTGCTGTGAGGCGACAGCGCTAACCACTACACCACCGTGCTGCCCACATTCGCGCCAGTTAATGTTTATTTTATTGTTGCATGGCAACACATTCTGTTGTCTGGAATAATGTGGCTAAATAAACACCCATGCCACAGGGCCAGGGGGCAGTAACCAGGAAAGTTTGCGATTCCTGTCAATTCATCAAAATAGTAAATGCAGACATTTCTCTGCTAATGATTCCCACACTGCTCAGTCGCAAACGTCACGAGTGGCGAAAACCGGGACATATCCGTGTCCCGACAGACTTTTGTCGGGACTCGGGACACACAACCCCAAATCGGGACTGTCCCGGTCAAACCGGGACGTCTGGTCACCCTAACTTTTGCGAATGATTTACCTGGAAAAGAAGAGCAGGGAAGATTGAGAATCAAGTGGCTGTGGTTTGTTTACACTTGATTCTAAAATTTGTAGGGTCTTAGCAACCATCATGAAGACACATACAAAAAGCCCAGAAATGCCAACTTACCCGGACATAAAGAATACAGGATTTATCTTGTAGTGTCTTGATCCCCAGATCTTTAACCCAGCCACATATAAAAAGTTGTACTGTACGTCTCCATGCTTTTCCAGGTTTTCATCTGTTTGTCCGTGTAGAATGATGTCTGCAGCACCAGGTAGTTTGAGATGTCAGGGAACATCTCAATGAATGGATAATTTGCCAAATCATAAGAAAAATCCTTCTTTGATAATGTGTAAGGATCTATCTCATTGCAAAGAGCAACTTTCTGAAGATGTCTTGACCATGCCAGGTTTGCCTGACCACCACTTCATTCACCAGAAGTAAACTCACGAGCAAAAGTCACGTGACTGAATACAACCTATACAGCTTATCCACTGTAGGTTGCGGGTGAGCTGAAGCCAATCCACCTACCAGTGGGCAAGAAGGAAGGTACACCTTGGACAGGTAGCCAATCTATCGTGGGGTTAACACAGAGAGACAGACAGCCATTCACACATTCACACCTATAGGCAATAAATACCCTGTCCACACTAGGGATTTTGTACCGATACGAAACTACTTTCGCACTGCAACACCTGTCCACACTAGCAACTATACTGGTACTGTAGCGGTATAACTGCATCGGTACGAAAACCACAAATGTATGGGTTTCGTATCGGTACAGTATCGGTACTGTAGCGCTTCGCTGTAGTGTGGACAGATGAAGCGGTTCTGTATCGATACAAATATAATGCGCATGCGCAAAGTCACACACTTCAATCGATGTCTTCACTGAATAAAATAGTGAAGAACGGAGATTCGTTTGTTTCTTTCTCAACTGCCTCGCGCGTTTTATACGATTCGACTGAATAAATGACCACCAGAAATACAGACTGTACATTGACAACAAAAAGCACACACACATTGTTTCATCCGTACGGAAGCCGAAAGAGGCCCTTCATATAATCCTTTTTTTCACCTTGTTATCCCGAGATAACGACATAATTAATTCAGGATCTCGAGAAAACAATACAACTAATTCGAGATCTCGAGAAAACAAAACCGTTATTTCGAGATCTCGAGAAAACAAAACAATTATTTCATGATCTCGAGTAAACAGCTGAGAAATGGTTCATTCAGGTGCGCCAAGAGACTTGTGATATGCTGACTTTGGGGCTATTTCTCATTCTGTATAGACACAACTTTGGTCATTAGAATGTCTGGAATAATCGATCACCTAATAAGGCAATATTTTGATCAGGGGTTGACACAGGGAGAGATTGCATTAAATCTTTTAATAAGGGATAATTTCAAAATTAGTCCGCGGCACCTCCGCAGAAGACTGGCCCGGCTTCGTCTCTACCGACGGAGATACAGTGATCCAGCTGAGATCATGAAATAATTTTGTTTTCTCGAGATCACGGAATAATTGCTTTGTTTTCTCGAGATCTCGAAATAACGGATGCCATATATTCTCGGAAGGAAGTTACTCGGTAACCACGGAAACATTTCGCGCACGCGCATTTCAACTACTGTGAAAGAAAACCGCAAACATTTCTCGCTAGTGTGGACAGATGTACTAAACTGTACCGGTATACTTTGTATCGATACAGTTATACCACTTTCGTACCGGTATAAGTGTGAACACAGCATTAGAGTAGCCAGTTGACCTAATCTGTACGTCTTTGGACTGTGGGAGGAAGCCCACGCAGGCACAAGGAGAACATGCAAACAGAAAAGCCCCCTCAAATATAGAACCTGGTTGCTTTGAGGCAACAGTGTTAACCACTGTGCCATCATGCAGCCTATATATGCACCTGCTTATTCCAATTTTGATTGCTAATATTTTGTGCACTGTGCTAGCTAGCGCCCTATCTGTCTTTTTGTCTTTCTGTCTCCAGGCATGTCTCTTTAGGCATCACAACATATAATGATGCTCTGTGTATGAAGTAAGTGCTGCTGTGGTGCAAATCTTAAATTGGAGAGTGCTCTTTATTTTACACTACAGTACATCCAATATAGAGCACAGTATGCTTTTTCAGAAGATTGGCTTTGGCATGCACAAGGATAATTTAGCTAAATTGTGTCTATAAAATTACAAAATAAGTGTCATACATTTCACATTTGACTCTTCTTTATATATTTTTCCAGTGAGACCAATGCCATATTACACAGTACAGACTTCACACATAATTACATTTCATGAACAGTCTCCTCTAAATAGAAATTCTGTTGTCATTGCCTGCTCACAAAATCTCTTTTGTCACATGTAGAGCAAATGATCCTGTTTTGGTCCAGTCACCAAATTTCTTGAGTAGGATTTGTCAAATCAAGGAAGTCTTGGTTGGTAAAAAGTGTCATGCAGAATTTGTGAGCTGTGCCAAGTGGTGCTTCTGTCCTTGCTGCCAGACTGAGGCTCTTAACTTGGTGCCAAAACTCCCAGAGTCTCCTCTAATCCATTTGAAAAATACAGACAAAAGGGAAGACCAAGGCCAGGAATTTTAATTGGGACAAACAGCAGAGACCCCTTTCAAAGAAGAAATGACGTCCGAACTCACCTTTTCACCACAGTACTGGAGGAATTAAGCTACAATGAGCAAGTCAAGTATCCTCAAGTCAATCCATCCCATCAGCAAATGCCACTACTGATATAATTCAGTAGAAAACCTAATAGAGGAACCACAGATCCATGAGGCCCAGTCCGAGGAGTCAGGGAAAGTGAAGAGCCAAGCCATGTTCTTGATGCTGAAATGTGAGGAAGTGCTGAGGAGCAGGATGAGGACATGGCGGCAAGTTAGAGGAAGCAGCTTTGGAAATCTCTTTAGCAAATGGAAATTTTGTCATACACCTCCTTCCTGATGGACCATTTGTGCTTAAAAAAACCCCTTTCTTTGAGCTCACCCTTCTCTGACTGTATTTGCCATTCAAGCTTACATTACATAAATATTAAGTCACAGTGTGTGTTGAATGTCACAAGTAGCCCTTAAATACCACAGTGTGTTATTCACAGTTATTCAAAAACGAGTGAGATCTGATTGTATATGATAGGGAATTTAGAGGATGTGCAGTTCAGCAGAAATGGAGTGTGACAGAAAATTATGTTTAGAAGTAATATAGAAAAACTTTGCACAATTGCAAAATGGATATTTATGTCTAGGATCTGCATTTCTGGTGGTATTTACTGGTATTTAAGGGCTGCTTGTGACATTCAATACACACACACACACACACACACACACACACACACACACACACACACACACACACACTTTTCTCATCTGAAAAACGAGTTTATCTTGTAGTATTCACTATCAGCATGTAGTTGTATATTTCACATATGATGATTCCATTTTAATAACTGAAATTATTGATGTGTTGAAAGGTTAAAATACTCAAAATGGAATCATGTAATCTACTTGATTCTTACAAGACACATTCCTGATTCAATTAAATTAAACCACTGTGTGGATCGAAATGATTAAAATAAACTATGCAGAAAATACAAACTTCTTTTTGGAAGTATTTATTTAGATGTATTGAGAACAGTCCATATGCCATTGGACAATCACTGGACTTGTTTGTTTGTTTGTTTGTTTGTTTGTTTGTTTGTTTGTTTGTTTGTTTTGGCTTCCGTTATTTAATTAAATTATTTACACAGTCTCATTGTTTCAGCACAATTCACAGTTATTTTAATAATCTTCAGTTTGACCTAACAGCATCACTAGTTCATACTCAAAGTAGCAAAGCAATGGACATTAACATGTGACATTTGCAACTTGCTTTATATGAAGACCAAATAATTCTGTGACAGCAAGACAGGTCATCAGGAAGCTGAAAAATCTGAATGAAATCACAAATATGGCCAACAACACTGCAAGAATGTAAGTGTGACCATAGGAATGACAAGCAACAGAAGACTATAGTAATATATGGCCAAGAAAGAAACTGGTGAACAGATCAAGAATGCTTGCAGGGATATGTCAGTGATAACTCATAAAGAGGAGAAAACCCCAGCATGGGCCCCAGTATCAGTATCACTCCAAAATACCACAGAAACACATCAAGAACAAAAAGGCCAGGTTACCTTTAGTGTAGCTAAAACAGGCTGAAGGTTGTATTGCTTTAAACTGGTCAAATCAATCACAATTCCTTGAACCCAGTTGAACAACTGAAGAATTAACTGTTCTTGATTAAAAAAAAAAGTTCTTGAAATAAGCAGATCCCACAATGAATAACCAGGAAAGATGTGCATTCTCTGGAAACACATATGGATTTGCAATCAAATACTCAATAAAACCAATAACCCCCTTGCATAAACCAGGAACACTGTGTGCAAGGTAGGAATACACCCTGGGTGAGACAGCAGTCCATTACAGGGAATCTCACACACCCAGATATTCACACATTCGTTCACACCTTGACAATTTTAAAGTAGCCAATCCACCTACTAGCATGTTTTTGGAAGGAAACCAAAGAACCCAGAAGGAACCCATGCGGACACAGAGAGAACCTGAGTAACAGCAAACAGACATTAACCCAAGCTCGGGATCAAACCACGGACCCTACAGCTGTGAGGAGGCAATGCTACCTGCCAGCCCACCATGCTGCGCTGTGAAAAATCATGTTCAGTTATTTACTCAATTTAGTTTGATAAAATGAGGGAAATTACATACACACTTTGAAAATTGGTTCTTTAGGATTTTCCCCCCATAATTAGCTGCCTAAAACATTCAGTATTTTAAAGGACTCACCAAGTATGATACTAGAGTCAAAACCAGAATACTGCTCTGCTCTGTACTGTGCATACTGCACTGTGAATGCATTGCAGTATGCAGTTACTTGTGCAAACTACTGTATACAAAATATTACACTTTTATTTCATAAAATGGCAACTTGCAGTTAATTATTGAGCTCGATCTCGGTGAATTCTGAGATATAAAAGAATATCTTCTGCAATATTTCCAATTCCAATCTGAACAATTCCAGAGAAATTCTAATTTCTGGGCGGCACGGTGGTGTAGTGGTTAGCGCTGTTGCCTCACAGCAAGAAGGTCCTGGGTTCGAGCCCCGGGGCCGGCGAGGGCCTTTCTGTGTGGAGTTTGCATGTTCTCCCCGTGTCCGCGTGGGTTTCCTCCGGGTGCTCCGGTTTCCCCCACAGTCCAAAGACATGCAGGTTAGGTTAACTGGTGACTCTAAATTGACCGTAGGTGTGAATGTGAGTGTGAATGGTTGTCTGTGTCTATGTGTCAGCCCTGTGATGATCTGGCGACTTGTCCAGGGTGTACCCCGCCTTTCGCCCGTAGTCAGCTGGGATAGGCTCCAGCTTGCCTGCGCCCCTGTAGAAGGATAAAGCGGTTAGAGATAATGAGATGAGATGAGATTCTAATTTCTTAAGTGTACAAGATACAAGCATCAGCATGGATGTGTGCCACAGAAAGTAAAAGGGTCGAGCTCAAATAATGTATTGAGTAGGTTTTTTTCTGAGCTGTTTTACAATCATGGTTGTCTTTTTGAACTGTCAAACCAGGAAATTCATTATAGTTTTAACATGAAGTCTGTTTTGTTGAAGTTATAAATTCATTGATGGAAACTTGAGTGCAAAACTGTTCATGACAACTGCAGTCCTAAAGTTGTCATGTCAACTGTAATCCTCAGACATAAATATATTACTGTAAGTGTCCAGAGTCATCTTCCAAGTGTGACTTTCAACTGTCCATATGGGGCCATCCTCCACAGGAACGAAGTGGTGAGACTCCAACTAAACATAGGGCATCATGATTTTTAAGAAAATATTTGTCTTTTCTATAGCAGAAAACAGGACTTGAAATAGGTGTGAGGCACATTTGCAGCAGAGCTTCACATGTGGGTGAAATGTGAGTCCATCAAAAAGTGTCCTCTCAAGAAAACCATCAGGATTGTCACCACTTCAGTTGTTATTACAGTTATCACCATGTACACAAGTTACTGCACATTACTTGAAAATTTGTACTTCAGATCACATACATTTCAACAGTTTTTCACTTTGTATCCCTTACTCTTGTGGACTATAAGGAAGTGGGTCAGTTTTAAAAATACACTACTGTATATGCTGTTTTCTTACCACAAGTAACATGCCCAGTATATGACCTGTAGCTCTGACATTCTGCGCAGTTCATTTCCATCTCAAATGGTAATTTTTGGCAGCAGAGAAAGACAAACACCTGAGGTTTGATTTTTGGACTATTGTGGACCCAAAAAGTATACCCTAATTTTGAAACAGCCCTTCTACAGCCAAGAAAGAGCATCTGACTCTGGAAAGGCCTCTCCTGACTCTTAGTGGCCTGCTCTGTGGGAGAGGATTATGGAGGACCTAATGCAACATTAAACAGGTACTCCCTAAACAGGCCACTTTTTTCTCTGTATGTCAGCACAGGCTTTTCATTATTTCAGCAGCTCAGAATGAACAAGGCATGTTTATTGAAGCTGCAGTTGCCAAGAATTGCTGGATGGCACCAAATTAAGGAACAGCCATCACTGCTAAATATTTAATTCAGTCAAGAAAATATGTGCTAAGCAGCAGAGCACACTGCAAGATAACAACAAATCTGTGTTATAGGATACAATGATGGAGTTTTCTGCAAATACCAGAACAACATAACTACATTCATATCAATGATACTATAAAGCATTTAATTTCAGTGCACTCCTGCATGCAGTATGGTAGTGGATCACTACAAGGTACATATCTTGTGATTTTATAGCTTATGAATAAAGTTTACCTTATATCTTTTATATCTTATAAAGATAACAACAAATCTGTGTTATAGGATACAGTGATGGCGTTTTCTGCAAATACCAGAACGACATAACTACATTCATATCAATGTATACATCTTACATGTAAATGCAAACATACCTGTATATTTCAGGCAACTCATAAAAAGTATCCCTCTTTTTAAGAACCAATAATTTTAAATGGGTGGAAGAGAAAATCCAAAATCCAAATGAAAGAGGCGTGTGGCTCTATATTTTCAAAATCAGCCTTGAAAATACTTGAACTCAGTTGAGTTCTATTCACTACACCTCTCTCTCTCTTTCTCTCATTTACCCTCCCATCCCTCCTGTGCCATCAGCCCCTCCTAGTCCGGCACAAGGCTGTCATTATCCCAGCCAAAGAAATCCTCACTTGTTCCTCATCTTTGCAGGAGCCCATGTTATAAGAGGTGGTCCGTTTATAGACTCTGTGGAAAAATTCTAGGTTGAATCTAATGTGAAGCCTTTTCAGACTGGCTGTGAGGGGCAGCTCACTCTTTGGTAGTGAAGGAGTGCCAGGATCAGCAGAGCTCAGGTCTGTCTTTCAGATGCACTTAACTGTGCATTTATGTTCCATTTGGTTTCAATGATGTTTACTTTGCAGTTACTGACCCTCACTGACCCTGTGCATTTTTGTTGACCAGCAACTAACCAAAGATAAGCATTTGGTATAATACTAGGAATTTTTTTAAAATGTATTTATTTATTTTTAAGGATATTTTTTTGGGCTTTTTTCACCTTTTATTATTGGATAGGACAGTGTAGAGACAGGAAATGAGCGGGAGAGACGGGGAGGGATCGGGAAACGACCTCGGGCTGGAATCGAACCCAGGTCCCCGGATTTATGGTATGGCGCCTGAGCCACGATGCCCCCTATTTATTTATTTATTTTATAACTTGGACCTATAAGTGCTTGGTCCAATTTCTCTAATGTACATAAAAACCACATATCTATTACAGAAATTGCATATTTTTATAAATATAACTACTAAACTGAAATATTTCTTGGGTTACCAAATGTAAAATGTAAATAAGTTTAAATGTAAATCTGTGAATATGAAAAAACAGGGATATTCTAGCACCCTTTATATTTCATACCAGTGTATACACGCCTGTCATCAGTAAAACCTACAACCCGATTCCAAAAAAGTTGGGATGCTGTGTAAAACATAGATAAATAAAAACAGAATGTAATGGTTTACAAATCCTTTGCAACCAACAGTATATTTGATTGAATACAATACAAAGACAAGATATTTAATGTTCAACCTGATAAACATTTTTGTAAATATGCACTCATTCTGAATTTGATTCCTGCAAAAAAAAAAAAATTCAGACAGGGGCATGTTTACCACTGAGTTACATCACCTTTTCTTTTAATAACACTCAGTAAATGTTTGGGAACTGAGGACACTTATTGTTGAAGTTTTGAAACTGAAATTCTTTCCCATTCTTGCTTGATATACAACTTCAGTTGCTCAACAGTCCAGGGTCTCTATTGTCATATTTTGTGCTTCATGATGCAGCACACATTTTCAGTGGGAGGCAGGCAGGCCAGTTTAGCACCTTCACTCTTTTACTGTGAAGCCATGCTGATGTAACACATGTAGAAAGTGGTTTTGGATTGTCCTATTGGAATAAGCAGGGACGTACCTGAAAAAGATGTCTGGATGGCAGCATATTTTGCTCCTAAACCTCTATGTACTGTACCTTTCAGCATTAATGGAGTCTTCATAGATGTGTAAGTTACCCATGCCATGGGCACTAACACACCACCATACCATCACAGATGCTGGCTTTGTGCTGGTAACAATATGGATGGTGCTTTTCCTCTTTAGCCCGGAGGATACAACATACATTATTTCCAAAAACAATTTGAAACATAGACTCGTCAGACCACAGCACACTTTTCCACTTTGTGTCAGTTCATCTCAGATGAGCTTGGACCCAGAGAATTCTTTGGTATTTCTGGATGTTGTTGATATATGGCTTTCACTTTGCATGGTAGATGCAGCGACGAACTGTGTTTCCCAACAATGTTTTTCCAAAGTGTTCCCAAGCAAATGTAGTAATATCCTTTCTACAATCATGTCAGTTTTTAATGTAGTACCGCCTGAAGGATTGAAAGTCACAGGCATTCAGTGTTGGTTTTTAGCTTTGCCCCTTATGTGCAGAAATTTCTCTGGATTCTCTGAATCTTTTAATAATATTATGGATTGTTGATGGAGAAATTCCTAAATTCCTTACAACTGTAAATTGTACATCAATCCTTTCTTGTGAATAACTGATCCTTTCCAAAAAACAGTTAACCTGTTCACCTGTAGAATATTTCAAACAAGTGTTTTTTTTTGAGCATTACACAACTTTCCCAGTCTTTTGTTACCCCTGTCCATTACATTACATTACATTACATTACAGGCATTTAGCAGACGTTCTTATCCAAAGTGACGTACAACGAGTGCAAAAGTCAGGTAAAAGAAGTGCTGAACTTTTAGACAAGAAAGTTCTGGTGCCAAATGTACAAGTGACAGAATAACACCTAGTGTAATATTATGTAGAAGTAAAAATCAGCAAATAGCCAAGGAAAACAAGCCAACCATACAAATTAACTGACAAACTACAACTAAATAAAGAAAAATAAAACCCCAATGGCTAACCCTAAGTCATCATGACCAGGCTAGACAGTACACAGCCTGGGTTGGTCAAGACCACTAAGACAGCTACGTGATTACACAGTGAGCAGGGAAGCAGGGGAAAGGTGCAGCCTGAAGAGATGGGTCTTCAGTCTGTTTTTGAAGGTGGTCACGGAGTTGGCAGTTCAGACCTCGACAGGAAGGTCATTCCACCAGTGGGGAGTCAGGACAGATAGCAGTCTTGAGCGGGCTAGGCAGGAGGGACCAGACAACCAGTAGTAGTGGAGCATAGGGATCTGGCTGGCGTGTAGGGTCAGATCAGTCTCTGGAGGTAAGCTAGCCCTAACCCCTTGGCCACCTGGTAAGCTAACACCAATGTCTTAAATTTGATGTGAGCTGCAACAGGCACCCAGTGAAGGGCAGTGAGCAAGATATTGGTCCAGTATGACTGTTTTCCAATAATTAAATATAACCTATAAGTCACAACTGGACCAACTTTTTTTGAAAAATGTTGCAGACAAGACATTCAGAATGAGTGTATTTTACAAACAACAATAAACATTACCAGTTTGAACATTAAATATCTTATCTTTGTATTGCATTCAATTTAACATAGGTGGAAAAGTATTTGCAAATCATTGCATTTTGTCTTTATTTACATTTTAAACAGCGTCCCAACTTTTTGGAATTGGGGTTGTACAACAAGCATGAAAACACATGTAATTTATGTGTCTATATTCCAGTATGACTGTTTTCCAATAATTAATTATAAGCTATAGGTCATATTAAAGAAGATTTCTATAATAAAGAAGTTATCCAAAAAAGGCTCAGGTCAATTGCTGATACAAATCACACCCACACACACACACACACACACACACACACACACACACACACACACACACACACAGGACAACAAAAATATGACATTGGAATACAATGTACAAAATACATTATACAGTGGTGCTTGAAAGTTTGTGAACCCTTTAGAATTTTCTATATTTCTGCATAAATATGACCTAAAACATCATCAGATTTTCACACAAGTCCTAAAAGTAGATAAAAAGAACCCAGTTAAACAAATGAGACAAAAATATTATACCTGGTCATTTATTTATTGAGGAAAATGATCCAATATTACATATTTGTGAGTGGCAAAAGTATGTGAACCTTTCCTTTCAGTATCTGGTGTGACCCCCTTGTGCAGCAATAACTGCAACTAAACGTTTCCAGTAACTGTTGATCAGTCCTGCACACCAGCTTGGAGGAATTTTAGCCCATTCTTCCGTACAGAACAGCTTCAACTCTGGGATGTTGGTGGGTTTCCTCACATGAACTGCTCACTTCATGTCCTTCCACAACATTTTGATTGGATTAAGGTCAGGACTTTGACTTGGCCATTCCAAAACATTAACTTTATTTTTCTTTAACCATTCTTTGGTAGAACGACTTGTGTGCTTAGGGTCGTTGTCTTGCTGCATGACGTACCTTCTCTTGAGATTCAGTTAATGGACAGATGTCATGACATTTTCCTTTAGAATTCGCTGGCATAATTCAGAATTCATTGTTCCATCAATGATGGCAAGCCGTCCTGGCTCAGATGCAGCAAAACAGGCCCAAACTATGATACTACCACCACCATGTTTCACAGTGTTTTCCTTTCTCCAAACATAACACTTCTCATTGAAACCAAAAAGCTCTATTTTGGTCTCATCCATCCACAAAACATTTTTCCAATAGCCTTCTGGCTTGTCCACATGATCTTTAGCAAACTGCAGACAAGCAGCAATGTTCTTTTTGGAGAGCAGTGGCTTTCTCCTTGCAACCCTGCCATGCACACCATTGTTGTTCAGTGTTCTCCTGATGGTGGACTCATGAACATTTAACATTAGCCCTCAGTTGCTTAGAAGTTACCCTGGGGTCCTTTGTGACCTTGCCAATTATTCCACGCCTTGCTCTTGGAGCGATCTTTGTTGGTCGACCACTTCTGGGGAGGGTAACAATGGTCTTGAATTTCCTCCATTTGTACACAATCTGTCTGACTGTGGATTGGTGGAGTCCAAACTCTTTAGAGATGGTTTTGTAAACTTTTCCAGCCTGATGAGCATCAACAACGCTTTTTCTGAGGTCCTCGGAAATCTCCTTTGTTCATACCATGATACACTTCCACAAACATGTGTTGTGAAGATCAGACTTTGATAGATCCCTGTTCTTTAAATAAAACAGGGTGCCCACTCACACCTGATTGTCATCCCATTGATTGAAAACACCTGACTCTAATTTCACCTTCAAATTAACTGCTAATCCTAGAGGTTCACATACTTTTGCCACTCACAGATATGTAATATTGGATAATTTTCCTCAATAAATAAATTACCAAGTATAATAATTTTGTCTCATTTGTTTAACTGGATTCTCTTCATCTACTTTTAGGACTTGTGTGAAAATCTGATGTTGTTTTAGGTCATATTTATGCAGAAATATAGAAAATTCTAAAGGGTTCACAAACTTTCAAGCATCACTGTAAGTGGGGAAACATGAGTAAATGAAAACAGGACACTATTGCACTATGCTAAAGTAGAGTGTAAAGCGACAGTACATGTACAGTGAACAAGTGATTCAGTGATAGTGGGGAAAAGGGAATGATGTGAACTACAGGCTCTTTTGGAACACTGATATGATATCAAATCAATTGATCTCTCCATTACTTATTAAACAAAATATGAGCACAAGAGGGGCAAATGAAGAGCAGAGGGGGAATGTAGGAATAATTTATAACTTAATAAATACCTCTCTTTTCATCTCTGGTGAAAGCAAACCCCTTCCCTCGCCTCTAGTCCCTTAAGGATCTGCATAAAAATGCAGTCCTCAGAGTCTGGTTAAGGAAACACCTCTGGTAAATATGAAAGACTTTCAGAGATAAGCACGCCTATTAAAACCAATTGGATTTATCTAAACTGGTTATCTAAACACACTGGCTGAGCATCCTGCCTTAGTCCCAGTGCTGTGATTATGGTGGTGCTAGGTAGAAGTCTGTTTCCCTCTTATGGATAATTTTAGGTATAGAACAGGGGTGTCAAACACTTTCAGTAAAGGTTCATATTACACTTAATCAAAAAAAAAAAAAACAGTTTAGTGACCCAGCAACACACCAACAACTCCTCTTAAATGTGCTTATATGCCTTGGATCTATACAAAATAACTTATAATATTGAAATGGGGAATTTGCTGTGAAACCTCTAAATGAATTCTTCTATAAAGAGACATTACAGAGTCAAATATTTACCTTGCTAATGAAAAAGTACAGTGGTGCTTGAACGTTTGTGAACCCTTTAGAATTTTCTATATTTCTGCATAAATATGACCTAAAACATCATCAGATTTTCACACAAGTCCTAAAATTAGATAAAGAGAACCCAGTTAAACAAATGAGACAAAAATATTATACTAGGTCATTTATTTATTGAGGAAAATGATCCAATATTGCATATCTGTGAGTGGCAAAAGTATGTGAACCTTTGCTTTCAGTATCTGGTGTGACTCCCTTGTGCAGCAATAACTGCAACTAAAAGTTTCCGGTAACTGTTGATCAGTCCTGCACACCGGCTTGGAGGAATTTTAGCCCGTTCCTCCGTACAGAACAGCTTCAACTCTGGGATGTTGGTGGGTTTCCTCACATGAACTGCTCGCTTCAGGTCCTTCCACAACATTTCCATTGGATTAAGGTCAGGACTTTGACTTGGCCATTCCAAAACATTAACTTTATTCTTCTTTAACCATTCTTTGGTAGAATGACTTGTGTGCTTAGGGTCGTTGTCTTGCTACATGACCCACCTTCTCTTGAGATTCAGTTCATGGACGGATGTCCTGACATTTTCCTTTAGAATTCACTGGTATAATTCAGAATTCATTGTTCCATCAATGATGGCAAGCCGTCCTGGCCCAGATGCAGCAAAACAGGCCCAAACCATGATACTACCACCACCATGCTTCACAGATGGGATAAGGTTCTTATGCTGGAATGCAGTGTTTTCCTTTCTCCAAACATAATGCTTCTCATTTAAACCAAAAAGTTCTATTTTGGTCTCATCTGTCCACAAAACATTTTTCCAATAGCCTTCTGGCTTGTCCACGTGATCTTTAGCAAACTGCAGATGAGCAGCAATGTTCTTTTTGGAGAGCAGTGACTTTCTCCTTGCAACCCTGCCATGCACATCATTGTTGTTCAGTGTTCTCCTGATGGTGGACTCATGAACATTAGCATTAGCCAATGTGAGAGAGGCCTTCAGTTGCTTAGAAGTTACCCTGGGGTCCTTTGTGACCTCGCCAACCATTACACTCCTTGCTTTTGGAGTGATCTTTGTTGGTCAACCACTCCTGGGCAGGGTAACAATGGTCTCGAATTTCCTCCATTTGTACACAATCTGTCTGACTGTGGATTGGTGGAGTCCAAACTCTTTAGAGATGGTTTTGAAACCTTTTCCAGCCTGATGAGCATCAACAATGCTTTTTCTGAGGTCCTCAGAAATCTCCTTTGTTCGTGCCATGATACACTTCCACAAACATGTGTTGTGAAGATCAGACTTTGATAGATCTCTGTTCCTTAAATAAAACAGGGTGCCCACTCACACCTGATTGTCATCCCATTGATTGAAAACACCTGACTCTAATTTCACCTTCAAATTAACTGCTAATCCTAGAGGTTCACATACTTTTGCCACTCACAGATATGTAATATTGGATCATTTTCCTCAATAAATAAATGACCAAGTATAATATTTTTGTCTCATTTGTTTAACTGGGTTCTCTTTATCTACTTTTAGGACTTGTGTGAAAATCTGATGATGTTTTAGGTCATATTTATACAGAAATATAGAAAATTCTAAAGGGTTCACAAACTTTCAAGCACCACTGTATGTATTGTTACCACATTTTGTCTGTAACTGAGTATACAGGCCTGAGTGTATTGCTCTAATTTCTGCCTGCACTCTCAGAAAATAAAGTATGTCTTTGTACCTATAGAGGGACAACGGCTTGTCACTGGGGCAGTACCCTCTAAGGTACTTACAGTGGTGCTTGAAAGTTTGTGAACCCAATCCACAGTCAGACAGATTGTGTACAAATGGAAGAAATTCAAGACCATTGTTACCCTCCCCAGGAGTGGTCGACCAACAAAGATCACTCCAAGAGCAAGGCATGTAATAGTTGGCGAGGTGACAAAGGACCCCAGGGTAACTTCTAAGCAACTGAAGGCCTCTCTCACATTGGCTAATGTTAATATTTATGAGTCCACCATCAGGAGAACACTGAACAACAATGGTGTGCATGGCAGGGTTGCAAGGAGAAAGCCACTGCTCTCCAAAAAGAACATTGCTGCTCGTCTGCAGTTTGCTAAAGATCACATGGACAAGCCAGAAGGCTATTGGAAAAATGTTTTGTGGATGAATTAGACCAAAATAGAACTTTTTGGTTTAAATGAGAAGTGTTATGTTTGGAGAAAGGAAAACACTGTATTCCAGAATAAGAACCTTATCCCATCTGTGAAACATGGTGGTGGTAGTATCATGGTTTGAGCCTGTTTGGCTGCATCTGGGCCAGGACAGCTTGCGATCATTGATGGAACAATGGATTCTGAATTATACCAGCGAATTCTAAAGGAAAATGTCAGGACATCTGCCCATGAACTGAATCT
This sequence comes from Neoarius graeffei, assembly GCF_027579695.1. Lineage (NCBI taxonomy): Eukaryota > Metazoa > Chordata > Actinopteri > Siluriformes > Ariidae > Neoarius > Neoarius graeffei. Next base: position 14,795,760 of record NC_083585.1, read on the forward strand.
CAAGAGACATTAGGTCATGCAGCAAGACAACGACCTTAAACACACAAGTCATTCTACCAAAGAATGGCTAAAGAAGAATAAAGTTCATGTTTTGCAATGGCCAAGTCAAAGTCCTGACCTTAATCCAATCGAAATGTTGTGGAAGGACCTGAAGCGAGCAGTTCATGTGAAGAAACCCACCAACATCCCAGAATTGAAGCTGCTCTGTACAGAGGAATGGGCTAAAATTCCTCCAAGCCGGTGTGCAGGACTGATCAACAGTTACCGGAAACGTTTAGTTGCAGTTATTGCTGCAGAAGGGGGTCACACCAGATACTGAAAGCAAAGGTTCACATACTTTTGCCACTCACAGATATGTAATATTGGATCATTTTCCTCAATAAATAAATGACCAAGTATAATATTTTTGTCTCATTTGTTTAACTGGGTTCTCTTTATCTATTTTTCAGACTTGTGTGAAAATCAGATGATGTTTTAGCTCATATTTATGCAGAAATATTGAAAATTCTAAAGGGTTCATAAACTTTCAAGCACCACTGTATGTGTTCCCTTTATATACTGCTTGGGAAAATATATATTTAACATTTTGACTCTAAAAAGGTACACATAGTTACCCTAAGGTCCAATCATGAGCCCTAGGGGTACATTAGTGTAGATTGTACCTTGGCAAACAGAAATGAACCCCTACTGTACTCCTATTTCTGACAATGTAGTGGAATAACAGAAACTAGCCCTTTCTTTTAGCTCTTTCAATTTAGTAACAGTCCACAAGAAGCTTTTAATTTAGAATACAAACTATAAGTTTGTGTTCTAAATAAACTATAACTATACAGTGGTGCTTGAAAGTTTGTGAACCCTTTAGAATTTTCTATATTTCTGCATAAATATGAACTAAAACATCATCAGATTTTCACACAAGTCCTAAAAGTAGATAAAGAGAACCCAGTTAAACAAATGAAACAAAAATATTATACTTGGTCATTTATTTATTCAGGAAAATGATCCAATATTACATATCTGTAAGTGGCAAAAGTATGTGAAACTCTAGGATTAGCAGTTAATTTGAAGGTGAAATTAGAGTCAGGTGTTTTCAATCAATGGGATGACAATCAGGTGTGAGTGGGCACCCCGTTTTATTTAAAGAACAGGGATCTATCAAAGTCTGATCTTCACAACACATGTTTGTGGAAGTGTATCATGGCACGAACAAAGGAGATTTCTGAGGACCTCAGAAAAAGCGTTGTTGATGCTCATCAGGCTGGAAAAGGTTACAAAACCATCTCTAAAGAGTTTGGACTCCACCAATCCACAGTCAGACAGATTGTGTACAAATGGAGGAAATTCAAGACCATTGTTACCCTCCCCAAGAGTGGTTGACCAACAAAGATCACTCCAAGAGCAAGGCATGTAATAGTTGGCGAGGTCACAAGGGACCCCAGGGTAACTTCTAAGCAACTGAAGGCCTCTCTCACATTGGCTAATGTTAATGTTCATGAGTCCACCATCAGGAGAACACTGAACAACAATGGTGTGCATGGCAGGGTTGCAAGGAGAAAGCCACTGCTCTCCAAAAAGAACATTGCTGCTCGTCTGCAGTTTGCTAAAGATCACATGGACAAGCCAGAAGGCTATTGGAAAAATGTTTTGTGGATGGATGAGACCAAAATAGAACTTTTTGGTTTAAATGAGAAGTGTTATGTTTGGAGAAAGGAAAACACTGCATTCCAGCATAAGAACCTTATCCCATCTGTGAAACATGGTGGTGGTAGTATCATAGTTTGGGCCTGTTTTGCTGCATCTGAGCCAGGACGGCTTGCCATCATTGATGGAACAATGAATTCTGAATTATACCAGCGAATTCTAAAGGAAAATGTCAGGACATCTGTCCATGAACTGAATCTCAAGAGAAGGTGTGTCATGCAGCAAGACAATGACCCTAAGCACCCAAGTCGTGTTAGAATGGTTAAAGAAGAATGGTTAAAGAAGAATAAAGTTAATGTTTTGAAATGGCCAAGTCAAAGTCCTGACCTTAATCCAATCAAAATGTTGTGGAAGGACCTGAAGCGAGCAGTTCATGTGAGGAAACCCACCAACATCCCAGAGTTGAAGCTGTTCTGTACGGAAGAATGGGCTAAAATTCCTCCAAGCCGGTGTGCAGGACTGATCAACAGTTACCGGAAACGTTTAGTTGCAGTTATTGCTGCACAAGGGGGTCACACCAGATACTGAAAGCAAAGGTTCACATACTTTTGCCACTCACAGATACGTAATATTGGATCATTTTCCTCAATAAATAAATGACCAAGTATAATATTTTTGTCTAGTTTGTTTAACTGGGTTCTCTTTGTCTATTTTTAGAACTTGTGTGAAAATCTGATGTTGTTTTAGGTCATATTTATGCAGAAATATAGAAAATTCTAAAGGGTTCACAAACTTTCAAGCACCACTTGAAATGCTTGGCTAGATTAAAACCTTCAACTGGCCCATTTAACACCTCTGATATAAATTAAGGTTCAAGATTCAACAACGCTGTGGTATAAAATTAGTTATTAAATAAAAATTAATCCTGCAAACTTGATTATTATGCTTTCTGTTACTGTGTAATGACACTGCCACCTAGTGGATCCCTAGACATAAGAGAAGACATATCCTGTAGATTCTCTTTTTCTCTTTCAAAACATATATATAATGCACTCACTACGAAATTATCCACAAACTAACCTGCGCACAGTTATGACGAATAAGGGTCTGTGTGTTAAACAAGAACTTACGATAATCTCCCCCATGTAACACCAGGGTTTGAAAAACACTCATACCAGTTTGAGCACAAAAGCAAAGCCACTGCTTGTTCTGTTCAATGGGACACAGGAAAGAAATTCCTCATGTCCATTCAGAATGAGTCTAATTTGCCTTTGTGTGTGTCTCTGGAAGCTCAAAGCCACTTCAGCTCTCGGGTTACTGAACACAGCATCTGGAGGACAGTGTCAGGTGAAGAGGAATTTTACTGGATCTCATTCTCACTACAGGAAAAGTTTAGATCTCTCTTTTACAAGGGGGGCAGTCAGGCTCACGGCATGTTTGCCCATAGATTTCAGAAATCCTGTCAGATTTCAAATGTGACTCCAATAATGTATAAATACAAGAACACACAGACATACTGATACTTTATGTGCTGTACATGGGGCAAATCATTTTGTGTGCATGTAATGACCCTGCACCAGTTTTTCAACAGATGTGTAACGACTTTACTTTCAGAACCATTCCATGTCAGGTTTGCAGGATGTACCAGTTGCCATAAAAATAAAATAAAATAAAATAAAATAGGGTGCAAAAATCTGAGACCACACTGAAAATCTGTTGTTTATTTTTTTTATAAAAATTAGAAATAAACAGGTTTTTGAATTTTTAAAACAAAGAAAGTAAATGTTCAATATTTTGAACAGTTAATATTCAAGATTCTGCACTATTTCTAGTTCCCTGTTTAAATGTAAGCAAATGTGTGATATTGACCATGTTAACTGCTTTGTACAAAACGTAAGTTTTCCCCTCATGCTTAATCTCTTCTATTGAAGCATGTGTTCAGATGACACTCCAGTGGATTTGATCTTAAATGGATAATAAGGTATTTTTATCCATATAATTGCAAAGAACTTGGGGAGTCCATGCCAGCTTGAGTGCACAGTCCAGTCATTAAAGAAGAAGGACACAAAATACAAATGAACTCTGAAATTCATGTAAATATTTCAAAGATTCTATTTTTTACTCAAGTTGCTTTCTATAATATAATTTGTCATGAAATTTTGTCATGAAAATTTGTAATGTTTGTATTACAAATTAGAAAAGAATGTAAAAATAGAAAAACTTTCATGACTGGTCTCAGACTTTTGGACCCCATTGTATGGCAATTACTTAAAAGTCCCTTTTATTTCAGTCAACACAAGAAAAAATGTTAGTCCATGAAATAGTGCCACAATGAAAACACAGGGCAACTGAAAAAATTATGCAACAACTTATATAATTCTATAAAAGCAAGAGATAAATGTATATGATTATTCAAAATCTTGCACCTCAAGAAAACTGAGGGAAAAAAAGAGATACCTGGAAATGGACTTTCTTCAGCATCATGTCAGAGTCCAGATTTGCAGATTTGTCTCCTGGTTTTAGAATCCAATGAATGAATGCATGAATGAATTCTGAGCTAAATAACATGAGCCATCAATTTAACCAGATAGACAGCTTTATGCACTGTTGAAAACTGTATCACAAGCCATTTTCTGCACCTCATTAAAAATCTTATGCTCTTCATTTACTTGCTGGTGTAAAATATTTTGAGTGGCTCTCCAAACAATATGAAGCAGTGGTGACCTGGTGGGTCTTTACTAATTTACTCCTGCTCTTTCTTTCTCCTGTCTCCCTTTTCCACTCTCTCATGTAAGCTCTTGAACAAAGCCTTGCTCCATGCTTATCTCCTTGCTCATTCATCCATAAAAAGACCCACCCTCTTTTATGACTAGGAGAGCAGTCATTAACACCCCTTCTGCCACTCCACCACTGAGTAACCTTCAAATAAAGGTACACTTCAACCCCCACTCCTTGCTAAGCCTACTACAGTAACGCTAGCAACACCAACACAGCTGTCTTCTCACATCACGCATCCTGGTGTATAAACAAAATCTTTCAGTTCCTCAGAACTAGCCTACTGATAAAGAGGATTTGTATTTAAATTAACTTTAAATAGCGTGTTAATAAGGTAGGATTAAGCTTCTTCTGTGTGTTTTACTAGAACATATGAAAAGCCACATTATCACATATTTCACCATTATGGATACTTAATTGCTGGGAAAACAATACTACTACTTCTTCTTCTACTACGACTACTACTATGATTACTATTATAATCATCATCATCACAGTTAGTAACATTTACCTGTGTATTTTCTCTCAGAAGTACCAAATCTCCATTCTACGTATTTTATCCTACAGGGGACAGTAGGAATGTTCTCCTCAGTGCAGCCTATATTTGATTTATCAAGTTTTCGTAGAGGGTGGCACGGTGGTGTAGTGGTTAGCGCTGTCGCCTCACAGCAAGAAGGTCATGGGTTCGAGCCCCGTGGCCGGCGAGGGCCTTTCTGTGTGGAGTTTGCATGTTCTCCCCGTGTCCGCGTGGGTTTCCTCCGGGTGCTCTGGTTTCCCCCACAGTCCAAAGACATGCAGGTTAGGTTAACTGGTGACTCTAAATTGACCGTAGGTGTGAATGGTTGTCTGTGTGTCAGCCCTGTGATGACCTGGCGACTTGTCCAGGGTGTACCCCGCCTTTCGCCCGTAGTCAGCTGGGATAGGCTCCAGCTTGCCTGCGACCCTGTAGAAGGATAAAGCGGCTAGAGATAATGAGATGAGATGAAGTTTTCGTAGACAAAGTCTATATCATTTCACATGATATTGTAATAGTATCATCTGTTGTAGGATTCCTGTTGAAGATAAGAACACACAGAGAGACTCCTGTTTAATGATAAATAAATTAAATTATTTAATTGCAGAATACAACCCCAAATCAGAAAAAGTTGGGAAGGTACGTTGAAATTAAAACTGAAAACATTGATTTGTAAATAATCTTTGACCTGTATTGTACTTAAAACAATACAATAACACATTATTTTATGTTTTACCTCATGAATTTTTTTAATTAAAAAAACACTTATTGCAATTTTGATTATTACAATTTTGATTTGCAACAAATTTCAAAAAAGTTGGGAGGATAAAGCATTTACCACTTGATAGACCCCTTGCACTAATGTTACATTCACTTTAGCAACCGTAACTACCCTATCCCTGGGGAACAAGGCAACTTTATTTACATACTATTCACACACTCAGTGCGTTTACATGCACATCCAAATCGAGCTACTGTCAGTAATCGAGCTAAGGGTCCCAGCAGGGGTGCCAGAGAAATCCAATCCTACATGCACACAAGGAAATCGAGCTATTGTGTGAGGTACATTGTGCACCCGAGCCACAGGTGGTGCTACACGCCCCATCGTGTTGGTACACTTCCGGTTGTCATCATGAAGAAGAGCTATTCAAGAGTATAAACAAAGTTATCAGCAGTGTTGCCAGATACTGCTGACGTTTTCCAGCCCAAAACATGTTCAAATCCGCCAAAATGCACTTAAAACCACCCAATCTGGCAACACTGGCAGTTCCGTGTTCACAAGTTCCGTGCTCAAGCTGTTAGGCTTGCTCTAACAGACTGTATGGCTACAAACTGTCCTGCACAGACCACTGTTTTGTAAGACAACTTATTTTGCACAATTGTATATTTTTCTAAAGTCCATTTTTTGCTTACAAAAAAATTTTTTTTTGCTTACAATTTAACTTATGTCTTAATAAACACACAAAAAGTTCAATTGTTTTGTTTTTATTGACATTCTTCAGATGTTGGACATATATATATATATATATATATATATATATATATATATATATATATATATACACACACACACACACAAATACAATGACTTGTCTTGTTTATGTACACAATTCACAGCTATGCAACAGCTGTACAGATGTATTTGGTGATACAGTAAGTGAGCTAAATTTTAAACAATGCCACAAAAAGATAAGATTCATGCCATCGTCATGATTCGTTGTCATGCCGACCGAGGCTGTTGTGTTTCCCGCTTGTGGTCTCGTCACTCGTCACTTCCGGAAGGGGGAGTGCTGAAGTAAGTAGCTCGACTCCGTAGCTCAATAGGGTTTACATGCACTAAGTAGCTCAGCAGAAATCGCATAATCTAGGTCGTGTAGCTCGATTCCGAGAAATCAAGTTCGGTTCAATTTCAGCTGAATTAAGGTGTATACATGGCATTTTGAACTTCGATTTCAGTCGAGCAACGGCAGAAATTCGATTCTCTCTATGTGCATGTAAACGCACTGACTGAAGCCAAGTGAAGATGTCTGGTATCTTTTGCTGTTGTCCAAAGAAAATTACAGCTAAAAAAGCTTTACTACCAGATTACTTGGATAATCTTAGTCAGAAAGAAGCAAAAGATAGATATACATGGAAATTAGAGTTTATTTGTAGAAATTAGAGTTTATTAGCAGTTATGATCCATACAAAATTCCTCGAAATGACTGGAGTGACTGTGAAGATTTGTGGCCTAGCATTAGCGTTAGCTACATGTTGGAATATACCTTCTTTTTCCTGAAGAGTCCTGACATAGAAGAACAGTAAAAAAACAAACAAACAAAAAAAAACCAACCCTACAAAAGCAAGAAAACCTTCTTTGTGTAAAGACTTTTTTCCCCCGACATCAGCTTTTGGGAACAGAATGCCAAAAGCATTTACTCTCAAAGGACTCCTACCTGAACTGTGGGTTCAATGGTATTCCCGGCCCTCCATGACTTAGCAGCCCCAAGGACTACATGTCCTTGGGGCTGCTAAGTCATGGAGGGCCGGGAATACCATTGAACCCACAGTTCAGGTAGGAGTCCTTTGAGAGTACACAACTATTTGCACTCTATCATTTATACAGTGATGCTTATTATTGTTAAAACAATATCTGAAGTGTTATTATTTGTAAAATAACAAAATATCTTGCTCTAGACTTCACGGGCGATTGCTCTAAGGCAACGAGGGAGACTCAGCCTCCTCTAAAAATGACAAACATCGTGTAGGATGAATCGTGCTAGGCTTAGTTATAGCTGACCTTATAACATTGCTATTTCAGATCCAGAATCATAGAAATATATGTGCTCAACCCAACTACAGTGCGAAATCATTCCGTTATAACTTTGCCCAGTTCGCCTAATGTGTGCGTGAGTTTTTCCCCCCAATGTTGCCAGATACTGCTGATGTTTTCCAGCCCAAAATATGTTCAAAACCCGCCAACATTGTTTTCCCCTCGTGACAGCGCGATGGGGACATTGCCATTGAAGCCTCAGTGGACTTCAATGGCATTGGGAGCTATGTGCTTGTCAATCTCAAAATGCAAGACGATTATTGGACAAATACTGCGAAAATGCCCACCCACGGAGTCCCATGGACTCCCAGCCTCAGTGGACTTCAACGGCATTTGGGAGCTATGCACTTGTCAATCTCAAAATGCAAGACGGTTATTGGACAAATACTGCGAAAATGCCCACCCACGGACTCCGAGCCTCACAGTGGGAGGGACATGGCAGTTTCCGTGAGGAGACTGGTGATTGATGAAAGCGGCCAGATATTTTCTTTGATTGACAGCTCGTTTCAACTATAGACAGGCAGCAGTGAATTTCAGTTCAGTCCCATGCGGATTCGCAAGTGCTGTGGTGTATTGTAAGAGATCAGCTTACATTTTGATTTCATTCATTACATACAGTTTCTACCAGCTTTTTTAGTTTGTATATATTTTCATTGTAAATAAAGTGTAAATATAGTGTTGTCAAGTTTGCTATCTTAGTTCCAGAAATTTCGTTTGAGTGACTGAACTTGAACTTGAGGGGGCTAGTCAGCTAGCAAGAAAGCTGCGCACGGATGCCAAGCATTGCTGATTTAATTTTGGCAAAGCCATTTGCCAGTCTTCCTTTCGAGGAAAAAATTAAAATTAAAGAGCAGGGTAGACCAACGCCTCAAACTGACTTGGTGAAAAAGGTAGGGAATAATACTCGTTCCTTTCAGCTCTCCTGGTACGAGAAAGTGAATTGGCTAACAGCAAGTGACCCACATCAACAACAGTAAATAGGCTACTTTAGTAATATGTCATGGATGGACCAAAAATATAGAATCTATTTAAAATGTTTATGCTGAGTATATTATATTGGAATATATATTTTTCTGGATATGAATTAAACACAGCTACAATTTGGAAAACATTTTTAAACAAAAACACAGCCGAGAACATTTCACACTACAGACCTGGATTAAAAGTGAAGGGTTATCAAAATTGTCAATAAAACATCTCAGTCAAAATAAGTAAAATATAGGGAAAGTGTCATTGAATGAAATGTGTGACACCCAGCTCTATGTTTGGCTCCCCAAGGTCAGTGCTTGTGCCTATTCCAGAACACTCTGCTGTTACTGCTGAGGTTCCTGACAAAGAGCTGCTTTCAATAATGATCAATTTTTAAACAACATGCCACAATTTTAAAATATAAAATGTTAAAATGTACCCCCCCAACACCACCATCATGTATATTGGACAGTAGGCTAATGGGCCAAAAGAACCTGTTATTTCACAGTTTGTGACCCTGCCAACAATCAGCCAGATCAGAGGCAAGAGTATGGGCAAAATTGATGTGTTTTTCTTTTAAAATCTGGAAATATCGTAACCAACCAGCCTCCCCTGTTTGAAAGACTACCAGCCGCCACTGCTAGACTTTCAAACAATATTGTAAGATTTTATTTTAATTTTACCTAATAGTGGATGGTACAATAATTACAAACGTTAACAGAATCGGCACATTCCAGTTGTAGCTATAGTCATATAGTAACTATAATCACCCTTGTAATAATAATTTCAATAACCGGTTAATGTTCAGTTCCCTCTTCATTTATTCTCTATTCAAAAGGCGCAACTGAGGTTACACAGTTACACAAATTGATAAGTGTGTAGCGGACAATAACAATTTTATCCAAAATAGTTTTTCCTGCCTTACTGAATTTATTTCCATTTCACATGCATGCAGCTGTTGTAAAATTCAGTCTATTTGTGTAGAACACTCCCGAACTGTAGGTTCATTACTACACTCTGGCTCCATGGTTTCATTTTGCACAGGACTGGGTTCCTTTGATAACAGAAACAAAGCTTCAGTGCTCTCTGCTCTTAATCTTGTCTGTTCTTTCAGGATGTCACTCTTTGTTGGGTTTCTTTACTGAGTTATGTCTGAGTTGTTTGAAACCAAATTTTTCCATGTCGAATAAGGAAGCTGCTTCACCTGTAAAAAAAAATCAAACACTTTCATGAAGAAGCTAACTTGAATGCAAACAGAAAAAATCAAACGAGGTTTTTAAGCAAACTCTTCCATACTCACTTCCGACTTTCTATTTTTTTAAAAATACATTTTAAATACAATCACAAATTTCTCTGGAGTTTTCAGGCTTAGCTCCTCTCGTCATATTCTCTTTAACCACTCATTTCTTCACTGGTTTTGAAGCATTTGCTTTTCTTTGTTAACATTTTGTAATGTTAACATTTTGTAATGTGTGCAGAATATGATTTTGCATTGTCTTATTGAAATATCACTGGAAAAGATGTCATCTTGGAGGCAGTATATATTGCTCTAAAATTTGAATGTACTTTTCTGCATTAATGCTCCATCACAGAAGTGTAAGTTACCATTATGAAGGGCACTGACACAACCCAATACCATTACAGACCCTGGCTTTTGGACTTGTTGCTGGTCCTTACAGTCTAGATGGTCCTTTTCATGTTTGGTCCAGAGCACATGACATATATTTCATACAAAAAAGACCTGAAATACTGATTTGTCTGACCACAATACACATTTCCACTGTGTGATGGTCCATCACAGACGATTCTGAGCCCAGAAAAGTCAAAAGCGCTCTCTGGACACAGTTAATATAAGGCTTCCTTTTTGTACAGTAAATTTTTAACTGATATTTGTGGATGTAACTCTGTATTGTAGTGCTTGAAAAAGGTTTGCCGAAGTAATCTCAAGTCCATGTAGTTATATCAGTGTGGCAGCGGAGGCGTGGTCTAGCGTCAGTTTGTGAATGGAGGGTGGGGCCAGGGAAGGTGAGTGGCAAAGTCAATTAATGTTGTGTGTCTATGTTGCAGTGACAGAGAATAGAAAAGGAGGGAGAGAGCAGAGAGAAGGGAGCTCTCCCGACCAGAACATGTGTGTGTGTGTGTGCACGTGTGTGTGACTGGGAGAGTGTGAGGGTGTGACGATGAAAAGCGGAAAATAAAGAAAATAAAGAGCATGTGCAAACATCAATTCCTGCCTGCCATGCTTCTGTACTCCACCCTCATCAGGGAACTGTTACAGTGGTGCCGAAACCCGGGCGTACAGAAGGGAACCACCACATGGAGTCCTCCCCATTTCAAGAGCTCATCCATGCCCTCACTACCACCCAGCAGAACCAGCATCAAGTGCTGACCACCCTCCGGAAGGAGCAGGAGAACTCTTTGAAGCCTTGATGCTGGCTCAGCAGGAAGATCGGCAGGCGTTCCGGCATCTGCTTGTGTCAGCAGGGGCTTCGACCAGCACCATGGTGGACCCTCCTCACGCCATCCTCACAAAGATGGGTCCGCAGGATGATCCAGAAGCTTCCCTCGCTCTTTTCAAGCAAGCAGCCGAAACATGGGGGTGGCCATTCAAGCAGCGCACGGCACACTTCCTCCTGCTTCTGACTGGCGAGGCACAGCTCACAGCGCTGCAGCTCCCTGCTGACAGCTGGCTCAGGTACGCTGACCTGAAGAAAGCCATCCTGCAGCATGTCGGCTGCTCCCCAGAACAACACCGCCAGTGCTTCTGGACACTGATGTTGGAGGAGGTCGGCCGGCCGTTTGCACTCGGGCAGGAACTCTGGGATGCCTGCCAGTGGTGGCTGAGGGCGGAAGATCGCAAAGCTGATAGGATCATCGATCTGGTGGCACTGGAACAGTTCATCTCTCAACTTCCAGAAGGAACGGCAGAATGGGTCCAGTGTCATTGCCCGGCGTTGCTAGAACGAGCCATCGAGTTGGCTTTGGACCATCTGGAAGTGGTTCCAATGGCAGGCGGATGAGGCGCCTCTCCTCATGTTCTTTCTCTCTCTCCTTTCCCCCCTCCCTCTCTCACCCTGTTCCCCTACCATGGAGGCAGTGGCTGGCTCCTCCCCAGCCAGCCCGTTGCACCCATGGAGTGCATCTCCCTCTTCCATCTCCCTCTTCCATGTCTCTGTCTTCTCCCCCTCAGGTGAGTGATGCCCATAACGCTAGTGTAGAGGGAAAGTCTGGGCCAATGTGCTGGTGTGGTGGTGTGCTGGCACGGCAGTGAGCCGGAGCATCTCCCGAGCCAGGGCTCTGCAACAGAGGTGGGAGCTGTGATCCGCATCCCCAATGCACCAGAGACTGCCCGTGATCAGGCCGGAATGTATCGCATACCGGTAAGCGTTCAAGGGGATACAGATCAGACACAGTCTCAGTGTTTAAGTTTAGGCTGAAATCTGAGGGTCCTCAGACATAGTGTTTTGGTAAACTGGGATGTATGGATGCTGTCAGTCCCCACTCGCTTGCTCACTCGAGTTTGTTGATGGTGTAATGGCTGGCTGCTTTATGTCCTGGGGCTCCCTCATGCCTGTGTTACCTTCTGGCTCTCCCCTTTTAGTTATGCTGTCATAGTTAGTTGCCAGAGTCCCTGCTTGTACTCAGTGCAATATGTATACTGTTCCTACTTATTCAGGTGACATTGGGCATACCTAACAACCTGTGTTTTCTCTCTCTCTCTCTCTCTCTCTCTCTCTCTCTCTCTCTCTCTCTCCCCCCCTCCCCCCAAATCTGTCCCTCTGAGTTACATGTTGGTCCTGGGATCGAGATGCTGACCTCTTCTGCTTCTCGGACCTGCTTGATCCATCCTGGTGCCCTGTGTCTGGTTGGAGTCTCATCGCATCGCTCTTGTGGAGGATGGCCCCATGAGGACAGTTGAAAGTCACACTTGGAGGACACTCTTACAGTAATGCTTTTATGGCTGAGGACTACAGTTGACTTGCTAACTTTGGGACTGCAGTTGTTATGAACAGTTTTGCACTCAAGTTTCCATCAATGAAGAGTTTATAACATCAACGAAACTGACTTCATGTTAAAACTGTTAATATTATAGTCATGCTGTCTGTTGTTGCCCAAATGAGGATGGGTTCCCTTTTGAGTCTGGTTCCTCTCGAGGTTTCTTCCTCATGTCGTCTGAGGGAGTTTTTCCTTGCCACCGTCACCACAGGCTTGCTCATTGGGGATAGATTAGGGATAAAATTAGCTCATGTTTTAAGTCATTCAAATTCTGTAAAGCTGCTTTGCGACAATGTTTATTGTTAAAAGTGCTATACAAATAAACTTGACTTGACTTGACAAGTCCAGTTGTAATCAGACTTCAAGCCACCAAAGCCTGGTGCAAGGTGAGGCATTGGGAAGAGCACAAGTGGTGAAGGTGTTGTGTGCGCACAGGGATGCTCACAATTATCCTCTAGTGTCTGTCCATATTCTATTTCAGGGACAAAAGCATAGAGTTAAGGCGTGGTTAATCCTCATCTCACCCACTCACTGATTTTGGGAACAGATTGGCCAGGGTTTTGAACTTTATTGGAATACGTAGTAGGGAGTGGGTCCTGCCATTAAATGTCACGGGGGGATTACGGTGTGGCATTGACTGGAGAAGCTGTCACAGAGCCGTCCACATCATCACTGCATCAACTGCACCGGTTCTATTGGCCAGGGATTTGAGGGGACGTTCGTCAGTGGTGTGGGGCGTGCTGTGAATACCAATTAGTAAATCCCGCGGCCACTCCAAAAGTGCCTTTGTGCCCTCTCCCTCTAATCAAGATCCCCTTCGAAAGAATTGGTATGAATCTCGTTGGGCCATTAGATCGGTCAGCACGAGGATATCGCTTTATTTTAATTCTGGTGGACTATGCAACGCAATATCTGGAAGCGGTGCCTCTCTGCAATATCTCAGCACACAGTATTGTGGAAGTGCTCTTCCGTATTATCTCCCTTGGTTGGGATTCCGAAAGAAATCCTGACAGACCAAGGCACTTCGTTTATGTCATGCACACTGCGTGAGCTGTATGGGTTATTGGGGATTAAATCCATCCGCACCAGCATTTATCACTCACAAACAAATGGTTTGGGAGAGAGGTTCAATCAAACACTTAAAAATCTAATTCAGAAATTTGTAAGTGAAGACTTATAAACTTTATAACTGGGATAAATGGCTTGAGCCCCTGTTATCTGCAGTATGAGAGGTCCCACGAGCCTCCACAGGATTTTCCCCATTTGGATTATTATATGGGCAAAAGCCACGTGGCATCTTGGATGTGCTACAGGAAAATTGGGAGGAGGGACCTTCGCCGAGTAAGAACGAAATTCAATATGTTCTCGATCTATGTGCAAAACTCCACACACTCACTTAACCCAGGAGAATTTGTGGCAGGCACAAGAATGTCAAGCCCAGCTGTATGACGGAGCACACGCCTTAGAGAGTTCACTCCGGGAGACAAAGTACTCATATTATTACCCACTTCAAGTTCTGAATTAGTCGCCAAATGACAAGGGCCCTTCAAGGTCACACGGCGAGTCAGGGACATTGACTATGAGGTGAATGGATAGGGGTGGGGCTCAACAAATATACCACCACAACCTATTAAAGCACTGGAATGAGGGGGTCCCTATAGCATTGGCATCAGTAGTTCTGGAGAAGGCGGAGCTGGGACTAGAGGTAAAAATAACCAAAACCACAACCCAAACCACTCCGGTCCCTTGTGGAGACCACCTCTCACTGGCCCAATCACAGAGGTGAATGGATAGGGGTGGGGCTCAATGAGGGGGACCAAGTTGAAGGATGAATTTTCTGATGTGTTCTCGCCCCTTCCCGGCCACACCCACCTCATAGAACACCACACTGAAATGCCCCCAGGGGTGGTGTGTAGCCACCCATACTGCTCACCCTAACACAAAAAAAAGGTGGTTCGGGATGAACTCAAGGCCATGCTTGATATGGGCATAATCAAGGAGTCACACAATGACTGGAGCAGCCCAGTGGTCCTGGTACCCAAGGCTGACGGGTCAGTCTGGTTCTGTGTGAACTATAGAAAAGTCTAAATTCAATGCGTACCCAATGCCTCGCGTTGATGAGTTGCTTGATTGGTTAGGCACGGCTCACTTTTATTCGACACTGGATTTGACAAAGAGATATTGGCAGATTCCCTTGACTCCTCTATCCCAAGAGAAAACAACTTTTTCCACACCGTTTGGATTACACCAGTTTGTCACGCTTCCTTTTGGGTTGTTTGGGGCTCCCAATACGTTCCAGTGGCTCATGGACAAGATCCTCCACCCCCACGCCACCTATGCGGCAGCCTATTTAGACAATATAATTATATACAGCAGTGACTGGCTGCAGCACATGGAACACCTTAGGGCCATCCTAGAGTTGCTGAGGCAGGTGGGTCTCACAGCCAACCCGAAAAAGTGTGCAATTGTGCGGATGGAAGTATGGTATCTGGGTTTCCACTTGGGTCATGGACAGGTGCGTCCCCAAATTGACAAGACAACAGCGATTGTGGCCTGCCCAAGGCCTAAGACCAAAAAGGGGGTGAGACAGTTCCTGGGCCTGGCTGGCTACTATCGTAGGTTCATACCTACGTAACTATTCGGACCTCACCGGCCCGCTGACTGATCTCACTAAAAAGGGAATACCAGATCCAGTCCAGTGGATGGAGCAGTCCCAAAAGGCTTTCAGCAGGGTAAAGGCTGCACTGTGTGTGGGGGCCACTCTTACATTCCCCTGACTTCTCTCTCCCCTTTATTTTGCAGACGGATGCATCGGACAGAGGGCTGGGGACCGTTTTGTCCCAGGAGGTGGAGGGCGAGGAACGCCCCATGCTGTACATCAGCCGCAAGTTCTTGATGCACAAGAGTAAGTACAGCACCATCGAGAAAGAGTGCTTGGCCATCAAGTGGGCGGTCCTCACCCTATGATACTACCTGCTGGGATGCCCTTTCACCCTCTGTTCGGACCACATGCCCCTCCAGTGGCTCCACCACATGAAAGATGCCAATGCATGGATCACCCATTGGTATCTAGCCCTCTAGCCATTTAAATTCGAGGTGGTCCACAGACCGGGGGCAAAAATGGTAGTGGCGGACTTCCTGTCCCATCGGGGGGGGGGAGTCTGCTGCAGACCGGATGGCTCCCCGGCCTGAGTTGGGCGGGGGGGTATGTGGCAGCAGGGGTGTGGCCTAGCATCAGTTTGAAAATGGAGGGCGGGGCCAGGGAAGGTGAGTGGCAAAGCCAATGCACCTGTGCCAAATTCATGTTGTGTGTCTGTGTTGCAGTGACAGAGGATAGAAAAGGAGGGAGAGAGCAGAGAGAAGGAAGCTCTCCTGACCAGAACACGTGTGTGTGTGTGTGTGTGTGTGTGTGTGTGTGTGTGTGTGTGTGTGTGTGTGTGAGTGACTGGGACAGTGTGAGTGTGTGACGATGAAAAGCGGAAAATAAAGAAAATAAAGAGCATGTGCAAACATCAATTCCCGCCTGCCATGCTTCTGTACTCCACCCTCATCAGGGAACTGTTACAATCAACTATGGATGCAGTCCCTTGATGCAGTGGCATCTGAGGGATTGGAGATGACAGGTGTTCAGCTTAGGCTTGCACCCTTGTCCTTTACACACCGAAATTCCTCCCGATTCCTTGAATCATTTAATGATATTATGTACTGTAGAGAGTGAAATATTTAAATCCCTTCATATCTTTATTTGAGAAACTTTATTTTAAAACATTTCAATAATTTTCTCACACATTTGTTGACAAACTGGTGATCTCCGGCCCATCTTTGCTTCTCGAAAACTAGGCCTTTCCTGGATACTGATTTTGTACCAAATCATGAGTCTAATCACTTGTTGGCATCACCTGTTTCAAATCACATCACTCTTTAATTGTTTTACCTCCTTACTTGCTCCTGTCCCAACTTTTTCTTAGAATGTGTTGCAGGCTTAAAATGAAATGAAGTTGACCAACAAAACATGAAATATCTTGGGTTCATACCGTCTACAGTGAAATACAAGTCACAGTAAAGTTAGAAATCACTGCTTTCTTTTTCCCATCCCATCCCATTATCTCTAGCTGCTTTATCCTGTTCTACAGGGTCGAAGGCAAGCTGGAGCCTATCCCAGCTGACTACGGGCGAAAGGCGGGATACACCCTGGACAAGTCGCCAGGTCATCACAGGGCTGACACATAGACACAGACAACCATTCACACTCACATTCACACATATGGTCAATTTAGAGTCACCAGTTAACCTAGCCTGCATGTCTTTGGACTGTGGGGGAAACCGGAGCACCTGGAGGAAACCCACGTGGACACGGGGAGAACATGCAAACTCCACACAGAAAGGCTCGAACCCAGATCTTCTTGCTGTGAGGCGACAGCGCTAACCACTACACCACTGTGCTGCCCTGCTTTCTTTTTTTTTATTTGTATTTTACATACAGTCCCAACTTCTTCTGATTTGGAGTTGTAGTTTGAAGATAAAATATAAATGATCAATTTGTAGATTTGCTTTGTTGTAGATTGCACCACTCCTTCGCTTCAAGTGTCGAACAGGTTTGCTCTCCTTCGTGATGCGCCCACTGAGAAACCTGAAAGAGCTCTGGTTATAGGGGATGCTATCATACGGCACATGAAATTAGCTCAGCCTTTAGGGGCACCACCAGCTTTAGTCAGGTGTATATTGGGAGCCAGGGTGCCAGACATAGCAGGTAATGTTAGGGTCCTAGGCGAGCACAGGTTCTCAAAGATAGTTATCCATGCAGGAGCTAATGATATACGCCTTCATCAGTCTGAGGTTACTAAGAGTAACTTTGTAGAGGTGCTTAAATTAGCGAAGGCGATGTCCGATGCTGTAGTATGCTCTGGCCCCATCCCAATGTGGTGTGGTGATGTAGCTTACAGCAGGTTATGGTTGCTGAACTGCTGGTTGTCCAGGTGATGCTCTGAAAACAGTGTGGGCTTTAAAGATAATTGGGCTAATTTTGAGTGCACTGCTGGCCTGTTAGGGCGGGACGGTATCCATCCCACTCGGGAAGGTGCTGCTCTCATTTCCTGCAGCATAGGTCATATTCTCAGAACAGGCCTAGTTAATTTCTGACAATCCAGAGCCAAGGCCAGGGAGCAGACGAACAGGCTAAACCGATTGTCTGCTAGCTGCACAGAGTCGTCACTCAGGGTCCACTACATCGAGACTGTGTCTGTTCCCTGAGCTAAACAAAAAGGTAGAACTATTCAGAGAGTTTGTTCCAGTAACCTAATCAATATAAAATTAGATCATACTGACTGTACAGCCGCTGCCAGCACCTTTGATCTAAAGGTTGGGCTATTACATATTAGATCTCTTACATCTAAAGCACTAATGGTTAATGAACTCATTACTGATCAGGAGTTTAATGTACTTTGTTTAACTGAAAAATGGATTAAGCCAAATGAATATATAGCATTAAATGTAGCAAGTCCTCCTGGATACAGTTATATACACCAGCCTCGTCTAACTGGCAGAGGAGGAGGTGTTGCGGTTATTTATAATGATTATCTAGGTGTAACACAAAAACCTGGTTATAAATTTAATACATTTGAAGTTCTTCATACTCATATAATGTATGTAGCCTTGAAAAATAAGTCTACCCAGTTTATTCCGTTACTTATTATTTACAGGGCCCCGGGGCCATATTCTGAGTTTCTTTCTGAATTTGCAGATTTTATCTCAGATCTGGTTATTTCCTTAGACAAAGCTTTAGTTGTTGGAGATTTTAATATTCACTTCGATAACCCAGAAGACCCTTTGAAAACAGCGTTTGTGTCCATTTTAGATTCAGTAGGGATTAATCAGAATGTCATAGGACCGACCCATAATTGTGGTCACACCCTCAATCTAATACTAACATTCGGGTTAAACATAGAAAATATAGTCATACTTCTGCAGTCTGAAGTTATTTCAGATCATTATCTCATCTCATTCAAAATATGTCTGAGTTTAATACGTTTAATACAGTAGCGTGGTGGGCGGCACGGTGGTGTAGTGGTTAGCACTGTCGCCTCACAGCAAGAAGGTCCGGGTTCGAGCCCCGTGGCCGGCGAGGGCCTTTCTGTGCGGAGTTTGCATGTTCTCCCCGTGTCAGCGTGGGTTTCCTCCGGGTGCTCCGGTTTCCCCCACAGTCCAAAGACATGCAGGTTAGGTTAACTGGTGACTCTAAATTGACCGTAGGTGTGAATGTGAGTGTGAATGATTGTCTGTGTCTATGTGTCGGCCCTGTGATGACCTGGCGACTTGTCCAGGGTGTACCCCACCTTTCGCCCGTAGTCAGCTGGGATAGGCTCCAGCTTGCCTGCGACCCTGTAGAACAGGATAAAGCGGCTAGAGATAATGAGATGGGATGAGACAGTAGCGTGGTGAGGTGCATATATTATTATATATGCACCTCACCACGCTACTGTATTAAACGTACATTCACGTCAACTACTGCACAGAGCTTTATAAATGATCTCCCAGACTTATCAACTTTGATTGGGTCACTGTCAGCCCCTGCAGAACCTGATCAGGCAACTGAATGCTTAGAGTCAACATTCCGCCATACCTTAGATAATGTAGCTCCTCTTAAAAGGAAAATGGTCAGAGACAAAAAATTAGCACCCTGGTATAATGATGACACCCGCACATTAAAACAGACCACTCAAAAATTGGAAAGTAAATGGTGCCAAACAAAATTGGTAGTGTTCAAATTAGCGTGGAAGGAGAGCTTCCTGAAGTATAGAAAAGCTCATAGTGCTGCGAGATCAACATATCTCTCCTCCCTAATAGAAGATAACAAAAATAATCCTAGATTCCTATTTAATACTGTAGCAAAATTAACCAGGAATAAGTCCACTATAGACACATGCCTGCCTGTAGTATGTAGTAGCAATAATTTCATGATTTTTTTTAATGACAAAATTGAGAATATCCGACAAAAAATTCAAACTACTAATTTAAGGTCAGACAATGTAAGTGGTGGTGTAGTGGTTAGCACTGTCGCCTCACAGCAAGAAGGTCCGGGTTCGAGCCCTGTGGCCGGCGAGGGCCTTTCTGTGTGGAGTTTGCATGTTCTCCCTGTGTCTGCGTGGGTTTCCTCTGGGTGCTCCGGTTTCCCCCACAGTCCAAAGACATGCAGGTTAGGTTAACTGGTGACTCTAAATTGACCGTAGGTGTGAATGTGAGTTTGATTGGTTGTCTGTGTCTATGTGTCAGCCCTGTGATGACCTGGCGACTTGTCCAGGGTGTACCCCGCCTTTTGCCCATAGTCAGCTGGGATAGGCTCCAGTTTGCCTGCGACCCTGTAGAACAGGATAAAGCGGCTAGAAATAATGAGATGAGATGAGACAATGTAAGTGACCCCGTAGTTAACAATATAACTGTATCAGATCACCAATTAGAATGTTTTACTCCCCTAAAAGAAACTGAATTACTTTCATTAATCTCGGCATCAAAAGCCTCAACTTGTGTACTAGATCCCTTATCTATTCAAACAGATAATACCTGAAGTAATTGAACCGCTTCTAAAAATAATAAATTCTTCTCTTACGATTGGCTATGTACCCAAATCCTTTAAACTAGCAGTTATCAAACCCCTGATTAAAAAACCTGACCTTGATCCCTGTCAGCTGTCCAATTATTGGCCAATATCAAACCTCCCCTTTATCTCCAAGATCCTTGAAAAAGCTGTGACACAGCAGTTATGCTCATATTTACATAGGAATAACATCCATGAAATGTATCAGTCAGGATTTAGACCTCATCATAGCACAGAGACAGCTCTGGTTAAAGTAGTAAATGACCTACTGTTGGCATCTGATCAGGGCTGTGTCTCGCTGCTTGTGTTGCTTGACCTTAGTGCAGCATTTGATACCATTGGTCATTCCATTCTTCTGGATAGACTAGAAAATGTTGTGGGAGTTAAGGGAACGGCCCTCTCCTGGCTCAGGTCTTATTTAACTGATCGCTATCAGTATGTTGATATAAATGGTGATATTTCTAGAAGTACAGAGGTAAAGTTTGGTGTTCCACAAGGTTCTGTCTTTGGTCCACTGCTTTTTTCTTTATATATGTTACCTCTGGGTGATATTATTCGTAAACATTGTATTAGTTTCCACTGTTATGCTGATGACACACAGTTGTATGTTTCTGCAAAACCTGATGAGAGACACCAGCTTAATAGAATTGAGGAATGTGTAAAGGACATTAGACACTGGATGCTTATTAATTTCCTTCTGCTTAACTCTGACAAGACTGAAGTACTTGGACTAGGACCACATGCAGCTAGAAGAAAGTTTTCTGATTACACAGTAACTCTGGATGGCCTTTCTGTTTCTTCATGTGCAGCAGTAAAAGACCTCAGAGTGATTATTGACCCTAGTCTTTCATTCGAAACTCACATTGATAACATTACCAGGATAGCTTTCTTTCATCTCAGAAATATTGCTAAGATAAGAAATTTAATGTTACTACATGACATGGAAAAACTAGTTCATGCTTTCATTACCTCCAGGTTGGATTACTGTAATGCCTTACTGTCTGGATGTTCCAATAAGTGCATGTAACAGTTCTAATGAAGGGTGGAGCACAGAGGACGGCAGGACAGAGATCAGGTTTGCAAAATACGGCTTTTATTGCCACACTTTTCAGTGAAACATTAGTGACTTAACACAGACACACACACAACCGGCATCTGGTTCGGGGAAGAGCTCCTCTGCTCTCTGCTCTCCCCCCTTATATAGGGTGCGGTCACTGGGAAGACACACACAAACACAGGTTAATTGATATCAGGTGTAGTGATTCTGCCACTTACCTTCCCTGACTCCGCCCTCCTGTCACAGACCGGCGCTTGACCACACCCCCGCTGCCACATACCCCCACCTCCCGACTCAGGCCGGGCAGCCGTCCGGCCTGCAGCCGACTCCCTCCCCCGACGGGAGAAGAAGTCTGCCACGACCATCTGCGCCCCCGGCCTGTGGACCACCTTGAAATTAAAGGGTTGGAGTGCCAGATACCAACGGGTGATCCGCGCGTTGGCATCCTTCATGCGGTGGAGCCACTGGAGGGGCGCGTGGTCCGAACAGAGGGTGAAAAGGCACCCCAGCAGGTAGTAACAGAGGGCGAGGACCGCCCACTTGATTGCTAGACATTCTTTTTCTATGGTGCTGTAGCGCCCCTCATGCACCGACAGCTTCCTACTGATGTAGAGGACTGGGCGGTCCTCCCCCTCCACCTCCTGGGACAAAACAGCCCCAAGCCCTCTGTCTGACGCATCGGTCTGTAATATAAAGGGGAGAGAAAAGTCAGGGGAGTGTAAAAGTGGCCTCCCACACAGTGCGGCCTGTACCTCAGAAAAAGCCTGCTGGCATTGCTCCGTCCACTGGACCAGATCTAGTGCCCCCTTTTTAGTGAGATCAGTCAGCGGGCTGGTGACGTCCGAATAATTAGGTATAAACCTCTGATAATAGCCAGCCAGCCCCAGGAACTGTCTCACCCCCTTTTTGGTCTTGGGCCTCAGGCAGGCCACAATTGCTGCGGTCTTGTTAATTTGGGGACGCACCTGCCCGTTGCCCAAGTGGAAGCCCAGATACAGTACTTCCACCCACCCAATCGCACACTTCTTCGGGTTGGCTGTGAGACCCGCTCGCCTCAGCGACCTAAGGAAGGCCCTCAGATGTTCGAGATGCCTCGGCGAGTCATTACTATAGATCAGGGGTGTCCAAACTGATCCATAAAGGGCCGTGTGGCTGCAGGTTTTCATTCCAGCCATGCAGCAGCACCCTGATTTGGCTTATTCAATCAACTGACACACCCACCCTTTAATCAAGGGTGGGTGTGGCTGCAAGTATTTGACTATGTGAAGACAGTTCAGTTGATTGAATGAGCCAAGTCAGGTGTGCTGCTGCATGGCTGGAATGAAAACCTGCAGCCATACGGCCCTTTATGGATAGGTTTGGACACCCCTGCTATAGATGATAATGTCATCGAGTTAGGCGGCCGCATAGGTGGTGTGGGGGCGGAGGACCCTGTCCATCAGCCACTGAAACATAGCGGGTGCCCCAAACAGCCCGAACGGAAGTGTGACGAATTGGTGTAAACCGAACGGTGTGGAAAAGGTCATTTTTTCTTGGGATAGTGGAGTCAAGGGGATCTGCCAGTATCCCTTTGTTAAATCCAGTGTCGAATAAAAGTGAGCCGTGCCTAGTCGATCGAGCAACTCATCAATATGAGGCATTGGGTATGCGTCGAATTTAGACACTGCATTGACTTTTCTATAGTCCACACAGAACCGGACCGACCCGTCGGCCTTGGGTACCAAGACCACCGGGCTGCTCCAGTCACTGTGAGACTCCTCGATGATGCCCATTTTGAGCATGGCCTCGAGTTCTTCCCGAACCACTTTTTTCTTGTGTTCGGGTAGCCTGTAAGGGCGGCTACACACTACCACCCCCGGGGGCGTCTCTATGTGGTGCTCTATGAGGTTAGTATGACCGGGCAGGGGCGAGAACACATCCGAAAACTCAGTCTGCAACTGGGCGACCTCCGTGAGTTGGGTCGGGGAGAGGTGGTCTCCACAGGGGACCCGAGGGGTACGTGATGCTAATGCCCCTTTTTGAACCTCCGGCCCCAGCTCCGCCTTCGCCGGAACCACTGACACCAACGCCACAGGAACCTCCTCATTCCAGAGTTTAAAACCCTTTGGTGACTGATCCCTTGAAAATGGTTCCTCCAGGAACGATGACTTTTCAGTTGTCAAGACAACGGAAAAACTAAAATACAAAAACAGAAAGATACGTCACAATGCTCTTGTGCACAAAACAAAATGCTCTTGTATTTTAGTTTTTCCGTTGTCTTGACAACTGAAACGTCATCGTTCCTGGAGGAACCATTTTCAAGGGGTCAGTCACCAAAGGGTTAAGCAGATTGAGGTGGTAAATCTGTAGCGCCCCACCCCTGTCCGTTCGCCTCACCTCGTAGTCGACGTCCCCAACTCGCCGTGTGACCTCAAACGGTCCTTGCCACTTGGCGACCAATTTGGAGCTCGATGTGGGCAACAGTACGAGTACTTTATCTCCCGGTGCAAACTCTCTAAGGCGCGTACCCTTGTTGTACAGGTGGGTTTGCCGTTCTTGGGCCTGCCACAAATTCTCCTGGGTTAGGTGGGTGAGGGTGTGGAGTTTTGCGCGCAGGTCCATAATGTATTGAATTTCGTTTTTGCTTTGTGAAGGTCCCTCCTCCCAATTTTCTCGCAGCACATCTAGAATGCCGCGCGGCTTACGCCCATATAATAATTCGAACGGGGAGAACCCCGTGGAGGCTTGGGGTACCTCTCACACTGAAAACAGCAAGGGCTTGAGCCACTTATCCCAATTACGTGCGTCCTCACTTACGAATTTTTTAATTATATTCTTGAGGGTGCGGTTGAACAGTTCAACTAAACCGTCCGTTTGTGGGTGATACACGCTGGTGCGGATCGGCTTAATACCCAATAACCCATACAGTTTCTTCAGTGTTCGTGACATAAATGAGGTGCCTTGATCAGTCAGAATCTCTTTCGGGATTCCAACGCGGGAGATGACACGGAAGAGTGCCTCCGCAATACTGCATGCTGAGATATTGCGCAGAGGCACGGCTTCCGGGTTTCACGTTGCATAGTCCACCAGAACTAATATAAAGCGGTACCCTCGTGTTGACCGATCTAATGGCCTGACGAGATCCATCCCAATTCTTTCAAAGGGGGTCTCGATTAACAGTAGAGGGCGCAAAGGCGCTTTTGGAATGGCCGCTGGATTTACTAACTGGCATTCGCGGCACACCGTACACCACCTACGGACATTGCCGCGAATCCCTGGCCAATGGAATCGGGCCATTATTCGGGCTAGTGTCTTATCCTGCCCTAGGTGTCCAGCCATGGGATTAAAGTGAGCCGCCTGGAATACCAATTCCCGGCGGCTCTTCGGAATTAAAAGCTGCGTGACTCACTCTTTAGTTTGAGTGTCCTGCATCACTCGGTATAACCTATTCTTCATAATAGGTAGAAGTAGGGGAAGGACGGGGTGGTGTTCGGCTGGAGCGTTTGACCATCAATTACTCTCACTTGGTCAAACGCATGCTTCAGAGTCTCGTCTTGTGACTGTTCTAATGGGAAATCTGTGAGGGATTCCCCAACAGAGAGAGGAGGGGCCGGCAGCTCCTCACTCTGATGCGGAGATGACGTAGAAGGCTCTGTGACAGCTGCTCCTGCCAAAGCGACACCGGGACCTCACCCTGTTAAATGGCAGGACCCACTCTTTACTAAGTTTGTCATTAAATCCCGAAATCCCGGCCAATCCGTCCCTAAAATTAAAGAGTGGGTAAGGCGAGGATTAACCGCCGCCTTCACTATAAATTTTTCCCCTCGGAAAAAAATGTGGACCGACACCAAAGGGTAGCTGTGAACGTCCCTGTGCACACACAACACCTTCACCTCCTGTGCTCCCCCCAATGCCTCGTTTTGCACCAGGCTTTGGTGAATTGAGGTCTGATTACAACCAGAATCCACCAGCACCTGATATGTATCCCCTTGAATACTCACCGGTATGCGATACGCTCCGGCCTGATCGAGGGTGGCTCCTGGCATGTCGGGGATCCGAACCACCGCGCCCACCTCCATGACCGTGCACTGTTGTTGGAGGTGGCCTGGCTCCCCGCAGTGCCAGCAAACCGGCCTGGGCTTCTTCTCCGCACCGGTGTTCTGGGGCTCACTCACCTGAGGTGGGGGAGAGACAGACACAGAAGGGAGAAATGGGAGGGCACCGCGGGTGCAGCAGGCCGGCACCGGTGGCGCCGGCCCCCGCCTCCGCGGTGGGGGAATGGGGCGAGGACGAGACACAGGAGGAGCGGGAGAGAGAGAGAGAGAGAGAGAAGAGGAGAAGAGAGAAGAGGCTGTCTGCTGTCCTGCCGCCGGGACAGCCACCATATGGTCCTCCGCCAGCTCGACTGCCTGATCCAGCGACGCCGGGCGGTGGCACTGGACCCACTCCGCGGTTCCTGCTGGCAAGCGTGCGATGAATTGCTCCAGCACCACCTGGTCGATGATCCCCTCGGCGTCGTGGTTGTCGGCCCTCAACCACCGCCAGCAGGCATCCCGGAGTTGCTGGCCAAACGCAAATGGCCGGCCGACTTCCTCCAAGCGCAAAGCATGGAAGCACTGATGCTGCTGTTCAGGGGTGCGACCCACACGCTGGAGGATGGCCCGGCAAAGGTCCGCATAGGCCAGCCGGCGGTCAGCGGGGAGCTGTAGCGCGGCCAGCTGTGCCTCTCCCATTAGCAGGGGGAGGAGGGGCACCGCGCGCTGCTCCATCGGCCACCCCGGGGACTCCGCGACTTGCTCGAAGAGCGTGATGAATGCCTCGGGGTCATCCTGCGGGCCCATCTTTGTTAGGGTGAGGGGGGACGGGCCCATGGTGGGAGCGTTGGTGGACCCCGCCGACGCGAGCAGGTGCCGGAACGCCTGTCGATCTTCTTGTTGGGCCAACACCAGGGCCTCGAACCGCTGTTCTTGCTCCTTTCGGAGGGTGAGTAGTGCCTGGTGCTGGCTTTGCTGGGCCGTGGCGAGGGCGTGGACCAGTTCGGCGAACGGGGAGGACTCCATGGGGCTGTTAGGCTGCTGTGCTCCAGTCCCGGGTTTCTGCACCACTGTAACAGTTCCCCTTTATGGCCCCATGTGGACAGTTGGGGGTCGCGCCTGGAGGACGCTCTGGACTCTTGCAGTAGTGCTTTTGTGGCTAGGGACTGCAGTTGACTTGCTGACTTTAGGACTGCAGTTGACTTGCTGACTTTAGGACTGCAGTTGACTTACTGACTTTGGGACTACGGTTGTCGTGAACAGTTTTGCGCTCGGGTTCCGTTGGTGGGGGGTTTATAGCATCAACGAAGCTGACTTTATGTTAGGACTGTTAATGTTATAGTCATGTTGTCTGTTGTTGCCCGAAAGGGGTCTGGTTCCTCTTGAGGTTTCTTCCTCATGTCGTCTGGGGGAGTTTTTCCTTGCCACCGTCGACACAGGCGTGCTCATTAGGGATAGATTAGGGATAAAATTAGCTCATATTTTGTCTTTCAAATTCTGTAAAGCTACTTTGCGACAATGTTTATTGTTAAAAGCGCTATGCAAATAGACTTGACTTGACTAGATTTAGTAGATGAAATTATATACATAGTATACAGCAGCAGAAGACTCATAAAACAGAAAACAGTAGAAAACAGTCCTTTTAAGGGCAAACCATTTTTGTTATTTCTATGTTTAAGTACCATGTCTATTGACTGATTAGTTAGAGTTTGAGTTGAAGAAAGTCAAAGAAGAAAAAACAACAGGAAATTAAAATAACAAAATTACATTTTTATTTCAGCTCCTGAGAACATATTTTGCATAAAACAAAAGGTTTAGACTCAACCTCTCTGCATTGTTGCTTTGGATGTTTAAAAGTGAACAGTAACATCACAACAAATTACATCACATCTAAAATATGTGACTGTTTGTTTGCTTGTTTGTGTGTGTGAACAAGATCTAGAAAAATGAGCACTTATTAAAATGCAGTGTGCAGCATTACTAAGAGGACTCAGTGTGTGTGTGTGTGTGTGTGTGTGTGTGTCGCAGGGGCGGTCCTGGGGGTGGGCCGACCAGGCATCCGCCCGGGGCGGCATCGCGGGGGGCCGGCACGAGCGCGGGCGCGAAAAAAAAAAAAACGGTCCCCCCCCCCCCCCCCCCCAAAAAAAGGTCCCCTCAAAAAACCCCCAGAAAAAAAAAAAAACAAGACGGGCGGGGTGTGTGTGTGTGTGAACATTTTGGATGGGGAAGCCCAATACCAAAGTTGCGCAGGTGACGTCATCAGTGTGTGTGTGCCTAACTTGTCGGAGCCCCATAATATGCACAATCCCGCCAGCAGAACATTGTACTAGTCATCAAAAAGACTTTACTACCATAATACTACACTACTATGACATTACACAGAGTCTTAAGTAATACATTACGACTTGATCATTGCCATTCTGGTAACAGCAAATTTATAACGAGCCGTGTCCGCGACGTACAACACACGACGAGAAATGTTTAAACGACCATGTAAAGCTGTTAGTGTTGTGACGTTCGCGAACGAACCGATTCTTTTGAACAGCTCCTAGGCATGAACGATGAGAACCGAGTCTCGAGCTGGGGGAGCCGTTCTTTCTGTCGTTCTTTTTTGCCCAAGGACAAGAAGTAGGCTAAACAGCGTTTGCCTTTTATTTATTCAAGTTTTATCTGTTTGCCTAATAGTTCAAATTGTTTTGTATATAGTTTATAATGTTGTTGTGTGATATTAATGATAATATTGTGGGAAAACTACTTTGCACGGATGTTCATTTAATTTATTCTTTCGTCATTTTGTTTGTTCTATTTTTATGTATTTTATTTATTTATCTGTTTGTCTCGTTGTATCTATTTTTCTAATAATAATATATTTTTTGCATTAATAGTTTGTTTTTTCCTATTAAAATAATCTTGTGTTCTTGTTATAACTTTATCTATTTATCTGACTGTTTAGTTATCTATTTTTGTTACAATTTCAATATTTTTAATATAGAAAGTTTGGTTTTTTTCTATTAAAATGTTCTTGTGTGATAACTAGTTCTTGTGTTATATTTATTGTAGTTGTATCTATTTTGTATCTGAGACTTAAATATTTTTGTAAAACAAGTGTTTTTCTATAAAATATTCTTGCGTTCTTGATAACTATGTTCTTGAGTGTTTTTTTTTTTTTTACAGAAAAGCCGTTCTGCATGGACATTCATTGAAGCCCTCATTGTTTTTTAATGGTTATTTATGAGCATTTAGGGGTTACAATAATGTAAGTCTAGGTTGCTTTATATAAAAGGTATGTCCAGAAATATTGATGTCACTGTCTAAGCAGAGGGATCTGGCTTCTTTAGACGCTGTCTTCTTAAAACTGAATAAATATTTAAAAAGAGCCAAATGAGCCAGTCTTTTGAACGGCTCTTTTCAAAGAACGGATCACAAAGATGCGGATCCCATCAAAGAGCCATAAATCCCATCTCTAAAAGCTGTTAACATTCTGTTGGCTAATACAGAACCCAACGCGGGGGGGCGGCCGCAAAAAAAAAAAAAAAAAACGACCCCACCCCCAAAAAAAGGTCCCCCCCCCTAAAAAAAACCTGAAAAAAAAAACCCAGGTAGGGCGGGCGGGGGGTTCGCCCGGGGAGTAAATCACTCTAGGATCGCCACTGTGTGTGTGTGTGTGTGTGTGTGTGTGTGTGTGTGTGTGTGTGTGTGTGTGTGTGTGTGAACAAGAGCTAGAAAAATGAGCAAAAGAACATGTTTTGAACAAGCAAATTAGAGATATTGTTCATTTCAATGAAATAAACAAAATCAGTGCCAATACCAAAAAACTACCTAAAACATTTTTTCTTAAAGTGCAGGCGTACAAACCTGATGCAAAGAGCACCTGATACATAGAGCAGTGGCGTAACTAGTCGAAACCCTGATTTACTCTGCAAGCTGGTTTTTCAGAGTCTGAATTTTGGGAGCGAGCTGACTCTTCCCCAAGTTGAGCATCACCTGTTGCACAAAGAGGAAAGTGTACCTCATGCACTTGGGATAGTCCAGATGTAATGCGTAAATCAGTCCAAAAAGGACACAGAAGGCCTGAGGAACACTCTCAAAAGAGATGTGTTAAAAACAACACATATTTAACACATCAGCGTGTTTATATAAGGACAACACAGTTTGTATTAATAAATGTGTTGAACTCTATAACACAGTAACTATGTTGAACTATTTAACACACTAGTGTGTTAAAACAACAGTTTGTGTTTTATTTATTTATTTATTTATTTATTTAAATAAATGAATAAATAAATAAATAAAACACAAACTGTGTTGTTTTAACACACTAGTGTGTTAAATAGTTCAACACAGTTACTGTGTTATAGAGTTCAACACATTTATTAACACAAACTGTGTTGTCCTTATATAAACACGCTGATGTGTTAAATATGTGTTGTTTTTAACACATCTCTTTTGAGAGTGAAGGTTGGCCAGCCCATCAAACACCACGTTCCCTTCCAGGATGATCCCAACTCTAGATGGGTTCAGTGGCAAGTTTTCCTCATCAATACAGAGGATTCCCATTGGAGTCTGACTGTATGACTCTTTGTCAGCTATATCCTAAGAGGGAAAGAAAAAGATGGATAGTTAGATAATATTCTGTCCACAAAAGATGCCTTTAGATGCTTACACAGGGGCGTAGGCAGAAATTTGTAATACTGTGGACTTCTATGAAATAGAGTGGACCCCATTGTAAGCGGGGGGTCTGGGGGTCCCCCCCAGAAAAAAATTGTATTTCTTAGATGCAATTTCCTGCATTCTAACCAATTTTAGGGTGAATATATTAGCAAATCCCATCTGATTCACAGCCCTCTGATTAATGGCAAGATTAAGAATTGTGTCAAGTTTCAGCTCAGAGCAGGTCAGATCTTTTGTTTTGAAATACAGGACGATTCCGTATTGTAAGGGACAGTTGACAACCCTACCCTTTCACCCCCCTATTTTGCTTACTTTAAAAAAAACCAAAAAACAAAAAAAACAACAACAAAAAAAACCTACATTATAGACAACGGGTCTTTATTCGCTATTGTTTTGTAAGAGAGAACAAAATATATTTTTCACAAAAAGAACAACAGAATTTTTAAAAACATGGCCATTTGAAGTCTAAATTTAATGCAGTAGAATAAATGAATAAAATAGTAATAATGAATAGTTAGTTACCCAATTATAATACAACAATTAAGAGTTTTACCGTTGGCCAGTAGGGGGAACCATTCCTTTGACATCCCGAATACAGGCAAGAATGACAAGGTTTCATCAGCAGACCAGTTATGATACCTGGTGAACTTTTTGCATTCAGAAGTAGGCTATGCAGGACCTACTTAAATACAGATTGAAATACACTTTAAATGTGTTTGAATAATCAAGAGCATTTAATTTAATTTAATACCATAGGCTATAAAATGCAAACATCAATAGGGCACAATATTGTACCAAATATTCGGCAGGTCCTTTTGAACATCTCTGATTGTACTATATTAATTTCTTGTTTCGTTTAAGAAGAACTTGAACTCGAACTTGATTCAATCTGCACTGACGCACGTTTGTGCACGTGGGAGAGAAGAGCCTGGACAGGAGCGAAGTCCGTTCTGACGACGATCACTAAATTGGAGAGAGAGAGAGAGAGAGAGAGAGAGAGAGAAGTGCATCACCAGCCTGATTCAGCAGTACGGTTAACATAAAACAAGATTAATTGGCTATTGTGGGGAAGTAATGAGCATACCTGCTGTCTACACAAAGTGCAGACGCCTGGGCTTTTCACAGAAGATCTTGAGTATTTCGTTGGGGTCCAGTCTCTCTGTTAATTCTCGCTCATGACAGAGGAGGGTCAAGTGGCAGAGACGAGATGTACCCATGGAGAATCGGAGTCTTGTGTGTATCCTCCCTGTAGTTGAGAAGATGCGCTCTGCTGTACACGAGGTGGTGGCAAGTGTCAATATAACCCTTAAAAGCGCGTTGACACCCGGAAAAACATCCTGTGGGCAGCTGTCCAACACCTCCATCAGAGACGGAAATGTATTCCCTGCCGTAACCTTCCTCTTGATCTGTTGGGCAAACACAGAGAGTTCAGCATCCCCAATGACGATCCCATAATGCTGGCAAGGTGGATGGAGCAAGGCCTTTTCAAACGTTCCTGTAGGTGGACGGCAGGTTGCTGCTGCTTTCATAATCCCATACTGGTCGTCCTGAAACCGACTAGCCAGTTCGGCCAGCTGACGGTCCAATATTTCGTCCCACAGCTGTTTGAGATCCTCATCGTTCTGTACAGCTTGTCGGTTGCCAATAGCGGACATCACAATTGACTCGCTGATCCTAGCAGGCAAGCGTCACGCTCTGCCAGTGGTGACATCCCAACGCGTAATTTCATGTTTTTTCGTCAGATCATCAGTGAGGCTTAGTACTTTGCAGAATTCATTCTGGGGCTGTGAGTGATCCTGAAGACAGACGAATGATTCTTTGACAGATTCAATGAGATCGATGCAGTCCACAATGCTTAGCGTAGGGCTCTGCAATCCTTTGGTGGCGAAGTCAGTAATGTCGAAGAGCTTTGCGAACGTGACCAGTAGAAAAATAAATTTCTTTGTTTCTATCTGATGTGCAAGAGACTGTGCCTCAAGTCTTGTCTGACTATTAGCACTATCGCCATGTTCTGAAAGGACCTCCAAAACAGCATCCAATAAAGTAAGCACTTTTTTAACTGACCCAGACTTGGAACTCCAGCGCACGTCGGTGGAGCGCTCCAGCTCAAAGGGTTGACGCGTGGGGTTTAGCTCTTTTTGCATTTCCAGAAATCTGGCGTGCCTGCTACTGCCTGTCATAAAGGCGTGGAGACTATTCAGGGTTTCAAAGAAAGTCGAAACATGCACGGATGACTTTGACACTGTGGCGAGAACCAGATTAAGACGATGCGAGTTGCAATGCACATACACTGCGCGAGGGAAGGTTTCCTTCAAAATTGCCTGCACCCCCCCTTTGTTTCCTGACATGACAGCAGCCCCGTCAAAACTAAAGCCGACACAAAGCTGCAGTGGCTCGATCACTTCAAGTATTTTGCGCGATATGGCTGTTGCGCTCATGTCTGCTATAGCAACAAAACCCACCGCCCGCTCTTTAATAATTCCGTTGTGTATGTAGCGAACACAGACGGCCAGAAGCTCACGTTTTGCTTGGTCTTTGTATTCATCGGCGATTAAAGCATACAAAGCCCCACTGTTGTCGTTGATTTCACTTTTTATGTTGCGTAAAAGGAGCGTTGCCGCAGCCTCCAGCAGGTCATTCTGCACCTCCGGGCTCAACATTGTAGCGTTTTTAGGAATTTGGGCCAGTCTCTGTTGGATTTGAGGGTCAAATTGAGCAACAAATTGGAACAATTCAATCATGTTTCCCCTGTTAAGAGCTTCATCTGTCTCCCTATGGCCGTGCAGGGGTATGTTTTGCTTTGCGCAAAACAGTACGACATCAAGCACCACCTTGATATGTTCCCGGTTCTTGTTAACCAAACTGTCCATGTCGCGATTCATCTGGCTAACCACACTCCCAGAAGTCTGACTAACGCGAAAGCCACGTAGCTTCTCAACAGCGTTCTGATGGTACTTACAAGCACTGTGTCTTTCGCATGCTTGTCGAAGGTGCTTCCAATCTCTGTATCCGTTTAAACATACACGGTCCTGCATCTCTGGAGGGAAATGACGACAGGCCTTGCAGAATATCGCATCTTTTGAAATACTGTACTCTAGAAAACGAAATTCTTTGTACCATTTCGCCGAAAACGACCTGGCCTTTCCGTTTATCACGGTCCGTGGGAATTCTTTCAGATCGGGCTGGGTAGCCGGTTCCAGGAGAGCGGACAGGTCTGCAGGGGGGCTGCTGGGCTGAGAGGCAGAAGGAGGGCTAGTCATGGGGAGAGTGGAGCGGGTTGCATCTGGTGTGGTGGCGGAGGTCGAACTTGACACCGGGACGGCATTATCATCATTGTCCACATCTGTTTCTTCTGATTTCGATCTTTTTGGCTTATTAAAGAAAGAGGACAGCGACGTCTGTTTAGACATTTTCTGTTTAAGTTAGCGCAGCTAAACTAGCATTCTAGGTCAGCGATGACTTCCGTTTTTTGGCATAGCAATGGATGTTTGCTTCTTGCCGCTTATCAAAAACGCGGGCATTAGCCAATCAAAATGATTATAGAGAAAAAAAAACACTGACAAAAATATAATTTCTGTAAATAGTTGTAACATTATACTTAATTCAAAGTGTTTTGTTTCGTGTTACATTATTGTTATCCTTCTGTTCATTGAATTTCACGTTAAAAACACCTCCTCTATGGTGGGCGAGCCAGCTGTCAATCAAGTTGGACACCTCCGATAGGGTGGGCCAGCCGTCAATCATAGTGGCACCGGCCCACTGTTGCCCTTATGTGCCTACGCCACTGTGCTTACATGAAGCCCCACTTAAAAAATAAACTGTATACTGAGAGATGTGAAAAGAAAGACACATTGCTCATACAGGATTTGAGGCCTGGCCTTGAGGATTTTCTTCTGTACAGCAAAATGTTTTATTATTATTATTATTTATTTTATTTTTTGTGTGTTTTGTTTGTTTTTGTTAAAATATTTAATTTCAAACCTGTTTTATATGATTTTGATAGTCAAGTCTTTTCAGTTCTATTCACGCCATTGAACAATCAGAACAAACAGAAGTCCAAGTCTATGAAACAAATTAAGAAGGGATTAAAGAACACGCAGCCACAACCTTCACAACACATTAATTGACTTACAGAGCAGGTCTTGAAGAAGGCAGAAGGATCATCTCCCAGGATGATTGGCAGTCCCCGAAGACAAAGGTACCTGATGTCTGTTGGCTCAGAGCTCTGGAAGATAGTACACACAATACAAGACATTTTTCTAAGGATACTCACATGCATTTAGCAAAGAAATTCTAGAAATTCCCAACAATTTCTTATGACAATAATGAAAATATACAGGTACAATAGAAGACACAAAATTGCATTTAAGAAAGGAGGACTGGACAAAAGATGAGAAAATGAGGCATGAGATGATAAACAAAGAGAATGACAAGAAAAAGAATAGACAAAATGGAAGTAAAGAGGACATCAGAAGGGAAGAGATAAAACAAGAAAAGAAGGAGAAAACAGATGAGAAGAAACTGAGTGAAAGGAGAAAAACTTCAAGACAGGGAGTACACTTGACAAATAAAGTCACCTTTGTTTGACATAAAAGCGCTGCCAAAAGCTGACCAGTAAGGCCTGTCTTCTTCCTGAAGAGCTCAATTAGGTTTGTAGAGAAGCTGTCTAGCGAATCAAAGAAGTTTTCTCTGAGATTTTTCCCCACCACTCTGCTAAACTCACAATAAACCTGAAAAAAAGCAAACATACAAGCCCACGGTCAAGAATGTTATATTTTCTTATCTGTATGATTACGTACACAACAAAATAACAAATGCTTTATTGTGCTTTATTTAACACAAAGTTGTGTTGTGCATGCGGGATAAGTGCACGTGAAGTGCGTTTAATGTTTTAAATGTACAAAGACATTGTTGATATTAACAGGGAATTGGTTGTGTTCTCGTATAACTTCCATGTTTCAGTCTATAATGTTTCAGTAGTTGTGCTCTCTTTTCACAGCTAAAAGGACAGTACTTACTATTCCACAACATTGCATTTGATTTAGCAGATCAGACGGTTTGGGACAACTTTAACAGATTAGCTGATTAGTTTAGCAGTAGATTAAATGGCTAGTTTATCAGTAAATATAAGATTTAGATGTAATTAAATTGCTACTCATCTCCGAAAGAACAGCATTCGCTTAACAGCACTTACCAAATTTTGTAGCAGTCGGAAAGCAACGAACAGCCCCTCAGTCACTCCTCGAGGAAAATAGTTTGCTGGCGAACAATACGGAGAACAACTAGCTACTAGTGCGATCAGAGACGGTTGGTGCTATGTCCTAGCTAGCTAACAGATGAAAGTTCGTGGAACTGGTAGTGCTGGCTGAAAAAAATACAGCCTCCACTCTCCCCCACTGACAATAAAAAATAACACTCCTCTCAAGGTTAAAACAAACAATCGACGATAGCCGACTGCCACTTCAAACTTCTTCTTTGACAAGAGTTACCGTGTATGGCAAGCACCGAAACGTACAGTCCTACTGGCATGCAGACCATGCATGAGTTGACAATTTTCGCGGTCAAAAGAGTCATAACTAAAACTTATTAATTTAAGTACATTTAACTTAAATGTATTAACACAATCGACTATATCTACAAATGAGTTGACAATACTTATTTTTTTCTAGAAATGTCATCAAGCTTATATTTTTAAGTGCATTCTAATGATTTTTTTTTAAAGTATATTTGACATCCGGGCTTGTTTACTGGTTAAGATGATATATGTCAAGTTTAGATCTGATGGTGCTAAGTATTTTAAAATTTAGACCTAACAGTTGTACCCCACTTGCCCCTGCGCTATCCCGAACAATCAGTGAAAATTTTAATTCCACATAATACCAAGCCACAATGAACCTAATAAACAACATTAATATATTTAGGGATAATTTACATGAATATACCTTTCATTTGATACCATACATAGCTTCTTACCATACCAAGTCTGCCAGATATGACAATCAGACAATCTTGTAATATGATTGTAGTGATTACAATAATTCTCAATATATAAACGCAATACAGTTTCAATGGAAGGTGAAGCAGCAATGAAGTGTTCATTTTACTGACATTGTTTTGTGTACTAATGCTTCATCCAGATTCACTTACAGGGCTACAAGCATACAGGGCTTTTCTGTTGACCTAACCAGGTGTTTAGTTTACATATTCCCTAATATGTTTAAATGAACGCTGAGTTCAAAATAATGGTTTTTACATGCACCAAAGTGGTCCATGGCATAAACAGGTATTGAGCTTATATTGCTATAGTATGAATGTAGACCAATGTGAAAATATAAAAGCTTCTTTTGGCAATACAGTTGTTTTTCATGAGTATCGTAAGAAGCTATGTATGGTATCAAATGAAAAGTATTTTCATGTAAATTGTCACTAAATATATTAATGTTGTTTATTAAGTTCATTGTGGCTTGGTATTATGTGGATTTAAAATTTTCACTGATTGTTCAGGATAGCGCAGGGGAAAGTGGGGTACAACTGTTAGGTCTAAATTTTAAAATACTTAGCACCATCAGATCTAAACTTGACATATATCATCTTAACCAGTAAACAATTACCTTTCTTTTGATATATTACATATGGTAATCGGACCATGGTGAGCCACAAGAGTAGAAGTCACAACGCGGACAAAAATTATGGCACAATACTGGCGAAAATTTAATGTTTTGGGGATGTGATCCAATATTTGAGGAAAATGAATAGTGAGAACCAATACCAGTTTACTGTTACCAGTTGATTTCATGTTCAGAGGACCCCAATGCTTTAAAAAAATCTTGTTTTGTAGCGTTGTGGGGGGGATGCACGTGGACCATACTGGGCCCATGGCCTATTACTGTAACCCACCATCACTCACTACATTAAAATCATCAGTACATTCACACACAAATGGTCTAACAAAGTGAAACACAAGAATGAGAAAACACATCTTCAGTGTGAGTACAGCAATCGTATTGGGCTTCATACAGTATAATAAATACTGTGATCCAGGTACATCCCCAAACACAAAATGTTTAGAAACCAAAAATACTTTAGTTTGATACAAACACACACAACACATGACATGTATGCCATTTGGTTTACTCTGCCTGATCTGTCTGGTCCCCCATACTGGGCCACATGTATTCATCGACACTGAAAATAATATTTTCCCTGGCAATGCAACATGGCAAAAATCTCCAGGCCTGATCCAGCCCTGGCAGTCTGATGTTGTGATTGCCCTACATGCCTCAGACATAGCATCTAAAATTGATATTTGTTCACAGGGATGGTGATCATAAACTTTCAATTTCCAGGCAGAAAATAATTCCTCAATAGGATTGAGGAATGTGGAATATGGAGGTAGAAATTCTTTAGACATAGGCATATGAGCCCTAAACCAGTCTCTTACTGAAGATGTGTGATGGAAGGGAACATTGTCCCATATGAATGCATAATGTTGGCCATTGGTATCTGTACTGTTGCCCTGTGCCCTATTACATGCCTCCCACGCCTTCTGGTCTTGGCCAGATTGAAGCCAGCTTCATGACATTACATTACAAGCATTTTAACAGATGCTCTTTGTCAGAGCAATGTACAGCAAGTGCAAAAGTCAGGTAAATGAAGTGGTGAACTTCGCAACAAGAAAGTTCTGGTGCCACATGAACAAGGGACAGGATAACACTTAGTGTAATATTCTGGTGAATTAACAGCAATCAGCAAACAAGCCAACCATACAAATGAGCTGACAAAGGACAACTAAATAGAGAAAATAAAACCCCAATGGTTAACACTAAGTCATCATGACCAGGCTAGACAGTACATAGCTTTGGTTGGTCAAGACAGCTAAGACAGCTATGTGATTACACAGTGGGCAGGGAAGCAGGGGAGAGGTGCAGCCTGAAGAAATGGGTCTTTAGCCTGCACTTAAAGGTGTTCAGGGAGTCAGTAGTTCTGACCTCGATGGAAAAGTCATCCCAGCAACAGGGAGCCAGGACAGACAGCAGTATTGAGCAGGCTGGGCAGGAGCAGAGAAGAGGATGGGCCAGGCAATCAGTAGTAGCAGAGCATAAGGATCTGGCTGGCATGTAGGGTTGGATCAGTCTCTGGAGGTATGCTGGCCCTAACCTCTTGGCCACCTGGTAAGCTAACACCAATGTCTTAAATTTGATATGAGCTGCAACAGGCAGCCAGTGAAGGGCAGTGAGCAGAGGGGTTTCTCCTGTGAGGAGAAAGTTGCAGAAGTCTAAGCAGGAGAGGATCGGTGCTTGGACCAGGAGCTGAGTAGTTGTGAGGAAGGTTGTGAGGAAGGTGCAGATCCTTTGAATGTTGCAAAGGAGCTTCATCCACATACAGGAATGTAGAGTAGCACTGGACTCCAGCTCCATGATCTTCTGTAATCACAACAAACAACCCTCAGAGAAACACATGAAAGTGCACATGAAAGAAGAGGTCCTGCATAGAGTTATGTTGTTGTATGAATGTCTAACTATGACTAATTTCTTGTACATTCTGATATCTCAGCTCCTTCAGCCAGTCACTGTTTCTATCAAATGGGACTCTGTAGAGCTGTTTCATGCTTACGTTGTGATGTTTCAAAATCCTAACAATAGTTGATACACTGACTGAATGATGTTGTGTGACTTCCAATTATTATAATTATCATTTGCCATTATTATTAGCCTGTATTTCCCATAAATGAACAGTGTTATGGCCACCTGCTACAGGTCTTCTTTCAATTTTATGAAGCACAACATCTCAACTGAGGTCTTGTACTGTAGGACACAACTTGAATAAAGACCATATAGATTTTTACTGTAGTATATATCAACCTGATTACTGTATGCCCACATGTACATATACAGCATGTGAATGTTTTGGTGCCTTGCCAATTTTCCCTCTGGAATATTCAAATAATCAATGCCACACATGAATAGGAAACATCTGACGACACCCTAAGGCAGTGTGGGAAATAAAGAATTTTAAGCAGACTGTCACCAGACAGACAAGTCTGAAATGTTGTCTGTTCCATCCAAATTTCAGTCTGTCCGAATGACGGGCCAAAGGCCCGGAACAAAGGGTCTGGGGCCCTAAAGGGCTTTAGATGCTTGGAGATAACTTCTCAGCTATTTCCAGGCACATTTTTGTGATCTTTAAAGGCTAAATTACACTAGACATTAGTTGCTAATTACACTACAAATTGAATATAATTTCCAAGAAAATGTCAGAAGATTCAAGAAAAATATGCTTAAAGTTATAGCGGAGCTTTCGCGCGGGCCTTCGGAGCTCCATACTTAAGAAAATATGATAACCCATCGAGTTGATTTTTCATGGACACAGATACCCCTTTTCCACCGAATCAGTTCCAGGGCTGGTTTGGGACTCATTCAACTTGCGAGCCAGCTGAGAACCAGTTTGCTTTTCCATAGCTCGGGGTGCTAAGGGGAGCCACATCATTAAGTCGCTGTATACGTCAGTTACGTCGCTGTATATGTCAGTTACGTCGCTGCGTTTGCATAAACCTTGGCACGAACATCAAAGCAACAACAACACGGAGAAGAAGAAGCAGCAACAACAACAATAATAATGGATGACTTCGCGTTTGTACAGCTGCTGCTTCTCGTCGCTTAAAAATGGCGACCTTTCGCGGTCTTGCTATTGTTGTTGGTCTTAACAACTCTGCCCCCCCCCCGCTGACGTAAGCAGTTCTTTCCTCTGGCCCAGCAAAGAGTTGGTGCTAGCCTGGAACCGTTTTTTTCTGGCCCCAGAGCCACTTCTTTGTCAGTGGAAACAGAAAACCCGGTTCCAAACTAAGCACTAGCCCCAAACCAGCCCTGGAACTGCTTTGGTGGAAAAGGGGCAACAGGGATCCCAGCCGTGTACGTCCGTCCATCCCCGCCCCTCGCGATTCTGATTGGCTGTTTGATTTTGGCCAGAACTAGAAGCGCAAGAGCACCTACATAACTTATTTTTGTCTACAGATAATTTAATATTTATCGGGTTTTTCCACCGAGAACAACTCAAACAGCGCAACAACATAATAATCATTTTTACAAACTTTAATACAAACTTTAAAAAGATGTCAGAACAAGTTAACTAAGTAGAGAAAGATGAAGTCAAAATCGGGAAGAGAAAGAGAGTTTTGACAGAGGAAGAAAAGGAAAGAAGACGTGAAAGAGCGAGAGAAAAGCTCTTTCACATCACAAGAAAAGCAACAAGCTGAAAGAGAAAGAAAATGTGTAAAAATGAATTAATAGAAATGAGTTGTAGGAATTTAATTCTGAATAGTGATGTTGATTTTGAAATCACTGCGAAATCCTTCGGGATCTGACAAGTTGACCTGAATCCACTCAGTGTTTCCATGAATTGTGTATTTCAAAACATTTTGCTATAAATCCCTAAAGCACACTGTAGTTTATAGTAATAAAAAGAACAATATACATGTGAGTTTGGAGAAATTTATCTTCTCGTGATAAAATTGAAATTGAAACACATCAAAGTGCATCATCTGCTGCATGTTTGTTTTCATTTGAATGGAAGCTCCGCTATTAGGTAGGACCTCATTTTATATTACCCAAGAAAACAGTAGTACACACAGGTCAGTTCCATGTCTAGAAAAAAGTATGGGGGCAAGGATGTTCCAGTTGGTTACAACTTACTTGTACTCATAATTACTATATTGTCTAGGGTGGTTATATGTTTGAGTATATATTGAAGGGCGATATACTCTGCTGAGTAATTTTCTCTCATCTGTCAACCAAATTAGATCGGCCTATATGTAGAAAATGTGACAATAAAATATGTAGACTCATCTACATATACATAGTTTACATACTATTTATGTAAACTGCTTATTACTATTATTCAACTCATATTTTATATTCTATTGCAACTTTAATAAAGTTTTCAAGGAGTTTGGCCTTATCATGTAGCCTTAGCAGCGAGCCAGCAGGTTTAAATAATCTGCACATGAACACATGACACTGTTAAACTCCTCTCAACATGTCTTTTACAATCATTTACTCCACCATGGGCAATGCTAAAGTCACTGTTACAAACATTACAGAACGCAACACCATAATTATTTTACTCCTATTAGGCAAGGGAACGCTTTCATGTAGTCTGAGGTGAAGTGTTTTTTTTTTTTTTGGGCACTCTGTCACAATGCTCCTGGAAACACAGAACTGATGGATTCTCCGTCCGGGAGGGAGCCGCTATCAATATGCGGGAGACTCCCGGAACTTCTGGGAGAGTTGGCAATAATTCAACTTGTCCCGTTGGACAAGCAGATGCAGAGTTGCCCTGTCCAGTCAGACTACCACTAATGTCGAGCCATGATTATTATTTTTTTTTATCGGCCATTCGGTCCAATGCTTTTGAAATACATCCCACAGAGAAACACATGAAAAGAAAAATAGGTCCTGCATAGAGTTTTGTTGTTGTATGAATGTCTAACTATGACTCATTTCCTGTACATATTGATATCTCAGCTCCTTCAGCCAGTCACTGTTTCTATTAAATGGCACTCTGTAGATCTGTTTTATGCTTATGTTGTGATGTCCGCTGGTCCGGCCTTATTTCCCACACTGCTAAGGCCATCCTCATGCAGAGAGTCAGTTATCTACAATGGTGGCTCTAATTTCATTGGTCTCTTCTGTTCTTGGTAGTCTATATTTATGTCCATGGATATGTCCACCTCCACCTCTTGCACATACTCTCTGGTCTTGTTCCTGTTTGTCTTGCTCCATTGTGTGTTTAAAATAAAACCATATAACCACCAAAAATTTATATTGTATTAGCATCTGCTGACTGATTTAGAATTGGATTTGCAGGAAGTGGTTAACCAATTGCAAGTCTGGCCCAATTTGAGGAAGTCTTTGGGGTATTAGCAGCTGCTGCCATTTTGTTGTGATTTGCTTGATCAGACACTCCCATGTGATTTTTGTGCTACCAAATGATCACTGTTTCCAGTGTTCTATACTACAAATCTCCTGTTCTACTCCATCCCAAAGGTGTTTGTGGCAGCGTGGGCATGGCCAAGTGTCAATTTGTGAATGGAGGGCGGGGTCAGGAAAGGTGACTGGCAAAGTCAATGCACCTGTTGTCAATTAATGTTGTGTGTGCATATTTGTTGCACTGACGACGGAAGTGGTTAACCAATTGCAAGTCTGGCCCAATTTGAGGAAGTCTTTGGGGTATTAGCAGCTGCTGCCATTTTGTTGTGATTTGCTTGATCAGACACTCCCATGTGATTTTTGTGCTACCAAATGATCACTGTTTCCAGTGTTCTATACTACAAATCTCCTGTTCTACTACATCCCAAAGGTGTTTGTGGCAGCGTGGGCATGGCCAAGTGTTGATTTGTGAATGGAGGGCGGGGTCAGGGAAGGTGACTGGTAAAGTCAATGCACCTGTTGTCAATTAATATTGTGCGTGCGTATTTGTTGCACTGACGATGGAGGGTAGAAAGGAGGGAGAGAGTGAAGAGAAGGGAGCTCTCCCAACCAGAACACATGTGCATGTGTGTGTGAGTAGTGAGCAAGTAAGTGAGTGAATGAATGAAGCTGAATAGCGAAAGTATTGAAAATAAAGTGTGTGTGAACATCATCTCCCATCTGTAGTGCTTCAGTACTCCACTCACATCAGGGCTTACTACAGTGTTCTATTGGATTCAGATTCAGTGACTGGGAAGGTCACTGAAGAACATTGAACTCTTTGTCATGTTCATGAAAGCAGGCCAAGACAACTTTTGCTTTGTGATATGGTGCATTATCATACTAGATGTAGTCATTTGAGAATGGGAAATGTGGCCATGAAGGGATGCGCATGGTCATGGCATCCCTTCATGGTGTTTGAAGCGATGATTGATGGGCCCAACGTAATACATTCGTCGCACCATTGCACCACCTCCACCAGCCTGGACTATTGACACAAGGCAGATTGGATGCATGGATTCATACTGTT
Source organism: Neoarius graeffei (assembly GCF_027579695.1). Classification (NCBI taxonomy): domain Eukaryota; kingdom Metazoa; phylum Chordata; class Actinopteri; order Siluriformes; family Ariidae; genus Neoarius; species Neoarius graeffei. The sequence continues at coordinate 14,838,792 of NC_083585.1, forward strand.
GGCACCAAATTCTGACCCGACCATCTGTGTGCCTCAGCAAAAATCAAGATTCTTCAGACCAGTCTATGTTTTTCCAGTCTTCAACTGTCCAGTTTGAGTGAGACTGACAAAAAGCTGTCTGTCCTTGGCTAACAGAAGTGGAACCTAATGTGGTCCTTTGAGATTAATGTTCTGAGATGTTTTTCTGCTCACCACAATTATCCAGAGTGATCATCTGAGTTACTGTAGCCTTTCTGTCAGCTGGAACCAGTCTGTCCATTCTCCATTGACCTCTCTCATCAATAAGGTGTTCCTGTCTACAGAACTGCCACTCACTGGATGTTTTTTCTTTATTACACCATTCAGAGTAAACTCTAGAGACTGTTGTGCATGAAAATCCCAGAGAATTAGCAGAAATAATCAAACCAGCCCGCCTGGCACCAACAATCATGCCATGGTCAAAATCACTGAGATCACCTTTTTTCCTCATTCTGATGTTTGATGTGAACATTACACAAAGCTGCTGGTCTGTATCTGCATGACTTTTATGCATTGTACTGCTGCCACATGATTGGTTGATTAAATAATTGCATGAATGTGTAGGTGTACAGGAATTCTGAATAAAGTTTTCTGTGAAAACACCCACTAGCTCATCATCTAATTTTAGCACTTGTCCAGAGACTCCATCTAGTCCTGCTGCTTTATTTATCTTGAGGTTGCACAGGGTGTGTTGTACTTGGTTAGTGTGGATGTTCAGAGCATGCCCCATGTGGTGGGTTCACTGTTTGCACTATCAAAGTAACTAAGCTTATCGCACAGTGAGGCATCTATTTTGAATGGGATGGAGGAACTGTTGTTTTTTTGGTCCGTATTAGCCATTCAGCCATTCAGATTTGCATGGTCTATGTAAGAAGCTTTCACTGTACTTTCGTTTGAAGATAAGTTGCCATGATGTTTAAGTACTAAAGATTTAACAGTTGCACTCAAACAATTAGAATATTAAGAAAAAGTTCTACATTTTCCATCACTTGTTTAAGAAAGTGAAAATTTAATATATTATAGACTCATTGCACATAAACTAAAATGTTTCAAGCACTTTCCTATTTTAATTTTGATAATTATGGCCTACAGTGCCAAAAAATCTCAAAATATGAGAATATTTCATTGAGAGTTTGAGTAAAACAGTATAAATACCATGTATCTCTTGGTCTAGTTCAGTACACACAACCGCAATCATGGGGAAGACTGCTGACTGGACAGTTGTCAAGAAGATCATCAACACCTTCCACAAGGAAGGTAAACCACAGAAGGTCATTGCTGAAAAGGCTGGACTGGAAAAGGTTCACAAGCAAAAGGGATGACTGCAGCCTTGAGAGAATTGTACAGAAAAGTTGATTCAAGAACATGGAAGAGCTTCACAAGGAGTGGACTGAGGCTGGTGTCAGTGCATCAAGAGCCACCACACATAGACGTCTTCAGGAAAGGGGCTACAACTGTAATATCAGTGCAGTAATTCATGGTAAAGGAACCCCAACCAAGTATTGAGCGAATAAATTAACATACTTTTCAGAAGTTGGACATTTCTGTTTTGCAAATCCTTTTTTGATTGATCTTAGGAAATATTCTAATAATTTGAGCTACTGGACTTCTGACTTTCACGAGCTATAAGCCATAATCATCAGAATTTAAAAAACAGAAATAAAAAAATTTGCAGATATCAGCATAGGAAAAAGTAACTGTTTGAATTAGATACAAGAAAAGTGGCATGGAAAATAGGCTATTTTTTCATTGAAAGACATGGAGATGGGTGATGCTACACATTATACTGCAGTAGGGGCACTGGACCTGTGGTGACTGCACTTTATCATACATTACACTATCCATGTCCCCCCCCCCCCCCCCCCCCCCCCCCATTATTCTGCTGTTTTGGTGTTCAGCCCAGTTGTTAAAAAAAAAAACTGGGCATTTGCTTTTGCACCTAGTACAAGTGGAAAAAATAGTGCCAAAAGTCACGTGATATACAAATTACATGTTGCTGTGCGCTTGTCAAAAAAAAAAAGTTTCATTTGTGAAAACGCCGACAAAGACATGCAAAACGTTGCTTATTTATTTGCATTCTTTCTTTATATTTGTGGAACATGCCCTGCATTTGTTTGTAAGTAGCATTTGCAAAGCACATTGTGCTTGAGATTTGTGCGTTGTACATTTAGGGAGCAATCCTACACCGGTTTATTTACTGATGCGCACACACAGGATGTCGCAGAGCATCCCTTACTGGTGTGGTGTGAATAACAGTATTATTCCCAATACATCACGACTCCTCCCCTCTTATTCAATTACTGGCTATTCATTAACAACAGTAGCCTGATGGGGGTAATGTAGAACTAGACTAAACACTTAGGCCAGACAAACATTTTTTAAAAATACAAATACAAACATGTCTCCAAGAAACAAAAAGACTAAACTAAGGCTAGGGCGTAGACTGCCCCAGCGCTTTGAGTGTGTCAAGGGATTATTCTGCCCTTTTCTTGAGACCACATTCTCTAACTGAACATTTATACAAATCATTCACCAGTTTAAAGAGTCAGTATATCTGGTGGTTTGCGGTTCCGACTGGGGTACCTGCTTAGTGTCTGTAAATGTAAATGGGCAAACTCGGCTTTGTACAACTGCACTGAAATCAAGGACACAACTTCTCCGGTGTCAAGTTCCATATCAATCTTGGGTCTAATCATCATCAAAGATGCTGAATTGAGCTTTTTAACTGCCATCACTGGCTCCATGTCACAAACTATTGCTGACACCATATGCAGAGTCGATTCAGAGTCTGAATCAGATACAGACTCCCTCTCACTGTCGGATGTGTTGGCCTCCACTTATCTTTGGATATTTTCATTACTATCATATTTTCATACTATGAACTTTCCCTCTCCTTGCCTTTTCAGAGTGTTTCCTTGGTTTCATTTTTGCTTCATGCTTTTCCTTTGTGTACTTTTGGTCACCCTTTTTATTTTTACACAAGTGGGCCATGTGGCCTTTCTTTTCACAATTGTGACACTGCTTCTCCCTAGTAACAGTCTCGTTCATTGTGGTTTGTCTTGCCACATCGAAAGCATTTGTCTCCCCCTTGTGGTGATGAAAACGACACAGCATGTACTTTCAGAGAACATTTTAAGTGCTGAGATTCTCTGGCTACAGCTTCCATTGATGATGCAGTGTCTACAGCACGCTGAAAAGTTAGAGCTTCCTCAGTTAATAGTTTTCTTTGGATATTTTCATTACTCAGTCCACACACTAGTCTATTGCGCAAAGCATCTTGCAAATGAGCGCCAAAATCACAGTGTTCAGACAGCTTCTTTACAGCTTCCTTTACTGTGCATCACTCTCTCCCTCTTCCTGATTACGTTTGTGAAAACAGAATCTCTCTGCGATTACAATGGGCTTCGGAGAGAAGTGACAATTTAGAATTGTCACAAGTTGATCGTACATTTCACTTCTTGGTTTATCTGGAGCTAGCAAACCACGCAGCAATCCACACATTGTAGCCCCCATTACACTCAAAAATACAGCCAGTTTCTTTGAGGCAGGAACATCATTGGCACTGACAAAATGTCCAAACCTCTCAATGTATGTCGACCATTGCTCCGTGGATTCATCAAAGGCATCAATATGGGCCGATGAACGCTGCCATTCTCGTATTCGCTCCCTCCTCGATAGTTTGGTCTAGGGCTTCAATCACCGCGATCTCTTCACCATCCGACCATATCAATGGGTTACTTATCTCGTCGCCAATTTATTATGACTTCTACAGCCATAATACATAATATGAAAACTACAGTCATATTATCATGTAATATAGCATCAATATGCAGGACAACTCAAATGAAGAGCGACAACATTTAGGGAGCAATCCTACACTGGTTTATTTGAGTCAAATCAAGTCAAGTTTATTTGTATAGTGCTTTTAACAATACAATAGTAATAGAAAATTTTCTAAAATATTTGTGTGTGCGCGCACGCCAGAAAGGTTTTGATCGGTGTGTACCTATGGAGGTTGAATTGAAGTTTTTTGTATATATTTTCCCCAACGTATGTGCAAAATTTACTTTCACCATTAGGTTAGTCTCTTACCTAATTTACCTTATTTATTTCTACTGTTAGAATGCTAACTATCGAGGCACTGTTTTTTGCTTTTTCTATTCCCCTTATGTCACTTACAGTATTTCTATTGTTGTTCTATTACGCACTGTTTTTTTTAGGAATTTATTTCTTGCACAGTTCTTACTTTGCCCCCTCCCCTCCAGCTTGTATTGTTGTATATTAACTTGTACTGTATTGCTATGGAGCGACTTATGGCACAAGAATTTCCATCAGGATTAATAAAGTTTACAGGTAGTCGTCGACTTACGACCTATGCGACTTACAACCGATCGACTTTACGACCGTCTGGTTATGACTGGCAAGTGTTTCCCAGCTGAGCTAGCTGAGCGTACGACAGTTTCCGCCCCAGCTCCCGGCAGCGCCTCTCGCCGTGTACAACAGTTTCCACCCCAGCTCCAGGCACATGAGCAGTCTCTCTCGCGCTCCCTCGCGTACTCCGTCATACAGTTTCCGCCCCAGCTCCTGGTTTATGAAACAAGCAAATCCTCCCGCCAGCCCAAGCGCTGCAACAGCTGATGATGACGTAGACGACCCACATCCAAGCACCAGTGATGTCAGTGGTCACTAAATTTTGTATTTTGCTATGTTTTACATTTGTATTTTGGTATGTTTCAAACTAAAATGTTTTCTATTTTTCACACCTGTATTTCGTATTTTTTGTTTCGCACATATTAAACGAATTGTACTGTACGCAGTGTAGTAGTCTATGCAGTGTTTGACTTAAACCAAATAATGAGCCAAGGTAATGAAATAAGAAAATGTTGATAAAATAAGACTTTAAGATGATTACAATATCATTACACATCACAATATACTTACGTTCATTTAGCATAGGCCGACTTACGACCAGATCGGTTTACGACCGGTCAGTCGTAACCAAACGCAGTCGTAAGTACACCTGTATATATAAAAGGAGGTCAATTCAACCTCCTTTGGATTAAAACTCTCTCTCTCTCTATCTCTCTCTCTCTCTCTGCGCGTGCACATTGCCAGCTTGGCACTGAGGATAACAGTTGAAATAATCCTGACTGTATGTTTGAGTAACAATGAAATAAGCAGGCACGGGGAGCACATTTACTTAGTTATTTAGTTTATTATTTGCCCATTCTTTTGTGTGAACGTTTATTCATTTAATTTAAAAAAAAACACGCTTGAAATAAAAAATATTGCCCAAAAATGTAAAATAGTTTCAATTATTAATTAGTACATTATACATATATTACATTAAGCATTACATATGTATATGTAACGCTTAATGACAGTGCAGTATTTTAACATATTTTGAACACTTTATATTTCATTGTTTTTTGTTTTGGTTTTAAAAAAAAACGCCGTGTGACCTCATTGACTGGATATAGCAACTACTAATGCCTATGCCGGGGACACGTACTGCAAAGAAGCTCTTTGTAATGTTGCTCTAAAGACTCCTTCTGACGAGTTAGTCCAGGAAAACCATGTACAGAGACAAAGTTCGTTGCTGAAGAGAGTCTCTCAATTCTCCCTTTAGCCCTAAAGGGCAACGTTATCGGGAAACCTACCCCAGTTCTGCACAGCTCCATTCACATACATGGCAGTGACTCCAACTCCCATGAGCACTCACAGCATCTAAACATGGCTGACTCAGACTCTCACGTGCTCGGGTTCCCCATGCTTCTGACTACACATACACCCGTCTCTGATTACCATCATCACCACAGAGACTTTTTATGGACAATACATGCACACACTTTTATGAAGCAACTTATACTCTGCCAGTGTTGACATAGTGCTCAATCTGGGGTAAGGTTCCCAATAACATTTCCCTTTAGGGCTAAAACGTGACTTGAGGGATGCCCTTCAGCATTGAACGTTGTCTCTGTACGTGGTTTTCCCGAACTCAGTCATAAGGAGTCTTCAGAGTAACATTATCAAAAGCTTTTTTGCAATGTGCGTCCCCTATATAGGCATTAGTAGTTGCTAAATCCAGTCGGTGAGGTCACATGGCATTCGTTTTTTGCTAAAAAAATTGTTTAAAATGTCTTTTAATATATTGTATTGTCAGGGCTCTCAAGTTTTTAAGTCAGTTCAGAGTGAGATTTGTCGGGAAGGGCAGGGGTGGTGCTGGTGAGGGGTGTCGGCGGTGGCGCACAGGGGGATGGAGGAGGAGGGGGGTTATGATTGGTGTTTTGTGCTGTAAGTGTTAGTGGCAGATTTAGAGGCCTTCAATACGGGGGTAGGGGGCTCCCACTTGAAACACAGTGGTTCCAGGCCTGCCATTTTAAGCCATGATTGAGAAAAGAGTTCCATCAAGGGCAACGTGTAAACAGAAGCACATAACAATGTACTATTATATCTGTGTATTTTGCAGTTTGGCAAGTACCCAGTAAAGGAAGAGATAAAAAAAAAACACACACACTGAGTTTTCATTCAAGTATGCAACACTAGGACTAAAAACAGGTGTCAAAAATAGCTGTTGAAATTAGCAAGGATTCAAGATTGAAGTGGCTAGACAAGCTCACAGACTCTGGGCAAACTGATAGTTAACATTATTAGCTGGAGACAATATTCCCCAACATCAGCTTTCATAATTTTTGTGATGCAAGTACTAATTTCGTTCAGGAAATACAAAATCATATAATGAGATGATTTACTGTACTGTAGGCTACTCATCAAATATGGCGCTCCTGCGTCCTCCAATGTGTGTCCGTCTGCACTTCACCGCATCGGCTTCTTCGGAAAGTTCACGTAAATTTTACACGGATACAACTGTCAAGTGTTTTGCTCCTTTGCTGTGCTTATCCAACACTTGAAGGGTAATACCAATGCTGAACATTAAAACTGGAATTCACTCAAACCAGACCTTTGTTCCATCTTTTTCCTTTTATTTTTTTCCTTTGCAGGTAAAAAACCTTAAAAGACAAACACCATCCATTTACCAATTTGCACAGTTTTTCTTCTTTTTATAAAAGCAGTTACACAAAAAATGATCAAAAGCTTAACATTAAATACATGTATGTGAAAATAGATAGAATTTACTTTAACTTAAGACAGATTTTGAATGAATTGTTTCAATGTAAATGCATCAAAATATTAAAATACATTTTAACCACAAGGGCCATAATGAATTAAGCAAGTTACTAAACCCAGTAAATGAGTTACCAAGTAACAAGCCAACCTACATATTTACAAACCATATCCACCATGAACATTTTAGCAATGAAATACTTTCAGTTCATTTTAAACATACACTGTATGCAAGTAGAAAAAGATACATGCTTTTAAACCATGTCTTCACTGGCACCCAAGGATTCAGCACAATATTATCCACGCATCAAACCACATCTAAATTGGGCCATTTCAAACATGAGACCAAGCAAGTTGCCACACCTTTTACCGGATCAAACAAAGCAAATTGCAATAACCCTTACCAGCCAACAATTACACAAAGCGCCATGTGAATATTTGAACCTTAAGATGCTACAAACACAAACATTTTCCCCGCATCTCAACGCCCCGTCAGTGCAACAATTTCCTCGCATTCACAACAAAATAAAAATAACAACGAGCTTACCGGCTGTCTGTTCAGATCTTGACAATGGTAAAACTTCTACACAGCTTCACAAAATGCTCGGCAAGTGATCGAGTTTGTATTTCGCGCTGCAGCAGCCTATTTTTTGCTGTTCAGTCCTCGTACCCGAGCAGGAAGTCAGCGTGTTGCTTTGTTCTCCTTGATTGCATGCAGGTGAGTAATTAACGCGCTTGCATACCGGCTGACAGAAAGGGCATTTGCCGCGACAACAACAATGCTATTTTTTGATTGGCTGTTGGGTAGCTACATTTCTCAATTTATTGATCGGTGTGTGGCAAGCTATTTCTGAACTCTGCAGGAAACCACTTGATGCCTGCTCTTCGTCCACAGTTAAAAAATAGCGGTGCACGTTGGTGGGCGCTGTCTTAGTAATTTCTGCGCATGAGAGATACAAGGTGTGGCGTGTGAGCGTGTGAACTGCTTGAAATGCGTGTGTCTCACGCTCAATGCATGAGACTTGAGAGCCCTGGTATTGTCATTAAGAATTACATATATAATGTGGAAATTTCTTGTTGAAACTAGTGGTGGCTACAATTATTGATGTTTTCAGATTTACCAATAAAGTTTAATGTAAGTGCTGCCTAGTAGAAAGGATGTGAAAATGTAAGGTAGTGAGAACGTGCCCATATGAGTGTGAAAGTATCCATAGTGTAGTGGGAAGGTCCCCATAGGGTAGTGTGAAGGTGCCCATAAGGTAGTGGGAAGGTGGTGGGTACGTAATTTCTCTACGTAACTTTACGATGTAGTAAAAACATTGCTGGTAGTCCAGAATTTTATGTAGTAACTATGTAAAAACACTACATAACATCTACCAAACCACTACGTTGTAAGTACATAGTTACTACGTAAAATTGTTACCTGGGTTGTGCTTGAGATTTGTGTGTTGTATTTGTATTTGTGTGTTGTATTTGTATGCATGGTGTGTGCATTTGTGAATTGTATGGTATGAATTTGTCTGTTTTCTAACTCCATAGATATGCATTCAAATGTGAAATGTTATTTACTTTAAGACTATCTGATCTTATACTTTTGCTCACCAAAAAATTGGGTGCCATGTTTTAAGTTGTTTAATACATCTATATGTAAATATCAGGAAATGAAAGCTGAAATTCTGACCAATCATCTATAGAAACAGCCCGGATGTGGGTGGAGCACAGAAGTACGGCAGGCTGTTATTTGCTTGTGAATAAAGTTTTCTTTATTTTGCTTTTCAGCACAACTGTCTACTGGGGACACACTCATACACACTCAGACTACTATCATGTTCTGGTGCCCCATCTCCCCTCCTCTATTCCTCTCATTCCTTTTACAGGGCACCATCACTGTAAGAGACACACACACACGTTAATTGACAAAAGGTGTAGCAATACGATCACTCACCTTCCCCGACTCCGCCCTCCATTCACAGACTGACGCTCAGCCACACCCCCGCTGCCACATCATCTTATGTTTATCTTTTCATCCAAAATTCAAATCTATTCAGTGTATAGCAAAAATAAAAGAATTGGGCGTGGCATCCCAATAATTTCTGAGGGGAATGTATATAGAGGTGAGTGGTAATTAGACATTGAGTCCGAGTGGACCATGTTCTGCACCTCCATTGCTGAGGCAGCCATGCAGAGCTGCAGGTGCAAGGTTGTTGGTGCCTGTCGTGGCGGTAATCCCCAAACCTGGTGGTGAACACCTGTGGTGAAGGGAACCATTGAGCTGAAGGAGTCCTTTTGGGCTTGGTTAGCCTGCGGATCTCCAGAAGCAGCTGACAGATACCAATGGGCCAAGCAGAATGCAGCTCTGGCGGTCACTGAAGCAAAAACTTGGGTGTGGGAGGAGTTCAGTGAGGCCATGAAAAGTGACTTTCGGTTGGCCTCGACGAGATTCTGGCAAACCATCCGGCGGCTTAGGAAGGGAAACCAGTGCTCTGTCCCTCCTGTTTATAGACCTCAACTGGGGACATCATCCGACGGTGGAAGGAATACTTTGAGGATTTCCTCAATCCCACCTTCATGGTGTCCGAGGAGGACACAGAGTCTGAGGGTGCTTGGGAGGACTTGCCCATCACAGGGGCTGAGGTTGCCAAGGTGGTTAAAAAGCTCCTCGGTGGCCGGGCTCCAGGGGTGGATGAGATTTGTCCTGAGTTCCTGAAGGCACTGGATATTGTTGGGCTGTCTTTGTATGACACACCTCTTCAACATTGTGTGGAGGTCAGGGATGGTGCCTCTGGATTGGCAGACTGGGGTAGTGGTTCCCCTTTTTAAAAAGGGGGGACTGGAGAGTGTGTTCCAATTATAGGGGGATCACACTTCTCAGCTTCCCTGGGAAAGCCTATGCTGGGGTGCTGGAGAGGAGAGTCCAGTCGATAGTCAAACCTCGGCTTCAGGAGGAGCAATGCGTTTTTTGTCCTGGTCGTGGAACACTGGACCAGCTCTTTACCCTTGCAAGGGTACTGGAGAGTGCATGGGAGTTTGCCCAACTGGTCTACGTGTGTTTTATGGACCTGGAAAAGGCTTACGACCATGTTCCTCATGGTACCCTGTGGGGGGTGCTTCAGGAGTATGGGGTTCAGGGCCCAAGTTTTTTAAACTTCCACCCCTCATATATGTACAGTGGTATGCAAAAGTTTGGGCACCCCTAGTCAAAATTGCTGTTACTGTGAACAGTTAAGCAAGTTGAGGATGAAATGATCTCCAAAAGGCATAAAGTTAAAGATGACTCATTCCCTTTATATTTTAAGCAAAAGCAATTTTTTATTTTCATCTTTTACATTTTCAAAATGACAAAAAAGGAAAAGGGCCCGAAGCAAAAGTTTGGGCACCCTGCATGGTTAGTACCTAGTAACACCCCCTTTGGCAAGTATCACAGCTTGTAAACACTTTTTGTAGCCAGCTAATAATCTTTCAGTTGTTACCTGCGGGATTTTCACACATTCGTCCTTGCAAAAGGCTTCCAGTTCTACAAGTTTCCTGGGCTGTCTTGCATGCACTCCTCTTTTGAGATCAGATTTTCAATGATGTTTAGGTCAGGAGACTGTGAGGGCCATGGCAAAACCTTCAGCTTGTGCCTCTTGAGGTATTCCATTGTAGATTTTGAGGTGTGTTTTGGATCATCATCTTATTGTAGGACCCATCCTCTTTTTAACTTCAACTTTTTTACAGATGGTGTGATGTTTGCTTCCAGAATTTGCTGGTATTTATTCGAATCCATGCTCCCCTCGACCAATGAAATTTGCCCTGTGCCACTGGCTGCAACACAACCCCAAAGCATGATCGATCCACACCCATGCTTCAGAGTTGGAGAGGTGTTCTTTTCCTGGAAAATGGCACCTTACCTTTTTCTCCAAACATACCTTTGCACATTGTGGCCAAATGCATCAGGCTTATTTAGATGTTCATTTGCAAACTTCAGATGCTGAATTTTGTGGCTAGGACGCAGGAAAGGTTTTCTTCTGATGACTCTCCCATGAAGGTCATATTTGTTCAGGTGTCGCTGCATAGTAGAAGAGTGCACCACCATTCCAGGGTCTGCTAAATCTTTCTGAAGGTCTTTTGCAGTCAAACAGGGGTTTTTATTTGCCTTTCTAGCAATCCAATGAGCAGTTCTTTCAGAAAGTTTTCTTCATCTTCCAGACCTCACCTTGATCTCCACTGTTTCTGTTAACTGCCATTTCTTAATAACATTACAATCTGAAGAAACAGCTACCTGAAAACACTTTGCTATTTTCTTGTAGCCTTCTCCTGCTTTGTGGGCATCAATTATTTTATTATTCAGAATGTGAGGGAGTTGCTTAGAGGAGCCCATGGTTGTTGATTTTAGGGACAAGTTTGAGGAGTCAGAGAATTTATATAGCTTTGAAATCTCCATCACCTGACCTTTCCTAACGAAGAATTTGAACTAGCCACAGCTCAATAAGCTAATTACTGTAAGGTCTGGAACCTTGGTAAAAGTTACCTGAGAACTCAAATGTATTGGGGTGCCCAAACTTTTCTTTTTTCACTCTCCAATTGCACAAAACAAAAATAATACACAATCTTGCAGAAAATGCTGAAAAGAAATGTGTCATCTTTACCTTTTATGCCTTTTGGTGATCAGTTCATCTTCTGCTCACTTAACTATTCACAGTAACAGACATTTTCAGTAAGGGTGCCCAAACTTTTGCATGCCACTGTATGCACAGTTATTGACATTATTTAAATTTGTTACACCATACAAAGACCTACTAATATTTTTTTCTTGTTAGTTGTTAAAGATGTGGAAGTAATTATCGACATCCCCCACAGCAGGGAGTGGTAAGGATGTCTCACAAATTAGAGCCCTGCACTCCCGCGGGACCCGACGCAAAGCAGTGCGGCGCGGGACAAATTTTGAAAGCTCATTGCGGGTGCGGGCGGGAGGGGGAGTGCACAATGCGGGAGCGGGCGGGAGAGGTGATAAGCTGCAGTCCCGCTAACTAAAAACGTGTTTAAAATAAAATTTATAAATTATTAATTTATGTCTATCATATATAATTTGTGCTGGATATTTTATTTGGCATTAACAAAAACATTTTAAGATGCCTAAATTTGCGGATGTGGTCTAATCTCGCGTACGTTTCCGATTCCTTTCCATTCTTCCGTGTTTGAGTTCTCCGATCATGGCAGAAGAGCAGAGCTCCTCTAGTGAAGCTCACAGTGCTTCAGAAGTAAGTGCTGCTTTAAAAAGAGGTACATTTACCGTTAAAAATTCAAGAGTCCTGAAATCTGAGGAGCTGGTTGTGGTTCAAACACTTCATATGAGAGGAGAATGAAATCACGGTTGGAATCATAACGCCACAGACTCGGAAGTGGGAGTGCGAGTGCGCAAAACAAGAGCTGTCAATCAAAGCGAGAACTGTCAATCATGAGCGCATGCAGTGCTCAACTTGGAATGTGTCAGCAGAATGTCAGAGTCTAAACAATAAACTTACAATAAACCTAACAATGCCACCTATAAATACACAACATGTAGATCTACATAACGTTATCTGTGCCATCTCACAGCAGTTTGCTTAGCTATTTTTAATCAGGGCAAATAGCCTTATAGCCAAAACTAGTATATGATGCTTTAATTTATGGAGATGCCTTTTGTTTACATGTGATTTCCAAATGAGGGGTATTGCAATTTTATATTAGTCTAAATGAACATCTACACCAAGTTGCAAGCATCAGGGGAAGATTATGGACGCACCAAATTTGGCTTAACGGTCATTTAATGGTGAAATGCCGTTCGCACTGTCAGCCAACTTCGGGTTGTTTCTCTGAATTCCGACAATAAATGAGACCATCCGAACACACCTGAAAACATTGTGGTTTGAACTGTGTTGGTTCAAATCAACTTGGTTCAGACCAAGTTGGTACTACAGCTTTGGGAAACAGTCGTTTTTTGGATGTTAGTTAGTTCAAACTTGCATCGTACCATATTGGTTTAATGGTAACTTGGTTGGTTGGGAAACGCACCCCTGAACGTGAGCTGTAGATATTTATGCTCAAATCCACTCAAAGTAGGGGGCGGGGCACCATCACCCTGTGTCTTTAAATTATATTAATTTCTTATAGGCCTACTTGTATTTCCTAGAATGTAAATGTGAGGAGTGACATATAAGCTATGTGCAATGTACAATATTCTTAATATCCACTGTAGATTTTGGTAGGTGTGTTGGGTATCTCTGTAAAGCCTCAGCTGCGCATGCCGCCTGGCAACGCTCACCCTCGCTACGTGTGCTAGGTGAAGGATCAGTCAGTGGAGAGCTCAGCTAAGCTCATTATGTTTAATTCCCCAAGCCAATGACAAGAACTTTCGTGAGAAATAACGCAAACGTCTGCATCATGCGGGATTTGCGGGCGGGAGTGGGACAAAATATGGCAGGCGCGGGCGGGAGCGGGACTGAAAATCCTAATTCTTTGCGGGAACGGGCGGGAGCGGGACTGCACAATGCGGGAGCGGGCGGGAGCAGGACTGAAAATTCTGTCCCGCGCAGACCTCTATCACAAATGGGGACTTGAGGAAAGTTCAGTAAAAGGTCATTCATTCATTTCTTCTCCTAAACTAAGCTATGTGTGTGTTCCTCACCAGCTAACATGACAGATAACATGTGAATAGTAATATACCTAATTGATTTATTCATTAGATAGATAGATGGATAGATAGAATGAACATGTATTTCTAAGTAGTGCATTTTGTTCTGCTAAACATTGGTTTCAAAATTGCCAGACCCTGATAAAATTAATACTTGGAGAAGCCTCTTCTGGAAAGAATAACAGCACCATGCCTCTTCATATAATGTTTAAATATATGAATACTGTCTAACCATATTGTTAAACAATAATGTTTAATAAATAAATAAATAAATAAATAAATGCCTTTTTTTTTTAAACTTATGTGGCTTGATATGTCCTCTTCTGCTGCTATCCAATGTGCTGCTGCAAACAGGAAATTTCCCCACTGTGGGATAATAAAGGTCTTCTTATCTTATATTGGATAAACATATTGAAGTTTACAGAAATGTTGTCTCAAATTGTTTGTGAAAATAATGCATAATGTTGAATTTATATCATTTTGCCTATTCTCTTGAAAAGTGCCAATCATTTCGGCGTTAATTGCTTAATTTATTGTAGTTTTTCCAACTGTATGGGGGAAAAACTGACTTTTTTTTTTTTTACTACAGTTACTTCTGCATCTACAAATGCTGGGAATGTGACGCAATTCACTTTTTTCAGTAACCCTGTGCTTTTGTAACAAAACATGTTGAGTTCATTTGACCACATGCTGTAGTGTAGCACACTATTATGTGTAGATATATAGTAACCACTTAAATTCTACAAAATTAGATAAAGCAATAAAATACCAAAATCCAATAAATACTCAGGAAAGAACAAGGCAATAACTTTCTCTCAGTTGAGAGTTTTTGTTGCCATTACTTGTTATTAACTCTTGAAGATGTTTCGCCAATGATGAGGAACTTCAGTTCAATCAGATAGTAGAAAAATTCCCACAGATTAATCATATTATGTGACTCACATGACACTACAATTTAAGGATGTGAAAACGCCAGAGTCAGCAGGTTGTTGTTGCAAGACTTCCCTTGTGTCAGAGACTGTCATGATCCAGTCTGATTTATGACCTTTCCAGAGTGTGTAGATTACTGTCCACAAAGCAGTGCCTCTTCTGCTTTTATTGTAGCATCTCATAGCCAACATGATTTATGTGTTTATTTCAAATCCTTAACAGGCTTCACAGCTGTCAGTTCAGCAAGCATACATGTTCCATTATATCTACTGTAATTGTGTTTATATATATATATATATATATATATATATATATATATATATATATATATATATATATTAGAGCATCTCAAAAAATTGTGAAAATATTGTGAAAAAGTGAAAAGTGAAAATATTGTGAAAATATTGTGAAAATATTGTGAAAAAGTTCAATATTTTCCATCAGTTATTTAAGAAAGTGAAAATGTTATATATTATAGACTCATTACACATAAACTAAAATGTTTCAAGCATTTTTCTATTTTAATTTTAATCAGTATGGCATACAGTACAAAAACATAAAAAAACTTATCTTAAAATATTAGAAACCCTATTGAAAATATAGCTGCAAGCAGCAATGTGGGGGCCAAGCAAAATATGAGCCTAGTATTATGAAAATCAAAAATCCCTTGGATAACTTTTGTGTGGCTTACTCCAAAGATGTTATGCAGTGAGTTTGGGAAAAAAATGGTCCAAAATTGAGGGAGGAGTAGCAATTTAATTGATTTTAACAAAATTCAAAATGGTGGAAAATGTACTGGGTGGAATATAATGCCATAGGGCGCGTTGGATTTGTTTTGACCGAAGGATTCCAGCGATACTAAGATTTTGACGATCAGATGTACGGTTCAAAAGTAAAAAGCAGAAATATACTTCCAACTTTGACCTGTTGGTGGCGCTACAGAGTTTGAGGTGGTAAGTTGAAATTTGCTGACAAGAACCTTGAGGCAGCCTAGAATCAGTGTGCCAAATTTCACAACCTCTTGTCAGACGGTTCTATGGGTTGCCATAGAATTTCATTGATTTTAACAAAATTCAAAATGGCGGAAAATCCTCAAGGCAGAATATGACGTCACAGGGTGCGACGGATTCGTCTTGACCCAAGGATTCCAGAGATAGTGGAATTTTGTTTCTACCCAAAATGCATCATGAGATATGAGCCAAAAGTCATTTTTCCTAGTTATAGCGCCCCCTAGCGGCCAATTTGTTCCAAATGTTTTGTGGGCCTTTTTGGAGGGGTGGGGCATAATGCCACCAAGTTTCGTTAAGATATGCCAAAGGGCGGCCAAGATATGAGCACACTTCCTGTTTCGCGTCTGCGCAGCCAATTTTGATTGGCTGCCACAGACAAACGCTGAGGAAATTCAAAACACTGGGTAATGCCCTTATGCAGCTTCGTCCAAAGTTGCTATGGACCAAGTTTGGGAGAAATTGGTCAAAAATTGAGGGAGGAGAAGCATTTTAATTGATTTTCACAAAATTCAAAATGGCGGGAAAACTATCCTGGCGGAAAACGATGGCATAGTGCGTTGGATTCGTCTTGGCCCAAGGATTCCAGGGATACCGAGTTTTTGAAAATGGGACCAACGGTTCAAAAGTTACAAGCAGAAATGTACCTGCGACTTTGAGCTGTTGGTGGTGCTAGAGGGTTTGAGTTAGAGGCCTGAAATTTGCTGAGAGGAATGTTGAGACTGTCTAGAATCAGTGTGCAAAATTTCACAACTTTTTACCAGACGGTTCTATGGGCTGCCATAGACTTGCAGAGGCGGAAGTAGACTGAATAATAATAAGAAACAATAGAATCACTATGGGTGCCTTCGCAGCTTCGCTGCTTGGCCCCCAAATAGTACAAAGACAACATATCAAATGTTGAAACTGAGAAATTTTATTCCATCCTTTATCCATAGCCGCTTATCCTGTGCAGGGTCACGGACAAGCTGGAGCCTATCCCAGCTGACGATGGGTGAGAGGCGGGGTACACCCTGGACAAGTCACCAGATAATTGCAAGGCTGACACATAGAGACCAAAAACCATTCAAACCTATGGTCAATTTAGAACCACCAATATAGCCTAACCTGCATGTCTTTGGTGGAAACCAGAGAACCCGGAGGAAACCCGGGCAGAGCATGCACACTCCACAAAGAAAGGCCCCCGTCGGCCACTGGGGTCAAACCCAGAACCTTCTTGCTCTGAGGCGACAGTGCTAACCACTACGCCACCGTGCCACCCAAGAAATTTTATTGTTTTTTGAAAAAAAAAAAAAGCTCATTTTGAATTTGATGTCAGCAACATGTTTCAAAAAAGTTGGGACAGGGGCATGTTTACCACTGTATTGCATCACCTTTACTTTTAACACTCTGTAAACGTTTGGGAACTGAGGAGGCCAATTGCTGTAGTTTTGAAAGAGAAGTGTTGTCCCATTCTTGCCTGATCTACAATTTCAATTGTTCAACAGTTTGGGATCTCCTTTGCCATACAGTGGTGCTTGAAAGTTTGTGAACCCTTTAGAATTTTCTATATTTCTGCATAAATATGACCTAAAACATCATCAGATTTTTCACACAAGTCCTAAAAGTAGATAAAGAGAACCCAGTTAAACAAATGAGACAAAAATATTATACTTGGTCATTTATTTATTGAGGAAAATGATCCAATATTACGTATCTGTAAGTGGCAAAAGTATGTGAACCTCTAGGATTAGCAGTTAATTTGAAGGTGAAATTAGAGTCAGGTGTTTTCAAGTAATGGGATGACAATCAGGTGTGAGTGGGCACCCTGTTTTATTTAAAGAACAGGGATCTATCAAAGTGTGATCTTCACAATACATGTTTGTGGAAGTGTATCTCAAAGGAGATTTCTGAGGACCTCAGAAAAAGCGTTGTTGATGCTCATCAGGCTGGAAAAGGTTACAAAACCATCTCTAAAGAGTTTGGACTCCACCAATCCACAGTGAGACAGATTGTGTACAAATGGAGGAAATTCAAGACCATTGTTACCCTCCCCAGGAGTGGTTGACCAACAAAGATTACTCTAAGAGCAAGACATGTAATAGTCGGCGAGGTCACAAAGGACCCCAGGGTAACTTCTAAGCAACTGAAGGCCTCTCTCACATTGAACATTTTCATGAGTCCACCATCAGGAGAACACTGAACAACAATGGTGTGCATGGCAGGGTTGCAAGGAGAAAGCCACTACTCTCCAAAAAGAACATTGTTGCTCATCTGCAGTTTGCTAAAGATCATGTGGACAAGCCAGAAGGCTATTGGAAAAATGTTTTGTGGACAGATGAGACCAAGATAGAACTTTTTGGTTTAAATGAGAAGCATTATGTTTGGAGAAAGGAAGACACTGCATTCCAGCATAAGAATCTTATCCAATTTGTGAAACATAGTGGTGGTAGTATCAATGGTTTGGGCCTGTTTTGCTGCATCTGGGCCAGGAAGGCTTGCCATCATTGATGGAACAATGAATTCTGAATTATACCAGTGAATTCTAAAGGAAAATATCAAGACATCTGTCCATGAACTGAATCTCAAGAGAAGGTGGGTCATGCAGTAAGACAACGACCCTAAGCACACAAGTCATTCTACTAAACAATGGTTAAAGAAGAATAAAGTTAATGTTTTGGAATGGCCAAGTCAAAGTCCTGACCTTAATCCAATCAAAATGTTGTGGAAGGACCTGAAGCGAGCAGTTCATGTGAGGAAACCCACCAACATCCCAAAGTTGAAGCTGTTCTGTACGGGGGAATGGGCAAAAATTCTTCCAAGCCAGTGTGTAGGACTGATCAACAGTTACCGGAAATGTTTAGTTGCAGTTATTGCTGCACAAGGGGGTCACACCAGATACTGAAACAAAGGTTCACATATTTTCACCACTCACAGATATGTAATATTGGATCATTTTCCTCAATAAATAAATGACCAAGTATCATATTTTTGTCTCATTTTTTTAACTGGGTTCTCTTTATCTACTTTTAGGACTTGTGTATGTGATGATGTTTTGGGTTATATTTATGCAGAAATATAGCAAATTCTAAAGGGTTCACAAACTTTCAAGCACCACTGTATTTTGCGCTTCATAATACACCAAATGTTTTAAATAGGAAATAAATATAAATATATATTAAATAGGTCTGGACTTCAAGCCAATTTAGCACCTGGACTCTTTTACTATGGAGCCATGCAGCTTTAATATGTGCAGAAAGTGGTTTGGCATTGTCTTTCTGAAAGAAAGAAGGACTTCCCTGAAAAAGGTTTTGTCTGGATGCCAACATATTGCTTGAAAACTTGTGTATATATCATTCAGAATTAATGATGCCTTTCCAGATGTATAGTGGGGCTTGAAAGTTTGTGAACCCTTTAGAACTTTCTATATTTCTGCATAAATATGACCCAAAACATCATCAGATTTTTCACACAAGTCCTAAAAGTAGATAAAGAGAACCCAGTTAAACAAATGAGACAAAAATATTATACTTGGTCATTTATTTATTGAGGAAAATGATCCAATATTACGTATCTGTGAGTGGCAAAAGTATGTGAACCTTTGCTTTCAATATCTGGTGTGACCCCCTTGTGCAGTAATAACTGCAACTAAACATTTCAGGTAACTGTTGATCAGTCCTATGCACTGGCTTGGAGGAATTTTAGCCCATTCCTCCGTATAGAACAGCTTCAACTCTGGGATGTTGGTGGGTTTCCTCTTATGAACTGCTTGCTTTAGGTCCTTCCACAACATTTCGATTGGATTAAGGTCAGGACTTTGGCTTGGCCATTCCAAAACATTAACTTTATTCTTCTTTAACCATCCTTTGGTAGAACGACTTGTGTGCTTAGGGTCGTTGCCTTGCTGCATGACCCAGCTTCTCTTGAGATTCAGTTCATGGACAGATGTCCTGACATTTTCCTTTAGAATTTGCTGGTATAATTCAGAATTCATTGTTCCATCAATGATGGCAAGCCTTCCTGGCCCAGATGCAGCAAAACAGGCCCAAACCATGATACTACCACCACCATGTTTCACAGATGGAATAAGGTTCTTATGCTGGAATGCAGTGTTTTCCTTTCTCCAAACATAACGCTTCTCATTTAAACCAAAAAGTTTTATTTTGGTCTCAACTGTCCACAAAACATTTTTCCAATAACCTTCTGGCTTGTCCATGTGATCTTTAGCAAACTGCAGACAAGCAGCAATGTTCTTTTTGGAGAGCAGTGGTTTTCTCCTTGCAACCCTGCCATGCACACCATTGTTGTTCAGTATTCTCCTGATGGTGGACTCATGAACATTAACATTAGCCAATGTGAGAGAGGCCTTCAGTTGCTTAGAAGTTACCCTGGGGTCCTTTATGACCTCGCCGACTATTACACGCCTTGCTCTTGGAGTGATCTTTGTTGGTCAACCAGTCCTGGGGAGGGTAACAATGATCTTGAATTTCCTCCATTTGTCCAGAATCTGTCTGACTGTGGATTGGTGGAGTCCAAGCTCTTTAGAAATGGTTTTGTAACCTTTTCCAGCCTGATGAGCATCAACAACGCTTTTTCTGAGGTCCTCAGAAATCTCCTTTGTTCGTGCCATGATACACTTCCACAAATGTGTTGTGAAGATCAGACTTTGATAGATCCCTGTTCTTTAAATAAAACAGGGTGCCCACTCACACCTGATTGTCATCCCACTGATTGAAAACACCTGACTTGTACAGTCCAGTCCAGTTCATCCATGCCTGAGTTTGTGGGACTCCCATGCCGGCTCCAAGCAGGATCCGGGACAGGAATTCAGTCCTGCCTTGCTGAAAGCCATTTTCCCTGAAGCGGCACTCCCACACCTGCTACCACTCCTCTCCCATCAGCCAGGGCCTTTTTAAGAACTGTTTGGAGCTACTCCTGTTGCTGGACTGCCTCTAGTAGACTTTCCTTGCCTCCCTACAACCCATTGGTATTGTCTCTCTTGATTCCCCCTGCCTGAATTGTTCCTTCTTTTTTTGTCCATTTTTTTGCCCCTGTTTTACCTGCCTGTTCTTTTGGATTGTGTTTTGCTTCCTCTGCCTGGATTTCCCTTGTCCCTGTGTTCATCAGTTTTGATGAAGATTTTTCTGTCCTGTTTTTGTCCCTAACCGTGTCTACCTGCTCCTCTCTGTGTTTGACCTCCTGGGCCGTTCTTTGACCACTGATTTTTGCCTGAGCCCTACTGTACCTCTGCTCTGTACTTCATTAAAGAAGTTTTTTTTGTACACTGCCTGCCTGTCTTGAGTCTGCTCTTGGGTCCTCACTTCACCTCAGCTTGCCATTTCTGACATGACTCTAATTTCACCTTCAAGTTAACTGCTAATCCTAGAGGTTCACATACTTTTGCCACTCACAGATATGTAATACTGGATCATTTTCCTCAATAAATAAATGACCAAGTATAATATTTTTTTGTCTCATTTGTTCAACTGGGTTCTCTTTATCTATTTTTAGGACTTCTGTGAAAATCTGATGATGTTTTAGGTCATATTTATGCAGAAATATAGAAAATTCTACAGGGTTCACAAACTTTCAAGCACCACTGTACAAGCTACCCATGTCATGTGCACTAATGCACTCATACCATCACAGATGCTGGCTTTTGAACTGTGCACTGATAACAAGCTGGATGGTCCCTTTCGTCTTTAGCCTGGAGGACATGGTGTCCATGATTTCTAAAATGAATTTCTACTTTTGATTCATCATACCTCAGGACAATTTTCCACTTTGCCTCAGTCCATTGTAAAAGATCTTGGGCCCAGAGAAGGTGGCAGTGTTTCTGGATATTGTTTATCTGGTTTTAACTTGCATTTTTGGATGCAGTCATGAACTGTTTTCACAGACGATGGTTTTCTGAAGTGTTCCTGAGTCCACGCAGTGATTTCCACTACAGACACGTGTCTGCTTTTAATGCAGTGTCGCCTGAGGGCCTGAAGATCACAGGCATCCAATGTCAGTTTTCAGCCTTGTCTTTAGCATACAGAGATTTCTCCAGATTCTCTGAATCTTTTAATGATATAATGTATCATAGATGATGTGATCCCTAAATTCTTTGCAATTTTACATTGAGGAATGTTATTCTTAAATTGTTGCATTGTCTTTCACAGAGCAGTGAACCCCTCCCCATCTTTACTTCTGAGAGACTCCGCCTCTCTGGGGTGCTCTTTTTATACCCAATCATGTTAACTGACCTGTTGCCAATCAACCCCATTAGTTTTTTTCTTTTAGCATTAAACAATTTTTTGAGTCTTTTGTTGCCCCATCACAACTTTTGTGAAACATATTGCTGACATCAAATTCAAAATGAACGTATATTTTTCAACAACAAAAAAAAACAATAAAATTTCTCAGTTTCAATATCTGATATCTGTCTTTGTACTATTTTCAGTTAAATATAGGGTTTCCATAATTTGCAAATCATCGCATTCTGTTTTTGTTTACAGTTTATAGTGTCCCAACTTTTTTGGAATTGGGGTTGTACAAATCCAATTCACAAGACTCAAGGCAAAGTCTCAGGCTCATTTGAGTAGTTTACCTTGATTAAAATAGCAGGAGGTGATGGTTTTCCATTACAAGAAATCTCCTTAATGGAACATATTTTATTCTAACACAGTAAAAATTATATCTTCAAGTGAGGAAAGAGAAAAAATTTCTATCAAGAATAACAGAATGTAGCATCTACTTGAACCAAAAACTTTAATCAGTCTCTGTTTTAATACAATGATTTTATTTTATTTTTTACCTGAGAACAGGCAAGATGGATTTTAAAAAAAAATATCTATATATATCACTTGGTTAGGCATCTCACCACCAAGGTCATCTAATGCTTGAGCTATTCTAGTGCTACTGGCAGCTCGACGATGTTCAGGAAGCAAAGTAGCTTACTAATGCTAGCAATAGTTGATTTTAGCACTGCTGACATTTTCAGATCCACAACCACTGCTCTCTTCTCTCTTACTTGCTTTTTTCCAATGATGGCCTGTATTCAGTGTTTTAAACTGAGTGCAAATATCCATGTGTTTTTTCTTACTGTAAGTAACTGCATATCAGGATAACACACACACCAGAGTAGCATATAGACTTCATACAGTTATCAGTAAATGGTTTATCCAATCTTGTTCACCTGTTTTTTGTTTTGTTTTAATAGCCCAAAAGTCTTTACTGAACATGTTCATTGCTGGTAACTCAGACTAAAAAAGTGCAACTGTTTTTCCATGTGATAGGATTCCCTCCTGCCTATATTACCTTTTGGCTCTCCCTTTTAGTTATGTTATCATAGCTAGGGCTGCATGGTGTTGTAGAGGTGAGCACTGTCATGTCACAGCAAGAAGGTTCTGGGTTTGAGTCCAGTGGCCGACAGAGGCCTTTCTGTGTGGAGCTTGCATGTTCTACCCATGTCTGTGCGAGTTTCCTCCGGGTGCTCCAGTTTCCTCCAAAGACATGTGGTTAACTGGCTACTCTAAATTGTCCATAGGTGTGAATGTGTGTGTGTGAATGGTTGAGAAGAGAAAACCTCTGCAATAATCCAGTAGAAGGCTATGGGTTTCACTACTGTAATTCTTCCCTAGAAACTATAGCTGTGTTCACATATATACCGGTACGATAGTGGTATAACTGTATCGATACAAAGTATACCGGTACAGTTTAGTGCATCTGTCCACACTAGCAAGAAATGTTTGCAGTTTTCTTTCACGGTAGTTGAAATGCACATGCGCGAAATGTTTCCGTGGTTACCGAGTAACTTCCTTCTGAGAATATGGCGGATGAAACAACGTGTGTGTGCTTTTTGTTGTCAATGTACAGTCTGTATTTCTGGTGGTCATTTATTCAGTCAAATCATATAAAATGCGCGAGGCAGTTGAGAAAGAAACAAAGAAAACGAATCTCCTGTTCCAACCGTTCCTGGCATCGCTCGTCTCCCCAAAGCTCCAACAAACATAACTTCGTCTTTGCTCCATGTAGCTCCACGATCGTTTTGAGCCATTTTGATGTTTTATTTACAGCTGGAAAGCACGTGCGTATTGTATTGTATTGTATGAATAACCCGGAAGGCGGCACGGTGGTGTAGTGGTTAGCGCTGTCGCCTCACAGCAAGAAGGTCCGGGTTCGAGCCCCGTGGCCGGCGAGGGCCTTTCTGTGTGGAGTTTGCATGTTCTCCCCGTGTCCGCGTGGGTTTCCTCCGGGTGCTCCGGTTTCCCCCACAGTCCAAAGACATGCAGGTTAGGTTAACTGGTGACTCTAAATTGACCGTAGGTGTGAGTGTGAGTGTGAATGGTTGTCTGTGTCTATGTGTCAGCCCTGCGATGACCTGGTGACTTGTCCAGGGTGTACCCCGCCTTTCGCCCGTAGTCAGCTGGGATAGGCTCCAGCTTGCCTGCGACCCTGTAGAACAGGATAAAGCGGCTAGAGATAATGAGATGAGATGAGATGAGATGAGAATAACCCGGAAGAAGTAGGAATGGTTCATTGCGCATGCGCATTATATTTGTATCGATACAGAACCGCTTCATCTGTCCACACTTCAGCGAAGTGCTACAGTACCGATATTGTACCGGTATGAAACCCATACATTTGTGGGTTTCGTACCGATACAGTTATACCACTACAGTACCAGTATAGTTGCTAGTGTGGACAGGTGTTGCGGTACGAAGGTAGTATCGTATCGGTACAAAATCCCTAGTGTGGACAGGGTATTTGATGGCTGAAGCCGTCAGAGCAGACCTGCCATCAGGCAGAACACTAGAGAGAGAGAGATCATAGCTAGATCTGCTGGAGTCCTCGTTTGCACTCTCTCACAATGTATATCCATTTAAACCACTGTAGGGTAATACTAATCTGTTCTGTCTCTCTGCCAAGTTTTACCTGTACTTCTGCTGCCTGGGTCTGATCCCAAGACACGTCCCCTGCTATAGCTCCTCTCATTCTCTAGACCTGAGTGATTCTTCCTGATGCTCTCTTTCTGCCTGAAGCCTTCTACACATTTGACTCACTGTCTGTTGCTGTGCTTCCTCCCACATGGATACATTAAACATGTCTGCATACAGTTATGGATGACTAATTATTATTGATAAGATGTATCATCCAACTATTAGGTGTCACCTAGAAGATGAAAGATTCCTGTTTGAGTATTGTTCCACTCAAGGTTTATTCCTCATGTCATCTGAGGGAATTTTTCCTTGACACTGTCTCCTCTGGCATGCTTATTAGGGATCTTGAGTGAAATCTACATGCAGAGTTCTGTCAAGCTGCTTTGTTGCAATGTCTATTATTAAAAGTACGAATACAAATAAAATTAAATGTAATTGAGATATCTTCAAGATGCATATTAGGTATATGAGGCAAGAAAAAGTAAAGGAAGTATGTACCGGTAACTCTCTTCATGATGGTGTGCAATTCCTGACACTACAAGTCATTTTAAAATGCAGTGTCAGATAACGTCTGTAAATCAAGATCACTATCATTACGTTCCTTTCTAGGTCATTGTCTTACTCCAAAATGCACAGCATCATAATAAATGTGTTTTATAATCACTATGCATTTCACATGCACTTTATCCCTATAAGGTTGTTAATATTTCAGCAGCACCAAAGTCCAAATCTAGTGCTCCATAAAATAACCAAAGTTGTATGAAGATAACCTCTCTCTCTTCTCTTTCAAAGAGAGAATGAGAGAAAGAGAGAAGAAGCATTCTTGGGTGACATTATAATAATTTTTTTTGAATGATGCACAGCTTTTTTTAATGTCTGTTTTTCTTACACTTTTAATGATGCAAACTGTAATACAAGGTAGATGCACCTTTGACCAGATGCCTGTTAATGTTAAACCTTATGATAGCATAAAAAAAAACCCTAATCATCATCAGTCCAACACTAAATGAATCAGTGCATATCATTCTTGGATTTGTTTTTGTCAGTATGCTTTTTTTTTCTTCACTGTCATACCATCTTCAGTTTTCCATTTCCTCAAGACACGGCACTGTGAATTTTCTACAGTGCAATAGTTTGTCAAAGTTTGTTTTCTCACTGCATCTTCCATTCCCAAAATGTAAAATAATTAGCCTGATTAGACTATCATGCTGGTTCCACTCCAAGTTTCTTCCTCATGTCATCTCTTTGAGTTTTTTTTTTTTTTGCCTCTGGCTTGCTCATTAGCGATCTGATGCCATGTACACACGTAGCCGGGTATTTTTAAAACCGAACATTTTCCCCCTCTCCGTTTATAAAAATGTTTTATCCACACCACCTCGTCTTCGAAAAAAATCCCTTCCACACATAACCGAACATCTGCGTTTTAGCCAGCGGTCCATGTTTGTTTTACAGCGAAAGTCCGAGAGAGTTAGAGCGCGCGCACTGTGTGTGTGTGTGTGTGTTGTCCGTCGCCTGTGCTCTTGGAGCAGTAGTTGCGCATGCGCAGTAGGCTTGGTAGGACAACTTTACAGAATGGGCTTCTAAAATTAAACATGTAAATAGCACCTGCACACAGGGGCGCCGCCAGAAATTTTGGGCCCCATGAAAGATTAGAATTTTGGGCCCCCCAACTTTGCCCACCCTCGTCACAATTGCACTATTGTCATTATTTGACTTTTGATAGCCCATGGACCTTGAGTTTGTGACTTTGTTATTACATTTTATGTATTAACCTACCAGGGACTAGATGAAAACTGGTCAGTGACTAATTCTGGTGCATTTACAATCACAAATGAAAATTCAAGATTTTGCCATATGCCTTCTTGTGCTAGGACAATTGGTAGTGAAATGTGTGATGTGACTGCTAATAAATCATAGAAAGTTTTCTACCCAGCATCAAAATACCTATGGAAATCCCATGGATTGTTGTGTGTTAGGTAGAAAGCTGTGTGTACTGTTCTGCAAAAAGGGAATATGTTCAAAGCAAAGTGTGTCTAGACAGAAATTTGAGCGTAAGCAGAGTTAGACTATTGGTTGCCCCTCCATGGACCGTTATTAGCAACACTTTAATCTAGCAAACTGTATATGGCGCTCGCTCATTAGCATCCTAAAGCATTTATGGGTTGTATTGCTGCTTACCTCCTTCTCCAAAGGGGGGGGTGTCCCCCTGAGGCTGAATCTGTGCATATTTAGGGCACCGTGACCCCATTAGTTATGAAACTGGTTATTAGCACTAGTTATTAGCACTAGCATAACATAATATTTCATCTTGTTTATCACACAAGTCAGTTCAGTTATTAAAATGGAAAAAATGTCACTGTACAAACTGTAAAAGTGTTCTCTTGATAGGCTAATCCAACCACGTTCATACTGTTCATTTACCATTCGCTAATATTTTGAACACACATGTGAGCGATAGCTACCTTTCTTTGGGAAAAACTGAGTGACCAGTTGCCTGCCTCTCCGGTCCCTCTCAGCTTTCAGCTGCCTTTCTTTACATTTTTGACAGCCACTCTTCATATTTAGTGATCATAGACTGTACGCACTCCACTGCTGGCTGGCTGGCTGCTGCACCGCAACACAGCAGCAAGTAGTGTTGCACTGATCAGCACACAGATTTAACGCATCGCGCTTCTACCAGAACTGGACCGTACCATTTTGCAAAAGGGGGAGGGTTAAATGACAAGAACTCAAGAAATAGACAACCTTGTTCAATTAGCTCATTTTACCAGATGGAATATTGCATTGTTCAGGGGCGTCAGAAGCATTTTTAATGTGGTGGGGACACACTGGCGGGGGGTCCTCCGCCAGAAAATTTTTAATTAATCAGATGCCATTTTCTGCATTCTGGTGTATTTTTTAACAGGTTGTTAAACACCTAATTTTACCTACAAAAGTCACTTAATTCAATGACTATTTTAGAGACTCAACAATAAGTCCTCATTCAACTAGTCCACATATTCATCAGCCTGTTTTTAAACCCACCGCTACGCCTAAGATAATGAGATGAATGTGACACAATTTATCACCAACAATGAATTTATGGGTGCATTTTACTTTTTATTTTGTGTTTTCTATTTAGTTTTAGATGTAACACAACATGCCACTGGGCCAAGCAATAGTGACACTCAACTGTAAAAAATAAGAATATTCATAATCTCACACAATGAACAGGCATGACATGGCATCATGCAAACTTCATAACACAAAATCACACTGTGTCAAGCAACGGTGACACATAAAAAATAACTTCACACAATGAACAGGTGCAATTTTGTTCACCACCAACGGTGACTTTTAGTGGGTGCATTTTACTTTTTTCCGATTTAGCGATACTCATAACAAAAATGGCATGGCATCATGCAGTCTTCATAACACAAAATTACACTGTGTCAAGCAATGACACATAGAGAACTTCACACAATGAACAAGTGCAGTTTTGTCAACCTACATGCAATGGTGGTACTACAGTAGCATTTACAGATTAGTATAACAAATAGATGCATAGATATAACTCCTTATATTGGTGCCACCACAATTTCTACCACTTCATAACTTTTATCCCCCTTTCCTTCACAATCCACCTGGAATAACATCCATCTCTCTCCATCGCTTTCCTTTGTACTATTCCTTCCCCATACACTGATTTCCCATCTTACTTTCCAGAAAACTGGCAAAGACCAGACAAAACAAGGAATCAATAAATATCATCAGAGCAGACTTGACCTCATTCTTGGCATTACAGTAAGGCAGGCCTACTGGGTTTGAATTAAATGATAGCTAACGTTAAGCTAGCTGATACATCTCCTAACATTGACTAGCCAGCTAACTGCACTAACATTTGGGACAAAAAACCCTGTCCTGTGGGGAAATTTTGACTGACTTTCCACTTCTTTGTAAAGAATTTCCTTATGTCCATTGTGTCTGGGGAGGAGCAAATACTGCAAACAATTCATCATCAACCAAGAATACCCCATTAGGCTAAGCTTATTTCATTGTTTAGTTGAATATTAATTTAACGTGTCCTAGGGTTAATTTTGAGGGCATATCACAAAAGAATACGGTTTTAGCAAAAGCTAGACATTGTGAGGTTGCATGGGGCTGACGTCACCTCCTCCACTTTCCAGCAGCTGCACCAACATTTCTCTGCTCGCGCTGAGATTCACTCGCGCGCGGTGAGCTGTTGTAGGGAACGCCCGGAAAACCCGGAGTGGATTTTCAGTGGTATGTGTATTCTCTTATCGATCAAGTGGAATGGATTCTTTCACGAAGCAATAGAAACGGCGCTGGGTGAACCCGTATTTTATGTTAAATGTGGGGGGGGTCCAAACGAAGAATTATGAAATGTGAGGGGGACACGTCCCCTTCACATTCAATGGTGGCGACGCCCATGGCATTGTTGTTATTTCAAAAGTCTTATTAAAATAATTAAAAGCATATTATCAGCCCCTTAAAGGGCCCCATGGCAGTGCTGGGCCCCTAGAATTGTTCTAACCTTCCCCCCCTGGCGGCGCCCATGCCTGCACAATAATTAACGCTTTCAAGGCACTACTCCGATCCATTACTCTTTGTCCATGTTTAATCTGGCTTCTGCAGTAAACAAAGGTCGCACGTTTGACGTCAGGGCAGATTTGTTGTCATTTTTTTGGCGCAGATTGTGACGTTCTAAAACGCAAAACTCCGGTTATCTCTGTCTACACGAAAAGGCATACACGGAGTTTTCAAAAATCTTCACTTTGCCCGGAGTTTTTTTAAATATTCGTTTTTGATGTGTTTTCATGTGGATGACAGGCCAAAACGTAGAAAAATATCTTCGATTTAGCAGATACCCGGCTACGTGTGGACGGGGTCTAAATCTGCATCCAGATTTCTGTGCTTTATGGCAATGTCTATTGTTAAAAATGCGATCCAAATGAATTTCAATTTAATTAATTTTCAATTATTTTTATCTGGAACTAGAGAGGAACTAGATATATACAGTGTACACTTTTGGCAGGACAAAGCTTAACAATTTTATTCCGTTCTTGACACTGTCATTATATATAAGTATAAATCTCAGACATGGAACTCAATATGCAAAGATAATTTCTGATTTGGATAGTGATTCATTGTCTGCATTTGATGTATGAAAGTAATTTTGAAAGTAATTTACTCATCCGAAGAATATTTTGAATGATGTGCATTTTTTTTCTGTGCAAATGAAGCCAAATCCAGCTCGTTTTGATCACTGTCTAGTTGACTGTCCTTTAAAATGATTGCTAGTTGACAATTCTAAGCTGGTCAGCTAGTTAGTATATAAGATTTCAAAGACAGTTGATATTGATATTGTGGGGTCGGTTGTAACAGTGTTGCCAAATATAAGTATTTTAGATATTTAACTGTGACACAAGGATGAAGCTTAAAGACTGAAGCATATCAACTGTTATTTATGTTACTGACATATTGGTGCGTCATGTGGAACCCAACTGACCCTACTCTTACCTATTAAGCACCACAGTATCTATAGCATAGTCAGCGTTTACCCCTTGTGTGCTTTACTGCTCTTAAAGTGCATAAAGCCTTCACCGTTGTTTGTACTTATGATGTTCACTTCCATCAGGCTCCAGGAAGTTGAACACTGTATCATGTAGGGGCAGTGACCTCATCCCCACTACATGGATATTATTTACCCTACACTTTCACTGAGTGGATTCTCCCTCTGTTTTTTAAGCATTTTGTTTTCTCCCTTAAAGTGTTCTACATTCTGGTGGGTGCTGCTACTTAACTGGCTAATTAAGCTTATGACTAACATGAGCTGCTAAGCACCATAGAGTTGGTCGTATACCAACACTGTATACCATATCATGCTGATGCTGCTATTCTTAGCTTGGATTCTTAGCTTGGATTCCCGCTAATTCACAGCTTTTTTTTAATGTCTGTTTTTCTACACTTAGTTTGGATTGTACCATAGACTATATTGCACTCAGTTGGCAGCCACTGCTAAGTCTGCTACCGGGTTGAGTTAATGCAGATTATGCCACTAAAGACCCTCTTAAAGATGCAGTCATCTTTTGCACTGACTGTGTGATAATGCCAGTGCCCGCATACATGCTCAGTTGGCAAGGTTGAATCTGGCCCAGACTCCTCAATGTAAACAGCCTATTGTTCATAAACAGTCAGGCCTGGTGACAACTGCTAACTCCCACAAGATGTTCTGAAAACAGCCTGAGCTGCTCTCTAGATGAACAAATGACTTGCCTCACAGTTATGGATCAGTGAAATCAGTGATCCAGGAGCTGAGGCAGTTTAAAATTGAGGGTTGATTTCTGAGCATTACCCACCTTGTAGGACTGAGCTGGCCCCACCTCACCCACACTCATGATCTGTGGTGCATGCTCTGGCCAATATGATGGATCATGAACAGGGTGGACTTGGTCAACTGTTGATGCCTGCATTGTGTCCGTTGTAGTTTCACCCAGACAAAGTACAATCTCAAATATAGACTGCCGAAACACTGAGTAGAGACATGGCTGGTTGTTGGAACACCCTTGGAAGTTTCTCCATGAGCAAATCTGCTGCACTCTTTGACAAGAAAGATTTATCATCCCTAACCTAGTTGCCTGTGCTTGAAAGTTTGGCCCATCCTAATTCTTAGCATTTTTCTTTTTTTCAGAACTACAGTCTCCAGGTCTGCATTTTGTATTGAAATAGGAAAAAAAAAATCTCAGTATTTGACCATCGCATGGTCAAATGCTGAGATGATGGCAAATGGGCTGGGTTTAGTATTTCAGAAACTGTTGAACTGGGATTCTCATGTACAACAGTCTCTGAAGTTGCACAGAAAAGTGCAATAAAGAAAAATCTTCCAGTGAGTGGCAGTTCTGCAAATGGAAGCACCTTGTTGATGAGCGAGGTCAATGGAGAATGGCCAGACTGGTTTGAGCTCAGAGGAACATTATGTTAAATCAAATAACCATTCTCTGTAACCATAGTGAGCAGAAAAGCATCTTGGAACACAAAACAGATCAAACCTTGAGGCAGATGATCTACAACAGCACATTAGGTTCCCCTTATCACCCAAAAACAGGAATCTGAGGCTACAGTGGGCACAGGGTCACTGAATGTCTAGCCTGGCAAATCTAGATTTCTGCATGAATCCATGGACCCAACCTGCCTTGTGTCAATAGTTGAAGCTGGTGGTGGCGGTGTAATGGTGTGGAGAATCTTTTCTTAGGCAGCATGGTGGTGTAGTGGTTAGCACTGTCGCCTCACAGCAAGAAGGTTCAGGGTTCGAGACCAGCAGCCGATGGGGACCTTTCTGTGTGGAGTTTGCATGTTCTCCCCATGTCTGTGTGGGTTTCCTCTGAGTGATCCAGGCTCCTCCACAGTTCAAAGACGTGCAGTTAGGTCAACATGGGTCGGTCTTGGGCTGAAGTGCCCTTGAGCATGGCACCTAACCCCTAACTGCTCCCCGGGCGCTGTAGCCCACTGCTCTGGGTATGTGTGTGCCCATGTGCATCTCTTTATGGCCACAAGTTAGCAAGTGGTGACTTTAAACATGATAATGCACCACAATATTTTGCAGATCTGAATTCCATATAGCATATTTGGGATGTGGTAGAATAGAAGATTTACAGCATAAATGTGCAGCTGAGTGCCCTGTCACACTACAACGTTCTCACCAGCATTCGAGTAACGTGTTGCGAAATGCAGAGGAACGTCGAGAACGTTAGAAAAAAGTTACAAGAAAGTTAGACGAGCGTCGGCAAACGTTGGGGAATGTCGAGGGACGTCGGCGAATGCTGAGGGTGAAAAATAGTTTTGGGTGTGCACAAAAATTCAGGATGTTCTATCAAAACGCTACTTACACGTTAGAGGAACTTTACACGAAAGTTTGCGGGCGTTACTCGAACGTTACTCGAAAGTCAGGACGTTCCCTGGACGCTAGGGGGACGCCGGCCCATCAGGGTCGAGTGTCCAGCGCGTGCCTAGCGCTTGGGTAACACTTGCCTAACGCCTGTGTAACGTCCATCGAACGTCTGTCCAGCGTGTCGCCAACGTTTTTCAGCGTTCGTCAGCATTCGCCGAGCGTTCTTAACGCTCATGTAACGCTCTTTCAACGTCTTTCTAACGTCTGTCAGCGTTCTGAAGTTTTCCAGCGTCTGTGTAACGTCCATGTAGCGTCTTTGTAACGCGCCTGTAACCTACTGGTAGCGTTCAGGAGCATTTGGCAGGCACTTGCCATAAATATATTAAAGGGGCTTGCAGAGGCCACCGACAGTCCTGTTGGAACTTTCACAGAGTGAAGACTTCAGAACAATGACAGACCAAGAGAAACACCAGTATGCTGTTGCTGCTCTCATGCATCACAACAACCTCCTGCAGTTGGCATTGCACCAGGTTAAGATGTCCAAGGCAGAGTCAAAGAAGAAAAGGAAGAGGAGAGGGAGAAAGAGCTGGGTGAGACCCTGGATAGGAAGGCGACCACAGTTTGGTGTTTATGACAAGCTGATGGCTGAACTCAGAGCTGAAGACCAAGCCTCCTTCCACAACTTCCTGCGCATGCCAGCAGTGATGTTTGATGAGCTGAGACAGAGAGTTGGTCCCAGGATCACCAAGAAGGACACTCGCTTTAGACCGGCCCTCGACCCTGGTATGAAGCTGGCCCTGACTTTGCGACACCTTGCCTCTGGTGACAGCTATGCTTCGCAGAAGTTTGCCTGGAGAGTACCTCTTGGAGGCCTGGGATCAGCATCTGATGCCCAGATCTACAACTCCAGTGAGCTGAAACATGGAGCTGAAGAAGACCTGCTTGGGTTTCCACAGCCTATACCTCTCCCACAAGACACTACAGATGTTCCATACTTCTTCATTGGAGATGACGCCTTTGCCCTGAGAGCCTACATGATGAAGCTCTACAGTCTCCGTGGTCTATCACAGGAGGAGCGCATTTTCAACTACAGACTGTCGAGAGCCAGGAGGGTCGTGGAGAACGCCTTTGGGATCCTTGCCAACAGGTTCCAGGTGATTCTTGGCACTATGCAGCACAAGCCAGAGACTGTGAAGCTGATAGTGAAGACCTGCTTGGTCCTTCACAACTTGATGAGGGTCAGATATCCAACGCTGCAGAACCAACAGCTGGACCAGCCAGAAGGTCCAGAAGAAGACTTTGTGCCTGGTGCCTGGAGAGATGGCTTCAATATGGAAGACACACAGGTTGTTGCAGGCCCCAACACTGTGACCAAGGAAGCCAAGAAGCAGAGGAACCTCATCAAGCACTGGGTCAACTCCTCAGCTGGGGCACTGGACTGGCAGGACAGGATGGTGTAGACCTGGACCCTAGTGTTGCAATGCAGAATGGACTTAATATAGACTATACTTTTTGGTAGACACAACTTTTAGAAACTGAAATATTGTATGTGTAACTTACTTACAATGACTTATTTGTCGATAACAGTAATAATAAAAGTAATTGTGTGTGTCATTTCGAAGTAATTATTTTTACTGATCACCCTACTTTTTTAGCCAATCTGTTCTAGGCACGATCTCTTTTTCAATTATTTATTTTACTGAGTTCCCGGTCGACCCCTTTTCACGTAACCAGACGTATAAAACAGTATTAATAAATGTCATAGTTTTATTTTGTATTGTTTTATTCTTTTTCATTTTTTTAACTTTATTTTTTTTTATTTTTTATTTTGTATTTTTTTTTATATTTTACTTTTTATTTTATTTATTTTTTTTATTTTAAAATAAAAAGTAAAATAAAAAATAAAAGAAAAAATAAAACATATAAAATAAAATGAAAAATAAAACATATAAAATAAAATAAAACATAAAATAAAAAATATAAAATAAAATAAAACAAAATAAAATAAAAAATATATTTTACTTTTTATTTTATTTTTTATTTTATCTTTTATTTTAATTTATTTTATATTATATTTTATTTTATATTTTATATTATATTTTATATTATATTTTATCTTTTATTTTATATTTTATTTTATATTTTTTTATTTTACTTTTTATTTTATTTTTTATTTTGTTTTTTTTTCATTATTTTTTTTGGGGGGGTACAATATTAAAAACAAGAAATTGAAAGTTTCACGCAAGAAGCAGGCAAAGTTCAAACTATGTACAACATTAATTTACAGATTCCTAAACAAAAAGTTCTAAGAGTCAGTCTCTGGGTCCACTGGTGGCTGTGGAGTGTTCAGCGTGTCATTCAGAGAGGTAGCCATGGACGGGGTGGCAACTGGAACTGGACTGTCCAGGGTGCTGAACAAGTCGCTGACACTGGCTGCTGTAGACACTCCGGTGGGGAACACGGTAATGTCCATGGCAGCACAAGTGACAACCAGGGCTGGAGAGCTGCTGCCTTGGTTGCTCTGGTCCATGGCGTGTCTTGCAGAGCTGATGGCCATAGAGACGGAGGCATGGGTGGTGGCTGGTGCTGTCAGCATGTGGAAGATGGGAGAGTTCCTACTCTGTTGCTGGAAGAA
Source organism: Neoarius graeffei (assembly GCF_027579695.1). NCBI lineage: Eukaryota > Metazoa > Chordata > Actinopteri > Siluriformes > Ariidae > Neoarius > Neoarius graeffei. The sequence goes on from NC_083585.1 coordinate 14,873,950, forward strand.
CCTTTGTGGCTGGTAGTAGGAGTGAGGCTGCTGGAAGGACGAGTGAGGCTGCTGGAAGGACGAGTGAGGCTGCTGGAAGGACGAGTGAGGCTGCTGGAAGGATGAGTGAGGCTGCTGGAAGGATGAGTGAGGCTGCTGCTGGTGGTATCTGGCCATCCACTCCCTGTTCTGTGACTGCCAAGGAGTGCCAGCGGGCGGGTTGTCATGCCACTGGCTAGGGTCCGGCTGAAACATGTCGCTCTGGGCTTGCCTGGTGGTTGTGATGCCAGGAGGGGGGGTGGACCGACATGTAGCTGAGAAGGTAGGCAGGTCCTCCTCTTCCTCTTCAGTGTCTTCATCCATCAGCCGCGTGAGGATCATGTTGATGCTGGCCCTGGCCTTCTTGAACTTCTGGCTCGACATTGTGAGAAGGCTGTCCCTCACATAGTTGGCAAAGGTCGACTCAGGGGTCACTGCTGGAGGCTGGAACAAACCCTTGAGTATAGCCTCTGACTCCTTGACCTTCTCCTGCAGGGTAGCCAACACATCATCCTCGGTGGTGGTATCCTCATCCTGTCCAGATCGTCTGGGCCTCTGGGAACTGCTGCTGCTGGAGGCTGCTGTGGCAGGTGTGGAAGGTCTGGAAGGTATGGCAGTAGACTCCGTGATAGAAGGTCCAGATACCGGTAAATCCTCCTCCTGGACAGTTGCTACAGCTGAGGCTCTGCTGGGTAGGATGGGCTTGGCTGGTTCCGGTCTGTGTCGCACTACCTCCTGCAGGAACCTGAAGTTGCTGAGCACCCACTCGTCCCTCTCTGTTCTTCTTGGGGCACCGTCACCGCTCTTGTGCTTCATGAGTCTGGTGTTCTTATCCCGCAGTGACCGGAACCAGCTCTTCAAGTGCTTCACTGTCTTTTGCATCTTCTCTGCCTGGGCCTCCCACAACTTCTCCTTGTTCGTGATCTTGTGGTAAGCCTGGAGCTTAGAGTCCCACAATGTCCGGTTCTCTTGTAACCACTCGACCATGATGGCCTCATCAGATTCAGAGAGGCTGTAGTTTATCCTGTCGCTCTTCTTCCTCTTGCCTCTGTCCTGTGAGGAGGCTGCTGACAAGCTTCTGGAGGAGGAGGAGGAGGAGCAGCTAGACCCTGGAGACCCTGGAGAGGCTGGAGATGGCGACTGGGACCTGGAGGGGGTGATTGTTGCCCTCTTGTTCTTCGGCTGCTTCTGCTGCTGGGTGCCTGCTGGCTGGCTGTCAGCCTCGCTTTCAACAGGAGGGGGATGGACCTCTGCAGTGATGGAAACAACCTCCTGGCTGGGAGAGGATGCTGCTCGTTGGCCCCTGCTGCTGCCCTGACCTCTGCTGCTGGCCCTATTGCTCTTGGGAGGCATACTTCTTCGTTCGATGTTGACTGCGCGGTGGTTGAAATGGAAGTGATGCACTCTGGCCAAAAGCCCCCCCCTTTTATACTGCATGTCCAGCTGCAGGTTGGCGAAACGTAACAGGAATGTCACACAAACGCTCCACGCGTTACTCGAACGCTACAGGAACGCTAGGCAGACACTGTGGAAACATCGAGAACGTCAGCTAGACGCTGGACAAACGTCGAGAACGTTACCTGGACGCAAGGCAGACACTACCCAAACGCTATGATAACGCTATCAAAGCACTGTGGACGCTATGAGAACGCTAGGTTTTGCTGCTATTTTCGACCACAAATGTCGCCTGACACTGAGGGAACATTGGCTGAGCGTTACCCAAGCGTTACAAGAACGTTACAACATCGTTGACCTAGAAACTTAATTTGAAGAACGTCGACGTTCCCCGGCGTTTCTCAAATTTTTAAAAACGCAACCAAACGTCGAACAAAACGCTATAGTGTGACAGGGCCATGACACCTCTGCAGCAATCATGTGATGCAATCATGTCAACATGGACAAGAATCTCAAAAGAATGTTTCCAACACCTTGTGGAGTCCATGACATGAAGAATTGAGGCTGTTCTGAGAGCAAAGTGGGGTTCTATCTCAGTATTATTATTGCGGAACATTCCTCACCATTTTCTACATTATAAAGAATTTGTTTGCTATCTGATTAGTTGTTATAAGAGCCAAGACTGTTTAACATTCATGTTAATGTTGTCTGGGAAGTTGAGCATTTAACATTAGTGACTAGTATCCTGGGTTGAATATTGTAAATTGTGCTGATAGGAGTGCATTTTAAGCTTCCTGTTCACCATTTGCCATTGGGCAACACTCTTAACCTTGGATTAAGTTGCTTGAAGGGTACAATTACCTCAATACCCTTGATTCAGAGCAGATTTGAGATTGCAAATAAATGTCAGAGTAACATACAGGTTGCTTAGCATGCCTTTTTAGAGTTCTCATTCACATTGTTTTAAAATTCACTCTAAGAGGTGTGGAAGTTGTCAATTCCACTACTTTGGGTAGACTCCATTTGACTTTTACATACACTGTAAACCATAATAGGTTGACTTTCCTTTGGGAAAAAAGGTGAAACAATTGCATCAATTTTTTTTCAACTATAGTCATTCATTAGTTTTAATAAGACTCTATAGACAACTTATGTCGTGACCACAGACTTGAGAAAAATTCATTAGGTTGCTACTAAAATCTTAGTTCAAGCTTGTTGAAAAATTCAGTGTTAAGTTGGCATCACTCAAAAATAATTTATCTCTAAGCATTAATAGGAAAATGTCGAGAAATCTGCCACAGGGGGGCAGAGTCGAGGGTTCTATGGAGTAGACGTGTTTAGTGAGAGCTCCACAAACTTCGATTTTAAACCTCGCTCTTTGACACTTTATTTTGCTTTTTACTCATCAAACTCAATGGTCGAACAATGATAAAGAAACCTGCTATGAAAAAACAAGGTCGTCTCCCCTCAGGAAACGGCGATAATTCAAGTCAGGAGGTGAGTGTGGCAACAGCTAATGCAGGCGCTACAATTCAAGATGTGTTAACCGCCATTAGCACCCTCAGTGACAATGTACGTAGATAAGCGCTTTACGGAGCTGGGCACCACTTTCAACAACCTGAAAGCTGAGGTGTCGAACATCAATGCGAGAGTGACCACGACGGAGGAAGCCACTATCTCCCATGAGAAGCGAATTGAAGATTTGGAAAGGCAATGTGTTAGCCTTGCTGCCCAATGCAAGGAACATCAAGTCAAGCTAAGCTCCATGGAAGAACGCGCGCGTCGTAAGAACATACGCATAGTGGGCATCAAAGAAAAGGCGGAAAATGGCAAGTTGTCTGATTTTGTGTCAAAGCTGCTTCCCACTATGTTGGGTGAACATTTCAACTTGCCCATCCAAATTGACTATGCATTCAGGAACTCAAAATTTAGGATGGACCGCAGCACCAAGCCTCGACCTATCACGGTGAGATTCCACCACCTGGCAGTTAAAGAGCTGGTGATTAAACTGGCATGAGAAAGATCCGGCTTGAAGTACGCCGACAAACCAGTGTTCATCTACCCAGTCCTGTCACCAGACATCATTCAACAACGGCAACAATTCACAGCCATCAAAGAGAAGTGCAAGGCAAGGAAGATATGGTATGGATTTCGTCACACAGCTAAATTCATTGTCACAGTTGGAAACTGTACTGAAATTTTCAATTCTCTTGAAAAAGCCAACGCATTCCTAGCGGAGAAGGTGGATGACTGGGGACAGGACATACCAGAGGCAGAGGAAGACATTGAGTGACTTTTAAACTTGCATGCCCACATACGGTAATGTTTTTGTTTGTTTGGTTTTACATGGGTTTGATTAGACTTCTGAACACTTGTAGGCTAAGACCGCCTTCACAGCCAGCTTTGATAGTCCAGGTTTTTTTTTTCTTCTTGTTTTGATGAGTATTATTGCTACACAAAATGCGAGTTTTTTTTAAAATTGTTACCATAATACTGCAGAAGTTTGTAGGGACAGCTATAAGATGGAACGTGAGTTCGCGATTATTCGTTGCTGACGTTGACCTTGAGATGATGGAGTTTACGGGTGTCGGGAAGGGGAGGGAGGGGGTGAGGGATAGATGAGAATGTTCTTTTCTCGTGTTAGTCTTTTGTTATTTTGTTTACTCTAGCACATACATGTTAGTAACTGTCACAGTCCTTGAAAAAAAACAGCATCTTTGTGTTATCACAGAGCAACGGTAGGAGAGCAAAATAAACGTAATTTAGGAGCAGTCAGAATAGTAAGCTGGAACATTAAGGGAATAAATAGTCCTGTCAAAAGGGGAAAAATCTATGCACACTTAAAATCGCTTAAAGCTGATACATGTTTCCTTCAGGAAACGGATATAAAGAAAAGTGCAGCCAAGGTTTTAAGGTCACAGTGGGCATCACAAATATATCAATCAAATTTTTCAGTTAAAGCAAGAGGGGTTGCTATCCTTATACACAAAAGAACTACATTCCAGCATGAGCAAACAATTACTGACCAAAACGGTAGATATTTAATTGTTAGAGGTTTACTAAATCAAAGGCCAGTAACACTGATAAATGTGTATGGCCCTAACTTTGATGACCCAGGGTTCTTTCAAACCCTCTTCAGGGCTATACCTAACCTTTCTGATTCTAAAGTGATTATGGGTGGTGATTTTAACTGTGTAGTGGACCCACTGACCGACAGGCAACGGCCAGTTACATCAATCCAAAAGTAGCACCACGCTTAACAGCCTAATGAAAGGTTACAACCTTGTGGACATCTGGCGACTGCTGAATCCTACAAAAAAAGATTTCTCTTTTTTCTCATCAGTACACAAATCTCATTCAAGAAAAGATTTCTTTCTTTTAGACTTCAAGTCAAGTCAAGTTTATTTGTATAGCGCTTTTAACAATAAACATTGTCGCAAAGCAGCTTTACAGAATTTGAATGACTTAAAACATGAGCTAATTTTATCCCTAATCTATCCCCAATGAGCAAGCCTGTGGCGACGGTGGCAAGGAAAAACTCCCTCAGACGACATGAGGAAGAAACCTCGAGAGGAACAGACTCAAAAGGGAACCCATCCTCATTTGGGCAACAACAGACAGCCTGACTATAATATTAACAGTTTTAACATGATGACAGTTTCGTTGATGTTATAACTCTTCATTGATGGAAACTTGAGTGCAAAACTGTTCATGATAACTGCAGTCCTAAAGTTAGCAAGACAACTGTAGTCCTCAGCCATAAAAGCATTACTGTAAGAGTCCAGAGCATCCTCCAGGTATAACCCTCAACTGTCCTCATGGGGCCGTCCTTCACAGGAGCGGTGCGATAAAACTCCGACCAGACACAGGGCACCAGGATGGATCAAGCAGGTCCGAGGGGCAGAAGAGGCCAGCATCTCAATCCCAGGACCAACATGTAACTCAGAGGGACAGATTGGGGGGGGGGGGGGGGAGAGAAAGAAAACACATGTTGTTAGGTATGCCCTAAAAATGACAAGTATTAAATCTGTGTGGTAGGCTCGCAGAGACGAGAGTCTTTACATCAGGCATAACACACAACAATGGCATGTTAATATGGTAAAAAATATATCATGACCTGCTCTGGCTGGATGCTTGATTGGGTGATGGGAGCACACTCCTCAGCAATGATGAGATGCAGATGGGACCCTTAGGGCTGGCCAAGACAATTCAGTTACATTTCACCAGGTCTGGGACATGCGACAGAAAGTCTGATGGCCGATTCCCTGCAGGCTACGATAGCCAGTCGAGGTCTCCACCCTCTCCACCAAAAGATTTCTTGTTGACTCCATGTAACTCAGAGGGACAGATTTGGGGTGGGGGTGGGAGGGAAAGAAAACACAGGTTGTTAGGTATGCCCAATGTCACCTGAATAAGTAGGAGCAGTATACATATTGCACCGAGTACAAGCAGGGACTCCGGCAACTAACTATGACAGCATAACTAAAAGGAGAGAGCCAGAAGGTAACACAGGCATGAGGGAGCCCTGGGACATAAAGCAGCCAGCCACTACACCATCAACAAACTCAAGTGAGCAAGCGAGTGGGGACTGACAGCATCCATACATCCCAGTTTACCAAAACACTCTATGTCTGAGGACCCTCTAGATCTACACCTTTACCTCATAAACACCATTAACAAAAGGCTTGACTAAACATATGTTTTCAGCCTAGACTTAAATGCTGAGACTGTGTCTGATTCCCGAACATTACTTGGAAGGCTGTTCCATAACTGTGGGGCTTTGTAAGAAAAGGCTCTGCCCCCTGATGTAGCCTTCACTATATGAGGTACCAGCAGATAGCCTGCATCTTTTGATCTAGGTGTGGCGGGTCATAGAGGAGCAGAAGTTCACTCAGGTACTGTGGTGCGAGACCATTTAGTGCTTTGAAGGTCAATAGTAGTATTTTATAATCAATACGAAATTTGATTGGGAGCCAATGCAGTGTGGATAAGACAGGTGTGATGTGGTCATATTTTCTAGTTCTAGTAAGGACTCTTGCTGCTGCATTTTGAACTAACTGGAGCTTATTTATGCACTTATTGGAACATCCAGACAGTAAGGCATTACAATAATCCAACCTGGAGGTAACGAAAGCATGGACTAGTTTTTCTGCATCACGCAATGACATTAAATTTCTTATCTTTGCAGTATTTCTGAGATGAAAGAAAGCTATCCGGGTGATGTTATCAATGTGAGTTTCGAATGAAAGACTGGGGTCAATAATCACTCCGAGGTCTTTTACTGCTGCACGTGAAGAAACAGAAAGGCCATCCAGAGTCACTGTGTAATCAGAAAACTTACTTCTAGCTGTATGTGGTCCTAGTACAAGTACTTCAGTCTTGTCAGAGTTAAGCAGAAGGAAATTAATAAGCATCCAGTGTCTAATGTCCTTAACACATTCCTCAATTCTATTAAGCTGGTGTCTCTCATCAGGTTTTGCAGAGACATACAACTGTGTGTCATCAGCATAACAGTGGAAACTAATACAATGTTTACGAATAATATCGCCCAGAGGTAACATATATAGAGAAAAAAGCAGTGGACCCAAGACAGAACCTTGTGGAACACCAAACTTTACCTCGGTACGTCTAGAAATATCACCATTTATATCAACATACTGATAACGATCAGTCAGATAAGACCTGAGCCAGGAGAGGGCCATTCCCTTCACTCCCACAACATTTTCTAGTCTATCCAGAAGAATGGAATGATCAATGGTATCAAATGCTGCACTAAGGTCAAGCAACACAAGTAGCGAGACCCAGCCCTCATCAGACGCCAACAGTAGGTCGTTTACTACTTTAACCAGTGCTGTCTCTGTGCTATGATGAGGTCTAAATCCTGACTGATACATTTCATGGATGTTATTCCTATGTAAATATGAGCATAACTGCTGTGCCACAGCTTTTTCAAGGATCTTGGAGATAAAGGGGAGGTTTGATATTGGCCGATAATTGGACAGCTGACAGGGATCAAGGTCAGGTTTTTTAATCAGGGGTTTGATAACTGCTAGTTTAAAGGATTTGGGTACATAGCCAATCGTAAGAGAAGAATTTATTATTTTTAGAAGCGGTTCAATTACTCCAGGCATTATCTGTTTGAATAGATGTGTAGGTAAGGGATCTAGTACGCAAGTTGAGGCTTTTAATGTAGAGATTAATGAAAATAATTCAGTTTCTTTAAGGGGAGTAAAACATTCTAACTGATGATCTGATACAGTTATATTGTTAACTACACGGTCACTTGCATTGTCTGACCTTAAATTAGTAGTTTGAATTTTTTGTCGGATATTCTCAATTTTGTCATTAAAAAAATTCATGAAGTCGTTGCTACTACATACTGCAGGTGTGCATGTGTCAATAGTGGACTTATTCCTGGTTAATTTTGCTACAGTATTAAATAGGAATCTAGGATTATTTTTGTTATCTTCTATTAGGGAGGAGAAATATGTTGATCTCGCAGCACTAAGAGCTTTTCTATACTTCAGGAAGCTCTCCTTCCAAGCTAATTTGAACACTACCAATTTTGTTTGACGCCATTTACGTTCCAATTTTCGAGTGGTCTGTTTTAATGTGCGAGTGTCATCATTATACCAGGGTGCTAATTTTTTGTCTCTGACCATTTTCCTTTTTAGAGGAGCTACATTATCTAAAGTATGGCGGAATGTTGACTCTAAGCATTCAGTTGCCTGATCAAGTTCTGCAGGGGCTGACAGTGACCCAATCAAAATTGACAACTCTGGGAGATCATTTATAAAGCTCTGTGTAGTAGTTGACGTGAAAGTACGTTTAATACAGTAGCGTGGTAAGGTGCATATATTATTACTCAGACATAGTTTGAATGAGATGAGATAATGATCTGAGATAACTTCAGACTGTGGAAGTATGACTATATTGTCTACGTTTAATCTGAATGTTAGTATTAGATCAAGGGTGTGACCACCATTATGGGTCGGTCCTATGACATTCTGCTTAATCCCGACTGAATCTAAGATGGACACAAACGCTGTTTTTAAAGGGTCTTCTGGGTTATCGAAGTGAATATTAAAATCTCCGACAACTAAAGCTTTGTCTAAGGAAATAACCAGATCTGAGATAAAATCTGCAAATTCAGAAAGAAACTCAGAATATGGCCCTGGGGGCCTGTAAATAATAAGCAATGGAATTAACTGGGTAGACTTATTTTTCGAGGCTACATACATTATATGAGTATGAAGAACTTCAAATGTATTAAATTTATAACTAGGTTTTTGTGTTACACCTAGATAATCGTTATAAATAACCGCAACGCCTCCTCCTCTGCCAGTTAGACAAAGCTGGTGTATATAACTGTATCCAGGAGGACTCGCTTCATTTAATGCTGTATATTCATTTGGCTTAATCCATGTTTCAGTTAAACAAAGTACATTAAACTCCTGATCAGTAATGAGTTCATTAACCATTAGCGCTTTAGATGTAAGAGATCTAATATTTAATAGCCCCACCTTTAGATCAAAGGTGCTGGCAGCAGCTGTACAGTCAGTATGATCTAATTTTATATTGATTAGGTTACTGGAGCAAACTCTCTGAAAATTTCTACCTTTTTGTTGAGCTTGGGGAACAGACACAGTCTCAATGTAGTGGACCCTGAGTGACGACTCTGTGCAGCTAGCAGACAGTCGGTTTAGCCTGTTCGTCTGCTCCCTGGCCTTGGCTCTGGATTGTCAGAAATTAACTAGGCCTGTTCTGAGACTATGACCTATGCTGCAGGAAATGAGAGCAGCACCTTCCCGAGTGGGATGGATACCGTCCCGCCCTAACAGGCCAGCAGTGCCCTCAAAATTAGCCCAATTATCTATAAAGCCCACACTGTTTTCAGAGCACCACCTGGACAACCAGCAGTTCAGCGACCATAACCTGCTGTAAGCTACATCGCCACACTGCTTTGGGATGAGGCCAGAGCATACTACAGCATCAGACATCGCCTTCGCTAATTTAAACACCTCTACAAAGTTACTCTTAGTAACCTCAGACTGATGAAGGTGTATATCATTAGCTCCTGCATGGATAACTATCTTTGACAACCTGTGCTTGCCTAGGACCCTAAGATTACCTGCTATGTCCGGCACCCTGGCTCCCGGAATACACCTGACTAAAGCTGCTGGTGCCCCTAAAGGCTGAGCTAATTTCACATGCCGTATGATAGAGTCCCCTATAACCAGAGCTCTTTCAGGTTTCTCAGTGGGTGCATCACTAAGGAGAGCAAACCTGTTCGGCACGTGACGCAGAGAGGAGTGGTGCTCCCGTGGGCGAGCCTCAGCGGTAGCTTTGGCTCTACGCTTATGCCGCCGAGCCATCACCCATTCGCCCCGCTGTAAGGGCTCTAATGCCGGAGTTGGGGGATTACTAACTCCACCTAGGGCATCCAGACTTTCCCCTACAGAAGCTACACTGTTCTCACGCTCACTAACCTTCTCTAAAGCCTGGACACGCGCTTCTAGCACTGTAATCTTCTCCATCAGAGAGCTAACTAATCTGCACTTATCACTAATAAAGCTATCGCTAGCGACGGAGTAAGAATGACTTAACATCCTGCACTCAGCACACTGAACAGGCAGTGTTACTATTTTTAGCATCATCTCAGAGCACTCTATAGACCCTTCCCACTGACATCACCGGAAACCGGAAGTAAACAAACCCTGCGCCATATTGGAAGACCAACAAACTCGTGATTAGGGGGAAATAACGGCAGCGCACGGAATTTAAACCCACGAGGCACTTGATTCATCATAAACCTACAATGGTAAACTTTTGTGCTGTGTTAGGGTGTTCCAACAAAGCTGATGGGAAAGGTGAAAAGAAGTCTTTCTACAGAATACCAGCTGTGATTGAGACACAAGCAAACCAAGGAGCTTTCTGCCAGGAGACATAGAATAAGTGCATTACTGAGTGTCTGTGAGCAAAGGAGAGCCTGAACGTTGCAACCTCCCTATTGGCTGTTTATTGGCTGTTTGTAAAAATGTATCAATTGTTGCCCTTCATTGCGGACTCGAGAGACGAGACCTGACGAGTTAGTTTGTTGGTAGCAGAACAAAATGTCTGGACACAAATCGGGTTTTCAGAAAAGTAAAGAAAATAAACGCAGGGTCGAAAATACAAAAAAGGAGGCAGAAAAAGCAAAACGAGTTAAGGTAGGACAAATGGTTACTTTTCTGAGGCAGCCCGCCGTGGCTGCAGGCTTTCAGTTGTGTCATTGAATGGTTACTTTTCTGAGGCAGCCCGCCGTGGCTGCCTGCAGGTTTATTTATTAAAGCCCATTTAGTTAAAATAGTTGATATAAAATGTTTATAGTTATAGTTATGTGATGGTTGTCCTCAGTGTTCAAACTATGCCGATATTTTCGGGGGGTCCCTTTTTTTCCCTGGTGGGGTGCTTGCGCTTGTCTCGGAGCGCGGATCTCCAAACACGAGAAGCCTATCTTACGCACATATCACACGGACTCCACACCTCCACACACGCATCGCGTCTGAAGTCATAACTCATCAGGGGAAATCGTGTCTGCATTGGCATGTTCAAAAAACAACCTCGTGTCAACAATGATACCACACGCAAGAACAAAAAACACAGTCAGGCTACTCAACAACCAACCTGGCAGCAGCAGTTGTTGTCATATCGGTTTATTTTATCTTTGATGTAAACACAACACTTCGGATATGCAAATGCTTCCCGTTACATACGATTCCTATGTCAATAAACATCATTTTGCCAATATTTTAGAGACCCCCCAACATTTCCCAAATGATGTTTTCAAGGGATCTCATGTCTGTTTCAGGGGATCTCGGATCCCCCGAGTACCCCCGTAGTTCGAACACTGGTTGTCCTGATTTAGACTGGTGTGTTGTTTTTTTTTTTTTGGGGGGGGGGGGGGGGTTGCACAATGTTGCACCCGGGTCCAGATTAGGGCAGAACCGGCCCTGGCTACATTTCAGGTGTAGTTTGTTTTATGTATGTATGTACTTGCATAGATGTGTACTTGGTCTTCCAATATGGCAACTACCGAAATCTCGCGGCACGGTGACGTCATGCGGGAACCCTCTATAGGGAGTATCAGGTTGGTGTGGGTCACTGGGGGCTGGGTGTGAATGGCCTAGAGAGTCGTTGGGGTGATCAATGGATCGTTGGATCTCTCTATCCTCCTGTGAGTCACTGAAAACAGCTGGGTTTTGGTGTGCATTCAATTGTCTGGGAAGTGTGCCAAGGACTGCATTGTAGGTGGCTGATAAATGATGTATGAATGGTAACGGTTTAGTCTAATGTCTTGCATCTACGCATGTTCAGTTCACTACCATATCCCACAATTCCAGGTCGCAATGTAAAAAATAAAATACACGAATACATCGTTCTTTTAAGATCTTTATTGCTATTTGAAACATTTTTGTGTGTATAATTTACCATTTTATAATTTTTGTAATGACCTATAGATATATAGTAATTAAAAGTACCACCACTTTGCTATTGGTATAGTGCTTAAACGTCCCACTGTCGTGTTGGAGTCTGCCATTCTGCTGGGCTATAAATAGGGTCCGATCACTGTACGCTCCTGTTTAATGGTTTATTGATGAGTTTTCTACATCTTCAAAGATAATGTACAAGACTCATTCACAAAGTCAACCTTTAAATTACGTTAGGGCCCACTAGGTGTCAGTGATGGGGCCCTAGGAGGTCGTGGGCCCGTAAGCACTTGCCGCCCCTGCTTACTGATGGTTACGCCGCTGCTTCTTCCAAATCCTTTCTGAACATTATTATGTTACTGCCTTGTGGCTACGCTATTCTGTTTGTTTATGACGATGTTTTGATTATTGCATTTTTTATTTACATTTTTTTTATATCTTTCTTCTTTATTGTTCAGAATAAAGTAATCAATCAATCACACCGCCTGGGCAATGAAGGAGTGGCTTCGTAAGAAGCATTTCAAGGTCCTGGAGTGGCCTAGCCAGTCTCTAGATCTCAACCCCATAGAAAATCTTTGGAGGGAGTTGAAAGTCCGTGTTGCCCAGTGACAGCCCCAAAACATCACTGCTCTAGAGGAGATCTGCATGGAGGAATGGGCCAAAATACCAGCAACAGTGTGTGAAAACCTTGTGAAGACTTACAGAAAACGTTTGACCTCTGTTATTGCCAACAAAGGGTATATAACAAAGTATTGAGATGAACTTTTGCTATTGACCAAATACTTATTTTCCACCATAATTTGCAAATAAATTCTTTAAAAATCAGACAGACAATGTGATTTTCTGGATTTTTTTTTCTCATTTTGTCTCTCATAGTTGAGGTATACCTATGATGAAAATTACAGGCCTCTCTCATCTTTTTAAGTGGGAGAACTTGCACAATTGGTGACTGACTAAATACTTTTTTGCACCACTGTACATGTTAATGAATTATAGGGTGTACTTTTCCCCCCCACCTGATTTCTGAATGTTGGTTTCCTTTTTGTCAAAAATGATTATGTATTGAAATCTATTGGGTTTTTTTTGTTGTTGTTGTCGCACAAGATTACTTGTTTGTTTATAGAAGTTATTTTCACTGATACATAAAACCTGCACTCACCATCCACTTTATTATGAACACCTGTACATTCATGCAGTTATCTAACTGGTCAATCATGTGGCACCAGCACAATGCAAACAACCATTCAGTTTTGGGTAATGTTCATAACATCATAATGAAGAAAAATTGTGATCTCTGTGACTTTGTTCATGGTATGGATATGGTACCAGATGGGCTGGTTTGAGTATTTCAGAAACTGAATTTTCACGCACAACAGTCTCCAAAGGGTCTCCAGGCTAAAACACACTTTTGATAAGCGAGATCAGAAAAAAATGACTAGACTGGTCTGAGCTGACAGGAAGTCTATTGTAACTCAATCACTGTGTACAACCATGGTCAGGAGAAAAGCATCTCAGAATGCACAACACAGCTAACCTTCAGGTGGATGGACTTCAGCAGCAGAAGACCACAGGTTCTACTTCTGTCAGCCAAGAACAACAATCTGAGGCTATCAGAGGGCACAGACTCACTGAAACTGGACAGCTGAATACTGGAAAAAGACCAAGTGATTTTTTTTCTAGTCTTCAACTGTCCAGTTTCACAGAGGGTGTGCCCATGATAACCTCAGATTTTTGTTCTTGGCTGACAGGAGTAGAACCTGATCATCATTAAACACCAGATCATTCATAGATAGATAGATAGATAGATAGATAGATAGATAGATAGATAGATAGATAGATAGATAGATAGATAGATAGATAGATAGATAGATAGATAGATAGATAGATAGATAGATAGATAGATAGATAGATAGATAGATAGATAGATAGATAGATAGATAGATAGATAGATGCTTGAAAGTTTGTGAACCCTTTAGAATTTTCTATATTTCTGCATAAATATGACCTAAAACATCATCAGATTTTCACACAAGTCCTAAAAGTAGATAAAAAGAACCCAGTTAAACAAATGAGACAAAAATATTATACTTGGTCATTTATTTATTGAGAAAAATGATCCAATATTCCATATCTGTGAGTGGCAAAAGTATGTGAACCTCTAGGATTAGCAGTTAATTTGAAGGTGAAATTAGAGTCAGGTGTTTTCAATCAATGGGCTGACAATCAGGTGTGAGTGGGCACCCTGCTTTATTTAAAGAACAGGGATCTATCAAAGTGTGATCTTCACAACACATGTGTGGCAGCGGGGGCGTGGTCAAGTGCCGGTCTGTGACAGGAGGGCGGAGTCAGGGAAGGTAAGTGGCAGAATCACTACACCTGAGAGCAATTAACCTGTTTGTGTGTCTTCCCAGTGACCGCGCCCTATTTAAGGAGGGAGAGCGAGAGCAGAGAGGACGATCCCCGAAAAAGATGCCTGTCGTGTGTGTCTGTCTGTCTGTTTAGGATAAATATTGTTCACTGAAAATTGTGGCAATAAAAGCCCTATTCCCAAAACCTGATCTCTGTCCTGCCGTCCTCTGTGCTCCACCCACCCATACGAACTGCTACAGTGGTGCTGAAACCCGGGAAAGTGGAGCACCAGCCGAGCAGCCCCATGGAGTCCTCCCCGTTCGCCGACCTGGTCCACGCCCTCGCCACGGCCCAGCAAAGCCAGCGCCAGACGCTCGTCACCCTCCGGAAGGAGCAAGAGCGACGCTTCGAGGACCTGGTGGTGGCCCAACAAGAAGATCGAGAGGTGTTCCGGCACCTCCTCGCATCGGCGGGGGCCACCAGCGCTCCTACCGCGGGCCCGTCTCCCCTCACCGTCACCAAGATGGGCCCGCAGGACGACCCCGAGGCGTTCATCACGCTCTTCGAGCAAGTCGCCGAAGCCTCGGGGTGGCCGATGGAGCAGCGCGCGGCGCGCCTACTCCCCCTGCTAACGGGAGAGGCACAGCTGGCCGCACTACAGCTCCCCGCCGACCGCCGGCTGGCCTACGCGGACCTCCGCCGGGCCGTCCTCCAGTGCGTGGGGCGCACCCCAGAGCAGCAGCGCCAGCGCTTGAGAAAAAAGAGAAAATCGCAACAATTTCTCGCAACTTTCACTTCCTCCCGCAATGTAATCGCAACAAAAACCTAAAAACACCGCAACTTTCATCGCAATTTTTTGGAACACCCCCCCCCCCCCAACATCAGACATTTTAGCCCGCAACAATCACAAAAAAGGCCTGTGAAATCCTGGGGGGACTGTCTAATGAATAAGACACTTAAGTGAAATGCATTAAATGAGATAAGCATTCAATTTGAGCAATTTTGTTTTATAAATGAAAACAAACACAACAGGGTGGCATGGTGGTGTAGTGGTTAGTGCTGTCGCCTCACAGCAAGAAGGTCTGGGTTCGAGCCCCGTGGCCGGCGAGGGCCTTTCTGTGTGGAGTTTGCATGTTCTCCCCATGTCCGCGTGGGTTTCCCCCACAATCCAAAGACATGCAGGTTAGGTTAACTGGTGACTCTAAATTGACCATAGGTGTGAATGTGAGTGTGAATGGTTGTCTGTGTCTATGTGTCAGCCCTGTGATGACCTGGCGACTTGTCCAGGGTGTACCCTGCCTTTCGCCCGTAGTCAGCTGGGATAGGCTCCAGCTTGCCTGCGACCCTGTAGAACAGGATAAAGTGGCTAGAGATAATGAGATGAGACAAATACAACAAAGAGAAGATAAAATCAGTTAGATTAATCTATATTTTGTCATGGCTAACTGAGCATTAATTAAATATATCAGCACCTGATGTGAAAAAAATCTGGTTTAGTCCTGATAAACAAAATGTGGGCAGGATCATTTGGTGCTATAAAAAAGTTTTGCAACATATACTGTAATTGCATCAGACAAGAGCACACACAGCTCCAGGACAAAGAAGAAGCAAGATGGCAGTCAAAATTGTAGTTCTTCTGTCTGTATTTATGCTCACATATCTTTTTGCTCCCTTGGCCTTTACTTCAGGTGAGAGTGCACACATTTTTGCTGTTGTATTTTGGATTTGTTAATATCTTGTGTATAGATGCTTCCTTTATAAAGATTGTATAAATATATGCAGATTTTAACATGCATCATGCATAGAGGTAGAACCACGTGAACATGTAGACATAAAACCCAATCACGCTAGTGTAAAACAGTAGAAGACAAAAAAAATATGACAGCAAATCAGGAAACAGGACAACAAATTCAAAAACACAAATAAAAAAACACATTAGCTCAAAGTGGAAAGGGTAGGTCCATGTTGAACATCGCATGCTCGTTGCTGTTAAATTGTTGAGTTAATATTGACAGGTTTTGTTGTTGTTTTTACAGTTGTTTTCATGATTAGCTGTCATGCTTCTGAATTTTTTGTGGTATTTTTGGTTTTTCTGTTGCATTTTCTGATTTGCGATTGTGTTTTTGGTTTTGCTGTTGCAATTTGGATTTGTTAATGTGGTTTACACTTGCAGTTTACAGTATAAAAAATTTTATTTACAGAGGTTTTTTTTTCTTCCTTAATTTTCTTGAAAGAGCATAGTCAAATACATGAAATATAAAGTTTGTGATTTTCATGTTCCTGCTTGCAGAAATCCAGAAGCCCTATCCTATTTCACTACTTGTGTACAACTCCCTCACCAGCCAGAAGAATTTGACTTTTACCACTGACATTGCATACAGAGGGATCTTACTTGGTGCTATGAAGAAGATCCAAGCACAAAATATTGGCTTTAAGTAAGTTACATAGAACAGGGTTGTGCAATTTTATCTGCATAGGGTGGGTGTGGCTGCAGGGTTGCAAAAAAATTTAAATAAATAAAAAAACACCTTGATATAGGCCACATAGTTACATTTTTAGTTAATAATTATTGAGTATAATTGTGTTCCAGTACATCAGATACCAAAGATACTTTGTAGATGTTATAAATTAAATATTGTGCATTGATTTATGTATTGTATTATTTTGCAATTCCTGTCAGAGAATGTAAGAGTATAACAATAGCGCACTGTGCATGTGCATACGTGCGTTCCGATTAAAATGGCTGGTGAGTGTATACAATTCGGTTCACCATTCGGAATAAATGGACTAAAGAAATCGCTTTCAGACATGTTTATGCTTATTACCAGGGGTTAAATTGGGCCGGGGCTGTCCGGGGCTGAGCCCCGGCACATAAGCTCGGAGCGGATGGCATATGATCACGCACACATCAAAAGCAACAAACCCTTTTCACAGGGGTTAAATTGGGATTGGTTATGTGGGGGGGCTCTGCCTCGTACCCGCCCCTGCCCCCGCCGCCCTGCCCCCGCCGCCCTGCCCCAATATACTTTTTGGAAAATAACCCTCTAATTTGATAACCATATCATATTGCACAGAGATATACACCTTATCTGTGTGTTGTAGGCCTATGTGTGTTTTGCTGCATTCAAATGATTGTGCTTCTATTTTGCTGCTATAATATGCTCATCTTATGTATGTTCTAGACAATACAAAAAGCACCACATGCCAAATAAATAATTGAATACATAATAATAACAATAATAATTACACTAATAATACACTAATAATATTAACAATAAATAATAATAAATTAACATTAAATTAAATATTAACAATAAATAATAAAACACTAATAATATTAACAATATTGTTAATATTATTAGTGTTTTATTATTTATTGTTAATATTTAATTTAATGTTAATTTATTATTATTTATTGTTAATATTATTAGTGTATTATTAGTGTAATTATTATTGTTATTATTATGTATTCAATTATTTATTTGGCATGTGGTGCTTTTTGTATTGTCTAGAACATACATAAGATGAGCATATTATAGCAGCAAAATAGAAGCACAATCATTTGAATGCAGCAAAACACACATAGGCCTACAACACACAGATAAGGTGTATATCTCTGTGCAATATGATATGGTTATCAAATTAGAGGGTTATTTTCCAAAAAGTATATTGGGGCAGGGCGGCGGGGGCAGGGGCGGGTACGAGGCAGAGCCCCCCCACATAACCAATCCCAATTTAACCCCTGCTTATTATTACCAAGGGAAAGTGCGTTCCTATTTTAAAATATACTCCAGGTTGTCCCCCTTTCCTCACCTTCTTCATCCAGCGGTCCCATGTGTGATGTAGATGTGACGCACTTCCGAGTTGTTACGGGAAGTTTTCGAAAAGAGTATTGAGACCACTGAGCTCTAGCACTGGGCTTTTTCTGGGAAATAAGAGTTTCAGTCATGGCGACAGTGTGTGTATGCCAGCCTCGGTTCAGAGGTTTCAGTTTCAAAAACTGTAAGAGGTAAGAATAGAATAATATAAAGTACAGACACTTGGTATATTTTACTTCTTCTGTGATTTTTAAATTGTTAATTTTTGGATTACACTTCACTTTTGTGGCTACTGCCTAATAGAGTAAATATATATGCTATATTTCCTGTTTGGGCATGGTATCAGAAAACAATTTTATTTATAAGCAATAGCCACATGTACCCACAGGGTACCTATTTTTTCACGATATCTTCCTTCATATTCATCATAAGTGCTACTGGGTGAGGTTTGTTTTGCCTGGCAACACTTATTATTATTATTATTATTATTATTATTAAGAATACAAGTCATAGTAGTGTTAATAATGCAGTTTATTTCTTTTGCTGATTTGATGTTCAGTTCTGCAAGCAACCAACTGCTCAGGGATAAATAAAAGTTTATTTTCGTCAAGTCAAGTCAAGTTTACTTGTATAGTGCTTTTAACAATAAACATTGTCGCAAAGCAGCTTTACAGAATTTGAATGACTTAAAATATGAGCTAATTTTATCCCCAATCTATCCCCAACGAGCACGCCTGTGGCGATGGTGGTAAGAAAAAAATCCCTCAGACGACACGAGGAAGAAACCTCGAGAGGAACCAGATTCAAAAGGGAACCCATCCCCATCCGAGCAACAACAGACAACATGACTATAACATTAACAGTCCTAACAAAGTCAGCTTCGTTGATGCTATAAACCTCCCACCAACGGAAACCCAAGTGCAAAACTGTTCACAACAACCGCAGTCCCAAAGTCAGCAAGTCAACTGCAGTCCTAAAGTCAGCAAGTCAACTGCAGTCCCCAGCCACAAAAACACCACTGCAAGAGTCCAGAGTGTCCTCCAGGCATGACCGCCAACTGTCCATATGGGGCCGTCCTCCACAGGAGCGATGCGATGAGACTCCAACCAGACACAGGGCACCAGGATGGACCAGGCAGGTCTGAGGAGCAGAAGAGGCCAGCATCTCGATCCCAGGACCGACATGTAACTCAGAGGGACAGATATGGGGGGGAGAAGAGAGAGAAAACACAGGTTGTTAGGTATGCCCAATGTCACCTGAATAAGTAGGAACAGTATACATACAGTGGGGCAAAAAAGTATTTAGTCAGCCACCAATTGTGCAAGTTCTCCCACTTAAAAAGATGAGAGAGGCCTGTAATTTTCATCATAGGTATACCTCAACTATGAGAGACAGAATGGGGGGAAAGAATCCAGGAAATCACATTGTAGGATTTTTAATGAATTAACTGGTAAATTCCTTGGTAAAATAAGTATTTGGTCACCTACAAACAAGCAAGATTTCTGGCTGTAACAACTTCTTTAAGAGGCTACTCTGTCCTCCACTTGTTACCTGTATTAATGGCACCTGTTTGAACTCATCAGTATAAAAGACACCTGTCCACAACCTCAAACAGTCACACTCCAAACTCCACTATGGCCAAGACCAAAGAGCTGTCAAAGGACACCAGAAACAAAATTGTAGACCTGCACCAGGCTGGGAAGACTGAATCTGCAATAGGTAAGCAGCTTGGTGTGAAGAAATCAACTGTGGGAGCAATTATTAGAAAATGGAAGACATACAAGACCACTGATAATCTCCCTCGATCTGGGGCTCCACGCAAGATCTCACCCCGTGGGGTCAAAATGATCACAAGAACGGTGAGCAAAAATCCCAGAACCACACAGGGGACCTAGTGAATGACCTGCAGAGAGCTGGGACCAAAGTAACAAAGGCTACCATCAGTAGCACACTACGCCGCCAGGGACTCAAATCCTGCAGTGCCAGATGTGTCCCCCTGCTTAAGCCAGTATATGTCCAGGCCTGTCTGAAGTTTGCTAGAGAGCATTTGGATGATCCAGAAGAGGATTGGGAGAATGTCATATGGTCAGATGAAACCAAAATAGAACTTTTTGGTGAAAACTCAACTTGTCGTGTTTGGAGGAGAAAGAATGCTGAGTTGCATCCAAAGAACACCATACCTACTATGAAGCATGGGGGTGGAAACATCATGCTTTGGGGCTGTTTTTCTGCAAAGGGACCAGGACGACTGATCCGTGTAAAGGAAAGAATGAATGGGGCCATGTATCGTGAGATTTTGAGTGAAAACCTCCTTCCATCAGCAAGGGCACTGAAGATGAAACATGGCTGGGTCTTTCAGCATGACAATGATCCCAAACACACCGCCCGGGCAATGAAGGAGTGGCTTCGTAAGAAGCATTTCAAGGTCCTGGAGTGGCCTAGCCAGTCTCCAGATCTCAACCCCATAGAAAATCTTTGGAGGGAGTTGAAAGTCCATGTTGCCCAGCAACAGCCCCAAAACATCACTGCTCTAGAGGAGATCTGCATGGAGGAATGGGCCAAAATACCAGCAACAGTGTGTGAAAACCTTGTGAAGACTTACATAAAACGTTTGACCTCTGTCATTGCCAACAAAGGGTATATAACAAAGTACTGAGATGAACTTTTGTTATTGACCAAATACTTGTTTTCCACCATCATTTGCAAATAAATTCTTTAAAAATCAGACAATGTGATTTTCTGGATTTTTTTTCTCATTTTGTCTCTCATAGTTGAGATATACCTATGATGAAAATTACAGGCCTCTCTCATCTTTTTAAGTGGGAGAACTTGCACAATTGGTGACTGACTAAATACTTTTTTGCCCCACTGTATTGCACTGAGTACAAGCAGGGACTCCGGCAACTAACTATGACAGTATAACTAAAAGGGGAGAGACAGAAGGTAGCACAGGCATGACGGAGCCCCAGGACATAAAGCAGCCAGCCACTACACCGTCAACAAACTCGAGTGAGCAAGCGAGTGGGGACTGACAGCATCCATACATCCCAGTTTACCAAAACACTATGTCTGAGGCCCCTCCAGATCTACACCTTTACCTCATAAACACCATTAACAAAAGGCTTGACTAAACAGATATGTTTTCAGCCTAGACTTAAACACTGAGACTGTTGGGGTTCACCCCAGCCAGAGACCCCGATTCCTTCGTGGGCCCCCCTCGGATCCGAGGACGAATGAAACAGATCGACAGAAACAGACAGGGAACCAGAGAGGTTTCACATGTCAGTTTATTCGCACAGTCACTTCGTCGAAATGAAAACATTCTTGGAAACATCTTATAGTATCTCTGTGTTTATGTTTTGTCTTCATTTGTGTGTGTGTGTGTGTGTGTGTGTGTGTGTGTGTAATGGGTGTGCGTCTATGTAGAAGTGTGTAATGATCTTGAATCAATCATAATATAATAACATATTTCTGATCATAGTAAGGTACAGATAGATATCAGAGTCTTGGCTTATGGTCAATATTATGGTTAATAATGTCTAAACACAGAATGTCTAGTCTACGGAGTCTATTCAGAGAAGGTCAAAGATACTAGTTTGCACAGAAAGGATCTAATAATTTAACATAATTTCTTAACACATGAATGTGTGTTAAGTCAGTAAATTACATCTTGATTTCATCAACATAAGCAAAATAACAAATAACAATATGTCTTTAATAATGCTAAAACAAAGAATGTTATAAGAAAATAAACATAAAAAATAAGAACAACTTAAACATAAGAACAATGAGAATATGTCTGAAAGAGAGAGAACAATTAAACAACTAACAGGATTAAACTCATAACTAAATTAGGTTAATGCTTTTAAACTAAAAACCCTTAGAATCATAAGATCTTAACTATAATTCTAATGTCATTATGAAACTAATCTAAAACTATAAAACTAACATTAATCACGGAATGCATTCATTAATTACGGGATCCAAATCACTACCATAGTATATTTCAAGCTTTTAAGAAGCTATAAACCTAAGTTTCAACTAAACATGAATTAACATAAACATGAACCTTAATTCTACCATTTCAGAGTGTGTGTGGGTCGATCTGACACCAAAACAGACCTTGGTGAATCTTTCAGACACCTCTCTGAATGAATACACATTCATATAAAAAAATAAACAAAATGTTCCTAAACAATGTCCAGCCGAGACAGAAGGTCATTTTTAACTGAACCTTAAGTTAATCCTTAATTTTGTCACCATTAATAAGAATAATACTTATATAAACCTAACAATCCCCCCCCTTTGATAATAGTATCACTATTATCAAATCCTAGGATCATATTTGATCATTATCTCCTCATGATCATATATGTGATTACATCGAGAATTAATCTTGAGTTAATCTTTGCCCTTCTTGACGTATATTGGTGCTCAGAGGGCGGGCATGCCCGATCAGCCCTCGTCCCACCTCACCGGAGCTTAGAGAAACTCAAAACCTCTTAATTCCCAGATACACGCTACTTCCTTCAGAGTAATTTGTTCTAAAACAGTGAGGGAAAAATGAAATTAGAAGGCATATCAACCTATAGTGAGAACAGAGTCCTGTAAGAATACAGAGTTTCAGAGCATAGAGATGTGTAATAATAGTAGAAAACGGCATCAGATGAAAGACATAACACATTCGTGTGGTGTGTGCTTGTGCAGTCCAGTTAGTCCAGAAGATGTTGTCTCGAAGTCCAGCTCGAGCGGGTAACCCTGCTCCGAGCAATGAAGTGGTCCAGAAGGCTCGGGCGGGTAACCCTGCCCCGAGCAAAGATGAAGCAGTCACGAAGGCTCGGGCGGGTAGCCCTGCCCCGAGCAACAATGAAGTCACGAAACCCGTGATGAGGACTGTCATGGTTGTAGTGAGGATGATTGGTTCCAAATGGGGCGCAAGATCTCTTCCCCTCTTTGTTCACAACATCTTGAGGATTCTCAGTCGAATCTGTGTAGAGCTCAGAAATAGAGAGAGAGAGAGAGAGAGAGAGAGAGAGAGAAAACTGGCCAGAGGGAGACTAGATAGGGACACAAAAAGCGTTAATAGCAGCAAACTTGTTATTGTAACACAACTTTGTTATGGAGCCTTCTTCAATCGAGTAGCATGGATCCACTGTGGAAAAAGATCAGTTAAAACAGCAGCAAAAGTAATGGCGACTATATCTGCAGGCCCATTATATTGTTTTCCCAACTGTCCAAATCATAACTTTAAAAAAGTCACACCAGCACCTGTCTCCCACGTGAAAGGGGTGTGTGGTGGAGATAATATTGTATTATTGACCTTGGTACAAATTTTATGCAACTTATCTATAAGGGCTGCAGAATACTCATCCATATGCATTTTCAAATCAGAGGTACCTGGAGCCGGAGTTCCCTTCTTCCAGGGGAGAATAATTTCTTGGTGTCACACGAATTTCAGCCAGAATGAATTATGGATTACAGAACCAAACCTGTGTCCTCATCTCATCTCATTATCTCTAGCCGCTTTATCCTTCTACAGGGTCGCAGGCAAGCTGGAGCCTATCCCAGCTGACTATGGGCGAAAGGTGGGGTACACCCTGGACAAGTCGCCAGGTCATCACAGGGCTGACACATAGACACAGACAACCATTCACACTCACATTCACACCTACGGTCAATTTAGAGTCACCAGTTAACCTAACCTGCATGTCTTTGGACTGTGGGGGAAACCGGAGCACCCGGAGGAAACCCACGCGGACACGAGGAGAACATACAAACTCCACACAGAAAGGCCCTCACCAGCCCCGGGGCTCGAACCCAGGACCTTCTTGCTGTGAGGCGACAGCGCTAACCACTACACCACCGTGCCGCCCACCTGTGTCCTGCATGACCTTAATTAATTTGTCTTTCAATGTTCGATTAGTACGTTCTACGATACCAGAGGATTTAGGAATGTGAAAACACCAGTTTAGTTTAGAGATACTTACAAAGGTTTTGTGTGACTTTTGAGGTAAAACGGGTACCCTTGTCTGAGTCTATGGCATTTGAAACCCCATAACTATAACACTAATTATTATTATTGATTTCTTATTATTTTATTGTTGTTATTTTATTGTTCTGCTTTTATTGTTTGTCTTTCTTTTTTACTGTCCAGTGTTCTTAGGTACCTTGAAAGGCACTTATAAATAAAATGTATCATTATTATTATTATTATAACTAGGTATCAAAACGAGTAACTACCTTCGTGTTCTCTCGAAAACAGGAAAAAACTTCTACCCATTTAGAGAATTTGTCCACAATCAAGATGACAAAAATCAAATGAGAAAGAAAGAGCGTATGTCTCATGCAGAATATCAGGCTGATATTGATTGAACACACAGAAAAACCACAGAGGTATAAATTATAAAACAAGAACCGTCTGAGGGTTTAGAACAAAAACCACCAACAAAGATCCCTAGAGGGCTGGAGGGAAGAGATCAGACCTGATACTAGTAGTATGTACGATTTTTAGACAGACAATATCAATGTCATCCCAAGTATCATCCCGAGAATTAAGGAGGCGTGCGAGAGCGCGACCTACATTATCAAAAGAGGATGTGACACGAATTTCGAGATTGTTAGCAGAACAGAGAATAAATAGTCATATGTTAATTTAATTATCTATTAAATTACTGATAAATTAATTTAATGGGTCTGTCAATTTTGCAACCATCAAACCATCAAAACACATGCGGAGACAGCCCCCAGACACACAAGTAAGCCTTGAGCAACAATGTCTAATGTTTTGGATAAAAACGCACAATGATGCATTTCCCCCCCCTCATGCTCCCCAGAGGCTGTGCCTTGGTGTTCACAGGCATAGAGATGGAAGGGCTTGAAGTGAGCAGGTAACCCAGGGGCGGAACAAAGGGTGCTTTTGAGGGAGTGATAAGTGACCACCATAGCGTCAGTCCAGGTCAAAGGATGTTGCAGTGGATCGTGATGAGAGATTGCCGAACGGAGAAGCTTGTCATATAAAGAGCAGTCAGGGATCCATTTTCTGACCCAGCAGGGCGTTTTGTGTCTAGAATGACAGCCTTGAGAAAGTTCAAAATTCAAAAGTTCAAATACTTAAGTGTCCATACAATATTGCAGCTTGGTTCTGGAAACCTTAAAGCCCTTATGCGCCAGATGTTGGAGCAGGCGCAAGTGTCAGTGTCTTGGCAGATTTCTGGTGACTCAGCAGATACCAGAACACACAGACCACAGAGTCCTGAGGGAGGGAGAAGGTCACAGAGCGCGTTATGAATTACAGCTGAAAAAAAAAACAGCAGGAGAGTCAAATGAAACCTTGAGTCCAAACGCTATCTCCTCATGTGCGTGGAAAAAAAGGCAGAACAGAGATCATTAATGGCAGGAACCTGTGATATTACAGAAGAAACAATCAATTCATTAATCTTACGTAAATCTTGTGTAAAGTGTCTCGCCACGCCTTGCTCAAGAAGAGGCTGTAGGATGACATCCAGAGAGAGAGGTATTGCTTATTAAATCATAAACAGAATGCACATGAATACTTATACAAGCCAATGTATCATAATCATGATAATTTATGAAGTTTTTTCTTAATGGTTAAACAAAGATAAACCCAAGTCTCCGATTTATAAACAAAAAGTTATTCAAGTTAACGTTTGTTAACTGTTTCTTGCTGAAAAAAATTATGGTTAACTAAATACATTAAAAGGCTATCCATTCCATATCCTCTGTGGTTTTTAAAGGCAAAAGTATGGAGGTTTAAAACTCAGCAAACAGTTAATCAGAGCATTTCATATCAATAGTTCGAAATTAGGAGGAACATGGTTAAGCTTAGCCTCATAAGTAGCAATAAGTTTAAAGAAAGATAAGGAGATAAAAAACAGGGCAAATTGAAATGACAAACAATTTCACTGAATGTAATTTGAATAAAGTTGAATAGCTGATAAGCACTCTTTGTTGGATTCGATATGTGACAGAGACTTAAAATACATTTTTAATTCAATTAACAGTATTAATGGGAATGAGAATTGGTTGTCTTGGACATTTTGACTTTATGTATATGGAATTTACCTAATAATATAAAAAGATTACTTATTAAATTTATTATTGTGAGAAAGTGCCAAAAATAATGATTTTCTCTGCTCATCGCAGATTTCTGTGGCTGTCCTTGCCTGCTGTTCTTGCATGAGTTGTTTGTTTATATTATAGCTATCTGTAACAGTCTGGGAGTCTTATCTCAATGTTGACTGAGAAAGAGACAGAACATATTGCTACGGAACAATTATTCAAAATATTATATATTATAATAGGACGACAATTATTCAAAAAATGAAGTAAAAAGCGGGTTAGCTCGCTGTTGAACTAATTGCATGCTTCCCAGACAAGACAAGTCCACATTTCGCTAAAACGGGTCAGAAACAGGAGTATATAGAATATTTAAAGGTTAGAATAACATATGATTAATAAAAATACCACTACACCAGCGGCGGTGAGAGCGCCGAATCCTAACCACTAGACCACCACACGATCAGTTTTAAAATGTTTTAGATCAACATTAAACATTAGGTTAAACATTAAACTTTTCGGCATTTCCATTCACACGTAGGGTAAATATATTTGATGCCTTTTATTATGCCTTTAAACAGGAAGTGGTATAATACGCAATATTTTAAAAGTGATTCCTGATAAATATCTTCAAATCTGAAAGTGATATTTGATTTGGCTGAATTAATCAAACTCTAAGCCTTAAATATATTTCTTCTGTTTTTTACCATGTCTGTTTAATTTAAGTGAATGTTTTAAAAATGGTTTTTGTGTTGTATTTGCTTGTACAGTTATTTCATTATTTAAGGTCTGAACGCATAGAATTACTGCCCAAATCTGATGAGACGAGAGTTTTGCCCTAAAGAGCTGTTTTTTCTTTTATCCAGTGCGCATGCCCAGTTCACAAGCATCATGGGAACTGGAGTTCTCATGTTATTAACAATTTTGAAAACTTCGTATTCATCATTTATAAGATCTAGACATGAAACTGCATTAATAGCTACACTATTAATTATTAAAACACATTAATAGTCTTGTAGAGTGCTCGCGGACCTGTTCAGAGATCACCTCGCGGACCACTCGTGACTTTCCTGATAACCTTCCAGTTACAAGTTTCGGACTATCAACACACAATGAATATAAAATAAAATACAGATGATCTACTCACCAAACGCTGAAACTAATTGATTAAGAAGCAGATTTTTCCTCTGATGATGTTAAGGGAAGAGGATCTCTTCTCTTGGATTTCTAACAGTGATGAGATTCACAGACGATTCGGATCTTCTTCGGGACGAAACATAAATGACTCGATCGAGCGAATCGATACAGACGCATGGACTGCATTTGTTGAGTTCATGCACACGTAATGGTTTGAGGAAAGTTCATACTTTAATTTCATGCAGCATCAATTTACAATTTGAAAACAGGAATACAAATAAGGTTTCCGTAGTTTCTGAAGAATCAAGAGTGAATCAAGTAAATTGATTCACACGCATACGAGTTTGTTCTAAAGAATCGATTCAGTGAAGCTTTCGTTGAGATTAAAATGCACAATATACAGAATGTCCGTATTTTATACGGATTTGATTCAATAAACATAGTATACGGGCGTACAAATAAAGTTATACGGATTCTTTTTAACAAAAAACACTTCAATATTTATTTAGAGCTATAATCAATGATAAAAGAGCACATAACATTTACACTTTGTGGGGGTTTTTTGTCAAACATTGAAGCTTTGTATTCATTCTTAAAGTTTATTATTATTAAATAAAAAGTACCTGGGATATATTATTGTTAATTATCATTCAAATTTTAGGTAAATCATTTTAATTTGCATCTTATAAGGATTTTATAAGGGAAATAAGGACTTTGGAAGTTGGTTACAGGTTTGATTGACCAAAGGTTTAATATTTATGCACACCAGGAACACAGTTCTGACTGTTCATGTCCAGAGTACTGATTTGTTGTTTCATTATTTTGTGCATATCCAGTAATGCCTTATATGCTAAAACAATTAAAGATACATTACACAGCTCCAGAGATTGCAAATACCTGGATGAGGATAAATCAGAACTGAGCCGGCCAAATTGTCTAGAATCTGTGTAGAATGCTAAACCACATCCAATCCCGTGGTTTTTTTTCTCGGGGTCCGGGTACCTTAATACAATAATACAATTAATATAATAAAAATTTTCCCCCATGGTGGCTGCACGAAGGAATCAAAGATTAAAAGCGCGCTCTTCCCGTGACAGCTCCTTCACTTCACGAGGGTCACCTTCCCGTAAACAAATTACGAGGTTTACCAATCTTCCTGTGGCTCTACCAAGCCCCGTCACCGTCCCGTAAACAAGAGTCTACGAGGTTCCCCAAAATAGAAACATCCCGTGCCTCTACACGAGGTTTACCAAGAACATAACCAGAATTATAAACAACTGGGTCTCTTTTCTTTTTTTAAATTACTACCAACCAGGCGGAAGTCTAACCAATCAATTATAAATTAAAAATTAAAATAATTTACTCACCTGGTTGGCAGAATCCCACTTCTGACACCAAATTGTTGGGGTTCACCCCAGCCAGAGACCCCGATTCCTTCGTGGACCCCCCTCGGATCCGAGGACGAATGAAACAGGTCGACAGAAACAGACAGGGAACCAGAGAGGTTTCACGTCAATTTATTTGCACAGTCACTTCGTCGAAATGAAAACATTCTTGGAAACATCTTATAGTATCTCTGTGTTTATGTTTTGTCTTCATTTGTGTGTGTGTGTGTGTGTGTGTGTGTGTGTGTAATGGGTGGGCGTCTATGTAGAAGTGTGTAATGATCTTGAATCAATCATAATATAATAACATATTTCTGATCATAGTAAGGTACAGATAGATATCAGAGTCTTGGCTTATGGTCAATATTATGGTTAATAATGTCTAAACACAGAATGTCTAGTCTACGGAGTCTATTCAGAGAAGGTCACAGATATTAGTTTGCACAGAAAGGATCTAATAATTTAACATAATTTCTTAACACATGAATGTGTGTTAAGTTAGTAAATTACATCTTGATTTCATCAACATAAGCAAAATAACAAATAACAATATGTCTTTAATAATGCTAAAACAAAGAATGTTATAAGAAAATAAACATTAAAAAATAAGAACAACCTAAACATAAGAACAATGAGAATATGTCTGAAAGAGAGAGAACAATTAAACAACTAACAGGATTAAACTCATAACTAAATTAGGTTAATGCTTTTAAACTAAAAACCCTTAGAATCATAAGATCTTAACTATAATTATAATGTCATTATGAAACTAATCTAAAACTATAAAACTAACATTAATCACGGAATGCATTGATTAATTACGGGATCCAAATCACTACCATAGTATATTTCAAGCTTTTAAGAAGCTATAAACCTAAGTTTCAACTAAACATGAATTAACATAAACATGAACCTTAATTCTACCATTTCAGAGTGTGTGTGGGTCGATCTGACACCAAAACAGACCTTGGTGAATCTTTCAGACACCTCTCTGAATGAATACACATTCATATCAAAAAATAAACAAAATGTTCCCAAACAATGTCCAGCCGAGACAGAAGGTCATTTTTAACTGAACCTTAAGTTAATCCTTAATTTTGTCACCATTAATAAGAATAATACTTATATAAACCTAACAGAGACTGTGTCTGATTCCCGAACACTACTTGGAAGGCTGTTCCATAACTGTGGGGCTTTGTAAGAAAAGGCTCTGCCCCCTGATGTAGCCTTCACTATACGAGGTACCAGCAGATAGCCTGCACCTTTTGATCTAAGTAGGTGTGGCGGGTCATAGAGGAGCAGAAGTTCACTCAGGTACTGTGGCACGAGACCATTCAGTGCTTTAAAGGTCAATAGTAGTATTTTATAATCAGTATGAAATTTGATTGTGAGCCAATGCAGTGTGGATAAGACAGGCGTGATGTGGTCATATTTTCTAGTTCTAGTAAGGACTCTTGCTGCTGCATTTTGAACTAACTGGAGCTTATTTATGCACTTACTGGAACATCCAGACAGTAAGGCATTACAATAATCCAACCTGGAGGTAACGAAAGCATGAACTAGTTTTTCCGCGTCATGTAGTGACATTAAATTTCTTATCTTAGCAATATTTCTGAAATGAAAGAAAGCTATCCGGGTAACGTTATCAATGTGAGTTTTGAATGAAAGACTGGGGTCAATAATCACTCTGAGGTCTTTTACTGATGCACGTGAAGAAACAGAAAGGCCATCCAGAGTTACTATGTAATCAGAAAACTTACTTCTAGCTGCATGTGGTCCTAATACAAGCACTTCAGTCTTGTTAGAGTTAAGCAGAAGGAAGTTAATAAGCATCCAGTGTCTAATGTCCTTTACACATTCCTCAATTCTATTAAGCTGGTGTCTCTCATCGGGTTTTGCAGAAACATACAACTGTGTGTCATCAGCATAACAGTGGAAACTAATACAATGTTTACAAATAATATCACCCAGAGGTAACATATTTAAAGAAAAAAGCAGTGGACCCAAGACAGAACCTTGTGGAACACCAAACTTTTTACCTCAGTACATCTAGAAATATCACCATTTATATCAACATGCTGATAGCGAGTAAGTAATTCAGTTTCTTTTAGGGGAGTAAAACATTCTAATTGATGATCTGATAGTTATATTGTTAACTACAGGGCCACTTATATTGTTTACCTTAAATTAGTAGTTTTAATTTTTTGTCGGATATTCTCAATTTTGTCATAAAAATATTCATGAAATCGTTGCTACTACAGGTATGCATGTGTCTATAGTGGACTTATTCCTGGTTAATTTTGCTACAGTATTAAATAGGAATCTAGGATTATTTTTGTTATCTTCTATTAGGGAGGAGAAATATGTTGATCTAGCAGCACTAAGAGCTTTTCTATACTTCAGGAAGCTCTCCTTCCACGCTAATTTGAACACTACCAACTTTGTTTGATGCCATTTACGTTCCAATTTTTGAGTGGTCTGTTTTAATGTGTGAGTTTCATCATTATACCAGGGTGCTAATTTTTTGTCTCTGACCATTTTCCTTTTAAGATGAGTTACATTATCTAAAGTATGGCGGAAGGTTGACTCTAAGCATTCAGTTGCTTGATCAAGTTCTGCAGGGGCTGACAGTGGCCCAATCAAAGTTGATAACTCTGGGAGATCATTTATAAAGCTCTGTGCAGTAGCTGACGTGAATGTACGTTTAATACGTGGTGAAGTGCATATATTCTTACTCAGACATAGTTTGAATGAGATGAGATAATGATCTGAGATAACTTTAGACTGTGGAAGTATGACTATATTTTCTACGTTTAACCCGAATGTTAGTATTAGTTTGAGGGTGTGACCACCATTGTGGGTCAGTCCTATGACATTCTTAATTAATCCCTACTGAATCTAAAATGGACACAAACACTGTTTTCAAAGGGTCTTCTGGGTTATCGAAGTGAATATTAAAATCTCCGACAACTAAAGCTTTGTCTAAGGAAATAACCAGATCTGAGATAAAATCTGTAAATTCAGAAAGAAACTCAGAATATTTCAATTAAGTATTACATTTTCTGCATAGCTTCACCACTGAAGAGAATCCAGACTATGGTCCATTCCTTGTAAGTGTGAATGGAGTAGCAGGGAGCAGTGCTGAACATACGTACTGGGAGCTTCTTGCCAAACTGCAGAATGGCACCACAATAAGGCCTGATGTGGGTCAGTACTGATTCAGTGTTGTATTTGAGTCTTTATTAGCAAATACAAAGTGTATATATATATATATATATATATATATATATATATATATATATATATATATATATATATATATATATATATATAGTGGATGTTCATTATGTCTAACTATTACAGATATTTTAAGTTCGTTTCTTAGACAAGGATTTTTTTTTAAGCTTGTTACCTCGTTAACAGTTTCGGCGAGAATCTCCCGCCTTCTTCAGGAACAGTCCAACTGTTTCTGAAGAAGGCGGGAGATTCTCGCCGAAACTGTTAACGAGGTAACAAGCTTAAAAAAAAAAAAATCTTTGTCTAAGAAACGAACTTAAAATATCTATAAAAGTGTATATATGTTATATCTAACTATATAACATAACTATATCTTTTTCAGGTGTTGGATGTTATATCCCAAACCCAAATGATACAGTTATCTTCAAATTCACCAAATGGCAATCCAAAGAAGGTCGAATAGAGCTGTAATCGGGCTGGGGTCTTTCATCCCTGTCAACCACAAAGCACAACCACAAAGTACATTGTGATAAATGGCATCAAAAATTGTATGATTCTTCTTTATTAAAATAAAATACAATCATGTTAAAATATCTTTGTATATGTTGGTATGTTTTGTCATATTAAAAGAAATGTCACGACATAAGGTCATAAGGAAATATATTTAACCCCGCCGACAGTAGTCGGAGGGGTTATTATTTTCACCTGCGTCAGTCTGTGTGTGTGTGTATCTGTCTGTCTGTCTGTCTGTCTGTGTGTCTGCAAGATATCTCAAGAACCAATGGATCGATTTGGACCAAATTTTGTACATGTGTTGCCAATCACCCAGGAAGGAAACCATTAAATTTTGGAGGTCAAAGGTCAAAGGTCAAGGTCATGGCAGAACTTCGAAATTTTCGCCCAATGTATTTTAATAGGGTAAAGACGGGGTTTGCACTCGTTAGAGTGTCCCTGTCTAGTTTAAGATATTTGTAGCACTTCCTGATGTGGGTGGAGCACAGAAGCATGGCAGGCAAGAGTTGATGTTTACACAAACACTTCTATTTTGGCCTTTCAGCTTTCTTTCACTCCCTCACACATGCATTGTGGTCGGGGAGAGAGCCCCCTTTCTCTGCTCTCTCTCTCCTTTTGTGCTTCATCCCTGTAACAAACACATACACACCTCATGGCTTGACTTCGCGAACGAAGATTCTAAGAAGGATGTCCACATCCGCGCTGACTGCAAGCCCTCTCATGGCTGACGAGGCCAATCCGGGACAGGCAAGTCCTGGTGCAGTGGCGGCAGTTGAAGGACTGGTGGAGGTTTGGGTTTGAGATGGCGACAGCAGCAGCAGCAGCGTGGTTTTTTCTCTTCTGGCGCTTTTCTTCCAAGCCTCCTCGTCGGGTGCATTCAAACAGGTTAATGGCTTCGTTAACGGAATGACGCCATCCATCACACTCGGCAGCCATGCAGAACCACTGTTTGGGATCAGTGTGACAGGACTTGAGAGACTTCTTGGGGCTGTCCTTGTATCTCTTCTTTGGAGCGCCTCGGTCTCGGTGACCAGACGAAAGTTCTCCAAACATGACGATCTTGGGGAGGCGATGGTCCTCCATTCTAGAAACATGACCGGCCCAACGGAGCTGGGACTTCAACAGCATGGCTTCGATACTTAGGATCTCGGCTTGTTCAAGGACCTCAGTGTTGGTTATGAAGTCGCTCCAGTGGATGTTGAAGATGGTACAGAGACAGCGCTGATGGAAACACTCAAAGATTCGGAGGTGGCAGCGATAAGTGACCCAGGTCTCGGAGCCGTACAGAAGGGTGGTGAGGACCACAGCACAGTATACATTGATCTTAGTTTTGCTTTTCAGGTTCTTATTATTCCAGACTCGTTTATAGAGTCTGCCAAAATAACTATTGGCCTTTGCGAGTCTGTTGTCGATTTCCTTATTAATCCTGGCGTCAGAAGATATGGTACATCCTAAGTAGGTGAACTGCTGTACTGGTTTCAGTTCAGTGTCACCAATGAAGATGTGAGGTGGGTGGTATACTTTAAGGGGGGCAGGCTGATAGAGAACCTCGGTCTTCTTCAGACTGACTTCAAGGCCGAAGAGCTGAGCAGCTTCTGCAAAGCAGGTGGTGATGTGTTGGAGAGCTTGTTCCGTGTGGGCGACAAGGGCGGCATCATCTGCAAAGAGTAGGTCGTGGACAAGTCTTTCATGGGTCTTTGTATGGGACTGAAGCCGCCAAAGATTGAACAGGCTGCCGTCCAGTCGATACCTTACATAGACTCCATCCTCATCGTCAAGGTCCTCGGTGGCCTGTTTGATCAGCATGCTAAAGAAAATGCTGAAAAGCATTGGTGCCAGGACGCAGCCCTGCTTCATGCCGTTGGAGATAGGGAAGGGGTCAGAAAGGTCACCGCCAAGTCTGATCTGGCCACGTTGATCTTCATGTAGTTGGATCATCATCTCGAGAAACTTTGGGGGACAGCCAAGGCACTTCAAGATCTGCCATAGTCCCCTCCTGCTCACAGTATTGAAGCCTTTTGTCAGGCCAACAAAGGTTGCATAGAGTCCTTTGTTTTGCTCACAGCACTTCTCCTGCAGCTGCTGGAGGACGAACACCATGTCTGTTGTACCTCTGTTTGCTCTGAAACCGCACTGGCTTTCTGGGAGTTGGTCTTCGGTGATGGAAGGAACAAACCTGTTAAGCAGGATTCTCATGAGTATTTTACTGGCAGTGGCCAGAAGGGTAATCCCCCAGTAGTTGGAACAATCAGACTTTTCTCCCTTCTTCTTATAAATTGTGATTAGGACAGCATCTCGCAGATTGTGTTGTAACTTTTCCTGCTCCCAGCAACAAAGTAGGAGATCGAGGAGCTTGCTGTGTAGCATAAGACCTCCGTGCTTCCAGATCTCTGGAGGAATGTCATCTACTCCTGCTGCCTTACCGCTTTTGAGTTGGTCTACAGCTTTAATTACTTCCTCGAGGGTAGGTGGTTCATCGAGCTCTGTTTGGATTGGAAGCTGGTGAATGCGCAGGATTACTGAGTCCTGGACTGTGCAAGTTGCACTGAAGAGGGACTGGAAATGCTCCGTCCAGCGTTTGAGGATTGATGTCTCGTCAGTGAGAAGCCCCTGGTTATCAGAGCTACGCAAGGGGCTTTGAACCTGATAAGTAGGGCTGTGTACTGCTTTCAGAGCTTCGTAGAACCCCCCATAGTTGCCACTGTCCACAAGGAGCTGGATACGTTGTGCGAGGTGGTTCCACCATTCATTCTTGATCTCTTTAAGCCTGCTCTGAAGGAGGCTGCAAGCATGCCGGAAGGAGGCTTTCTTTACTGGGCAGGACGGCTGCTGTAGGTGGACGTGGTGAGCAGATCTTTTCTTTGCTTACACTGCCTGGATCTCCTTGTCATTGTCATCGAACCAATCCTTGTTTTTCTTTGTGGTGTAGCCAAGAACCTCTTCAGATGACTTCAAGATGGCTGTTTTCAGTTGGTCCCACATGGTCTCAGGGGAGGGTTCATGGGAATAGGTTGGTTCCTCAAGTTTCTGCTGTAAGTTTGCCTCGAATTCAGCTTTCACTTCGGCTATGTGAAGGTTGCTGACATTGAGTTTTTTCATCCTGGGACTTCTTTTCTTTGACTTGGGTTTGAAGTGAAGTTTGAGTTTGCATCGGACGAGATGATGGTCTGTATGACACTCGGCGCTGGGCATCACTCTGGTGTGCAAGACATCTTTCTGGTCTCGGCGCACTACGTAATCGAGAAGGTGCCATTGTTTTGACTGAGGATGCATCCAAGTTGTTTTAAGACTGTTCCTTTGCTGAAAGATGGTGTTTGTGATGACGAGTTGCTGCTCGGTGCAGAATTCTAGCAACAGATGCCCACTGTCATTACAGTTTCCAACGCCATGTCTCCCAAGAACTCTTTTCCAGGCATCTGAGTCTCGGCCTACTCTGGCATTGAAGTCACCAAGAATCAGAACCTTCTCGTCAGCAGGTCTACTTTGCAGGAGCCTGCGTAGATCGGAGTAGAATTTAGCTTTTTCTTTGGGCTCGGCCTGAAGGGTTGGTGCGTACACGCTGAAGAGCATAACATGTTGGTTGTTGTCCAGAGAAAGATGCATGGATATAATACAGTTGGAGTGACCTATTGGCAAAGCTTCAAATTTGGATATCAATGAGTTTCTCACCATGAAGCCTACGCCTGAAAGGCGTCTCTCTGTTGATGGTTTGCCCGACCAGTAAAGGGTATAGCCAGCACCATGTTCTTTGAGGCTACCTTCTTCTGGAAAGCAAACTTTGCTTAGAGCTGCGATGTCAACATTGAGGCGAGACAGTTCGTGTGCAGCAAGAGCAGATCGGCATACTGGACGGCTGTTGTCCGCTAGATCAAGCATGGTGCGAATGTTCCAGCATGCAATTTTTAAACCCTTGCCCTTCGGGAGAGATTTTATTCGTTCCTTTGTCTTTGATTTTGTTTCTAAACTTGCTTGTGTTTGACTGCGTAAAGAGAGATGCCCGTTGACCGCAGCTAGCCAACCGGGTGTAGAGGAGACGAGCTTTGTTTGGGCCACCTTTTCTAGGCCCCTCTCCATGTGGAGCAAGCAGTTCTGTCCCTAAAGAAGGCTGCTTGGTCGTTCAGGATGCTGTCGAGTGGTATCGTCATCTCCTGGTCGGCACCACGCGACCAGAGTCCTGAACCGCCTGCATGCAGGTTTGAGACTGTGACTTCCAGTGATATCTTCCACCTGTCATTTTTGCCTCGTTCCCATCTCTGCAGGACTTGCAAAGTGGTCGTGAACAGAGTGATTAGTCCTTCGGCCTGCACTGAAGAGTTTTTAGGTGTGGTATAGTATATGCAAACCATCCCCCCACTTTAAGCATGAGGGTCATCTGCCATGGCCTAGCAAGCTGGGACGGTGACAGTGAGGATCTCGGGCCATAGGTTTTACATCAGAGTTTCCTTCTCCTAGGTGGGTAGCCTACCATGGCTGCAAAGCCCCACCTGCCCTGATGATAACCACCAACGTGGTGGGTTTTAGGGGTCGTCTCCCCTAGATCCGCCATGTTCTGCAATACCAGGCTTGGAGGCACGCTGGTGGTCTTCAGTACGTGAGAGGCTAGGTGTTATGGCCACTCACTGGTAATGAATTGGCCTTATATTGCGCTTCACATACCGCTGGATGTGGGGAGACCAATCTGGGACACCAATATTATTGGCCACCAGAGAGGTGCTACTCCTCCAGGGATCCTTACCCCCTTACTCTTACACACACACACACACACACACACACACACACACACACACATTAATTGACAGCAGGTGGAATGACTTAGCCACTTACCTTCTCCAACCCCGCCCTCCATTCACAGACTGCTGTTTGGCCACACCCCTGCTGCCACATACCCCCACCACCCGACTCAAGCTGGAGAGCTGTCCGGCCTGAAGCTGACTCCCCCCCCCCGACGAGACAGGAAGTCCGCCACCACCATCTGTGCCCCTGGCCTGTGGATCACCTCGAACTTAAATGGCTGGAGGGCAAGATACCAACAGGTGATCTGCGCATTGGCATCCTTCATGTGGTGGAGCCACTGGAGGGGCGCGTAGTCCAAGCAGAGAGTGAAAGGGCACCCCAGCAGGTAGTATCGGAGGGCGACGACTGCCCACTTGATAGCAAGACACTCCTTCTCGATTGTGCTGTACTTGCTTTCATGCATCGAGAGTTTCCACCTGATGTACAGCACGGGGCACTCCTCCACCTCCTGGGACAAAATGGCCCCCAGCCCTCTGTCCGATGCATCAGTCTGCAAAATAAAGGGGAGAGAGAAGTCAGGAGAGTGTAAAAATGGCCCCCCACACAGTGCAGCTTTTACCTCAGAGAAGGCCTGTTGGCACTGCTCCATCCACTGGACCGGATCTGGAGCCCCCTTTTTAGTGATATTGGTAAGCAGGCTGGTGACGACTGAATAATTAGGTAGAAACCTACGATAATAGCCAGCCAGCCCCAAGAACCGTCTCACCTCCTTTTTGGTCTTGGGCCTCGGGCAGGCCGCAATTGCTGTGGTCTTGTTAATTTGGGGACGCACCCGCCCATGGCCCAAGTAGAACCCCAGATACTGTACTTCCACCCTCCCAATTGCACACTTTTTTGGGTTAGCTGTGAGGCCCGCTCGTCTCCAGCGACTTTAGAATGGTCCTCAAGTGTTCCAAGTGCCGCGGCCAATCATTTCTGTAAATTACGATGTCGTCTTGACAGGCGGCCATGTAGGCAGCGTGAGGGTGGAGGACCCTGTCCGTAAGCCGCTGGAATGTAGCGGGCACCCCAAACAACCCAAAAGGGAGTGTGACAAATTGGTGTAATCCAAATGGTGTGGAAAAGGCCATTTTCTCTCCGGATATAGGAGTCAAGGGGATCTGCCAACATCCCTTTGTTAGATCCAGTGTTGAATAAAAGAGAGCAGTGCCTAACCGATCAAGCAGCTCATCAATGCGAGGCATTGGGTATGCGTCAAATTTAGACACCGCGTTGACCTTTCGATAGTCCACACAGAACCGGACCGACCCGTCAGTCTTGGGAACCAGGACCACTGGGCTGCTCCAGTCACTGTGGGACTCCTCGACTATGCCCATTTCGAGCATGGCCTTGAGTTCATCCCAAACCACCTTTTTCTTGTGTTCGGGCAATCGGTAAGGGCGGCTACGCACTACCACCCCCAGGGTCGTTTTGAAGTGGTGTATGAGGTGGGTACAACCAGGAAGGGGCAAGAACATGTCGGAAAATTCCTTCTGCAACTTGGCTACCTCCGTGAGCTGGGCCGGTGAGAGGTGGTCTCCACAAGTGACCGGAGTGGTCCGAGATGTTATCTTTTTTACCTCCAGCCCCAGCTCCACCTTCTCTGGGACTACCGACACCAACGCCATGGGGACCCCCTCATTCCAGCGTTTTAAAAGGTTGAGGTGGTAGAGGTGGTAGTCCTCCTAGGAGGCACTTCCGAGTGCTATCACAGTAGTCAACAAAACAAATTGCAGGTTTATATTAATGCCTTTGTATTAATTTAACAATTGTATAGTAACAACTTACATAGGGACTGGTATGGTGGAGAGGCTACATAATCTAAGACTCAAACTTTTTTTAATGTGCTGTTATTTAACAAAGAAAATACATAATTATTGATCTGATGAGGGCGGCATGGTGGTGTAGTGGTTAGCGCTGTCGCCTCACAGCAAGAAGGTCCTGGGTTTGAGCCCCAGGGCCGGCGAGGGCCTTTCTGTGTGGAGTTTGCATGTTCTCCCCGTGTCCGCGTGGGTTTCCTCCGGGTGTTCCGGTTTCCCCCACAGTCCAAAGACATGCAGGTTAGGTTAACTGGTGACTCTAAATTGACCGTAGGTGTGAATGTGAGTGTGAATGGTTGTCTGTGTCTATGTGTCAGCCCTGTGATGACCTGGCGACTTGTCCAGGGTGTACCCCGCCTTTTGCCCATAGTCAGCTGGGATAGGCTCCAGCTTGCCTGCGACCCTGTAGAAGGATAAAGCGGCTAGAGATAATGAGATGAGATGAGATGATCTGATGAATCTTTACATAAGACAATTTATCATTTATCGAATGAATCTCCAGTGTCAGCACTTTGTAACAGCCTTTGTATGTTTTCCACCACAGGAAAGTTAAGAAACTCATTTTATTTTCACAGATGTTCTACAACTGCATTAACTGCCATTTGAGGAAAAAAAGTCCGAAATATTGTTACCTAAAAAGTAACCATAAACAGATGAAAAGTATGACGTGCCATTCTTTAAGAAATAGAAAAATTGGAATTGTTGGAAATTGCTGAGGTATAAGAGGAGTAAAAGACTTTGAGTCTTAAGCTTGTTTTTCACTTTTGGTTGTATGCTCCACTTTGCACTGTTGTGCAGATTTTTGTTCTCTGTCAAGACATGTTCAGACATGTTGTATTTAGGGATGTACACATGGCCCTTTTACACCAATAACCTATCACTGTTGTTTCCTGGAGCTTGAATTAGTCTGGAACCATTCTACACATTTCTATCACAATGAAGCCAGCTCTTCATCAGAGTCAGTTCAGGTCCAGCACACGATTGCTGCTGGTCTGAACAAGTAATGACTTGAAGGTACATCTCATCTCATCTCATTATCTCTAGCCCCTTTATCCTGTTCTACAGGGTTGCAGGCAAGCTGGAGCCTATCCCAGCTGACTACGGGCAAAAGGCAGGATACACCCTGCACAAGTCGCCAGGTCATCACAGGGCTGACACATAGACACAGACAACCATTCACACTCACACCTACGTTCAATTTAGAGTCACCAGTTAACCTAACCTGCATGTCTTTGGACTGTGGGGGAAAACGGAGCACCCAGAGGTTTAGAATTTTAATTGGAGGCTTGAAAGACAGATTTTTGAGAATTGTTTGGAGTGCTGGGAAAGTCTACAACCCTGATTCCAAAAAAAAAGTTGAAATGCTGTATAAAATATTAAAAAAAAAAACAGAATGCAGTGATTGACAAATCCTTTTCAATCTATATTTAATTGAATGCAATACAAAGACAAGATATTTATTGTTCAAACTGATAAACATTAATGTTTTTTGTAAATATACACTCATTCTGAATTTGATGCCTGCAACACATTCCAAAAAAGTTGGGACAGGGACATGTTTACCACTGTGTTACATGACCTTTTCTTTGAACAACACTGGGGTAGTGTTTGGGAAACAAGGACACTAATTCTTAGTTTTAAACGTGAAATTCTTTCCCATTCTTTTTTGACATACGACTTCAGTTGCTCAACATTCCAGCGTGTCTGATGCCGTTGTTATATTTCATAATGTGCCACACATTTTCAGTGGGAGGTAGACAATGCAGTTTTGCAGTTTGTGTGTGTGTGTGTGTGAGAGA
Organism: Neoarius graeffei; assembly: GCF_027579695.1. Taxonomy (NCBI): domain Eukaryota; kingdom Metazoa; phylum Chordata; class Actinopteri; order Siluriformes; family Ariidae; genus Neoarius; species Neoarius graeffei. The sequence continues at coordinate 14,914,739 of NC_083585.1, forward strand.
GAGAGAGAGAGAGAGACACTAACCACTTTATTAGGTTCAACTGCTCATTAACACAAACATCTAATCAGCCAATCACATGGCAGCAACTCAATGGATTTAGGCATGTAGACATGGTCAAGATAACCTACTGAAGTTCAAACTGAGCATCAGAATGGGGAAGAAAGGTGGTTTAAATGACTTTGGATGTGGCATAGTTGTTGGTGCCAGACGGGCTGGGCTGAGTATTTCAGAAACTGCTGAACTACTGGGATTTTCACACAGAACCATTGCGAGGTTTGACAGAGAATGGTCTAAAAAAGAGAAAATATCCAGTGAGCAGCAGTTCTTTGAGCAAAAATGCCTTGTTGATGCCAGAGGAGAATGGCCAGACTGGTTTGAGATGATACAAAGCCAACAGTAACTCAAATAACCACTTGTTACAACCAAGGTATGCAGAAGACCATCTCTGAATGCACAATACATTGACCCTTGAAGCAGATGGGCTACAGCAGCAGAAGACCACACTGGGTGCTACTCCTGTTGTTAGGGTTTTGCTGGGATTCGAACCTGGATCGCTGGTGTGATAATCCAGCAAACCCCCACTAGGCCACCAGGGGGATGATTCAAGTGCAGAGGCATGAGGCGAAAGTAGAGTATCAAAAACAGTTTATTTACACTATATACACTATTTACAATCCAGGGCAAAAACAAAAAGTATAATCCAGAGGTTCTGGGGCAAAAAACAAAAAGTATAATCCAAAATGCAAAACACTCAGAAGATCGATCAAAAAAAGAAAATCCAAAAGTTCAAAGACCAAATAAGAAAAAGGCAAACATGTAAACGCTCAGAAGATACCAAAGGTTAAGTGAAAAATCCAACAAGAAAACAAAAGGCCAAAAACACAAGGGCAAAAGCAAAGACACGGGACAGAGGTTCTAACGAAAAGCATTACAGCACAAAGACTCCGTGACAAGGGAACAAACAGAGGGGTATTTATACACAAACTAATTAAGGAACAGGGCGGGGCAGGAAACAGGCAATCAAGACAAACACAGTGGCGGCCTCTAGAGGCCAAAACAAACATGACAAGATAAACATAACAGCGGCTTCTAGAGGCCAAAACAGTCCCAGTCCTAACAGGACCCCCCCCAGGAGCGTCTCCTGACGTTCCCAGGGCAATCCGGATGGGCCGAATGGAAGTCCCTACAAAGTCCTTTATCTAAAATGTCCCGGGCGGGGACCCAACAGCGTTCCTCAGGGCCATAGCCCTCCCAGTCTACTAGATATTGAAGGCCCCCGTGGACCCGGTGGGAGTCCAGCAGGCGGCGCACGGTGAAAACAGTCTGACCCTGGAAGTGCGGGGGGGCGGGGGATTCCTAGGGGCAGGGGCATATGTGGATGTCAGTACGGGCCGCAACAGGGAAACATGGAATGTGGGGTTGATCCTTAGAGTCCGGGGCAACTGGAGCCGGTAGGCAACAGGGTTCACCCTGCGCACCACCTTGAAGGGGCCAATGTAGTGAGGAGCAAGTTTGCGGTTCTCTACCCACAGTGGAAAGTCCTTGGCGGACAGCCAAATCCGCTGCCCAGGGCGGAAAACGTGGGCAGGCCTTCTATGGCAGTTGGCCTGAGTCTGGTTGGTTCTGGAAGTCTGAATGAGAGTCCTCCTGACCTTGTTCCAGGTCTTGCAACACCGTCTGACGTACTGGTTGACTGAGGGCACCCCAGCGTCCTCCTCCTGTTCTGGAAACAAAGGTGGCTGGAACCCGAATTGGCACTGGAACGGCGACAACCTGGTGGCTGATGACTGCAGGGTGTTGTGGGCGTACTCTGCCCATGGCAGCCAGGTGCTCCATGATGTCGGGTTATCCTTCACCAGGCCTCGCAGGGTGGTTTCCAGGTCCTGGTTGAGCCTCTCTGTCTGACCATTGGACTGGGGATGGAACCCAGAGGAGAGGCTGGCAGTGGCCCCAATGAGCTTGCAGAACCCATGCCATTCTCAGGAGGAGAACTGGGGCCCCCGGTCTGAAACGATATCCTGTGGGAGACCAAAGACTCGGAAGACGTGAGTGAATATTAGTTTAGCTGTTTCAAGGGCAGAAGGGAGCTTGCACAGTGGTATAAAGCGGCAGGCCTTGGAGAATCTGTCAACTATGACCAAAATGACAGTGTTACCTTGTGACTCAGGGAGACCCGTGATGAAGTCGACTGCCACGTGGGACCAGGGACGCCGGGGAATGGTCAGAGGATGCAGGAGGCCCTGGGGATGCTGTCGTGGGTTCTTGCTTCTGGTGTATACCTCACAGGACAGGACGAATGACCTTACTTCCTTCTCCATGCTCGGCCACCAGAAATGTCTTTTCAGGAAGTCCAGGGTCCTCTGAGCTCCCGGGTGGGCGGTGAGAGGGGAGGAGTGACCCCACTGGAGAACCTTGGCCCGGGCTTGTCGAGGGACATACAAGAGGCCCGGTGGCCCCGTCCCAGGACCGGGGTCCTGGCATTGAGCTCGTCGGATGGCCTCCTCGACACCCCAGTGGACAGGGGCCACAATCCAGGACACAGGGATAATAGGTCCAACCTCACTCTCTCTGTTGGTGGCAGAGAACAGCCTGGAAAGCGCGTCAGGTTTGGTGTTCTTAGAGCCGGGGCGGTACGATAGGGTGAAGTTGAATCGACTGAAAAACAAGGCCCACCTAGCCTGTCGTGGGTTCAGTCTCTTCGCTTGCTGGAGGTACTCCAGGTTGTTATAGTCCGTCCACACCAGGAATGGATGTTGCGCTCCCTCCAGCCAGTGCCTCCATTCCTCAAGGGCCAGTTTGACCGCTAGTAGTTCTCGATCCCCCACATCATACCGGGACTCCGTAGGGCTCAGGCGGTGGGAGAAGTATGCGCAGGGGTGCAGCTTCCCTTCCGAGTGTTGAGAGAGCACCGCGCCGACACCATTGTCCGAGGCGTCCACCTCCACGATGAATGGTTGGGAAGTGTCCGGGAGAACCAGAATGGGTGCCATGCAAAAGCGGTGCTTAAGGTCCTTGAACGCCTTTTCCGCCTGAGGGGACCAGACATAAGATCCACCGGTACTTTTGGTGAGATCCGATATGGGTGCAGCTACGGAACTGAAGTTCCTGACAAATTTGCGATAGAAGTTCGCGAATCCTAAGAACCACTGGACCTCTTTAATGGACTTGGGAGTTGGCCAGTCCCAGACAGCCAGGGTCTTGGCTGGATCCATCTGGAGTTGGCCTGTCCGTACAATAAAACCCAGAAAGGAGACCTCGGGAACATGAAACTCGCATTTCTGGGCTTTGGCAAACAGATTATTCTGTAGAAGTCTCTGGAGGACTTGGCGGACATGGTGGCGGTGCTCCTGTAAGGTCTTAGAAAATATCAGGATATCGTCGAGGTAGACAAAAACGTATTGATTGATCATATCTCTCAAGACGTCATTGATAAGGGCCTGAAAAACAGCTGGTGCACTGGTGAGTCTGAAGGGCATCATCTGGTACTCGTAGTGCCCTGACGGGGTGTTAAAGGCAGTCTTCCACTCGTCTCCCTGTCGGATACGGACGAGGTGGTATGCGTTCCGTAAGTCCAACTTGGTGAAGACAGTGGCGCCTTGGAGCAGATCGAACGCTGTGGACATCAGCGGAAAGGGATAGTGATTGCATACAGTGATCTTGTTCAGGCCCCTGTAATCAATACATGGCCGGAGCCCCCCATCCTTCTTGCCGACAAAGAAGCCGGCACCAGCGGGTGAGGTGGAGGGTCGAATGATCCCAGAGGCCAAGGCGTCCTTGATGTACTCCTCCATGGCCTTGCGTTCTGGCTGAGAGAGGGAGAACAGTCGGCCCCGAGGAGGAGTAGTCCCAGGGAGCAAGTCGATGGCACAGTCGTAGGCGCGGGTGCGGAGGAAGAACGGCAGCCCTGCTCTTGCTGAAAACTTCCTTGAGATCCCCATACTCTGTGGGAACTTGAGATAACTCGGTGAGATCAGGAGGCTCGGCAGGAGACACAGGAGAGCTGGAGAGCAGGCAAGAGGCATGGCATGCAGGACCCCATTCCACAATCTGACTTGTTACCCAGTCTATGCGAGGGTTGTGGCGAGTAAGCCAAGGAAGGCCTAGAATAACTGGGAACTCAGGTGAATGAATAAGGTGCAGGGATATTTCTTCTTTGTGACCTTGAGACTAGAGAAAGACTGGAGAAATTACTTGGGTGACTCTTCCATCACCTAAGGCTTGGCCATCCAGGGCAGACACAGACAGTGGGACTTCAAGAGGCGCAGTCGGGACATTGATACTTTGGGCGAAGTGGATATCCATAAAGTTTCCAGCCGCCCCTGAGTCTAACAAGGCCTGGCAAGAGTGGACGGACTCACCCCAGGAGATGGAAACCGGGATGTAGATTCCTTGGCCAGGAAGTCTGGGAGAGAGGGTAGGCCCCATCACAACCCTCCCTCGGCTGGACAGGGTGGTCCTTTTCCCGACAGCTCGGGACATGATGCTCGGAAGTGGCCAGGCTTGCCACAGTAGATGCAGCACTTGTCCCTCCTTCTGTGCTCCCTCTCGGATGAGGAGAGACGAGTACGACCAACCTGCATGGGCTCTGGACAGTCACTGGAAGAGGTGGACGGACTCCAGGTTGAGGCAGGGAGGCCGAGGACTTGGCGGCGCTCTCTAATCCTGTTGTCAAGACGAATGGCATGAGAAATCAGTGTTTCGAGGTCACTTGGGCATCCGATAGAGGCCAGACCGTCTTTGATGAGGTCAGACAGACCGCGGTGTAAGGCTGAAACCAGGGCAGTCTCGTTCCATCCACTTACTGCTGCGAGCGTCCGGAACGAGATGGCGTAGTCTGCGATGCTTCCTCCTTGCCAGATGGACATGAGCTTTCTGGCTGCATCTTTACTGATGTCTGCTTGATTGATGACACAAAGCATCTCCTCCGTAAACAGCTGGAAATCAGAGCACTCGGGTCCCTGTCTCTGACAGATGTCTCTGTCTCGTGCCTTACCAGCTAACAAGGTTATCACAAAGGCAATCTTGCGGCGATCCGTAGTGTAGGTGGTAGGCTGGAGCTTAAAAGTGAGTTGGCACTGGGTAAGGAACTCCCGACACTCACCGTGCTTGCCGTCATACCTCTGTGGTGCAGGAAGGCTGGGTTCGCGAGGTGAAGGAGGCAGCATGGCAGGAGGCACTGGAGCGGATGGTGGAGCAGGAGCAGAATCAGGCACAGGAGATGGGGGCAGAGAAGTCAGCTGTGCCAGGGTTTTCCCAATTTGCTGAAGCAGTACCTCGTGGCGAGCAAGGGTCTCACGTTGGCTTGTAAGAGTCCGTCCATGAGTGTCCATGGTGGATCCGAGGCATGTTAACACAGCCATCATTCCCTGAAGGTTAGCCAGGTAGACAGTTGAAGAAGCCTCTGTGGAGTCGGTCTTGACGGAGTCTTTCTGTTAGGGTTTTGCTGGGATTCGAACCTGGTTCGCTGGTGTGATAATCCAGCAAACCCCCACTAGGCCACCAGGGGGATGACTCAAGTGCAGAGGTGTGAGGCGAAAGTAGAGTATCAAAAACAGTTTATTCACACTATATGCACTATTTACAATCCAGGGCAAAAACAAAAAGTATAATCCAGAGGTTCTGGGGCAAAAAACAAAAAGTATAATCCAAAATGCAAAACACTCAGAAGATCGATCAAAAAAAGAAAATCCAAAAGTTCAAAGACCAAATAAGAAAAAGGCAAAAATGTAAACGCTCAGAAGATACCAAAGGTTAAGTGAAAAATCCAACAAGAAAACAAAAGGCCAAAAACACAAGGGCAAAAGCAAAGACACGGGACAGAGGTTCTAATGAAAAGCATTACAGCACAAAGACTCCATGACAAGGGAACAAACAGAGGGGTATTTATACACAAACTAATTAAGGAACAGGGCGGGGCAGGAAACAGGCAATCAAGACAAACACAGTAGCGGCCTCTAGAGGCCAAAACAAACATGACAAGATAAACATAACAGCGGCCTCTAGAGGCCAAAACAGTCCCAGTCCTAACACCTGTCAGCTAAGAACAGGAAACTGAGGCTACAATTTGCATGGGCTCACCAAAACTGGACAATAGAAGATTTGAAAAAAATAAACGAACATTCCTGGTCTGATAACTCCTGATTTCTGCTACGATGTTCAGATGGTAGGGTCAGAATTTGGCATAAACATGAATGCATGGATCCATCCTGCCTTGTATCAACTGCTCAAGCTGGTGATGGTGGTGTAATGGTGTGGGGAATATTTTCTTGGCACACTTTGAGCCCCTTAGTACCAACTGAGCATCATTTAAATTCCACAGCCTATCTGAGTATTGTTGTTGACCATGTCCATCCCTTTATGACCACAATGTACCTATCTTCTCAGGGCCACTTCCAACAGGATAACGTGCCATGTCACAAAGCTCAAATCATCTCAAACTGGTTTCTTGAACATGACCATGGGTTCACTGTACTCAAATGACCTTCACAGTCACCAGATCTAAATCCAATAGAGCACCTTGAGGATGTGGTGGAATAGGAGATTCACATTATGGATATGCAGCTGACAAATCTGCAGCAACTGTGTGATGCTAGTCAGCTAAAAGGGAAGAACAAGGTCTGGACCATCAACACTTATGCCCTACCGGCCATCAGATACCCTGCTGGCATAATAAGCTGGCTGAAAGAGATAGAGGCCGTTGACATCAGGACAAGAAAATTCCTGACAATGCACAGAGGGCTTCACCCCAAATAGAGCATCCTGAGGCTGTACACTAAGAGGAATGAAGGAGGCTGAGGACTAGTCAGCATTAGAGCCACTATACAGGATGAAACAACAAAGATCCACAAGTACATCAGGGAGATGACCCCAAATGATGAAGTGCTTAGTGAATACCTCAGACAGCAGAAACCCGAGAAGGAAGTACAAGAGGAACCATCATGGAAAGACAAACCACTGCATGGAATGTACCACCGGCAGATAGCAGAAGTGGCTGAAATTTAAAAATCCTACCAGTGGCTGGATAACGCCACAGGGGCACTAATCATAGCTGCACAGGAACAGGCCCTAGGCACAAGATCAATAGATGCCAGGGTCTACCACATGAGAACTCGTGATCTTCTCTCTTTCACTGGAATACTGTGTACAGTGTATAAGAACATGCTCAACCTTTTCTACTTCTCCACAGTGTGCACAGGCCCCAGAATGATGTTTCCCTATTGTATACAACCCACTATTTAGACTTGTGTGTCCTATCCTCAGCCTTGTCAACCAAACCTCCTCCTGTCGTTTCAGTTCACCACCCCTTCTAAACACCACCTCCTTTTGTAAATTATATAGATGCCTTCCTTTCTCCTCTGTATTCCATCTCTCCTGCCACATTTTGTTGATGTTGTCTTTAATTATTACTTTAATTTCTGCCTTGCTTAATGGAACTTCTAAGTCAACCTCATTTGCCTTGATGGCCTCTTTGGCCATTTTATCCACTTTCTCATTACCCTCAACCCCCTTATGAGCTGGAACCCATGTGAACTGAATAAAAGTTTTATGTTGATTAATCTTAAATACGAGATGGTTAATTTCATCTAAGAGATCTTGTCGGCATGTAGATTTTCCACTCTGGATACTATTTAAGGAAGACATAGAATCTGAGCAAATAACTGCTTTACTAGGCTTCACCTCCTCCATCCACTGCAGGGCCAGTATAATAGCCATCATTTCTGCTGAAAAAATTGACAAGTGATCTGACGTCCTTTTCCCAATACTTATATTGTAGCTGGGGATGAATACTGCTGCTCCTGTCTTACCATTTTGTCTTTAGAAGCATCTGTACATATCTGTGTCGTGTCATCATACATTACTTCTACAGTGGTGCTTGAAAGTTTGTGAACCCTTTAGAATTTTCTACATTTCTGCATAAATATGACCCAAAACATCATCAGATTTTCACACAAGTTCTAAAAGTAGATAAAGAGAACCCAGTTAAACAAATGAGACAAAAACATTATACTTGGTCATTCATTTATTGAGAAAAATGATCCAATATTCCATATCTGTGAGTGGCAAAAGTATGTGAACCTCTAGGATTAGCAGTTAATTTGAAGGTGAAATTAGAGTCAGGTGTTTTCAATCAATGGGATGACAATCAGGTGTGAGTAGGCACCCTGTTTTATTTAAAGAACAGGGATCTATCAAAGTCTGATCTTCACAACACGTGTTTGTGGAAGTGTATTATGGCATGAACAAAGGAGATTTCTGAGGACCTCAGAAAAAGCGTTGTTGATGCTCATCAGGCTGGAAAAGGTTACAAAACCATCTCTAAAGAGTTTGGACTCCACCAATCCACAGTCAGACAGATTGTGTACAAATGGAGGAAATTCAAGACCATTGTTACCCTCCCCAGGAGTGGTCGACCAACAAAGATTACTCTAAGAGCAAGACATGTAATAGTCGGCGAGGTCACAAAGGACCCCAGGGTAACTTCTAAGCAACTGAAGGCCTCTCTCACATTGAACATGTTCATGAGTCCACCATCAGGAGAACACTGAACAACAGTGGTGTGCATGGCAGGGTTGCAAGGAGAAAACCACTGCTCTCCAAAAAGAACATTGCTGCTCATCTTCAGTTTGCTAAAGATCATGTGGATAAGCCAGAAGGCTATTGGAAAAATGTTTTGTGGACGGATGAGTCCAAAATAGAACTTTTTGGTTTAAATGAGAAGCGTTATGTTTGGAGAAAGGAAAACACTGCATTCCAGCATAAGAACCTTATCCAATCTGTGAAACATGGTGGTGGTAGTATCATGGTTTGGGCCTGTTTTGCTGCATCTGGGCCAGGACGGCTTGCCATCATTGATGGAACAATGAATTCTGAATTATACCAGCGAATTCTAAAGGAAAATGTCAGGACATCTGTCCATGAACTGAATCTCAAGAGAAGGTGGGTCATGCAGCAAGACAACGACCCTAAGCACACAAGTCGTTCTACCAAAGAATGGTTAAAGAAGAATAAAGTTAATGTTTTGGAATGGCCAAGTCAAAGTCCTGACCTTAATCTAATCGAAATGTTGTGGAAGGACCTGAAGTGAGCAGTTCATGTGAGGAAACCCACCAACATCCCAGAGTTGAAGCTGTTCTGTATGGAGGAATGGGCTAAAATTCCTCCAAGCCGGTGTGCAGGACTGATCAACTGTTACCGGAAACGTTTAGTTGCAGTTATTGCTGCACAAGGGGGTCACACCAGATACTGAAAGCAAAGGTTCACATACTTTTGCCCCTCACAGATATGTAATATTAGATCATTTTCCTCAATAAATAAATGACCAAGTATAATATTTTTTGTCTCATTTGTTTAACCGGGTTCTCTTTATCTACTTTTAGGACTTGTGTGAAAATCTGATGATGTTTTAGGTCATATTTATGCAGAAATGTAGAAAATTCTAAAGGGTTCACAAACTTTCAAGCACCACTGTAAATACTGCTGTACATTCTGGTTTGCAATCTCCTTAGTTTTCAAATTTACAATAGGGAAATAAAATAACCAAGGGGGAATGATTGACCTTGTAACTGTTTTGCAAAGAGGAATGTCACTGATCCCCAATTGGTCTGCCTGCTGATTACCATCCCACCCAAAACTGCGTACTCTTGTGAACACGGAACTGATAACTTTGTTTATACTCTTGAATAGCTCTTATTCATGACGACAACCGGAAGTGTACCAACACGATGGGGCGTGTAGCGCCCCCTGTGGCTCGGGTGCACAATGTACCTCACACAATAGCTCGATTTCCTTGTGTGCATGTAGGATTGGATTTCTCTGGCACCCCTGCTGGGACCCTTTGCTCGATTACCGACAGCAGCTTGATTTGGATGTGCATGTAAACGTACTGAGTGACTCTCATCTTAAGATCAGTGATCTCTTGCTCCAGGTGCTCCAGGAGATGTTTAGCTCGGCTCAGTTCAATCTTCTCCCGAGCTCCATCACCTCAGAATTCTTTTTCTCCACAGAGCTGATCATCTAAGTAAAGATCCTCTCACTGTCCTCCACTGCTGTCTGAACACAGGACTGTTTGGAAACACACACACACACACACACACACACACACACACACACACCTCTGTTACTGTGACTCTGGATGAGTGGTTGTTCATGTTGTGTAAGAGCAGCTCTGTCTCTGTTAACTGCTCACCTTAATCGTGTTCACAGCTTGCACCTTCTTCTGCTTCTCCTGGATAATCTGCTGGGATTTCATCTGCTCCTACTTTAGCTCACTCTGAGCACAAAATCACTTATATTCAGCTGCTTACAAATGAATATTAATGGAATAGCGGGTGAATATTAATGGAAGCTAAATGATCAAAGTTCACAGTTTTGTGTGGAATTGTTTCAGTTGTAAAACTGGTGTTCAGCTGCTGCAAAGCTGACAGACTGCTCTGACTAAATAACTATCGGCAATTAATCAAAATCAAGTTTAAATCAAATCAAGTTTATTTGTACAGCGCTTTTAACAATAAACATTGTCGCAAAGCAGCTTTACAGAATTTGAACGACTTAAAACATGAGCTAATTTTATCCCTAATCTATCCCCAATGAGCAAGCCTGTGGCGACGGTGGCAAGGAAAAACTCCCTCAGACGACATGAGGAAGAAACCTCGAGAGGAACCAGACTCAAAAGGGAACCCATCCTCATTTGGGCAACAACAGACAGCCTGACTATAATATTAACAGTTTTAACAGGTATAACCCTCAACTGTCCTCATGGGGCCGTCCTTCACAGGAGTGGGGCGATAAAACTCCGACCAGACACAGGGCACCAGGATGGACCAAGCAGGTCCGAGGGGCAGAAGAGGCCAGCATCTCAATCCCAGGATCAACATGTAACTGCTCTGGCTGGATGCTTGATTGGGTGATGGGAGCACACTCCTCAGCAATGATGAGATGCAGATGGGACCCTTAGGCCTGGCCAAGACAATTCAGTTACATTTCACCGGGTCTGGGACATGCGACAGAATGTCTGACGGCTGATTCCCTGCAGGCTATGATAGCCAGTCGAGATCCCCACCGTCTCCACCAAAAGATTTCCTGTTGACTCCATGTAACTCAGAGGGACAGATTTGGGGTGGGGGGGGAGAGAAAGAAAACACAGGTGGTTAGGTATGCCCAATGTCACCTGAATAAGTAGGAACAGTATACATATTGCACCGAGTACAAGCAGGGACTCCGGCAACTAACTATGACAGCATAACTAAAAGGAGAGAGCCAGAAGGTAACACAGGCATGAGGGAGCCCCGGGACATAAAGCAGCAGCCACTACACCGTCAACAAACTCGAGTGAGCAAGCGAGTGGGGACTGACAGCATCCATACATCCCAGTTTACCAAAACACTCTATGTCTGAGGACCCTCCAGATCTACTCCTTTACCTCATAAACACCATTAACAAAAGGCTTGACTAAACAGATATGTTTTCAGCCTAGACTTAAATGCTGAGACTGTGTCTGATTCCCGAACATTACTTGGAAGGCTGTTCCATAACAGTGGGGCTTTGTAAGAAAAGGCTCTGCCCCCTGATGTAGCCTTCACTATACGAGGTACCAGCAGATAGCCTGCACCTTTTGATCTAAGTAGGCGTGGCAGGTCATAGAGGAGCAGAAGTTCACTCAGGTACTGTAGTGCGAGACCATTTAGTGCTTTAAAGGTCAATAGTAGTATTTTATAATCAATACGAAATTTGATTGGGAGCCAATGCAGTGTGGATAAGACAGGCGTGATGTGGTCATATTTTCTAGTTCTAGTAAGGACTCTTGCTGCGGCATTTTGAACTAACTGGAGCTTGTTTATGCACTTATTGGAACATCCAGACAGTAAGGCATTACAATAATCCAACCTGGAGGTAACGAAAGCATGGACTAGTTTTTCTGCATCATGCAATGACATTAAATTTCTTATCTTTGCAATATTTCTGAGATGAAAGAAAGCTATCCGGGTGATGTTATCAATGTGAGTTTCGAATGAAAGACTGGGGTCAATAATCACTCCGAGGTCTTTTACTGCTGCACGTGAAGAAACAGAAAGGCCATCCAGAGTTACTGTGTAATCAGAAAACTTACTTCTAGCTGCATGTGGTCCTAGCACAAGTACTTCACTCTTGTCAGAGTTAAGCAGAAGGAAATTTATAAGCATCCAGTGTCTAATGTCCTTAACACATTCCTCAATTCTATTAAGCTGGTGTCTCTCATCAGGTTTTGCAGAGACATACAACTGTGTGTCATCAGCATAACAGTGGAAACTAATACAATGTTTACGAATAATATCGCCCAGAGGTAACATATATAGAGAAAAAAGCAGTGGACCCAAGACAGAACCTTGTGGAACACCAAACTTTACCTCGGTACGTCTAGAAATATCACCATTTATATCAACATACTGATAACGATCAGTTAGATAAGACCTGAGCCAGGAGAGGGCCATTCCCTTAACTCCCACAACATTTTCTAGTCTATCCAGAAGAATGGAATGATCAATGGTATCAAATGCTGCAGTAAGGTCAAGCAACACAAGTAGCGAGACACAGCCCTGATCAGACGCCAACAGTAGGTTGTTTACTACTTTAACCAGTGCTGTCTCTGTGCTATGATGAGGTCTAAATCCTGACTGATACATTTCATGGATGTTATTCCTATGTAAATATGAGCATAACTGCTGTGCCACAGCTTTTTCAAGGATCTTGGAGATAAAGGGGAGGTTTGATATTGGCCGATAATTGGACAGCTGACAGGGATCAAGGTCAGGTTTTTTAATCAGGGGTTTGATAACTGCTAGTTTAAAGGATTTGGGTACATAGCCAATCATAAGAGAAGAATTTATTATTTTTAGAAGCGGTTCAATTACTCCAGGCATTATCTGTTTGAATAGATGTGTCGGTAAGGGATCTAGTACGCAAGTTGAGGCTTTTGATGTAGAGATTAATGAAAGTAATTCAGTTTCTTTTAGGGGAATAAAACATTCTAACTGATGATCTGATACAGTTATATTGTTAACTACAAGGTCACTTTCATTGTCTAACCTTAAATTAGTAGTTTGAATTTTTTGTCGGATATTCTCAATTTTGTCATTAAAAAAAATCATGAAGTCGTTGCTACTACATACTGCAGGTGTGCATGTGTCGATAGTGGACTTATTCCTGGTTAATTTTGCTACAGTATTAAATAGGAATCTAGGATTATTTTTGTTATCTTCTATTAGGGAGGAGAAATATGTTGATCTCGCAGCACTAAGAGCTTTTCTATACTTCAGGAAGCTCTCCTTCCAAGCTAATTTGAACACTACCAATTTTGTTTGACGCCATTTACGTTCCAATTTTCGAGTGGTCTGTTTTAATGTGCGAGTGTCATCATTATACCAGGGTGCTAATTTTTTGTCTCTGACCATTTTCCTTTTTAGAGGAGCTACAATTATCTAAAGTATGGCGGAATGTTGACTCTAAGCATTCAGTTGCCTGATCAAGTTCTGCAGGGGCTGACAGTGACCCAATCAAAGTTGACAGCTCTGGGAGATCATTTATAAAGCTCTGTGCAGTAGTTGACGTGAAAGTACGTTTAATACAGTAGCATTAACTGGTCTATACCGACAATTTGCTAGCCTATACTATATAAACCTGCAGACTACATTAGTCGTTTGACTAACATTCATTTCAGTTATTACAGGCAAAAATTAAACTCACATGAGCCTGAAACAATATATATCTCACCAACTAATCTACAAATCCAATTCCAAAAAAGCTGAGACACTGTAAACTGTAAACAAAAACAGAATGTGATAATTTGCAAATCATGGAAACCCTATTGAAAATAGTACAAAGACAACATATCAAATGTTGAAACTGAGAAATTTTATTCCATCCTTTATCCATAGCCACTTATCCTGTGCAGGGTCACGGACAAGCTGGAGCCTATCCCAGCTGACTATGGGTGAGAGGCGGGGTATACCCTGGACAAGTCACCAGATAATTGCAAGGCTGACACATAGAGACCAAAAAACATTCAAACCTATGGTCAATTTAGGCCAAGTTTACATTAGACCGTATCTATCTCGTTTTCTTCGCGGATGCACTATCCGTTTACATTAAACCGCCTGGAAACGCCGGGAAACGGGAATCCGCCAGCGTCCACGTATTCAATCCAGATCGTGCCAGCTCCGGTGCTGTGTAAACATTGAGATACGCGGATACGCTGTGCTGAGCTCTAGCTGGCGTCGTCATTGGACAACGTCACTGTGACATCCACCTTCCTGATTCGCTGGCGTTGGTCATGTGACGTGACTGCTGAAAAACGGCGCGGACTTCCGCCTTGTATCACCTTTCATTAAAGAGTATAAAAGTATGAAAATACTGCAAATACTGATGCAAATACTGCCCATTGTGTAGTAATGGTTGTCTTTAGGCTTGCCATCCTTCCACTTGCAAGTGGTAAGTGATATGCGCTGGGATCAGACACACAGCGGCTCAGTCCCGAATCACAGCTTGTGCACTTCACTCGCGTGCTCTGTGAGCTGCGCAAGGCCGGAGTGCGCACCCTCCAGAGGGCACTCGCTGTTCAGGGCGGAGTGATTTGGAGCGCAGGATGCCTGCGGAGCCGAGTGTATCCGTGTATTGGTGTTGCTGTGTGCACGCAAATCGTGTATTGGTGTTGCTGTGTGCACACTAATCGTTTTAAAAACATTAATCTGATGATCCGCTGATACGGTCTAATGTAAACATGGGCTTAGAGCCACCAATTAGCCTAACCTGTGCATGTCTTTGGTGGAAACCAGAGCACCCAGAGGAAACCCGGGCAGAGCATGCACACTCCACACAGAAAGGCCCCCGTCGGCCACTGGGCTCAAACCCAGAACCTTCTTGCTCTGAGGCGACAGTGCTAACCACTACGCCACCGTGCCACCCAAGAAATTTTATTGTTTTTGAAAAAAAAAATGCTCATTTTGAATTTGATGTTAACAACACGTTTCAAAAAAGTTGGGACAGGGGCATGTTTACCACTGTATTGTATCACCTTTACTTTTAACAATCTGTAAACATTTGGGAACTGAGGAGGCCAATTGCTGTAGTTTTGAAAGAGAAGTGTTGTCCCATTCTTGTCTGATCTACAATTTCAATTGTTCAACAGTTCGTGATCTCCTTTGCCATACAGTGGTGCTTGAAAGTTTGTGAACCCTTTAGAATTTTCTATATTTCTGCATAAATATGACCTAAAACATCATCAGATTTTTCACACAAGTCCTAAAAGTAGATAAAGAGAACCCAGTTAAACAAATGAGACAAAAATATTATACTTGGTCATTTATTTATTGAGGAAAATGTTCCAATATTACATACCTGTAAGTGGCAAAAGTATGTGAACCTCTAGGATTAGCAGTTAATTTGAAGGTGAAATTAGAGTCAGGTGATTTCAATCAATAGGATGACAATCAGGTGTGAGTGGGCAACCTGTTTTATTTAAAGAACAGGGATCTATCAAACTCTGATCTTCACAACACATGTTTGTGGAAGTGTATCTCAAAGGAGATTTCTGAGGACCTCAGAAAAAGCGTTGTTGATGCTCATCAGGCTGGAAAAGGTTACAAAACCATCTCTAAAGAGCTTGGACTCCACCAATCCACAGTCAGACAGATTGTGGACAAATGGAGGAAATTCAAGACCATTGTTACCCTCCCCAGGAGTGGTCGACCAACAAAGATTACTCTAAGAGCAAGACATGTAATAGTCGGCGAGGTCACAAAGGACCCCAGGGTAACTTCTAAGCAACTGAAGGCCTCTCTCACATTGAACATGTTCATGAGTCCACCATCAGGAGAACACTGAACAACAATGGTGTGCATGGCAGGGTTGTAAGGAAAAAGCCACTGCTCTCCAAAAAGAACATTGGTGCATGTCTGCAGTTTGCTAAAGATCATGTGGATAAGCCAGAAGGCTATTGGAAAAATGTTTTGTGGACAGATAAGACCAAGATAGAACTTTTTGGTTTAAATGAGAAGCATTATGTTTGGAGAAAGGAAGACACTGCATTCCAGCATAAGAACCTTATCCAATCTGTGAAACATGATGATAGTAGTATCAATGGTTTGGGCCTGTTTTGCAGCATCTGGGCCAGGAAGGCTTGCCATCATTGATGGAACAATGAATTCTGAATTATACCAGTGAATTCTAAAGGAAAATATCAAGATATCTGTCCATGAACTGAATTTCAAGAGAAGGTGGGTCATGCAGTAAGACAACGACCCTAAGCACACAAGTCATTCTACCAAAGGATGGTTAAAGAAGAACAAAGTTAATGTTTTGGAATGGCTAGGTCAAAGTCCTGACCTTAATCCAATCAAAATGTTGTGGAAGGACCTGAAGCGAGGAGTTCATGAGGAAACCCACCAACATCCCAAAGTTGAAGCTGTTCTGTATGGAGGAATGGGCTAAAATTCTTCCAAGCCAGTGTGTAGGACTGATCAACAGTTACTGGAAACGTTTAGTTGCAGTTATTGCTACACAAGGGGGTCACACCAGATACTGAAAGCAAAGGTTCACATATTTTTACCACTCACAGATATGTAATATTGGATCATTTTCCTCAATAAATAAATGACCAAGTATAATATTTTTGTCTCATTTGTTTAACTGGGTTCTCTTTATCTACTTTTAGGACTTGTGTGAAAATGTGATGATGTTTTGGGTCATATTTATACAGAAATATAGCAAATTCTAAAGGGTTCACAAACTTTCAAGCACCATTGTATTTTGCGCTTCATAATACGCTAAATGTTTTAAATGGGGAAAAGGTCTGGACTTCAAGCAAATTTAGCACCTGGACTCTTTTACTATGGAGCCATGCAGCTTTAATATGTGCAGAAAGTGGTTTGGCATTGTCTTTCTGAAAGAAAGAAGGACTTCCCTGAAAAAGATTTTGTCTGGATGCCAGCATATTGCTTGGAAACTTGTGTATATATCATTCAGAATTAATGATGCCTTTCCAGATGTATAGTGGGGCTTGAAAGTTTGTGAACCCTTTAGAATTTTCTATATTTCTGCATAAATATGACCTAAAATATCATCAGATTTTTCACACAAGTCCTAAAAGTAGATAAAGAGAACCCAGTTAAACAAATGAGACAAAAATATTATACTTGGTCATTTATTTATTGAGGAAAATGATCCAATATTACGTATCTGTCAGTGGCAAAAGTATGTGAACCTTTGCTTTCAATATCTGGTGTGACCCCCTTGTGCAGCAATAACTGCAACTAAACATTTCAGGTAACTGTTGATCAGTCCTATGCACTGGCTTGGAGGAATTTTAGCCCATTCCTCCGTACAGAACAGCTTCAACTCTGGGATATGAGTGGGTTTCCTCTTATGAACTGCTTGCTTAAGGTCCTTCCACAACATTTTGATTGGATTAAGGTCAGGACTTTGACTTGGCCATTCCAAAACATTAACTTTATTCTTCTTTAACCATCCTTTGGTATAAACGACTTGTGTGCTTAGGGTCGTTGCCTTGCTGCATGACCCACCTTCTCTTGAGATTCAAGTCATGGACAGATGTCCTGACATTTTCCTTTAGAATTTGCTGGTATAATTCAGAATTCATTGTTCCATCAATGATGGCAAGCCGTCCTGGCCCAGATGCAGCAAAACAGGCCCAAACCATGATACTACCACCACCATGTTTCACAGATTGGATAAGGTTCTTATGCTGGAATGCAGTGTCTTCCTTTCTCCAAACATAATGCTTCTTATTTAAACCAAAAAGTTCTATCTTGGTCTCATCTGTCCACAAAACATTTTTCCAATAGCCTTCTGGCTTGTCCATGTGATCTTTAGCAAACTGCAGACAAGCAGCAATGTTCTTTTTGGAGAGCAGTGGCTTTCTCCTTGCAACCTTGCCATGCACACCATTGTTGTTCAGTGTTCTCCTGATGGTGGACTCATGAACATTAACATTAGCCAATGTGAGAGAGGCCTTCAGTTGCTTAGAAGTTACCCTGGGGTCCTTTATGACCTCCCCGACTATTACACGCCATGCTCTTGGAGTGATCTTTGTTGGTCGACCAGTCCTGGGGAGGGTAACAATGGTCTTGAATTTCCTCCATTTGTCCACAATCTGTCTGACTGTGGATTGGTGGAGTCCAAGCTCTTTAGAGATGGTTTTGTAACCTTTTCCAGCCTGATGAGCATCAACAACACTTTTTCTGAGGTCCTCAGAAATCTCCTTTGTTCGTGGCATGATAGACTTCCACAAACGTGTTGTGAAGATCAGACTTTGATAGATCCCTGTTCTTTAAATAAAACAGGGTGCCCACTCGCACCTGATTGTCATCCCACTGATTGAAAACACCTGACTTGTCACAGTCCAGTCCAGTCCATCCATGCCTGAGTTTGTGGGACTCCCATGCCAGCTCCAGGCCGGATCCGGGACAGGAATTCAGTCCTGCCTTGCTGAAAGCCATTTTCCCTGAAGTGGCACTCCCACACCTACTACCACTCCTCTCCCATCAGCCAGGGCCTTTTTAAGAACTGTTTGGAGCTACTCCTGTTACTAGACTGCCTCTAGTAGACTTTCCTTGCCTCCCTACAACCCATTGGTATTGTCTCTCTTGATTCCCCCTGCCTGAATTGTTCCTTGTTTTTTGTCCATTTTTTTGCCCCTGTTTTACCTGCCTGTTCTTTTGGATTGTGTTTTGCTTCCTCTGCCTGGATTTCCCTTGTCCCTGTGTTCATCAGTTTTGATTAAGATTTTTCTGTCCTGTTTTTGTCCCTGACCGTACCTACCTGCTCCTCTCTGTTTTTGACCTCCTGGGCCGTTCTTTGACCACTGATTTTTGCCTGAGCCCTACTGTACCTCTGCTCTGTACTTCATTAAAGAAGAAGTTTTTTTTGTACACTGCCTGTCTTGAGTCTGCTCTTGGGTCCTCACTTCACCTCAGCTTACCATTTCTGACACGACTCTAATTTCACCTTCAAATTAACTGCTAATCCTAGAGGTTCACATACTTTTGCCACTCACAGATATGTAATACTGGATCATTTTCCTCAATAAATAAATGACCAAGTATAATATTTTTTGTCTCATTTATTCAACTGGGTTCTCTTTATCTATTTTTAGGACTTCTGTGAAAATCTGATGATGTTTTAGGTCATATTTATGCAGAAATATAGAAAATTCTACAGGGTTCACAAACTTTCAAGCACCACTGTACAAGCTACCCATGTCATGTGCACTAATGCACTCATACCATCACAGATGCTGGCTTTTGAACTGTGCACTGATAACAAGCTGGATGGTCCCTTTCGTCTTTAGCCTGGAGGACATGGTGTCCATGATTTCTAAAATGAATTTCTACTTTTGATTCATCATACCTCAGGACAATTTTCCACTTTGCCTCAGTCCATTGTAAAAGATCTTGGGCCCAGAGAAGGTGGCAGTGTTTCTGGATATTGTTTATCTGGTTTTAACTTGCATTTGTGGATGCAGTCATGAACTGTTTTCACAGATGATGGTTTTCTGAAGTGTTCCTGAGTCCACGCAGTGATTTCCACTACAGACACGTGTCTGCTTTTAATGCAGTGTCGCCTGAGGGCCTGAAGATCACAGGCATCCAATGTCAGTTTTCAGCCTTGTCTTTAGCATACAGAGATTTCTCCAGATTCTCTGAATCTTTTCATGATATTATGTATCACAGATGATGTGATCCCTAAATTCTTTGCAATTTTACATTGAGGAATGTTATTCTTAAATTGTTGCATTGTTTGCTCACGCAGTCTTTCACAGAGCAGTGAACCCCTCCCCATCTTTACTTCTGAGAGACTCCGCCTCTCTGGGGTGCTCTTTTTATACCCAATCATGTTAACTGACCTGTTGCCAATCAACCACATTAGTTTTTTTCTTTAAGCATTAAACAATTTTTTCAGTCTTTTGTTGCCCCATCCCAACTTTTGTGAAACATATTGCTGACATCAAATTCAAAATGAATGTATAATTTTCAACAACAACAAAAAAACAATACAATTTCTCAGTTTCAATATCTGATATTTTGTCTTTGTACTATTTTCAGTTAAATATAGGGTTTCCATAATTTGCAAATCATCGCATTCTGTTTTTGTTTACAGTTTACAGTGTCCTAACTTTTTTGGAATTGGGGTTGTACAAATCCAATTCACAAGACTCAAGGCAACGTCTCAGGCTCATTTGAGTAGCTTACCTTGATTAAAATAGCAGGAGGTGATGGTTTTCCATTACAAGAAATCTCCTTAATGGAACATATTTTATTCTAACACAGTAAAAATTATATCTTCAAGTGAGGAAAGAGAAAAAATTTCTATCAAGAATAACAGAATGTAGCATCTACTTGAACCAAAAACTTTAGCCAGTCTCTGTTTGAATACAATGATTTGATTTTTATTTTTTACCTGAGAACAGGCAAGATGGATTTTTTTTTAATATATCACTTGATTAGGCATCTCACCACCAAGGTCATCTAGTGCTTCAGCTATTCTAGTGCTACTGGCAGTTCGACGATGTTCAGGAAGCAAAGTAGCTTACTAATGCTAGCAATAGTTGATTTTAGCGCTGTTGACATTTTCAGATCCACAACCACTGCTCTCTTCTCTCTTACTTGCTTTTTTCCAATGAGGGCCTGTGTTCAGTGTTTTAAACTGAGTGCAAATATCCATGTGTTTTTTCTTACTGTAAGTAACTGCATATCAGGATAACACACACACCAGAGTAGCATATAGACTTCATACAGTTATCAGTAAATAGTTTATCCAATCTTGTTCACCTGTTTTGTTTTTTGTTGTTGTTTTAATAGCCCAAAAGTCTTTATTGAGCATGTTCATTGCTGGTAACTCAGACTAAAAAAGTGCAACTGTTTTTCCATGATTCTCTCATGCCTGTATTATCTTTTGGCTCTCCCTTTTAGTTATGTTATCATAGCTAGGGCTGCACGGTGTTGTAGAGGTGAGCACTGTCATGTCACAGCAAGAAGGTTCTGGGTTTGAGCCCAGTGGCTAACGGAGGCCTTTCTGTGTGGAGCTTGCATGTTCTACCCATGTCTGTGTGAGTTTCCTCCAAAGACATGTGGTTAACTGGCTACTCTAAATTGTCCATAGGTGTGAATGTGTGTGTGAATGGTTGAGAAGAGGAAACCTCTGCAATAATCCAGTAGAAGGCTACGGGTTTCACTACTGTAATTCTTCCCTAGAAAGTTTGATGGCTGAAGCCACCTGCCATCAGGCAGAACACTAAAGAGAGAGAGATCATAGCTAGATCTGCTGCAGTCCTCGTTTGCACTCTCTCACAATGTATATCCATTTAAACCACTGTACGGTTATACCTAATAATCTGTTCTGTCTCTCTGTCAAGTTTTACCTGTACTTCTGCTGCCTGGGTCTGATCCCAAGACATGCCCGCTGCTATTGAGGTATTTCACTCACGTGACCAAGTCATGTGACGCTGCCATTTTGGACGGCACGGCTCGAATCAGTTTGAATGCGAGGAAGGCGACAAACGAAAAACATAAAAGAAAAAGGAGCGAGATGCAGAAAACACCTTCACTATCCAGCGACGTAGGGCATTTACAGGGCGAGCAGAGGGAGAGGTATTTGCAAAAATTGAGGTTAGCAGGCTTAGAGAACGACGTTTACCTGCTTCCACCAGGATTGTTCACTGACAGCTAAGATTTGTTCACATTTTCATTTACTTTCGGTCCTCAGGATAAACAAAATGTTATTAAATGTCATTGAAATAACTTCTTAGTCTGTTGAGACATGGCCCGTTATAAGTTTTTCCTTTACTGTATTTACTAGTTTACTGAGCGCGCTACAGGGCGGGCTGGCTGGCGCTAGCTAGCTAGTGCTCCGGGGCTGGCTGGCTGGCTGGCGCTAGCTAGCTAGCTAGCGCTCCGGGGCTGGCTGGCGCTAGCTAGCTAGCGCTCCGGGGCTGGCTGGCACTAGCTAGCTAGCTAGCGCTCCGGGGCTGGCTGGTGCTAGCTAGCTAGCTAGTGCTCCGGGGCTGGCTGGCTGGCTGGCGCTAGCTAGCTAGCTAGCGCTCTGGGGCTGGCTGGCGCTAGCTAGCTAGCTAGCGCTCTGGGGCTGGCTGGCGCTAGCTAGCTAGCTAGCGCTCCGGGGCTGGCTGGCTGGCGCTAGCTAGCGCTCCGGGGCGGGCTGGCTGGCTGGCGCTAGCTAGCTAGCGCTGCGGGGCCGGCTGGCTGGCTGGCGCTAGCTAGCTTGCTAGCGCTCCGGGGCTGGCTGGCTGGCTGGCTGGCATTAGCTAGCTAGCTAGCGCTCCGGGGCTGGCTGGCTCAGTAAACTAGTAAATCCAGTAAAGGAAAAACTTGAGACTGAAAGGTTTTAACAGTCATCCAAATGACTGAACGTAAACATTGCTGCAGTAACATACCAACTACTGTTGTTGACATTAGCTAGCTTGCCGTCCAAAATGGTGGACACCGGGGCGTCACGTGACCCTGTGACGTCAGGTGAAATACCTCAATAGCTCCTCTCATTCTCTAGATCTGAGTGATTCTTCCTGATGCTCTCTTTCTGCCTGAAGCTTTCTACATATTTGACTCACTGTCTGTTGCTGTGCTTCCTCCCACATGGATACATTAAACATGTCTGCATACAGTTATGGATGACTAATTATTATTGATAAGATGTATCATCCAACTATTAGGTGTCACCTAGAAGATGAAAGATTCCTGTTTGAGTCTTGTTCCACTCAAGGTTTATGTCATCTGAGGAATTTTGTCCTTGGCAATGTCTCCTCTGGCCTGCTTATTAGGGATCTTGATTGAAATCTACATGCAGAGTTCTGTCAAGCTGCTTTGTGGCAATGTCTATTGTTAAAAGTACGAATACAAATAAAATTAAATGTAATTGAGATATCTTCAAGATGTATATTAGGTAGATGAGGCAAGAAAAAGTAAAGGAAGTATGTATATGAGGTTAGAATAAGAATGAGAAACAATAGCTGCATGGCAATTGTGTTGAAATCAAGTACATCATAAAGTCACTCCTTGACTTTGATGGAAGGTCTTGGCATTTTTTCATATGAAGCAATTCTCACTGGCCCTGGTTGTCAGGAGGGGTGGAAGAGAACATTATTTACAGTAGTTGTATGCATGTAAAAGTTTCATGTGAAAGTAAACCTCTGACCAGCATAACTGCTTAGCTGGCTGTTGTAAAGAAAGGCATTGTTCAGTTCCCACCTATCTCTAATGGGCACTTGATAAAACTCTGTTCTGAAAGAGCAAAATGTATATTCAGTTAGCTTGATAAACTACATTATCAAGGTTGCTAATGAATAAAACACTTCAGTGAAATGCATTAAATGAGATAAGCATTCAATTTGAGCAATTGTGTTTTATTAATGAAAAAAACACAACAAAGAGAAGATAAAATCAGTTAGATTAATCTATATTTTGTCATGGCTAACTGAGCATTAATGAAATATATCAGCACCTGATGTGGAAAAAATCTGGTTTAGTCCTGATAAAATGTGGGCAGGATCATGTGGTGGTATAAAAAAAAAAAAAGTGCTGCAACATATAATTGCATCAGACAAGAGCACACACAGCTCCAGGGCAAAGAAGAAGCAAGATGGCAGTCAAAATTGCAGTTCTTCTGTCCGTATTTATGCTCACATATCTTTTTGCTCCCTTGGCCTTTACTTCAGGTGAGAGTGCACACATTTTTGATGACAAAATATCTTGTGTATAGATGCTTCCTTTATAAAGATTGTATAAATACATGCAGATTTTAACATGCATCATGCATAGAGGTAGAACCACGTGAACATGTAGACATAAAACCCAATCACGCTAGTGTAAAACAGTAGAAGACAAAAAAATATGACAGCAAATCAGGAAACAGGACAACAAATTCAAAAACACAAATCAAAAAACACATTAGCTCAAAGTGGAAAGGGTAGGTCCATGTTAAACATCGCATGCTCATTGCTGTTAAATTGCTGAGTTAATATTGACAGGTTTTGCTGTTGCTGTTTTTACAGTTGTTTTTATGATTAGCTGTCATGCTTCTGAATTTGTTGTGGTATTTTTGGTTTTTCTGTTGCATTTTCAAATTTGCGACGGTGCTTTTGGTTTTGATGTTGTATTTTGGATTTGTTAATGTGGTTTACACTTGCAGTTTAGACTACAGTATAAAAAATTTTATTTACAGAGGTTTTTTTTTCTTCCTTAATTTCTTGAAAGAGCATAGTCAAATACATCAAATATAAAGTTTGTGATTTTCATGTTCCTGCTTGCAGAAATCCAGAAGCCTTATCCTATTTCACTACTTGTGTACAACTCCCTCACCAACCAGAAGAATTTGACTTTTACCACTGACATTGCATACAGAGGGATCTTACTTGGTGCTATGAAGAAGATCCAAGCACAAAATATTGGCTTTAAGTAAGTTACATAGAACAGGGTTGTGCAATTTTATCTGCATAGGGTGGGTGTGGCTGCAGGGTTGCAAAAAAATTTAAATAAATTAAAAACCACCTTGATATAGGCCACATAGTTACCGGTAAATTTTTAGTTAATAATTATTGAGTACAATTGTATTCCGGGACATCAGGTACCAAAGATACTTTGTAGATGTTATAAATTAAATATTGTGCATTGATTTATGTATTGTATTATTTTGTAATTCCTGTCAGAGTAATTTGTATTGCTCTGTCATAAAGTATCCCTTTATGTAAGAAATAATAATTAATAATAATAATTATTATTACCACCTTGCCGAGGACGGAGTCCACCAGGGGGCAACATATTGTTTTCGGTTGGGTTTCTTTGTTTTTTTTGTAAACAATATTACAGGAAAACGGCTGGACCAATCTTCATGAAACGTTCAGGATAGATGGGCATTAGTCTCAAATAGAACCTCCAACATTTTGGGGGTCATCCAGTCAAGGTTCTTATGTCATCATGCTGTAAGAATGTAAGAGTATAACAATAGCGCACTGCGCATGTGCATACACGCGTTCCGATTAAAATGGCCGGTGAGTGTATACAATTCGGTTCACCATTCGAAATAAATGGACTAAAGAAATCACTTTCAGATATGTTTATGCTTATTACCAAGGGAAAGTGCGTTCCTATTTTAAAATATACTCCAGGTTGTCCCCCTTTCCTCACCTTCTGCATCCAGTGGTCCCATGTGTGATGTAGCTGTGACGCACTTCCGAGTTGTTATGGGAAGTTTTCATAGATAGATAGTTTATTAAAAAAAACCTTCACATAGCAGTCACAAGCGCTGTCGCCTCACAGCAAGAAGGTCCTGGGTTCGAGCCCCGGGGCCGGCGAGGGCCTTTCTGTGTGGAGTTTGCATGTTCTCCCCGTGTCCGCGTGGGTTTCCTCCGGGTGCTCTGGTTTCCCCCACAGTCCAAAGACATGCAGGCTAGGTTAACTGGTGACTCTAAATTGACCGTAGGTGTGAATGTGAGTGTGAATGGTTGTCTGTGTCTATGTGTCAGCCCTGTGATGACCTGGCAACTTGTCCAGGGTGTACCCCGCCTTTTGCCTGTAGTCAGCTGGGATAGGCTCCAGCTTGCCTGCGACCCTGTAGAAGGATAAAGCGGCTAGAGATAATGAGATGAGATAGCAGTCACATGACTGAATTGCTTGACATATGTACACAATTGAAAATATATCTATATATAAATATACATACAACAAATTTATAAATACATTTGAATAATTCATAAAATTTAGAAAATAGTTTAACTAAAATTTCTATAAGATGTTCTCTATTACGAAAACTGCATTGCACACATAGCAGGTATAAAGGTGTTTCTATGCTTGTCCGTTTTAAACCACGGCAAGCAGAAGTTCATATTTCGTCTTACTTTGAGCAGTTAACTGGTGGCAAGAGGCAGTTTAGTTTGTGAGTAGGATCACTGGTGATAGCAGTGAAGAACTTGGCACAGATGTTGGAACGTCTCTCCTTGAGTGTAATGAGACTGAGATTGGCAATACCTTCGCTATACGATGAGTGTGGGGCAAGAATTTTAATTACGCGTTTCTGCACCCGTTCAAGTTCCTCGCTTAGGTATATTGGAAGTGCATGATGGTAAATCGGCGCACAGTATTCCAATATGGGCCTGATGGTACAAGAGTAAAAATCCAGAATGTCTTTAATGGGAACATTGGCCCTTTTCAATGAAACAATGAAAAACAACCATTTATTCACTTTCTTAATGCATTCTTGTATGTGATCGTTCCATCTGAGATTGTCCAAAATGGTAACGCCAAGAATCTTAGCAGATGTTACAACAGGGAGTTGATTACCTTCAATCACAAGAAGGGAGAAATCATGAGTGTTCTTCTTAAAATCAATAATTAAGTCTTTACACTTATCAGCGTTTAGCTGCATGTTGTTCTTCAGTGTCCAATCAGTGACTGTTGACGGCCTTCTGTGCGTTTCCAACATCACCGCGAGGTACGATCTCAGCTACCGTCGTGTCGTCCACGTACTTCCAAATCAGAGAGTCTACCTTCAGGTCATTGATCATGAGTATGAAAAGCCAAGGCCCAAGCTTGGTACCCTGGGGTACCCCGGCTGGGACTGGCCCCCACTCAGACAGACAATCCGAAGATAGTTTGGGGTGCTGTTTCCGATTGCACAGGAAATCGATCACCCAATTAGTAACACACCCGGGGATGTCTAGAGCAAGGATCTTTTGAACCAGTAAATTGTGATCAATCAAATCAAACGCTTTTTGATAGTCAAAAAGTACTACCCTGACAGCCGCACCAGATCCATCGGTGGCCT
Source organism: Neoarius graeffei (assembly GCF_027579695.1). Classification (NCBI taxonomy): domain Eukaryota; kingdom Metazoa; phylum Chordata; class Actinopteri; order Siluriformes; family Ariidae; genus Neoarius; species Neoarius graeffei. The sequence goes on from NC_083585.1 coordinate 14,941,559, forward strand.
TGGACCAGTGGTGTAGCATCGACGTCAATGCGAAGAGCGTAGAGGATTTCGGGATACTGCCATATTGTTTGGGGTCGATGATGTTTAAGACTGCTGGACCCACATGGGCAGAAACAACAAACTCCTCAGCTAGCTTAGATATGGCAGGTGTCAGAGAAATTGGGCGGAGGTGTTTGGAAACATCTACTACAGGTTTCTGCTTGGGCAGGGGTACGACATCAGCAAGTTTCCATGAAGATGGGAGTTTTTGTTCTTTGAAGCTGCTATTCAGGATTGAGGTGATTGGCTGGACAAGGATTTCAGCATAGTCGCGTAGTAGCCAATTAGGAACGAGATCAGGACCTGCAGCCTTACGAGGGTTGAGCTTCTTGAGAGCCTTTAGAATCACGGCCTCGGTGACAGTAAAGGAAGTATGGTCATCAGGGTGGCGTGACGTCTCATCAAGAGGAACAAAGGACTCCATAGGCTTGAGAAAGACGGCGTTGATGGCATTGGCTAGCTCGAGATTGCTAGAGTTGTCATTCAAACCCTCCAGTTGCAAGTCCGAGAATAAAGATGTTGATCTAGAAGCTGGAACCATCTCTTTTCGAAAAGAGTACTGAGACCACTGAGCTCTAGCACCGGGCCTTTTCCGGGAAATAAGAGTTTCAGTCATGGCGACAGAGTGTGTATGCCAGCCTCGGTTCAGAGGTTTCAGTTTCAAAAACTGTAAGAGGTAAGAGTAGAATAATGTAAAGTACAGACACTTGGTATATTTTACTTCTGTGATTTTTTAAATTGTTAATTTTTGGATTACGCTTCATTTTTGTGGCTACTGCCTCATAGAGTAAATATATATGCTATATTTCCTGTATGGGCATGGTATCAGAAAACAATTTTATTTATAAGTGTGGCAGCGGGGTCGTGGTCAAGCACCGGTCTGTGACAGGAGGGCGGAGTCAGGGAAGGTGAGTGGCAGAATCACTACACCTGAGAGCAATTAACCTGTGTTTGTGTGTCTTCCCAGTGACCGTGCCCTATTTAGGGAGGGAGAGCGAGAGCAGAGGAGATCTCTCCCGAACCAGACACCTGATGTGTGTGTGCGCGTGTGTCTGTGTCAAACATATTGTGTTCACTGAAAAGTGTAGCAATAAAACTATTTGTTGAACCTGATCTCTGTCCTGCCATCCTCTGTGCTCCACCCCTCCGTAAGAACTGCTACAGTGGTGCCGAAACCCAGGAAAATTGGAGCACAGCAGCCTAACAGCCCCATGGAGTCCTCCCCGTTCGCCGAACTGGTCCACGCCCTCGCCATGGCCCAGCAACGCCAGCACCAAGCGCTACTCACCCTCCGAAAGGAGCAAGAAGAGTGGTTCGAGGCCCTGGTGTTGTCCCAACAAGAAGATCGGGAGGTGTTCCGGCACCTCCTCGCGTCGGTGGGGTCCACCAGCGCTCCGACCGCGGGCCCGTCTCCCCTCACTGTCACCAAGATGGGCCCGCAGGACGACCCCGAGGCGTTCATCACGCTCTTCGAGCAAGTCGCCGAAGCCTCGGGGTGGCCGATGGAGCAGCGCGCGGCGCGCCTCCTCCCCCTGCTATCGGGAGAGGCACAGCTGGCCGCGCTACAGCTCCCCGCCGACCGCCAGCTGGCCTACGCGGACCTCCGCCGGCCCGTCCTCCAGCTTGTGGGGCGCACTCTGAGGGCCGACAACCGTGACACCGAGGGAATCATCGACCAGGTGGTACTGGAACAGTTCGTCGCTTGCTTGCCGGCAGGAACTGCGGAGTGGGTCCGGTGCCACCGCCCGGCGTCGCTGGATCGGGCAGTCGAGCTGGCAGAGGACCATTTGGTGGCTGTCCTGGCAGTAGGACAGCAGATCTTCTCTTCTCTCCTCTTCTCTCTCTCTCTCTCCCCCTCCTCCTGTGTCCCTTCCTTGCCCCATTCCCCCACCGCAGAGGCGGGGGCCGGCACCACCCCAGCCGGCATGCCGCACTCGCGGTGCCCTCCCGTTTCTCCCTTCTGTGTCTGTCTCTCCCCCACCTCAGGTGAGTGAGCCCCAGATCACCGGTGCAGAGGGAAAGACCGGGCTGGTTTGCTGGCACTGCGGGGAGCCGGGCCACCTTCAACAGCAGTGCATGGCGATGGAGGTGGGCACGGTGGTTCGGATCCCCGACGCGCCAGAGGCCGCCCTCGATCGGGCCGGAGCGTATCGCATACCGGTGAGTATCCAAGGGGCTACATATCAGGCGTTGGTGGATTCTGGTTGTAATCAGACCTCAATTCACCAAAGCCTGGTTCAAAACGAGGCATTGGGTGGAGCACAAGGGGTGAAGGTGTTGTGTGTGCACGGGGATGTTCACCGCTACCCTTTGGTGTCGGTCCACATTATTTTCAGAGGGGAAAAATATATAGTGAAGGCAGCGGTTAATCCTCACCTTACCCACTCTTTAATTTTGGGGACTGATTGGCCGGGATTTCAGGGTTTGATGACGTGCCTAGTAAAGAGTGGGTCCTGCCATTTGACAGGGGGAGGTCCCGGTGTCGCTTTGGTGGGAGCAGCTGTCACAGAGCCGTCTACGTCATCTCCGCGTCAGAGTGAGGAGCCGTCGGCTCCTCCTCTCTCTATTGGGGAATCCCTCGCGGATTTCCCATTAGAGCAGTCACGAGACGAGACTCTGCGGCATGCGTTTGACCAAGTGAGAGTAATCGATGGTCAAACGCTCCAGCCGAACGCCACCCCGTCCTTCCCCTACTTCACGATTATGAAGGATAGATTATACCGAGTGACGCAGGACACTCAAACTAAAGACCGAGTCATGCAGCTTTTAATTCCGAAGAGCTGCCGGGAAATGGTATTCCAGGTGGCTCACTTTAATCCCATGGCTGGACACTTGGGGCAGGATAAAACACTAGCCCGAATAATGGCCCGATGCTATTGGCCGGGGATTCGCGGCGATGTCCGTAGGTGGTGTACAGCATGCCGCGAATGCCAGTTAGTAAATCCAGCGGCCATTCCAAAAGCGCCTTTGCGCCCTCTTCCATTAATCGAGACCCCATTTGAGAGAATTGGGATGGATCTCGTCGGGCCATTAGATCGGTCAGCACGAGGGTACCGCTTTATATTAGTTCTGGTGGACTATGCAACGCGATACCCGGAAGCAGTGCCTCTGCGCAATATCTCAGCACGCAGTATTGCAGAGGCACTCTTCCGCGATTCTGACTGATCAAGGCACTACGTTTATGTCACGAACACTGCGCGAACTGTATGGGTTATTGGGGATTAAGCCGATCCGCACCAGCGTGTATCACCCACAAACAGACGGTTTAGTGGAACGGTTCAACCGCACCCTCAAAAATATTATTAAAAAATTCGTGAGGATGCACGTAATTGGAATAAGTGGCTTGAATCCTTGTTGTTCTCAGTGCGAGAGGTTCCCCAAGCCTCCACGGGGTTCTCCCCGTTCGAATTATTATATGGGCGTAAGCCGTGCGGCATCCTGGACGTGCTGCGGGAAAATTGGGAGGAGGGACCTTCACAAAGCAAAAACGAAATTCAGTACGTTATGGACCTGCGCGCAAAACTCCACATGCTCACCCACCTAACTCAGGAGGATTTGCGGCAGGCCCAGGAACGGCAAGCCCGCCTGTACAACAAGGGTCCACGCCTTAGAGAGTTCACTCCGGGAGATAAGGTACTCGTACTGTTGCCCACGTCGAGCTCCAAATTGATCGCCAAGTGGCAACGACCCTTTGAGGTCACACGGCGAGTCGGGGACGTCGACTATGAGGTGAGGCGAACGGACAGGGGTGGGGCGCTACAGATTTACCACCTCAATCTGCTTAAACTCTGGAACGAGGAGGTCCCCGTGGCATTGGTGTCGGTGGTTCCGGAGAAGGCGGAGCTGGGGCCGGAGGTTCAAAAAGGGACATTGGCATCACGTACCTCTCCGGTCCCCTGTGGAGACCACCTCTCCCCGACCCAACTCACGGAGGTCGCCCAGTTGCAGACCGAGTTTTCGGATGTGTTCTCGCCCCTGCCTGGTCGCACTCACCTCATAGAGCACCACATAGAGACGCCCCCGGGGGTGGTAGTACGTAGCCGCCCTTACAGGCTACCCAAACACAAAAAAAAGGTGGTTCGGGAAGAACTTCAGACCATGCTCGATATGGGCATCGTCGAGGAGTCCCACAGTGACTGGAGCAGCCCGGTGGTCTTGGTACCCAAGGCCGACGGGTCGGTCCGGTTCTGTGTGGACTATAGAAAAGTCAACGTGGTGTCTAAATTCGACGCATACCCAATGCCTCGTATTGATGAGTTGCTCGATCGACTAGGCACAGCTCGCTTTTATTCGACACTGGATTTGACGAAGGGATATTGGCAGATCCCCTTGACTCCACTATCCCGAGAAAAAACGGCCTTTTCCACACCGTTTGGTTTACACCAATTCGTCACACTTCCGTTTGGGCTGTTTGGGGCACCCGCGACGTTTCAGCGGCTGATGGATAGGGTCCTCCGCCCCCACGCCACCTATGCGGCCGCGTATCTAGATGATATAATCATCTATATTAATGACTGGCCGAGGCACCTTGAACATCTGAGGGCCGTCCTTAGGTCGCTGAGGCGAGTGGGGCTCACAGCCAACCCAAAGAAGTGTGCAATTGGGCGGGTGGAAGTACGGTATCTGGGCTTCCACTTGGACAACGGGCAGGTGCATCCCCAAATTAATAAGACAGCAGCGATTGCGGCCTGCCCGAGGCCCAAGACCAAAAAGGGGGTGAGACAGTTCTTGGGGCTGGCTGGCTATTACCGTAGGTTTATCCCTAATTATTCGGACGTCACCAGCCCGCTGACTGATCTCACTAAAAAGGGGGCACCAGATCCGGTCCAGTGGACGGAGCAATGCCAGCGGGCTTTTTCAGAGGTAAAGGCTGCACTGTGTGGGGGGCCACTTTTACACTCCCCTGACTTTTCTCTCCCTTTTGTGTTACAGACCGATGCGTCGGACAGAGGGCTGGGGGCAGTTTTGTCCCAGGAGGTGGAGGACCGCCCCGTCCTCTACATCAGTAGGAAGCTGTCAGTGCGTGAGGGGCGCTACAGCACCATTGAAAAGGAGTGTCTGGCGATCAAGTGTGCGATCCTCGCCCTCCGTTATTACCTGCTGGGGCACCCTTTCACCCTCTGTTCGGACCACGCGCCCCTCCAGTGGCTCCACCGCATGAAAGATGCCAACGCGCGGATCACCTGTTGGTATCTGGCACTCCAACCCTTTAATTTCAAGGTGGTCCACAGGCCGGGGGCGCAGATGGTCGTGGCGGACTTCCTCTCCTGTCAAGGGGGGGGGGGGGGGGTTGGCTGCGGGCCGGACGGCTGCCCAGCCTGAGTCGGGCGGTGGGGGTATGTGGCAGCGGGGGCGTGGTCAAGCACCGGTCTGTGACAGGAGGGCGGAGTCAGGGAAGGTGAGTGGCAGAATCACTACACCTGAGAGCAATTAACCTGTGTTTGTGTGTCTTCCCAGTGACCACGCCCTATTTAGGGAGGGAGAGCAAGAGCAGAGGAGATCTCTCCCGAACCAGACACCTGATGTGTGTGTGCGCGCGTGTGTCTGTGTCAAACATATTGTGTTCACTGAAAAGTGTAGCAATAAAACTATTTGTTGAACCTGATCTCTGTCCTGCCGTCCTCTGTGCTCCACCCCTCCGTAAGAACTGCTACAATAAGCAATAGCCACATGTACCCATAGGGTACCCATTTTTTCACAATATCTTCCTTCATATTCATCATAAGTGCTACTGGGCGAGGTTTGTTTTGCCTGACAACACATTATTATTATTATTATTATTATTATTATTATTATTAAGAATACAAGTCGTAGTAGTGTTGATGTTCAGTTCTGCAAGCAACCAACTGCTCGGGGATAAATAAAATTTTATTTTCTTCAATTAAGTATTCAATTTTCTGCATAGATTCACCACTGAAGAGGATCTAAATTATGGTCCATTCCTTGTAAGTGTGAATGGAGTGGCAGGGAACAATGCTGAACATACGTACTGGGAGCTTCTTGCCAAACTACAGAATGGCACCATAATAAGGCCTGATGTGGGTCAGTACTGATTCAGTGTTATATCATATCTTTGAGAGTCTTTATTAGCAAATACAAAGTGTATATATGTTATATCTAACTATATAACCTAACTCTACCTTTTTCAGGTGTTGGATGTTATATACCAAACCCACATGATACAGTTATCTTCAAATTCACCAAATGGTAATCTAAAGAAGGTCTAATAGTGCTGTCATCGGGCTGGGGTCTTTCATCCCTGTCAACCACAAAGCACAACCACAAAGTACATTGTGATAAATGGCATCAAAAATTGTATGATTCTTCTTTATTAAAATAAAATACAATCATGTTAAAATATCTTGGTACATGTTGGTATGTTTTGTCATATTAAAAGAAATGTTATGACATAAGGTCATTAGGAAATATATTTTAAGATATTTGTATCACTTCCTGATGTGGATGGAACACAGAAGCACGGCAGGTGAGAGTTGATGTTTACGCAAACACTTATTTTGGCTTTTCAGCTTTCTTTCACTAACTCACACATGCATTGTGGTCAGGGAGAGAGCCCTCTTTCTCTGCTCTCTCTCTCCTTTTATGCTCCATCCCTGTGAAACACACACACACACATTAATTGACAGCAGGTGGAATGGCTTGACCACTTACCTTCCCCGACCCGCCCTCCATTCACAGACTGCTGCTTGGCCATGTCCCCACTGCCACATACCCCCACCGCCCGACTCAGGCCGGGGAGCTGTCCGGCCTGAAGCTGACCCCCCCCCGACAGGACAGGAAGTCTGCCACCATCTGCGCCTCCAGCCTGTGGATCACCTCGAACTTAAATGGCTGGAGGGCGAGATACCAACGGGTGATCCGCACATTGGCATCCTTCATGCGGTGGAGCCACTGGAGGGGCATGGTCCGAACAGAGTGAAAGGGCGCCCCAGCAGGTAGTATCGGAGGACAAGGACTGCCCACTTGATGGCAAGACACTCCTTCTCAATTGTGCTGTACCTTCACGCATCGAGAGTTTCTGGCTGATGTACAGCATGGGACGCTCCTCCACCTCCTGGGACAAAACAGCCCCCAGCCCTCTGCCTGATGCATCAGTCTGCAAAATAAAGGGGAGAGAGAAGTCAGGGGAGTGTAAAAGTGGCCCCCCACACAGTGCAGTTTTTACCTCAGAGAAGGCCTGTTGGCACTGCTCCGTCCACTGGACCGGATCTGGAGCCCCCTTTTTAGTAAGATCGGTTAGCGGGATGGTGACGTCTGAATAATTAGGTAGAAATCTATGATAATAGCCAGCCAGCCCCAAGAACCGTCTCACCTCCTTTTTGGTCTTGGGTCTCGGGCAGGCCGCGATTGCTGCGGTCTTGTTAATTTGGGGACACACCGGCCCATGGCCCAAGTGGAACCCCAGATACTGTACTTCCAATCACACACTTTTTTGGGTTAGCTGTGAGGCCCGCTCGCCTCAGTGACTTTATAATAGCCCTCAGGTGTTCCAAGTGCCACAACCAATCATTACTGTAAATTACAATGTCGTCTAGATAGGCGGCCACGTAGGCAGCGTGAGGGTGGAGGACCCTGTCCATAAGCCACTGGAATGTAGCAGGCATCCCAAACAACCCAAAAGGGAGTGTGACAAATTGGTGTAATCCAAACGGTGTGGAAAAGGCCGTTTTCTCTTGGGATAGAGGAGTCAAGGGGATCTGCCAATATCCCTTTGCTAGATCCAGTGTTGAATAAAAGCGAGCAGTGCCTAACCGATCAAGCAACTCGTTAGTGCGAGGCATTGGGTATGCATCAAATTTAGACACTGCGTTGACCTTTCTATAGTCCACACAGAACCGGACCGACCCGTCGGTCTTGGAAACCAGGACCACTGGGCTGCTCCAGTCACTGTGGGACTCCTCGATTATGCCCATTTCGAGCATGGCCTTGAGTTCATCCCGGACCACCTTTTTCTTGTGTTTGGGCAATCAGTAAGGGCGGCTACGCACTACCACCCCTTGGGTCGTTTCGATGTGGTGTTCTATGAGGTGGGTACAACCAGGAAGGGGCGAGAACATGTCGGAAAATTCCTTCTGCAACTTGGCTACCTCCGTGAGCTGGGCCGGTGAGAGGTGTTCTCCACAAGGGACCGGAGTGGTCCGAGATGTTATCTTTTTTACCTCCGGCCCCAGCTCCGCCTTCTCTGGGACTGCCGATGCCAATGCCATGGGAACCCCCTCATTCCAGCATTTTAAAAGGTTGAGGTGGTAGATTTGCAGTGCCCCACCCCTATCCGTTCGCTTCACCTCATAGTCAACGTCCGCAACTCGCCGTGTGACCTCAAAGGGCCCTTGCCACTTGGCGACTAATTTAAAACTTGACGTGAGCAATAATACGAGCACTTTGTCTCCCGGCGTGAACTCTCTAAGGCACGTGCCCCTGTCATACAGCCGACTTTGATGTTCTTGTGCCTGCCGTAAATTCTCCTGGGTTAGGTGCATGAGGGTGTGGAGTTTTGCATGCAGGTCAAGAAAGTACTGGATTTCATTTTTACTCAGTGAAGGTCCCTCCTCCCAATTTTCCTGTAGCACATCCAGAATGCCACACGGCTTACGCCCATATAATAATTCAAAGGGAGAAAACCCCGTGGAGGCTTGCAGGACCTCTCGTACTGCGAATAACAGGGGCTCGAGCCACTTATCCCAATTATGTGCATCTTCATTTATGAATTTATGGATTATGTTTGAGTGCTTGGTTAAATCGCTCTACTAAGCCATCTGTTTGTGGGTGATAGACACTGGTGTGGACAGACTTAATCCCCAGTAACCCATACAGCTCGCGCAGTGTGCGTGACATAAACGAAGTCCCTTGGTCTGTCAGGATTTCTTTCAGAATCCTGACCCGGGAGATAAAGTGGAAGAGCGCTTCTGAAATACTGCATGCTGAGATATTGTGGAGAGGCACTGCTTCCGCGTATCACGTTGCATAGTCCACTAGAACTAAAAGCGATATCCCCGTGCTGACTGATCTAATGGCCTGAAGAGATCCATCCCAATTTGCTCAAACAGGGTCTCAATTAGAGGAAGAGGGTGCAAAGGTGCTTTTGGAGTGGCTGCAGGATTTACTAATTGGCATTAATTGCGGCATGCCGTACACCACCGATAGACATCCCCACGAATCCCTGGCCAATAGAACCGGGCCATTATTCAGGCTAGTGTTTTATCTTGCCCCAAGTGTCCAGCCATGGGATTAAAGTGAGCCGCATGGAATACGAGTTCTCTGCAGCTCTTTGGGATTAACAACTGGGTTATTCGTTCCTTAGTTTGAGTGTCCTGCGTCACTTGGTACAATCTATCTTTAATAATGGCAAAATAAGGGAAGGTCAGTGCTGCACTTGGCTGAAGAGTTTGACCATCGATTACTCTCACTTGGTCAAACACATGCCGCAGAGTCTCATCTCGTGACTGCTCTAACGGGAAATCCCCAAGGGAATCCCCGAGAGAGGGAGGAGGAGTGGGCTGCTCCTCACTCTGATGCAGTGTTGACATAGACGGCTCTGCGACAGCTTCTCCAGTTAACGCCACACCGGGATCTTCCCATGACCTACTAGTGCAGGACCTACTGTGTGTTAAATATTCCATTAGGTTTTTAAATCCCGGCCAATCAGTACCCAAAATCAACGAGTGGGTGAGACAGGGACTAACCGCCGCCTTTATTCTATGCATTTGGCCCTGGAATAGAATTTGGACAAACACTAGAGGGTAATGGTGAACATCCCCATGCACACACAACACTTTCACTGCTTGTGCTCCCCCCAATGCCTCACCTTGCACCAGGCGTTGGTGAATTGAGGTCTGATTACAACCGGAATCCACCAAAGCGTGATATGTAGCACCTTGAATACTCACCGGTATGCGATACATTCCGGCCCAATCGGGGGCGGTTTCCGGTGCGTCGGGGATCCGGATTAGAGCACCCACCTCCCTTGCGGAGCTCTGATCCTGGAGATGCCCCGCTGCACCAGCACACCGGCCCAGGCTTTCCCTCTGTGCTGGTGTTATGGGTGTCACTCACCTGAGGAGGAGATAACACAGACACAGGAGAGGGAGAGGGGAGGACGCCACGGGTGTGATGGGCCAGCTGGGGAGGAGCCAGCCGCCGCCTCCGTGGCAGGGGAACAGGGTGGAGAAGGGGACAAGAGACACGGGGAGAAAAAAAAAAGAGAGAGAGAAGAGAAGTGAGGGGAGATGTCTCGTCTGCCTGCCGTCAGAGCCACCTCCAGATGGTCCTCCGCCAGCTTGATGGCTCGCTCCAGCGACACCGGGTGAGGACACTGGACCTATTCCACCATTCCTTCCGGAAGTCAAGAGACAAACTGCTCCAGTGCCACCAGATCGATGAACTTGTATGCATCGCGGTCTTCCACCCTCAGCCACCGCCAGCAAGCGTCCCGGAGTTGCTGGCTGAATGCAAACGGCCGGCCGATCTCCTCCAATACCAGCGCCCAGAAGTGCTGGCGATGTTGCTCCAGGGAGCGGCTGAGCCACTGCAGGATCGCTTTCCTTAGGTCCACGTAGACCAGACGGCTGTCAGCAGGGAGCTGATGCACTGCGAGCTGCGCCTCACTAGTCAAGAGCAGGAGGAGGTGTGCCACGCGCTGCTCCAGCAGCCACCCCCATGCCTCGGCTGCTTGCTCGAGGAGAGCGAGGAAGGCTTTTGGATCATCCTGCGGTCCCATCTTTGTGAGGGTGGTGGCAGCAGTGGTTGAAGCACCTGCTGACGCGAGCAGGTGCCAGAACGTCTGGCAATCTTCCTGCTGGGCCAGCCTCAAGGCTTCGAAGCATTGCTCCTTTCGGAGGGTGATCAGCACTTGATGCTGGTTCTGCTGGGCGGTAGCGAGGGCAAGGATGAGCTCTTCGAATGGTGAGGACTCCATGGGGTGGTTCCCTTCTATGATCCTGGGCTTCAGTACCACTGTAGCACTTCCTGATGTGGGTGGAGCACAGAAGCACGGCAGGCCAGAGTTGATGTTTACACAAACACTTTTTTTATTTTGGCTTTTCAGCTTTCACTCACTCACTCACACACACACACACACACACACACACACACACACTGTGGTCAGGGAGAGAGCCCCCTTTCTCTGCTCTCTCTCTCGCTCTCTCTCCCCTTTTATGCTCCATCCCTGTAACACACACACACACACACATATTAATTGACAGCAGGTGGAATGACTTAGCCATTTACCTTCCCCGACCCCGCCCTCCATTCACAGACTGCTGCTTGGCCACGCCCCCACTGCCACAATATTCTTTACTTGACGTTATGAAAATCCGATTGTACAAGCCCTTTTGATTTTCTTTTTTGTCTCTAAGATTGACACTTTTAACCACTGACTATAAGCTCAATCTGTTGTATAAACACCTGCAGTTCTTTAAGTCAACTTGGTAATCACTCCAGAGTAACCCATACCCATGTCCAATGTGAAACTGCATGCCTTATCTAAACAAGGAAACAGTAATTCCTTGCAACTCCATTTAATGTGGGACCTAAAAATGTAAAGTTAAAAAGCCAATCAAATAATGGCTGTATAAACTTATTTTTAATAGTCATTAATTATCTCATATACAATATTCCATTGCTGTCCCTGGAAATCTTCAAAAATCAATGATAAGGGGAAATAATAGCAAATAATGGTAAGCAAATGGAAAGTTAATTAACTGTACATTAACCAGACAGTCATATCTGATGCTTGTCTTCACAAATCAATTGTAGGCCATTCAGATACCTAGATTATCACCCTTTTCAAGTGATTGTTAGGTATAAAGTAAAACTGATGAGTGTACGTGCACTCTGCTTTTGATCTCTGTTGTCAGTAAGCATATTAAAGCAAGCCACAGAGGCTTCTACCTTCCTAAGACACCATTTGAGACCCTAACTTTTAGTAAGAGTGACAAAATTCTGCTTATGTCAGAGTAATACCCTGCCATGATGTTTGATGTATTCAGGGATGAGAGTTTTCCACTTTTCGGCAGATTTCCGCTTTTTCTGAGTAAAAAACGAGCTTTTTATATTATGCCAAATCCATTGAGAATTATTTTAAATTAATTTCGGGGGGTTGGGGAATGTTCCTTCATGCTGTTCAAACTTTATTAACTCCAACTATGTTTACACGTTATTTGTAAGTCACCATCTTTAGTCTCGTTTAATCTCATTGAATTTGATGTAAAATTCATGTTATCTACATTGGCTATTAAGGTCTCGACATCGATGTTTTGACCAATAACAATCAGAACAGTTTTTACAAAGATACCCACAGCCGTTTTCTTTTATCAAAACTTACACATGTTTGTGAGCTGCATGTAGGTACCACCTGTCTCGTCTTTTAGGACTACAACTCCCATCAGTAACTTCCGCGGTGACCTACGTTACGCCTGGGCGGGATCACCTACGTCACTTCATCCATGACTCCATAAGTAACTAAGGCACGCTAGTCACTTCCTCTTTTGGCGCCCCGTGAGCTCAGCACACGGACACAAGGAGGCCCGCTCACCAGAGCACCCAAGATAAAGACGTCTTTCTCCCGAGAAAAGAATTCAGCGTGGTTTTTGTTTACCATTGGACACGGTAAAACTACTTTGTAAGAGACCCTATGTGTGGGTGGAGCACAGAGGACGGCAGGACAGAGATCAAGTTTTATAAATTGGCTTTATTGCCACACTTTTCAGTCTAACAATAAACTCGCACAGACACACACAACCGGCGTCTGGTTCAGGGTTGAGCTCCTTCTGCTCTCGCTCTCCCTCCTGATATAGGGTGCAGTCACTGGGAAGACACACAAACACAGGTTAATTGCTCTCAGGTGACGTGATTCTGCCACTTACCTTCCCTGACTCCGCCCTCCTGTCACAGACCGGCGCTTGACCATGCCCCCGCTGCCACATACCCCCACCGCCCAACTCAGGCCGGGCGGCCGTCCGGCCTGCAGCCGACTCCCCCCCCACTTGACGGGAGAGGAAGTCCGCCACGACCATCTGCGCCCCCGGCCTGTGGACCACCTTGAAATTAAAGGGTTGGAGCGCCAGATACCAACGGGTGATCCGCGCGTTGGCATCTTTCATGCGGTGGAGCCACTGGAGGGGCGCGTGGTCCGAACAGAGGGTGAAAGAGCGCCCCAGCAGGTAGTACCGGAGGGTGAGAACCGCCCACTTGATCGCCAGACACTCTTTCTCTATGGTGCTGTAGCGCCCCTCACGCACCGACAGCTTCCTGCTGATATACAGGACAGGGCGGTCCTCCCCCTCCACCTCCTGGGACAAAACCGCCCCCAGCCCTCTGTCCGACACATCGGTCTGCAACATAAAAGGGAGAGAAAAGTCAGGGGAGTGTAGAAGTGGCCCCCCACACAGTGCAGCCTTTACCTCTGAGAAAGCCCGCTGGCACTGCTCCGTCCACAGGACCGGATCTGGTGCCCCCTTTTTAGTGAGATCAGTCAGCGGGCTGGTGATGTCCGAATAGTTAGGTATAAACCTGCGATAATAGCCAGCCAGCCCCAGGAACTGTCTCACCCCCTTTTTGGTCTTGGGCCTCGGGCAGACCGCAATTGCTGCCGTCTTATTGATTTGGGGACGCACCTGCCCGTTGCCCAAGTGGAAGCCCAGATACCGTACTTCCACCCGCCCAATCGCACACTTCTTTGGGTTGGCTGTGAGCCCCGCTCGCCTCAGCGACCTAAGGACGGCCCTCAGATGTTCGAGGTGCCGCTGCCAGTCATTGCTGTAGATGATTATGTCATCTAAATATGCTGCCGCATACGTGGCGTGAGGGCGGAGGACCCTGTCCATCAGCTGCTGAAACGTCGCGGGCGCCCCAAACAGCCCAAACGGAAGGGTGACGAATTGGTGTAAACCAAACGGTGTGGAAAAGGCCGTTTTTTCTCGGGATAGTGGAGTCAAGGGGATCTGCCAATATCCCTTCGTCAAATCCAGTGTCGAATAAAAGCGAGCAGTGCCGAGTCGATCGAGCAACTCATCAATACGAGGCATTGGGTACGCGTCGAATTTAGACACCGCGTTGACTTTTCTATAGTCCACACAGAACCGGACCGACCCGTCGGCCTTGGGTACCAAGACCACCGGGCTGCTCCAGTCACTGTAGGACTCCTCGACGATGCCCATTTCGAGCATGGTCTGAAGTTCTTCCCGAACCACCTTTTTTTTGTGTTCGGGTAGCCTGTAAGGGCGGCTACGCACTACCACCCCCGGGGGCGTCTCTATGTGGTGCTCTATGAGGTTAGTGCGACTGGGCAGGGGCGAGAACACATCCGAAAACTCGGTCTGCAACTGGGCGACCTCCGTGAGTTGGGTCGGGGAGAGGTGGTCTCCACAGGGGACCGGAGAGGTACGTGATGCCAATGTCCCTTTTTGAACCTCCGGCCCCAGCTCCGCCTTCTCCGGAACTACCGACACCAGTGCCACAGGGACCTCCTCGTTCCAGAGTTTAAGCAGATTGAGGTGGTAAATCTGTAGCGCCCCACCCCTGTCCGTTCGCCTCACCTCATAGTCGACATCCCCGACTCGCCGTGTGACCTCAAAGGGTCCTTGCCACTTGGCGATCAATTTGGAGCTCGACGTGGGCAACAGTACTAGTACCTTATCTCCCGGAGTGAACTCTCTAAGGCGCGTACCCTTGTTGTACAGGCGGGCTTGCCGTTCCTGGGCCTGCCGCAAATTCTCCTGAGTTAGGTGGGTGATCGTGTGGAGTTTTGCGCGCAGGTCCATAACGTACTGAATTTCATTCTTACTTTGTGAAGGTCCCTCCTCCCAATTTTCCCACAGCACGTCCAGGATGCCGCGCGGCTTACGCCCATATAATAATTCAAACGGGGAGAACCCCGTGGAGACTTGGGGGACCTCTCGCACTGAGAACAGCAAGGATTCGAGCCACTTATCCCAGTTACGTGCGTCCTCACTTACGAATTTTTTAATAATATTTTTGAGGGTGCGGTTGAATCGTTCCACTAAACCGTCCGTTTGTGGGTGATACACGCTGGTGCGGATCGGCTTAATCCCCAATAACCCATACAGTTTGCGCAGTGTTCGTGACATAAACGTAGTGCCTTGATCAGTCAGAATCTCTTTCGGGATTCCAACTCGGGAGATGACGCGGAAGAGTGCTTCGGCAATACTGCGTGCTGAGATATTGCGCAGAGACACTGCTTCCAGGTATCGCGTTGCATAGTCCACCAGAACTAATATAAAGCGGTACCCTCGTGCTGACCGATCTAATGGCCCGACAAGATCCATCCCAATTCTCTCAAACGGGGTCTCGATTAACGGTAGGGGGCGCAAAGGCGCTTTTGGAATGGCCGCTGGGTTTACTAACTGGCATTCGCGGCATGCCGTACACCACCTACGGACATCGCCGCGAATCCCCGGCCAATAGAAATGGGCCATTATTCGGGCTAGTGTTTTATCCTGCCCCAAGTGTCCGGCCATGGGATTAAAGTGAGCTGCCTGGAATACCAATTCCCGGCGGCTCTTCGGAATTAAAAGCTGCGTGACTCGCTCTTTAGTTTGAGTGTCCTGCATCACTCGGTATAATCTATCCTTCATAATCACGAAGTAGGGGAAGGACGCGGTGGCGTTCGGCTGGAGCGTTTGACCATCGATTACTCTCACTTGGTCAAACGCATGCCGCAGAGTCTCGTCTCGCGACTGCTCTAATGGGAAATCCGCGAGGGATTCCCCAATAGAGAGAGGAGGAGCCGGCGGCTCCTCACTCTGACGCGGAGATGACGTAGACGGCTCTGTGACAGCTGCTCCCGCCAAAGCGACACCGGGACCTCCCCCTGTCAAATGGCAGGACCCACTCTCGACTAGGCGTGTCATTAAACCCTGAAATCCCGGCCAATCAGTCCCCAAAATTAGAGAGTGGGTAAGGCGAGGATTAACCGCCGCCTTCACTATAAATTTTTCCCCTCTGAAAATAATGTGGACCAACACCAAAGGGTAGCTGTGAACATCCCCGTGCACACATAACACCTTCACCCCTTGTGCTCCCCCCAATGCCTCGTTTTGAACCAGGCTTTGGCGAATTGAGGTCTGATTACAACCAGAATCCACCAACGCCTGATATGTAGCCCCTTGGATACTCACCGGTATGCGATACGCTCCGGCCCGATCGAGGGCGGCCTCTGGCGCGTCGGGGATCCGAACCACCGCGCCCACTTCCATTGCCGTGCACTGCTGTTGAAGGTGGCCCGGCTCCCCGCAGCGCCAGCAAACCGGCCCGGGCTTTCCCTCTGCACCGGTGATCTGGGGCTCACTCACCTGAGGTGGGGGAGAGACAGACACAGAAGGGAGAAACGGGAGGGCACCGCGGGTGCGGCGGGCCGGCTGGGGGGGTGCCAGCCCCCACCTCCGCGGAGGGGGAATGGGGCGAGGACAGGACACAGGAGGAGGGGGAGAGAGAGAGAGAGAGAAGAGGAGAGAAGAGAAGATGCCATCTGCTGTCCTGCCGCCGGGACAGCCGCCAGATGATCCTCCGCCAGCTCGACTGCCTGATCCAGCGACGCCGGGCGGTGGCACTGGACCCACTCTGCGGTTCCGGCTGGTAAGCGGGCAATGAACTGTTCCAGTACCACCTGGTCGACGATTCCCTCGGCGTCGCGATTGTTGGCCCTCAGCCACCGCCAGCAGGCGTCCCGGAGCTGCTGGCCGAACGCGAACGGCTGGCCGACTTCCTCCAGTCGCAGCGCGCGGAAGCGCTGGCGCTGTTGCTCCGGTGTGCGCCCCACGCGCTGGAGGACGGCCCGGCGGAGGTCCGCGTAGGCCAGCCGGCGGCCAGCGGGGAGCTGTAGCGCGGCCAGCTGCGCCTCTCCCGTGAGCAGGGGGAGGAGGCGCGCCGCGCGCTGCTCCATCGGCCACCCCGAGACTTCGGCGACCTGTTCAAACAACGTGATGAACGCCTCGGGGTCGTCCTGCGGGCCCATCTTGGCGACAATGAGGGGAGACGGGCCCGCGGCCGGAGCGCTGGTGGACCCCGCCGCCGCGAGGAGATGCCGGAACGCCTCGCGATCTTCCTGCTGGGCCAGCACCAGGGCTTCGAAGCGCTGCTCCTGCTCCTTTCGGAGTGTGACGAGTGCCTGGTGCTGGCTTTGCTGAGCCGTGGCGAGGGCGTGGACCAGATCGGCGAACGGGGAGGATTCCATGGGGCTGCTGGTTTGGTGCTCCACTTTCCCGGGTTTCGGCACCACTGTAAGAGACCCTACGTGTGGGTGGAGCACAGAGGACGGCAGGACAGAGATCAAGTTTTATAAATTGGCTTTATTGCCACACTTTTCAGTCTAACAATAAACTCGCACAGACACACACAACCGGCGTCTGGTTCAGGGTTGAGCTCCTTCTGCTCTCGCTCTCCCTCCTGATATAGGGCGCAGTCACTGGGAAGACACACAAACACAGGTTAATTGCTCTCAGGTGACGTGATTCTGCCACTTACCTTCCCTGACTCCGCCCTCCTGTCACAGACCGGCGCTTGACCACGCCCCCGCTGCCACATACTTAAATTGTGCTATCGCTCTCTCTCAGTTGAGCCACAACCGGTTTGTTTGTCTATTATCAGTAACGTTACAAAACTGCCGCCCAAAGCAGTTTAATTAAAAGTTAGAAGCGACCGGATTCCTTCTAACTTAATCGCTGTGCACATTGTTGATCAGAGACTTTCCTTCACGAACGACAAGTGTCGGACCAAGAAATTCTCTGTGCCTTCCACGGAATTGACTCACGTGCTCCTGTGGACTTCAAAAGTCTCGGAACATCTCTATAATCTTGCACTGGAAGCAAGATACTCAAGTAAGGCTGGCATTTTGGGGCAGAAACTAGTCTTAGGAATTAGCTTTATGAAGTAGTGTGAATTTATACTCAGGAATCGTTTAATTGTGCACACTGATCTTGTGTTCTATGTTCCCTCAGTTGTTTTGTTTGATAGATAGGCTTTGCATGCTCTTGCTATCCTTTCTAGCCTTTAATTTCATTATTACACATATTTTGACCTCATCAAGATTTCAGTGGATTTAGTAGTGTTATAAGCTAGTGGAGTTAGCTATCACAAATTCCTTTGTCTCATTAGCCACAGAGCTAATTCTTTGTTCTACTTAGAAACACATGGTGACCCCTCCTCCACACATACACACACAAACACACCTTCGCTAGCAACCCAGAGCTAATTCTTTTGTTTAGGCCACAGGCCTCACACACACACACACATTTGTTCTACTTAGAAACACGTGGTGACCCCTCCTCCACACACACACACACACACATAGCTAGCAACCCAGAGCTAATTCTTTTGTTTAGGCCACAGGCCTCACACACACACAAACACACCTTAGCTAGCAACCCAGAGCTAATTCTTTTGTTTTAGGCCACAGGCCTCAAACACACACACGCACACACACACGCTCTCACACACACACACCCTCCCATGTACACACACATACCTCACTATTTGAATGTAATTCAGCTGCTATTATTCAATTTAATTTTTGTTATAATAAATTCAATTAATTGTTAAACTGTGTCTGTGTTGCTTCTATATTCTTTGAAGTTACCCAGTCTCAAAGAATTCCAAGGTGCATACGAGTTGTGTAGTACGGCAAGTGATCCATTATTGCTGCATTGGTAGTGACCATAATAATTTGGAATATACCATAATTTTAGCTGTTTGATAATTTATTATTAAGCACCAAAATTAAAGGTATTACTTAATGAGACTGATTTGATGATTTAATGAGACTGATTTGATGAGATTGATCACTTAAGACCACCCACGTGCAATGAACCGGTGCTACAGGTGCTCTAGCCCCTGCCCCTTTTCTGTTTGCTGTCCAAAGTGCCCTTTTCATAGGGACTGTTTTGTTGTTGTTGGTTTTTTTAATATTTGTAAAAGATAAGTTAGCTCCAACATCAATATTCTCTACAATTTGACAATAATATATGAAATTATATATTTATAAAATAACGTTTTTCTATGTAAATGCGGGCATCAATCCATGACGTCATCCATTCAGTGAACCTCCGTGCAGAAAGCGCATGCAGACGGTTGACAGTGGGAGACAGTGCAAGGAACGGCATGGTAAGGTCACACTGAAAGTCTCCTTTCATTTCTTATCTGAACATGCAATATTGTGCAGCATAGAACACAACAGTAAATGCGTAGGATTGTTTATCGTTTAATGAAGCCGCCTAGGCTATATTTAAACCGTTTGCTCCATCCATTTCATTAACGTGGCAGATTCGGAAACTTTAGTTTGAACGACGGCGTTAATAACATATTCTAGCAGCTTCGAAAACTTAAGGCTGAATAGTTTTGAATAAAGTTAACTTGTGTGAAAAATTTGTTCCAAGTGCCCTTTTTTGAATGTTGAGCCCCTGCCCCTCCAAAGGTCTTTGCACGGCCCTGCTTAAGACCAACTGTACCTACATTTATTGGTGCCCCGTGTGAGGCAATTGGTGTTGACTTCTTGAATATTGTTGCAACAACAGATAAATTACCAGTTTGATTCAGCAGTTGCCAAGGTATATCCCCAGGTGTGTTAAATGGTTAACAGTAGCGTGATAACCATATCACAAAATACTAATAACCTATTCATAACTTAGGATAAGAGATAGCATTTCCAAACAAAAACAAACTTTATTGATTAATTGATTACGTACTTAATATTAATAATAATTAATTAGTAAATTAACTCATCCAACCTAAGCAAAATGGCATCCCCTCGTGTCTCAGAAATTGAAGACAACGCTCAAGACATGTCTCTCCTTGAGGTCATCGCAGACCTCATTTCACTGCTCTGCCTCCGGAAAGGCAAACATTAGGAACACGAGTAAGGGTGAATGCCAAAACAACATAGATGACTCAAACAAACATATGAGAGATCCAAAAGGAACAACTATTAGTGTCCAAGTGGCACTAGGTAAGCTATTCCTGTCATACTTCCAAAATACTGATTCAGAAATCAGACGCCTCCACGGAGAGATTAAAAGGCTGACCACCAGCAACGCCGAGCTGGCAGCTGATAATAATAATTTACATAGGGAGCGTGAGCTCTTGAAGAACTCCCTTGATGATTGTGCCGAAAGGCTAGAGAAAGCCGAAAAGGCTGCCAAGAGGGCTGCCGAGGAGCAGACCCCCAAAGAAGGGTGCGAGGGGCGTGAAAGACCCCCGACAATGCGCCGAAGCTCAGAGCGGGAAGAGGCATCCGAACTGGACACTGTAGATTACCTGGTCGAGGACCAGACACCCCGCCAAACTCCATCAACTCGCTACACGATTCCGTCGTTTAGCCAGGGTGGAGCCATACTGTGCTCATCCCGAGCCTAGAACCATAGCACACCCAGGTCAGTGTGCTACAGTATCCCTGATCCATCTTCGGATGAATCAGGCTATGAATCTAGTGCGAAACGGGAGCAATACCAGAGTAGCTTAGATAGTGAGTACTCAGGAGAGCCAAGAAGGCCACACAAGGACGTGCACCAACCTCTTCGCTTACGGCAAATTGACCTACTTGCCAACGATGCTGAGCGATTCGATCCTGAGAACAAAAGAACGAATGTAAATGATTATTTACGAGAAATTGACCGATGCCTGATGGACCTACCGAAAGCCACAACGCGAGAGAAACTTAAACTGATCTGGAAGACCTCCAGTAGCAGCGTTCGTGCCTTTTTAGAGATGCTACCCCCAAACGTTCACGATAGTTATTCAAAACTTCGCAATTACATGAGGGAAGAATATGCGCCATACAAGGATGAAACCTCCGCGACATTATGTGCATTACAAATTAAACAGAAACAGTCTGAGGCGCCTCGTGAATATTATAGACGGCTACATACTGCCTATTTCCAGGGTAGTAGCGCACCAGGCTTGGAAGAAGATAGAGGCTTCAAATCCCTCTTCTTACATAGCCTCCACCCAAGCGTGCGGACCCAAGTCACACTGGCGTGTCGACAAGGTTTCTACTCAATGAGGGAAATTAGGCAACTAGCCCAAATGACCTGGGAGACCATTGTCAAAACCACAGACAGAAACAATGATGAACCCAGATTCCTTAATCTCCAGGGTGAGGACAGGCCCCCGCTAGCCTTGGAAGGAGGTGAAGCTCCAAAAGGGGGACCCCCCCTGGAGAAATCCCGGTCCGAACCACCCCTTGCCGAGCCATCACCAGGGTGAGCGGAAAAATCGGCAAGGTAAGGCCAGGAGGGACCGAGGGCAAAACCACAATGACCATGGCAACCGCCCATCATGTGAAAAGGGTCATAGGGAACAAGGCGGTTGGCAGCAAGACCGTCATCCCCGCTCTGGCCAGAGATGGCAGGAGCATTCCGACCGTAGCTCTCCACGTAGGGGTAGAGGTGACCGACACAGTGACTCAGACCAACCTGGTGAGTTCTGCTCAGAGCTGGACTCTTTGAAAGCCCAGTTGGCTGAGATTAAAGAACTGTTACAGGAGAGGTCAGGCCCCTCAACAGATAAAACAAAAGAGCCCAAGAAAAATGACAAAAGCCACCCGCTGGCATGACTAGGCCAGGAACCACAAGTATATCTCATGAAAGGGGGAGGAGATCCCTGTGAAACAGCAGGAGATGGTCAGGATGTAGGGCCCCCCCCCCGGTGGTGAAGGCAAACACACAAAATGCACCTCTCATGCACGCTAAAGTCTTCACCACCATCTCTCAGACACGGCTCTCACAAGGTGACCCAATCCCAACCAAGCCCTGCGACATAAACTTAGTCAGCTTCACGCAAATCACGACCCTGCCGTCGTTGGACCCCACAAAACATGCACAAACCCGTTGCGACGAGATTAGTGCAGACACCGACCAACCAAGCACCACGGGAGACCAAATTTCTGATGAACTTCAGTTCATGTCTTTGCACACCGAGTCTGGTGTCGAAACACCCGACATTGCGATTCCCCCTATTGGCCACAATTCTTTGAAAAACCTCCCTCTATCCATCGATTCAGACAAAAGCACCCATTTCACTGCTGGCGTAATGGCTGCGCTGTGGAACATGTTAGGTGTTGAGGCGAAATCCTCTGGTCAGGTTGAACGAGCCATTCAAACCATTGTGAGCATGCTGCAAAAGTATGTCACCCACCATGTTAAAGATTGGGATGTGAAACTTCCCTTGGTGCTAATGGCCATTAGGTCCACCCCTCATCGCACCACTGGAGTCACTCCCTTTGAGATGATGACCGGGCGGGAGATGGTTCTCCCACCGCATCTCCTGTACAAACCAGAGGACATGAGCGTCGCAACTGCATACACCGCACATCAATATGTCGCCGACCTACAACGCCACCTACAGTCAACCTTTGCATGTGCCCAAAAGAATCTTGAAACGAGCGTAAAAGGACAAAAGGCCTACTACGCCCGAATCTGAAAGAAGTTCCTACCATACTGGTCGGGACCTTTCGATCGTGGGAAAACTGTCCCCCGTCGCGTATCGCATTAGGACATCCAGGCCTAATCAAACACCCTCCTATCGATGGGTCCATAGCAATCAAATCAAACCTTTTGAACAGTCCTCATTCCAAAAGGGGGTGGACAATAGTTAGGCCCATCCTGTCCACCCAGCTTGTATGCCTCACTCACCCATAAGCGTACACTAACACTCCCAGTCACATTTACCAACCCAATAAAATAAAAACCCTTCTGTATGTTACAGAATGGACTCACTGGGGATCCTGTGCATCCTCCTCACCCTACAACTGAGTCAGTCAAGTGAGGTGGTGGAGCTTGGCCCCCCAGCTGGCATCATCCTGCAGGAGGCTCCTGGGCTCCTTCTTACGAACTGTCGCATTCACACTCAGAGTATACGCCCGACTAGACCCATGGGACGTATACCGTAAACACCTCAAGTCACTACCACAATCGACCAATGATAACGGGCCAAATGGCGAGATCTGGAATACAGTTAAACATGCTAGACGCACCACTACCCACATGCTAGAGCAGTTACAAAAATTCTTAGTCACCGAGGAAGAGCTGAGCGGCAGAACACGTCAGAAAAGGTTCCTCGGGGGTTTACTTACTGCTGCATCTGCCATTGGGTCCTTGTTCTCTGTTGGTCTCTCTGCAGCCAACTCAGTCAGTCTGAGTGCGGTAAAAAGAGAAGTTAGCATTCTGAAGGAGGAAATGCCAGAAATCCGAGAGAAACTGCTTTCTCAACAGGAAGAGCTGCAGGGCTTAGGCAAAACCCTGCAGGGAACTATACTAACCGTTAACATGCATTCTGCTCTAATCCATAACACTGTGCATGCTGTAGACAAGTTTCTCGTCTCGTCTCGTCTCGTCTTCTTCCGCTTATCTGGGACCGGGTCGCGGAGGCAGCAGTCTAAGCATGGAAGCCCAAACTTCCCTTTCCCCAGATACCTCGGCCAGCTCCTCGGGAAGAACACCGAGGCGTTCCCAGGCCAGCCGAGAGACATAGTCCCTCCAGCGTGTCCTGGGTCTTCCCCAGGGCCTCCTCCCGGGGGGACATGCCTGGAACACCTCCCCAGGGAGGCATCCAGGAGGCATCCGAAAAAGATGCCCAAGCCACCTCAGCTGGTTCCTCTCGATGTGGAGGAGCAGCGGCTCTACTCTGAGCTCCTCCCGAGTGACTGTGCTTCTCACCCTATCTCTAAGGGAGCACCCAGCCACCCTGCGAAGGAAACTCATTTCAGCCGCTTGTATCCGCGATCTTGTTCTTTCTGTCATTACCCAAAGCTCATGACCATAGGTGAGAGTTGGAACGTAGATCGACCGGTAAATTGAGAGCTTCGCCTTTTGGCTCAGCTCCTTCTTCACCATGACGGACCGGTAAAGCGACCGCATCACTGCGGAGGCTGCACCGATCTGCCTGTCGATCTCACGCTCCATCCTTCCCTCACTCGTGAACAAGATCCCGAAATACTTAAACTCCTCCACTTGAGGCAGGACTTCTCCACCAACCTGGAGAGGGCAAGCCACCCTTTTCCGATCGAGAACCATGGCCTCGGACTTGGAGGTGCTGATTCTCATCCCAGCCGCTTCACACTCGACTGCAAACCGCCCCAGTGCATGCTGAAGGTCCCGGCTTGAAGAAGCCAACAGGACAACATCATCCGCAAAAAGCAGAGATGAAATCCTGTGGTTCCCAAACAGGATTCCTTCCGGCCCCTGGCTGCGCCTAGAAATTCTGTCCATAAAAATTATGAACAGAACCGGTGACAAAGGGCAGCCCTGCCGGAGTCCAACATGCACTGGGAACAGGTCTGACTTACTGCCGGCAATGCGAACCAGACTCCTGCTCCGTTTGTACAGGGACCGGACAGCCCTTAGCAAAGAGCCCTGAACCCCATACTCCCGAAGCACCCCCCACAGAATACCACGGGGGACACGGTCGAATGCCTTCTCCAGATCCACAAAGCACATGTGGACTGGTTGGGCAAACTCCCATGAACCCTCGAGCACCCTATGAAGGGTATAGAGCTGGTCCAGTGTTCCGCGACCAGGACGAAAACCGCATTGTTCCTCCTGAATCCGAGGTTCGACTATTGGTCAAATTCTCCTCTCCAGTACCCTGGAGTAAACTTTCCCTGGGAGGCTGAGAAGTGTGATTCCCCTATAATTGGAGCACACTCTCCGGTCCCCTTTCTTAAAAAGAGGGACCACCACCCCAGTCTGCCACTCCAGAGGCACTGTCCCCGACCGCCACGCGATGTTGCAGAGGTGTGTCAACCAAGACAGCCCCACAACATCCAGAGACTTGAGATACTCAGGGCGGATCTCATCCACCCCCGGTGCCTTGCCACCAAGGAGCTTGCAAACCACCTCAGTGACTTCGGCTTGGGTAATGGATGAGTCCACCTCTGAGTCATCAGCCTCAGTCTCCTCAGTGGAAGACATGACTCTGGGATTGAGGAGATCCTCAAAGTATTCCTTCCACCGCCCGACAATGTCCCCAGTCGAGGTCAACAGCTCCCCACCCGCACTGTAAACAGTGTTGGCAGAGTACTGCTTCCCCCTCCTGAGGTGCCGGACGGTTTGCCAGGGGAGCTTGTGCGGGAGGTTGAGAGGTACCGGCTAGAGATAGTCGGGCTCACCTCCACGCACAGCTTGGGCTCTGGAACCCAGCTCCTTGAGAGGGGCTGGACTTTCCACTTCTCTGGAGTCGCCCGTGGTGAGCGGCGGCGGGCTGGTGTGGGCTTGCTTATAGCTCCACAGCTCAGCCGCCATGTGTTGAAGTTTACCCCAGTGAACGAGAGGGTTGCCTCTCTGCACCTTCGGATTGGGGAGAGGGCTCTTGCTGTTGTTTGTGCCTACGGGCCAAATAGCAGTATAGAGTATCCGGCCTTCTTGGAGTCCCTGGGAGAGGTACTGAGGGGTGCTCAGACTGGGGACTCCATTGTGCTACTGGGGGACTTCAATGCTCACGTGGGCGACGACAGTGACACCTGGAGGGGCGTGGTTGGGAGGAACGGCCTCCCCGATCTGAACCCGAGTGGTGTTTTGTTATTGGACTTCTGTGCTAGTCACGGTTTGTCCATAACGAACACCATGTTCAAGCATAGGGGTGTCCATAAGTGCACGTGGCACCAGGACACCTTAGGTCGGAGGTCGATGATCGACTTTGTAGTCGTTTCATCTGATCTCCGGCCCTATGTCTTGGACACTCAGGTGAAGAGAGGGGCTGAGCTGTCAACTGATCACCACCTGGTGGTGAGTTGGATCCGCTGGCAGAGGAGGAAGCTGGACAGACCTGGCAGGCCCAAACGTATGGTGAGGGTCTGCTGGGAACGTCTGGCCGAGCACTCTGTTGGGGAGGTCTTTAACTCCCACCTCCGGGAGAGCTTTTCCCAGCTTCCAAGGGAGGCGGGAGACATTGAGTCTGAGTGGACCATGTTCTCTACCTCCATTGTGGACGCAGCTGTTCGGAGCTGTGGCCGCAAGGTCTCCAGTGCCTGTCGTGGCGGCAATCCCCGAACCCGGTGGTGGACACCGGAAGTAAGGGATGCCGTCAAGCTGAAGAAGGAGTCCTATCGGGCCATGTTGACCTCCGGGACTCCTGAGGCAGCCGACGGGTATCGGCAGGCCAGGCGTGCTGCAGCTCGGGCAGTTGCGAAGGCAAAAACTCGGAACTGGGAGGAGTTCGGGGAGGCCATGGAGAAGGACTATCGGTCGGCCTCGAAGAAATTCTGGCAAACTGTCCGGCTGTAGACAAGTTGGCCGAAATAATCAAGAGTCAGATCAAATATGTCCAAGTAGTAAGGGACTTAATGCAAGACCTGCTTAGAGAAATTAGCAGCTCAATCAGTACCCTGAGTAGTGGTAAGATCCCACCGTACCTGATACCCCTTAACATGGTAGATAAAATACTAAAATCCGCTACTACTACTAACTACTACTACTACTATTCATCGCAAATACACCTGGCCTATAGTCTTGGCAGTGCTATCCCCATTTTTGTGAGTCCACAAGACTTAGAGATAGGATTCATGCTAAATCTACCCATCATTGAGAAAACCAACATATATAGACTCAAGTCCGTCCTCAACGTGGGTTTCTGGAAAAACAATGTCCGTATATGCATACAGACACCACCCATGGTAGCATTCCATGACGACAACCCCTCTGTCTACTTTATCCCCAACCTAGAGATGTGCACCGCCACTAAAGACATCCACTGGGTCTGCCCAAGCAACCCATTCATTAGAGACACTACAGATCGCCTGTGTGGTTTGAGGGCAAAAGCGCCCAAACAAAAGTGTGTAGGTCAAATGTCCATAAAGGATGAGGATATGGAAACTAGAGTAGAAAGAGCTGGTAATCGGTGGGTTGTTAACACTCCAAAAACTGAAGTCTTGATGTCATACGACCAGCACGACACAGCCACCAGAATGAAAATCCCAAACCAAACGGTGTTCCTTAGTGTACCACAGGGAGCCACCATTCATGTAGGTGATATCACCCTACACCATCTTAGTACCGACAGGTACGATTCTGAGATTGAAATGATAGACGCATTTCAAGGTTATGATCTTGAGATCAATAACACCCTCCAACAGCAACTACTGGTTGAAGCGACCAAAATGGTGAAATTTAGTTTATATCAGACTGGAATTTCGACTATGGTCTCCCGCAACCAGGTCAGAGTCATCTGATCTAGGATCCACTATAAGTCTGATTGCTTTGGGACTTCTTCTCAGTGGCTGGGTCTTAACCGCTGGCATCGCATACATGCTACACAAATGCATAACAACACTACACGCCAAGCTGGATAAGATGGTCTGCGTCCCTGACAGCTTCAGCTGCAGTAGCGCACGCTTTCTGGCCAGACCACCCGCTGCTATTACCTCTCCAGAAGATTAGGCTTACTAACCCAAGCACTAATACTTCTTTCCTTTCCCTCATTCCTTCTCTTTTCTTGTTTTTTTTTGCATAAGAAATGAAGTATATATGTAGTGTAGTGTTTAATGTTTCTTTATACAACCCCGATTCCAAAAAAGTTGGGACAAAGTATAAATTGTAAATTAAAATGGAATGCAATGATTTACAAATCTCAAAAACTGATATTGTATTCACAATAAAACATAGACAACATATCAAATGTCGAAAGTGAGACATTTTGAAATTTCATGCCAAATACTGGCTCATTTGAAATTTCATGACAGCAACACATCTCAAAAAAGTTGGGACAGGGGCAATAAGAGGCTGGAAAAGTTGAAGGTACAAAAAAGGAACAGCCGGAGGACCAAATTGCAACTCATTAGGTCAACTGGCAATAGGTCATTAACATGACTGGGTATAAAAAGAGCATCTTGGAGTGGCAGCGGCTCTCAGAAGTAAAGATGGGAAGAGGATCACCAATCCCCCTAATTCTGTGCCGACAAATAGTGGAGCAATATTAGAAAGGAGTTCGACAGTGTAAAATTGCAAAGAGTTTGAACATATCATCATCTACAGTGTATAATATCATCAAAAGATTCAGAGAATCTGGAAGAATCTCGGTGCATAAGGGTCAAGGCCGGAAAACCATACTGGGTGCCCGTGATCTTCAGGCCCTTAGACGGCACTGCATCACATACAGGCATGCTTCTGTATTGGAAATCACAAAATGGGCTCAGGAATATTTCTAGAGAACATTATCTGTGAACACAGTTCACCGTGCCATCCGCCGTTGCCAGCTAAAACTCTATAGTTCAAAGAAGAAGCCATATCTAAACATGATCCAGAAGCGCAGACATCTTCTCTGGGCCAAGGCTCATTTAAAATGGACTGTGGCAAAGTGGAAAACCGTTCTGTGGTCAGACAAATCAAAATTTGAAGTTCTTTATGGAAATCAGGGACTGCCGTGTCATTCGGACTAAAGAGGAGAAGGACGACCCAAGTTGTTATCGGCGCTCAGTTCAGAAGCCTGCATCTCTGATGGTATGGGGTTGCATTAGTGTGTGTGGCATGGGCAGCTTACTCATCTGGAAAGACACCATCAATGCTGAAAGGTATATCCAGGTTCTAGAGCAACATATGCTCCCATCCAGATGACGTCTCTTTCAGGGAAGACCTTGCATTTTCCAACATGACAATGCCAAACCACATACTGCATCAATTACAGCATCATGGCTGTGTAGAAGAAGGGTCCAGGTACTGAACTGGCCAGCCTGCAGTCCAGATCTTTCACCCATAGAAAACATTTGGCGCATCATAAAACGGAAGATATGACAAAAAAGACCTAAGACAGTTGAGCAACTAGAATCCTACATTAGACAAGAATGGGTTAACATTCCTATCCCTAAACTTGAGCAACTTGTCTCCTCAGTTCCCAGACGTTTACAGACTGTTGTAAAGAGAAAAGGGGATGTCTCACAGTGGTAAACATGGCCTTGTCCCAACTTTTTTGAGATGTGTTGTTGTCATGAAATTTAAAAATCACCTAATTTTTCTCTTTAAATGATAAATTTCTCAGTTTAAACATTTGATATGTCATCTATGTTCTATTCTGAATAAAATATGGAATTTTGAAACTTCCACATCATTGCATTCCGTTTTTATTTACAATTTGTACTTTGTCCCAACTTTTTTTTGGAATCAGGGTTGTAGATGTGGTTTTGACCTAGTTAGATAGAGTGATTATATGCCCAAAAATGCCTATAGCCTGATTATATGCCCAAAATGCCTATAGCCTGATTATATGCCCAAAATGCCTCTGCCTCCAACTGTCTTACTGGAACTCATGAGTTTACACAGTTTTCACAGGACACCATGGACTGTACAGAGCAAGGCTACCTCAAGGACTATGGACACGTGGACTGTACGGTACTGTGCTCTCAGTGCTACGACTCCATCATACCCCTGAGACCAAAAGGGGGAATGTAGGTACCACCTGTCTCGTCTTTTAGGACTACAACTCCCATCAATAACTTCCGCGGTGACCTACGTTACGCCTGGGCGGGATCACCTACGTCACTTCATCCATGACTCCATAAGTAACTAAGGCACGCTAGTCACTTCCTCTTTTGGCACCGCGTGAGCTCAGCACACGGACACAAGGAGGCCTGCTCACCAGAGCACCCAAGATAAAGACATCTTTCTCCTGAGAAAAAGAATTCAGCGCGGTTTTTGTTTAACATTGGCCACGGTAGAACTACGTAAATCGTGCTATCGCTCTCTCTCCGTTGAGCCACAACCGGTTTGTTTGTCTATTATCAGTAACGTTACAAAACTGCCGCCCAAAGCAGTTTAATTAAAAGTTAGAAGCGACCGGATTCCTTCTAACTAAATCACTGTGCACATTGTTGATCAGAGACTTTCCTTCACGAACGACAAGCGTCGGACCAAGAAATTCTCTGCGCCTTCCATGGAATCGACTCACGTGCTCCTGTGGACTTCAAAAGTCTCGGAACATCTCTATAATCTTGCACTGGAAGCAAGATACTCAAGTAAGGCTGGCATTTTGGGGCAGAAACTAGTCATAGGAATTAGCTTTATGAAGTAGTGTGAATTTAAACTCAGGAATCGTTTAATTGTGCACACTGATCTTGTGTTCTATGTTCCCTCAGTTGTTTTGTTTGATAGATAGGCTTTGCATGCTCTTGCTATCCTTTCTAGCCTTTAATTTCATTATTACACATATTTTGACCTCATCAAGATTTCAGTGGATTTAGTAGTGTTATAAGCTAGTGGAGTTAGCTATCACGGCTAATTCCTTTGTCTCATTAGCCACAGAGCTAAGTCTTTGTTCTACTTAGAAACACGTGGTGACCCCTCCTACACACACACACACACCTTAGCTAGCAACCCAGAGCTAATTCTTTTGTTTAGGCCACAGGCCTCACACACACCTTTGTTCTACTTAGAAACACGTGGTGACCCCTCCTCCACACACACACACCTTAGCTAGCAACCCAGAGCTAATTCTTTTGTTTAGGCCACAGGCCTCACACACACAAACACACCTTAGCTAGCAACCCAGAGCTAATTCTTTTGTTTTAGGCCACAGGCCTCAAACACACACGCGCGCGCGCGCGCACACACACACACACACACACACACACACATACCTCACTATTTGAATGTAATTCAGCTGCTATTATTCAATTTAATTTTTGTTATAATAAATTCAATTAATTGTTAAACTGTGTCTGTGTTGCTTCTATATTCTTTGAAGTTACCCAATCTCAAAGAATTCCAAGGTGCATATGAGTTGTATAGTACGGTAAGTGATCCATTATTGCTGCATTGGTAGTGACCATAATAATTTGGAATATACCATAATTTTAGCTGTTTGATAATTTATTATTAAGCACCAAAATTAAAGGTATTATTTAATGAGACTGATTTGATGATTTAATGAGACTGATTTGATGAGATTGATCATTTAAGACCAACTGCACCTACATGCATATCAAAAATACTTTCCTCTAATCGGTGTTTTTTCTCAAGATGCCGAATACTATTGACAAGTGAGATGAAGCGAAGGTACGGTACGTGAAATTGATGCTGGTATAAAAAACAAGTTTAGCAAAAGGAAAGCAAGAGAGCAGAAGAGAGCTAGGTTAGAGCATGTAAAAACACAGGAGGTGCTGGCTAATGAAAGAAAAAGGGGAAAAAAAGAGAGGACTGATAAGCTTTTGGCTTTGGCCAAGAAGCTGAAGTCTAAATGATCAAATGAAAATTTGTTTCAAAAATAACTGGGAACTGTAAACAACTTTTAACTGTAAAATGTGTAAATAGATATTTTCCTTTTGAAGAAAACATACAAGTGATGTGGACAATAAGATAAAGACAGTCCCCATAAAATATGCATTTGTTTGATTCAATACATTGAATATATGATAATTTGAATTATAGCTGACAGTGTTGATAACTATATAACTTTAAAGTTTAAATAGGCATTGTGAAGAAATCATATACAAGTAATGTGGACATTAGGAAAAGGTCAGTTTCCATAAGATATGAATGTTTTTATTTAATTCAATATATTGAATACAGGTAGTCGTCGACTTGCGACCTATGCGACTTACGACCGATCAACTTTACGACCGTCTGGTTATGACTGGCAAGTGTTTCCAAAGGCAAGTAGTTTTAAAGATATCGCCTGGAAACGAAAACATCACCAGACGGACAGAACCGGTTTCTATATCCCCTGCCGAACTTTGTTTGGGCAGGGGATAATTGATCTGGCCACCATACTAGATTTTATTGAAAGATTTAAAAATGTGGGCAGCACAGTGGTGTAGTGGTTAGCGCTGTCGCCTCACAGCAAGAAGGTCCGGGTTCGAGCCCTGTGCCAGCGCGGGCCTTTCTGTGCGGATTTTGCATGTTCTGTCCGCGTGGGTTTCCTCCGGGTGCTCCGGTTTCCCCCACAGTCCAAAGACATGCAGGTTAGGTTAACTGGTGACTCTAAATTGACTGTAGGTGTGAATGGTTGCCTGTGTCTATGTGTCAGCCCTGTGATGACCTGGTGACTTGTCCAGGGTGTACCCCGCCTTTCGCCCGTAGTCAGCTGGGATAGGCTCCAGCTTGCCTGCGACCCTGTAGAAGGATAAAGCGGCTAGAGATAATGAGATGAGATTTAAAAATGTGTTGCCTTATAAGAACTGTTATTTATTTATATATTTATATATATATATATATATCCTCCTAGGGCCTAGCGGTCACATACGTGGACAGCACTTTTTAGAAATTCAGAACAAGAATCCACATATGTGGACATACTTTTTCTCAAAAAGTACATCTTATCAAAGATGATGCTTAGTTTTTATTCTAATCAGGTTCTAATAAGCCCAAATAGCAAAAAGAAATAAAAAATGCATGTAAAAAAAACAGCTTGGGTCTTAGGAGGTTAAATATATATATATATATATATATATATATATATATATATATATATATATATATATATATATATATATTTTTTTTTTTTTCAGATCTACTGTGACATTTGTGGAAGGTGGTACTACGAGTGTGCACAAAAGCCTCCACTGGACAAAGACTACCTATGTCTGGCATGTACAGCCCTGTTTCCAAAAAAGTTGGGATGCTGTGTAAAATGTTAATAAAAACAGAATGTGATCATTTGCAAATTATGGAAAGCCTATATTTCATTGAAAATTCGTCGTCACTGCCACTCAATTCAAGTAAGCCGCCATGATACTTCTTATGTGTCCGCAAATGGGAGAGAAGGCCAGTGCAAGTTTGGCAAGCATGGCCACACTTTGGACACACATGGTCTCCTGTGATGTCAGCCATCTTATTTGCTGTCGCCTTCCTTTTTTCTCTTGCAGCAGTTTCTCGGGCCACTCGCTGAGTCTCAAAGTGGAGGACTCCATCATGCACTGTTCTTCACCACTTCTTGTGGTCCACTGCAAGAGCTTCCCAGTTCTCGGGATCTATGCCGCACTTCTTCAGGTTGTACTTCAGCTCATCCTTGTAATGTTTCTTTGGGGCACCAACCTTGCAAGTTCCTTCCGATAGTTCAGAGTAGAAAACTTTCTTTGGGAGCCTGGTGTCACTCATGCACACCAGATGTCCAACCCAGCAGAGGCGGTGCTTCATAATGGTGGCTTCAATACTGGTCATCTGACATTGCTCCAGTACGCTGATGTTGATGCATTTGTCTTGTCACATCACTCAGAGAATACGTCTCAGGCAGCGCTGTTGGTATGCTGTGTAAAATGTTAATAAAAACGTGTTTTTATTAACATACAACTTAATATGTCTTTTGTAGGTGGTCCAAGTTTCTGCACTGTACAGCAGTGTTGGGACAATGATGGCTTTATAGACCAGGATTTTGGTGTTCAAAGTGATGTCACGATTAGTGAACATTCGCTGTTTGACTTTGCCAAATGCTACTGCAGCACTGTTTATCCGATGCGCAATCTCCTCATCACTGATGTCGTTGACGGATATCATTGAAAATAGTACAAAGACAACATATCAAATGTTGAAACTGAGGAATCTTATTGTTTTTTGGAAAATGTATGCTCATTTTGAATGTAGTGCCAGCAATATGTTTCAAAAAATTAGTACGGGGCAACAAAAGACTGGAAACGTTGTGTAATGTTAACAAAAACTAATTAGGTTAACTGGCAACAGGTCAGTTTTGGTCTAAAAAGAGCATCCCAGAGAGGCTGAGTCTCTCAGAAGTAAAGCTGGGGAGGGGTTAATCACTCTGAGAATAACTGTGTGGGCAAATAGTGTAACAATTTAAGAATAATGTTCCTCACTGTAAAATTGGGGATTTGGGGAATTACATCATCTATGGTACATAATATCATTAAAAGGTTCAGAGACTCCAGAGAAATTTCTGTACGCAAGAGACAATGCTGAAAACTGACATTGGATGCCTGTGATCTTCAGGACCTCAGGTGACACTGCATTAAAAACAGGCATGATTCTGTAGTGGAAATCACTATACGGGCATAGGAACACTTCTGAAAACCATCGTCTGTAAACACAGTTCTTCACTGCCTCCACAAATGCAAGTTAAAACCATATATAAACAATATCCAGAAACACTGCCACATTCTCTGGGCCTGAGCTCTTTTACAATGGACTGAAGCGAAGTGGAAAACTGTGCTCTGGTCTGACAATTCAAAATCTGAAATTCTTTTTTGAAATTATGGAGACTGCATCCTCTGAACTAAAGAGGAGAGGGAACATCCAGCTTGTTATAACCACACATTTCAAAAGCCAGCGTCTGTGATGATATGGGTGGCATTAGTGAGCATGGCACATCTGGGAGGCACCATTAATGCTGAATGAAATATGCAGGTTTTGGAGCAACATGCTGCCATCCAGACAAAATCTTTTTCAGGGAAGGCCTTCCTTCTTTCAGCAAGACAATGCCAAACCACATTCTGCATTTATTAAAACTGCATGGCTCCAAAGTGAAAGAGTTAAGTTAAGTTAAAGTCCTTCCTGCGCCATGTGGCGCATCGGGCGGCGCCGATCTCCGTTTCCGCAGCCCTCGGCCTCTCGCCTATTACATAGCTAGGGTTACAGTGGGGGGCTAGTCCTCTGGTAACCACGAGAGTAAAGTGAAAGAGTCTGGTTGCTAAACTACACTCCAGACCTGTCTCCCATTGAAAACATTTGGCACATTATGAAATGAAAAATATGACCCTGAAATGTTCAGTAACTTAAATTGTATATCAGGCAAAAATGGGACAACATTTCATTTTTAAAACTACAGAAATTGGTCTCCTCAGTTCCTAAACATTTACAGCGTTGTTGTGGCTACTGCCTCATAGAGGCTGTAGCCACTATGTCATCGTGTTGTAAGAATGTAAGGATGAGTGTAACAATAACACACTGCACATGCGCATACGCATATGTGTTCCTATTAAAATGTCCGGTGAGTGTATACACTTCGGTTCACCATTCAAAATAAATGGACCAGACTAAAGAAATCACTTTCAGACATCCATCCATCCATTCATTATCTGTAGCCGCTTATCCTGTATAGACAAGCTGGAGCCTATCCCAGCTGACTATGGGTGAGAGGCAGGGTACACGCTGGACAAGTCGCCAAGTCATCGCAGAGCTAACACATAGAGACAAACAACCATTCACACTCACACCTACGGTCAATTTAGAGACACCAGTTAACCTAACCTGCATGTCTTTGGACTGTGAGGGAAACCGGAGCACCCGGAGGAAACCCACGCGGACACGGGGAGAACATGCAAACTCCACACAGAAAGGCCCTCGTCGGCCACTGGGCTCAAACCCAGGACCTTCTTGCTGTGAGGCGACAGTGCTAACCACTACACCACCATGCCGCCTCACTTTCAGACACATTTATGCTTATTACCGAGGGAAAGTGCGTTCCTATTTTAAAATATACTCCAGTTTGTCCCCTTTTCCTCACCTTCTTTGGCCAGTGGTCCCATGTGTGATGTAGATGTGACGCACTTCCGAGTTGTTACAGGAAGTTGTTGAAAAGAGTATTGAGACCACTGAGCTCTAGCGCCAGGCCTTTTCCAGGAAATAAGAGTTTCAGTCATGGCGACAGCATGTGTATATCAGCTTCGGTTTGGAGGTTTCAGTTTCGAAAACTGTAAGATTTAAGAGTAGAATAATATAAAGTACAGATACTTGGTATATTTTACTTCTGTGATTTTTTAATTGTTCATTTTTAGATTACGCTTCATTTTTGTGGCTACTGCCTCAGAATAAATATATATGCTATATTTACTGTATGGACATGGTATCAGAAAACAATTTTATTAATAAGCGGTAGTTACATGTACTGATAGGGTACCTATTTTTAAAAGTAGAGGTGATGCAACACAGTGGTAAACATGCCCCTGCCCTAACTTTTTTGAAAAATGTTGCTGGCATCAATTTCAAAATGAGCATATATTTTTCAAAAAAACATAAAATTTCAGTTTCAACATTTTATATGTTGTTTTTGTACCATTTTCAATGAAATATAGGGTGATCTGCAAAATCATGGCATTCTGCCTTTATTTACATTATACACAGCATCCCAACATTTTTGGAATTGCGGTTGCAGATAAAGGTTCAGTTCTTGCCAGTTTTATTTGTTAGTTGTTGTATTTATTTATTGGTTTATTTATTTGTTTGCATTCTTGCAATTTTAATTTCTACAAACTTTATTTATTAGTTATTTGTAAAATTTATTTTCTTGTATTTTTTATTTGGGATTATCAGCTTGTTGTTAATTTACTAATGTTATTTATTATAGCTCATTGTTTTTTATTTTAACTAATTGCTTGGAAATTTTTCAGAAATTTGAGAGTTGTTTTCTTCTTTTCATTATCAAACAAAATTCAACCACAGATCCTTTGTTTTGAACATAAAATATGAGGTTATTAGCAGGACTACTAAGTCAACAATTTTA
This sequence comes from Neoarius graeffei, assembly GCF_027579695.1. NCBI lineage: Eukaryota > Metazoa > Chordata > Actinopteri > Siluriformes > Ariidae > Neoarius > Neoarius graeffei. Next base: position 14,977,994 of record NC_083585.1, read on the forward strand.
TGACATACAGTAATACCAAGGAAGCTGTCCTATCATCATTTTAATACTACTGCATATTTCAATACAATTGACTTCAGTGGTATTGTTAACACAATTTAACACAATTTAAATGTAAATGGAGTGGAATTACTAGTACATATATAATTACAGTATGTTTTCTTATTTTCATCTATTTATTTTACATGTGCAAGTTTCATAAGTGTAGCTACAATACAGCAGATTAAAACAGGGAATATCTTTTCTGGCAGGTGGATGCTGAAAAAAAGCATCCCTCTTATTTTTGCATTTCTGTTGCTCCCATCATCAAGTGCTTTAGTATCACTCATGTTTGAGAGTGGTACGAGTTACTTGTACAAGTGTCTCATAACACTATAATCAGATTTCACAGAGGGATGCATTTCCTGGCAAGTAAAATACATCCCCTTTGTTATATTTATACTTACCCCAGCATCAAGCATAGTTTATAAATACAGTTTAGAGACAAGTAAGTGTCATTAAAATGTGTGTGATAAGTGCAACCCCAATTCCAAAAAGTTGGGACATTGTGTAAAATGTAAATAAAAACAGAATGCAATAATTTACAAATGTAAAAAGACATTGTCTGGATGGGAGCATATGTTGCACTAAAACCTGTATATACCTTTCAGCATTGATGGAGCCTTTCTAGATGTGCAAGCTAGCCCATGCCATAGGCACTAATGTACCCCCATACCATCAGAGATACTGGTTTTTGAACTGAGTGCTGATAATAAGGCAGATGGTCCCTCTTTTCTTTAGCCTGGAGGACACATCATCCATGATTTCAAAAAGAATTTCAAATTTCAATTCGTCTGACCACAGAACAGTTTTCCACTTTGCCTCAGTCCATTTTAAATGAGCTTTGGCCCAGAGAAGACTGCGGCGTTTCTGGATCATGTTCACATATATTTTTTTCTTTGCATGATAGAGCTTGAACTTGCATTTGTGGTGAACTGTGTTCACAGACAATGATTTTGGAAGTGTTCCTGAGCCCATGCAGTGATTTCCATTACAAAATCATGCCTGCTTTTAATGCAGTGCCGCCTGAGGGCCCAAAGATTACGGACTTCCAATATTGATTTTCAGCCTTGTCCCTTGCGCACAAAGATTCTCTCAGAATCTTTTGATATTATATACTGTAGATGATGAGATATTCAAAGTCCTCACAATGTTATGTTGAGGACCATTATTCTGAAATTTTTCCACAATTTGTAAATGCAGTTTTTCACAGATTTGGTGAACCTCTGCCCATCTTTACTTCTGAGAGATTCTGCCTCTCTAAAATGCTCTTTTTATACCCAAAAACTACAGACCTGTTGCCAATTAACCTAATTAGTTGCAAAATGTTCCTCCAGCTGTTTCTTTTTAGTACCACTTACTTTTCCAGCCCCCATCCCAACTTTTTTGAGACGTGTTGCTGCCATCAAATTCAAAATGAGCATGTATTTTTCATGAAATAGTAAAATGTCTCAGACTTCCGGTTACAACATAGAGAATTAGGCAGCAGGACATCAGATCTCTTGATAGTCAAATGTAAAAACTCCCCAAAAACTCGAATAAACAGAGCTAGAAATCATACCTGCTGCAATGAGAAGGGGGAAGAGTAGGAATGAATAAGAAAACTCAAGCTCATCAGACTAAAAACATGGTGAAAGACAAAATGGAAAAATCACCAGCAAACCGTGAGATGGAAGAAGATGGCAACCATGAAACAACACACCTAGCTGGAGGTGAGGCTGAGACGTGCTCGCACCTAAAAACTATCAGCAAGGAGATACGAGACCTGAAAGCAGAAATTTAAGATGGCTTTCGTGCATTTGGAGAAACACTGAGGAACAGTATGAGAAAAGACTTGGAGGATTTCAAACAAAATATAAACCAACAACTTGTTAAGCTCACCACTGAACAGCAGCTGCAGAGTGGCAAAGTAAATGAGGCAGAGTTGTGGATTGAGAAGCTAGAAAACTGGGCACAGGAGGCAAACAATGCTTTCATTACCTCCTTGAAAGAACAAAAAACTCTCCAGGAAAAATTAATGGAGTTGGAGTCTAGGTCAAGAAGAAATAACTCTGTATCTACGGGGTTAAAGAGGGGGAAGAGGGCGAGTCTGCTGCCAAATTTGTGCAAGACCTGCTTAGACGCGAACTTCACATGCCAGAGGACTTTAACTTCCAAATTCAAAGAGCACATCAGTCGCCTGCACAGAAGCCTGCAGACGGGGCCCAGCCGAGACCCATCATTGTGAATTTCCTGGAATTCGCCATTAAAGAGAGAGTTTTGAGGGAGGTATGGAAAAAGAAAGTACAACTAGGAAGCAAAATACTATCATTCGATCATGATTATGCGATAGAGGTTGTTCAAAAGAGAAAGGAATACAATGCTGGTAAACAAGTCTTGAAGGAGAAAGGAATTTGGTTTCAGACACCATTTACCAGGATGAGGATCCACTGGGAGACGGGAACCCGAACCTATAACAGCACAAGGGAATGAGGAATTGGAGAGACGTGGGCTCGCAGTGTTGACACCAAACTAGGTGGCTAATTCAGGGGCTGGAGATGTGGCTCCGCATGGCAATGGAGTGGCGGCACACAGAGGGATCCCGGAGTAGCAACGCAACAACAGCAGTGACACGAGCTAAGGAAAAGCTACAAGAATTTAGAAGATCTCTTGACTAAAGTCAGAAAATATAAAGAAATGAAGATAGCAAAACTGGTAGGAATGTTCTGATTCTGCCTGTGTATTGAGTAACCTGAATAATGATCAGCATACTAACCATATGTAAACAGAAAAGTGACTATCAGGGGTCTGAGGGTTTTTTCTTTTTCTCTTTTGTTTTCACATTGGACTCATTTAGTATGACTAAAACCTTTACTGTAGGTGCTAATGTCAAATGATAGATACTAAGTTAGGCCCCTCTTTGAATAAGAAGTTATTCCCTAGGTCCACCAAAGGAATCGGAATATTGGAGGGCGAGAAGATCTTCTGTTATTTGGAAGTTCATCTGTTTTATGTGTTTTGTTTGTTTCATGCCACCATTTTGGCAATGTTAGTGGGGCCACTGATATTTTCTTTTGTTTTTATAAGTGATGCAGTGTAACAATGTGAGGATAGTGTCTTTAAATGTGAATGGTTTAAATAATCCAATTAAAAGAGGAAAAGTAATGGCTAAAATGAGGAAAGAAAAGATTCAAGTGATATATTTACAAGAAACACATCTTTCTCAGCAAGAACATGATAAACTGAGATTTGGATTTAAAAATACCTTCTTTAGCTCTTTTAAGAAGGGTCCAAAAAGGGGAGTTGCCATATTAATCTCCAGCTCTGTTAATTTTGAAGTCAATAAAGAAATAAGTGACAGAGAGGGGAGGTATGTAATTGTAAAAGGGAAAATGGATAATAATGTAGTTACTTTCATCAATGTTTATGTGCCACCTAATTGTGATAGAGCATTTCTGAAGTCAGCATTTGAGATCATAGCCTTGGGAAATGAAGGAATTCTAATCTGCGCAGGGGACTTCAACGTGATTTTGAATGTGAAACTGGACACAACCAACAATAAGAGAAATAAGACCCAACTATCAAAACTTGTCAGCACCTCACTAACTGAACTGGGGATGTTTGACATATGGAGGGAACTCCACCCCTTTAAGAGGTTAGAAAACATTTAGGGAAGAATTAACTCCGTTACTTTTAAATTCTTTCAATCTAACTCTGACAGAGGGTAAAATACCCCCCTCATGGAAAGAGGCTATAATTTCAGTTATTCCAAAGGAAGGGAAAAATAAAGAACACTGTGAATCCTTCTGATCCATTTCAATCCTAAATGTAGATTATAAGATTTTTACTTCAATAATTTCTAAAAGATTTGAAAACTTTGATTGATTTGATTGATGAGGACCAGTCAGGTTTTATAAAAGGTAGACAGACTCAAGATAATGTTAAGCACATCCTAACATTAACATAATAGATCAAATGACCCTAACACATAACTACGTCATCGCTTGTTTACCGCAATGCATTATGGGCGATATCCGGGGTCAGCTCTGCCGTATTGCTTACTTTCGCCTTTGTTAAACACTGCATTGTTCTGTCGAACTGGTTTTAACCATGCCGAAAGTGAATTTCTGTGTGCCTTACTGTGTCTCCACAACAAAGAGAACACCTAATTTGAGCTTTTATCAGCTGCCAGTTGAGAAGAAGAGAAGAAATGGACAAGTTTAATCCGCAATGAAAACCTTCGAACTGAATCGGAATGGACAAGTGTTTGTAGCTTACATTTCTCTGATGGGAAAAAGACATACTTACACTGTGACCCAGCAATATTTCCAAGGTCTGCGGAATGGCCTTCGGTTATAGAAGATTATAACAATCGACACTGTTCATCGTCTGAAACTAGCGATATTCCAAAGCCTGTGTAATCCGGTTAAAAACATGAGGTATTAAGTGATGCTTATAGTATCATTTAGTATTCAAAGCATATAGTGTGATTAAAAAGGTTGAAACTCATTTTTAAAAGTTATGATAAAAAGGTTAAAAGCAGTTAAAAAAATATTATATGTTTATTGTTTATCTAAAAGACAATGTATTTCTAAAAACTGTCTAAACCAGCATTTATGGGGTTAATAACGATCGGCAGGAGTGTCAGGTCTCAGGTGTTTCAGCATGGACAAGGGAGAGAGACAGCCTACGAGAGAGTGGCGAGAGTGAAGCTAAAGAGTGAGCGTGATACAGAGATTTTCGGTGTTAATTTGAAAGTTAGGAGTGCACAAACCAGTGTGTAACTTGTGTTTTATGATTGTTTGCACGAAAATCAGTGAGAAGAGAGACAAGCTGCATGTTGAGAAACGGGAGGAATTTCTACATGAAGTTCAGAGACTGTTTACGTTTTGTGTTACCGCTAATACTAACACTTAGCCACCTGGAAGTATAAGCTTGAGTCAGTCCATTACAAGTGAACAGACATTTTCTAGTTAAAGTTTGACTCCATCAGTTGAACTGTTTGAGGGGTTTATCTGCTGCTTTCAACTTGAAGACAGAGAAGAAACCCAGACAGAGCTTAGAGCAACCAGGACTGCACTCGTGAGTTCTTCTGGCAATGTGGGAGGAGAAAAGAGAAACCGACAGAGTCTGTGGTGAGATGCTGATCTGATGCTGAGCCTGCACCTGTAACTGTGGGAGGAAGGACGGGACTGGAAAATTAACTCAGGTATCATTCATTTTGTTTTGCTCGCTGACGAGTGAAGCAGCCATTAAGTTTTGGGCCACAACGAACACAAGCTAAAATGTACATTTTAGTTTTATAATAATTTTAGTTGCTGGCTTTAGTAGACAGTGCATTAAGGTGTGCGTGGGCCCACAAATTATGTTTCTTTAAGTGACCTTGAAGTTTGTAAATTGAACTTTTCTGAGTTAATCATTTGGAGGGTTAAGTGTTTATATTGTTGTTTATGCATTTATATATGTGTGGCAGCGGGGGCGTGGTCAAGCGTCGGTCTGTGAACGGAGGGTGGAGTCAGGGAAGGCAGTGGCAGAATCACTGCACCTGATGTCAGTTAATCTGTGTTTGTGTGTCTTCCCCAGTGACCGCGCCCTATAAAAGGAGAGAGCAGAGGAAGAGAGCTCTCTCCCCAACCAGACGACTTACAGTGGTGCTTGAAAGTTTGTGAACCCTTTAGAATTTTCTATATTTCTGCATAAATATGACCTAAAACATAATCAGATTTTCACACAAGTCCTAAAAGTAGATAAAGTGAACCCAGTTAAACAAATGAGACAAAAATATTACACTTGGTCATTTATTTATTGTGGAAAATTATCCAATATTACATATCTGTGAGTGGCAAAAGTATGTGAACCTCTAGGATTAGCAGTTAATTTGAAGGTGAAATTAGAGTCAGGTGTTTTCAGTCAATGGGATGACAATCAGGTGTGAGTGGGCACCTTGTTTTATTTAAAGAACAGAGATCTATCAAAGTCTGATCTTCACAACACATGTTTGTGGAAGTGTATCATGGCACGAACAAAGGAGATTTCTGAGGACGTCAGAAAAAGTGTTGTTGATGCTCATCAGGCTGAAAAAGGTGACAAAACCATCTCTAAAGAGTTTGGACTCCACCAATCCACAGTCAGACAGACTGTGTACAAATGGAGGAAATTCAAGACCATTGTTACCCTCCCCAGGAGTGGTCCACCAACAAAGATCACTCCAAGAGCAAGGTGTCTAATAGTCGGCGAGGTCACAAAGGACCCCAGGGTGACTTCTAAGCAACTGAAGGTCTCTCTCACATTGGCTAATGTTAATGTTCCTGGGTCTACCATCAAGAGAACACTGAACAACAATGGTTTGCATGGCAGGGTTGCATGGAGAAAGCCACTGCTCTCCAAAAAGAACATTGCTGCTCGTCTGCAGTTTGCTAAAGATCACGTGGACAAGCCAGAAGGCTATTGGAAAAATGTTTTGTGGATGGATGAGACCAAAATAGAACTTTTTGGTTTAAATGAGAAGCGTTATGTTTGGAGAAAGGAAAACACTACATTCCAGCATAAGAACCTTATCCCATCTGTGAAACATGGTGGTGGTGGTAGTATCATGGTTTGGGCCTGTTTTGCTGCATCTGGGCCAGGACAGCTTGCCATCATTGATGGAACAATGAATTCTGAATTATACCAGCGAATTCTAAAGGAAAATGTCAGGACATCTGTCCATGAACTGAGTCTCAAGAGAAGGTGGGTCATGCAGCAAGACAACGACCCTAAGCACAGAAGTCGTTCTACCAAAGAATGGTTAAAGAAGAATAAAGTTACTGTTTTGGAATGGCCAAGTCAAAGTCCTGATCTTAATCCAATCGAAATGTTGTGGAAGGACCTGAAGCGAGCAGTTCATGTGAGGAAACCCACCAACATCCCAGAGTTGAAGCTGTTCTGTATGGAGGAATGGGCTAAAATTCCTCCAAGCCGATGTGCAGGACTGATCAACAGTTACCGGAAACATTTAGTTGCAGTTATTGCTGCACAAGGGGGTCACGCCAGATACTGAAAGCAAAGGTTCACATACTTTTGCCACTCACAGATATGTAATATTGGATCATTTTCCTCAATAAATAAATGACCAAGTATAATATTTTTGTCTCATTTGTTTAACTGGGTTCACTTTATCTACTTTTAGGACTTGTGTGAAAATCTGATGATGTTTTAGGTCATATTTATGCAGAAATATAGAAAATTCTAAAGGGTTCACAAACTTTCAAGCACCACTGTATGTGTGTGTACGTGTATGTGTGGCTGGGAGATCGTGAAATCACTGAAAAGTGTAAAAATAAAGAGTTTTTGGAAACTCAGTTCTGGCCTGCCGTACTTCTGTGCTCCACCCACTCGCTCGAAGACCTACAATATGGTACAGCATTTACAGTATTTTCCTTAAAAAGAGGGATTTTTTATTTTGAAGGTTTAAAAGAACATTCATATTTTTATTTAATTTTCTTATTTCATTAGAAATAATCATTTCTTTATTAAGTAAATAATTGAGACGTATTTTTCTAAAACCCTGTGTTGTGTTACTTTATTACTTACCTGGAAAAAGGGAATGAGTTCATTCTGAGAGAGACATATACAGACACATTTGGTTAAAAATCTTTATTAAAACTATAACTGAAGAAAGGTGATTTCATAGGTAGGTTAAAAACATTTCATGTGTGTGCTTTAAAAAGTGATCCAAGATAATATTTAAAACTGAGTTAATCAGGGTTAAAAAAAACATTTGATAAATACCTTAAAAGAACCCAAAAGCCCTGCCCTCATCAATATGGCCGTAGAAATTATGGTAAAAAACTGACAAATAGCAGCATTAAAAGACCGTAAAATGTAAAATAGTATATCACCGTAGTAAATACAGTGAATTATTGTAAAGAAATTATTGTAAGAAACAGTACATAACTGTAATTTTTACGGTCATAATATGTAGGAAACAGGAAAATTTAAAAAATTTTAAATTAATGGGAAAATACCATAATATCACAAGCATGCAAATACCATAAAATTAACAGTATTATTCTGTCTAAATTACAGATTTTGCTGATGTGTACATTTAAATTTACAGTATAAGACCGTTAACCATTCAACAAAATCATACCTTCTTTTCTACAGAAAGATGTTAAATATATGGTATGTTTGTTATATAATGTTGATCTCAAGGAAAAACATATATGTTTAAATAATATAATTTGCTGTTATTTTATGTAAGGCCCTAATAAGTATGAATATAATCTGATACTTTATGCAATAAAAAACTATAGATAATGTCTTATTGTCATATTCCAATATGAACAAAAGACTACATATGGTGTTGCTGTCTTTTCAACCGCTGAACTGCTGATATACAGGCGTTTTCCTCATTTTAACTTTAAGCTATACCAGTTTTCTCAACAGTCAGCAGTAAATTTAGCCTAGAGCAGTGCTTCTCAATTATTTTCTGTTACGCCCCCAGGAAGAAGAAAACATTTCGCGCCCCTCTACTCTCCGCCGCGACTATAAATAGTATAATTTGTCTAAAATTGTTAAGACTTATAACAATGGTGTTAGGTGTACTTATAATAAGTACACCTCTGCATAATATTGTATCCTTATTAACATTAAAGGTCAACTAAGTTAAAAAAACAAAATTCCACGGTGATCCAAATGTGTTTTCATGTATCCAGAGTGATACCTTACATTTCTGAGCGTGATTTTGTGAATGTGCACTAATTGCTGGAAAGCGGTATTTCATCTGTTTTTCAGGACCCAAAGCTCCACCCTTCAAAAAATAAACTTATGAGCACGAGATACGTCACGCGACCTCGTGACGTATGTTTCAGAATAACACAGTGGCATAGTCGTTGCACCTGGACTGAAGTGCTGAAAGTAATTTGAGTTGATTTAGTTACTTACAAAGACTGAGTCCAGAGTTTTTGCCTACAGTCTCCAGCCATGCCTACTCAGTGTATAATTGCAGGTTGTAGCAATACATATAAAGACGGAGTAAGCTTTCATCGCTTCCCCAAAGATGAGACCATCAAAAAGGTATGGGTCAAGAAGGTGAGGCTGACGCGAGCGAAATGGAAGGGACCATCGGCCTCCAGCTCACTGTGCAGTGAACACTTTGCTGACTCAGACTTTCAGGACTCGGGGAGCTATTACACGCAATTCGGCATGAGGAAAAAAAAAACTCCTGAAGTCCACAGCCATACCCAACGTAACGCTGGGAGTAAAGCGCTCACCAAAACCTCAGCCAACAAGATCTGCTTGGATGAAGAGAGAGAGGAAGAGGGTAAGTTGATGTTCCATGCATTTATCTTCTCATGTGGGCTTCGATGAAAAATATTGTGCGTGTGGGACATGTTGGACACGTAGCCTATCTAACAGACGAGTGGCAGTAGACCACTAGGCTAGTTCAGTTGTTGGCGGTGGATTTATGTTTACGTTTATTATAATCCCAACTCGTTTATTAGGCCAGTTGGCTAATTCATGCTCGTGACCCACTGTCCCGCTAAACTGAAGTGTACGTTCTCGGCGAGACTATAATTCAGTCCTCCTCCTTATTAGCATCATTAGGCCAAAAAAAAAAGTGTGTGTTTCCGGTTACGTAGATTTCAAAACTAGGGTCGGTAGGCAGGCATTTTTTTTTTTTTGAATTTTTTTTCAAGATGGCTGCCATAACCTATATTTAGACAGGAATAATTTCACAAAATATAATTAATTTCTTTGCAGGTCACCTGAGTTACCACCTTCTGATGAATCTGATGCAGCATGAGACACCTTTTTAACATGAATTTTTCTGTAAATATAACAGCTCAATACACCATGTCTGTTTCAGTTCAGAGAGAGAGAGCAGCCCCCCTCCCCTCTCTGCTCCCTGAGTGGAGCTCGTCGCCTTGGTAACGGTGCAGGGAAAAGACACAATATAACAAGCATAGAGCGCTTTTTCTCAGAGTTCCCTCTCCTCGAACAACGCTGATTTACACAGAAACGGAAGGAGCTATTCACAAAATTCTTTCACATTGAGTGCTACAAGGCTCCTATGAACACATTAATGTAATTTTTTTTTGTCCCTAGTGTAAAAACTGTGGACACTAGAGCGAGTTAAAAACAAGTGACTTTTCTGATTTTGCAGTAAAAGCGCTGCCACGTTTATAATGGGAGTCTATGGGAGAGCGCGGCTGTCCTCTCCTTACTTTCAGGCTTCTCATTCAAAAACTGTAAATCCTATCGCTCAGGGAGACACTTGTCTTGATTCACACAATGTGTGACTACAACTTTTGAGAAAATTGTGTGTGTAGAGTGAAAATTGTGGCTGAGAAAACAGTTTAAATGAGAAAGTTAGAGCTTTTTTTTTCAAGCTACCTACACTCTAAACTCCTGAGCTCCACTGGTGTGTAACGCAATAGACACCCATTATAAAGCCGGAATTTCTCCAGATTTGCTCATGGTGTTTGATCTGTGACTGATCAAAAAGTATAGAACCTAGCAAAAAAGTTGAATGCCAGATCCACACAGGAGAATTTTGTCTCCATTTTAAAGTTTGAATCATGTCTCTAGGTGAAAGACAAAATAAGCGTTATCTCTGCTTCTGTTCCCTCCGACGGCCCCGACACACTACTGCCTCCGCCGAGTGCGCGCCCACACCGCATGTCGGGGCCGCGGATGAGTTACTCTCCCCTGATCAACGAAGTCTGCGGGGAATTTGTGATTATTATCGGTACAAACAGCGCGAATCACAACTTAAATGAGTGCGGTTCAGTTTGACATTATTGTCAGTCCGTTAGATAAACATTTAATTTTATTAAAATCGAAAATTAATATTTAGAGCCTGTGGGCTACAAAAATAAGTCATTAAAGTAGCCGGCTGGACTTAATTGTGTAGTCAGCTGTACGTCCGGCAGCCGGCGCTTGTGGAAAGCCCTGATTTTCCCAGTGAGTGACAAAAACTTCCGGTTCACGCGGTTGGGTTATATGTAAAAGTCGCGACTGGGAAAAAAACGAAAAAAAAGTTTAGGGTCGGGTAACCGGAAACACACACGTTTTTTTTTTTGGCCTTATATAAGACAGTAATACCATCATCAAATATTTGTCCTGTTGAATGGGTGTAAGCTTTTGCTCCAAATCCTGTTGTTACTAAAATTACGTGCACACGTGTATCGAGATTCATAAACTTTTCAGCAGTGCAGACTTCTTTCTATGGCCGTAATAGTTTACAACTCTCATAACGTACAGATGGAAGACTAGCTGCTTACTGTTACGAATCTGTCCTATATTATTCCCTCTTGTCCTATTCATATTCAGGTGTTGGAAGAAGCACTTTCAGGTGTGCAAACCGACCAGGCTTCTCCACATCAATCCGAGTCAGAACATGAACCGGGATGCAGCAGTTGGATTGAGGTAAACATCATCTAATGTTACAGGGAATCTGTATAATAAACCTTGTACATCATTGCTGGTCTTATTCTGCTTCCCTTCATCAAAAAGAAAATGTTGTGCTACATTATGAAAATACTACTGCAGTGATTTCGACACAATAACCCAGCATATTGCAAAAAATACTGCACTTGCAATGCAGTGTTTTTCACAAGGCTATTATGATTGTGAATGTCATTATTATGAATGTTATTGCTATGTCCTTTTCTGCAACAGCAACCTGACACTAGCAGGCAATCTAGCCAGTCTGCCGGTACCCAGACATGGGTCCCTACCAGTTCTACGGGAACCCAAACATGCAGGTCTGCCACATCATATGCAAAGCGTAAGTCTGAATGAAATTTTCTAAACATGTACCTAAAAAGTACACCACAGTCATGTTACAGTTTGAATAAACAAGAAAATGCACATGTAGCATTGACAATGTGGAAGTCAGTCTGACATCAGTCTTCCAAAAGATGACCACATATCTTTAGTGCAGACATTCATTATGTCATGATGTGAAAAATGTGAAAGCCATGGCTCATTATTGTCATGTATTTGTCTCATTTCATTTGTCTTTATACAGGTATCCAGGTGTCAGTACAGACACGTGATGCTTGGACACAATACATTGCACTGGATGTGACTGGAAGGAGCAGAGGGAGCTTTTGCGACCTGTCAGAGGAGGAAGAAGACCAGATGGACTTTGAAGAGGCGAGGGAGGAGGAGAAAGGCGCAATATCTTCCGACTTCACACCTGGCGGTGATTCCGACCCTGAGTCTTCTGATAGCCAAAGCACGCCTGAGAGACCCACACAAAGGCTTCGGAAATTGTACGTATGAAGCATTTCATATAATACTTAGTCCATAGCATAGTAAAACAAAACCCAGAAAACCGAACCATCGTCATGAATTCACCCCTAATACACCGATTCACTAAGTCACCGATGTGTGATGTTTTAGGATTCTGTTACACAATCTGGACGACATATAGAAAACTACTACTGAGTGACAATGATTTGTCATGTTTATCATACTGTATATCCTGTCACTGCAGACAAGGTGGAAGAGCTCCTTCAGTCGAAGTGAGGCACAACAGGCTTATTCCTCCCCATGAGGACACTAAGTACATTGTGTTTGAGACAAAGCTCCTGGACCTCTTCAAGCTCTGCCGGGATTGCAGGTCAGGCAATGTCTGCATCAGCAAAAGACTCATGGGCACACTACTGATTATAACTGTGGAGTGTTACTCATGCACCAGCACAAACAAGTGGGAAAGCCAGCCTTTCTATCAAAGTCGTCCAGCAGGAAATTTGCTGCTATGTGCTGCAACTCTATTTGCTGGAGGAAGCTGGATGATGATGTGGCGCATCCTTTCCCATCTAAGACTCGTTTGTATTGCTGACCAGACCTTCTATACCATCCAAAGAGACATCCTGCAACCAGCCATTGAGTGCCGATGGTCAGAGGAACAACAGCGAGTCGTTGGACAGCTGCAGTCAACCGGTACCCCTCTTGTTATCGCCAGCGATGGACGGGCTGACAGCCCAGGCCACTCTGCCAAATTTGGGGTGTACACTGGACTGGAGGCCACCCTCAACAAGATTGTCGATCTGGAACTGGTGCAGGTATTATGTCTTTCATTCATTATTGATTTTACTAAATATGCACATATTACACATTGTAAGGAGTTCCATCTTTTACCTTAGGAAGTTTGTTTTGATATCTTTCCATTTCCCAGAGCAATGAGGTTACGTCCTCATACCATAAAATTAGCTCATGTTTTAAGTTGTTCAAATTCTGTAAAGCTGCTTTGCGACAATGTTTATTGTTAAAAGCGCTATACAAATAAACTTGACTTGACCATATGGAGCTCGAAGGATTCAAAAGACTCCAGGGTTTCCTGTCTCACCATGGACTGCAGATTGGTAAACTGATCACCGATCGCCATCGTCAACTGGCCAAGCATGTCAGGGAAAACCTACCACACGTCTTGCATACGTATGATGTCTGGCATATAGCAAAAGGTAAACAATGTGTGGTTTTGGAGTCACAAATGTTTGCATGAAAACACCACATGGAAAAATCTGATCTAGTACTTTTAGATTCTTTCATATGTCATGTTTACACACAGTAGAAAGTGTCATTTGATATTCTTTACTTACACCTTTGTTACATATAACTATCCCCTGTGACTTCTAGACATGTTCTCTTATTTCACCTGGCGATTATATATTCTGTTCTCTGGTTTATCAACAGCTGTCCAAAAGAAAGTCCATGCTCTCGCTAAACAGAAGAACTGTGACGATCTTCTTGGTTGGGAGAAGAGCATCAACAACCATGTGTATTGGGTTGCATCTTCAACTCGGGACCAAGAAGAGGAGCTTCGTGGTGCAAAATGGAATTCCTTGGGAAACCACATACAGGGGATCCACTGTGGACATTCAGCCATCTTCCCAACCTGTCTTCATGGAGACCTACAGGAAGAAAGAGCCAAGAATTGGCTCAAGCCAGGTAAATGTAGTATTTCAGCTTCATCTGTCTTGACCTATCCTAAACAGGAATACTATGAAATAATATATCATAACATCCCCTGAGCTGGCCAGGAGACCAGGGAACCTATAATGTCCTTCAAAATAGTGAAGCCCTGTGCATTGAAATTGATTACAAAAGTTAGATATAGTTGTCTAGACATAGCTATCTAGTAATAAGTTATGTTATAGCTGTAATATGAAAATGACAAATCCTCCTCAATCACCAGCCATGCTCCAAACCATGTTTGATAAGCCATGTTAATAAAAAGTAGACTTGTATTGTTCTGTATTCTCATGACATCTTGTGTACTCTTGTTCTGCCCAGGCACAAAAGTGGCCGAAAAGTTTGATGACATCATCAATAATACAACCTTGGTGAAGGACATCAAGAAAATGTCATCAGGTCACCAGACATCTCTTGAATCCTTCCATAGTGTCATCAATCAATTTGCGCCAAAAATGAAGTCGTACAGATATCATGGCATCCTCAGCAGGTAAGTTCATACCTCTCCCTAATCTTGATAACTCAGAATGTTGCTGTTTTCATGCTGATAATAGATAACATCACATTCAGTATCAATATTAACAGCATCAACAAAATCATTGTTTCTTTCCTATCATTTCTATCTCAGGATTCATTTGGCAGCACTACACTACAATGCAAACAGTGACAGACAGCAGGCAAGGACAAGTAAAGGGGACTGTAGCGAAGATTGCGTGTGGGTGGAGCACAGAGGACGGCAGGACAGAGATCAGGTTTAGCTCTCGGCTTTATTGCCACACTTTTCAGGTTTACAATAATGCTCAACAAATAGCGAGAGAGACACACACACAGCGTCTCGTCCGGGGATGCTCCCCTCTGCTCTCGCTCTCCCTCCTTAAATAGGGCGGTTTACTGGGGAGAACACACAAAACACAGGTTAATGACACTCAGGTGAAGCGATTCTGCCACTTACCTTCCCCAGCTCCGCCCTCCTGTCACAGACCGGTGCTTGACCACGCCCCCGCTGCCACATACCCCCACCGCCCGACTCAGGCCGGGCGCCCGTCCGGCCCGCAGCCGACTCCCCCCCCCCCCCCCCCTTGACGGGAGAGGAAGTCCGCCACGACCATCTGCGCCCCCGGCCTGTGGACCACCTTGAAGTTGAAAGGTTGGAGCGCCAGATACCAACGGGTGATCCGCGCGTTGGCATCCTTCATGCGGTGGAGCCACTGGAGGGGCGCGTGGTCCGAACAGAGGGTGAAAGAGCGCCCCAGCAGGTAGTAACGGAGGGCGAGGACCGCCCACTTGATGGCCAGGCACTCCTTCTCGATAGTGCTGTAGCGCCCCTCACGCACTGACAGCTTCCGGCTGATGTACAACACGGGGCGGTCCTCTCCCCCCACCTGCTGGGACAAAACGGCCCCCAGCCCTCTGTCCGACGCATCCGTCTGCAACAAAAAGGGGAGAGAGAAGTCAGGGGAGTGCAAAAGTGGCCCCCCACACAGTGCAGCCTTTACCTCAGAGAAAGCCCGCTGGCACTGCTCCGTCCACTGGACCGGATCTGGTGCCCCCTTTTTAGTGAGGTCAGTCAGCGGGCTGGTGACGTCCGAATAATTAGGTATAAACCTACGATAATAGCCAGCCAGCCCCAGGAACTGTCTCACCCCCTTTTTGGTCTTGGGTCTCGGGCAGGCCGCAATCGCTGCTGTCTTATTAATTTGGGGACGCACCTGCCCGTTACCCAAGTGGAAGCCCAGATACCGTACTTCCACCCGCCCAATCGCACACTTCTTCGGGTTGGCAGTGAGCCCCGCCCGCCTCAGCGACCTAAGGACGGCCCTCAGGTGTTGCAGGTGCCGCTGCCAGTCATTACTATAAATGATGATGTCGTCTAAGTAAGCGGCCGCATAGGTGGCGTGGGGCCGGAGGATCCGGTCCATCAGCCGCTGAAACGTAGCGGGCACCCCAAACAGCCCAAACGGAAGTGTGACGAACTGGTGTAAGCCGAACGGTGTGGAAAAGGCCGTTTTTTCCCGGGATAATGGAGTCAAGGGGATCTGCCAATATCCCTTCGTCAAATCCAGTGTCGAGTAAAAGCGAGCCGTGCCTAGTCGATCGAGCAGCTCATCAATACGAGGCATTGGGTACGCGTCAAATTTAGACACCGCATTGACTTTTCTATAGTCCACACAGAACCGGACCGAGCCGTCGGCCTTGGGAACCAAGACCACCGGGCTGCTCCAGTCACTGTGGGACTCCTCGACGATGCCCATTTCGAGCATGGCCTGAAGTTCTTCCCGAACCACCTTTTTTTTGTGTTCGGGTAATCTATAAGGACGGCTACGCACTACCACCCCCGGGGGCGTCTCTATGTGGTGTTCTATGAGGTTGGTGCGTCCGGGCCGGGGCGAGAACACATCCGAAAACTCGGCCTGCAACTGGGCGACCTCCGTGAGTTGGGTCGGGGAGAGGTGGTCTCCACAGGGGACCAGAGAGGTGCGAGATGCCAATGACCCTTTTTGGATCTCCGGCCCCAGCTCCGCCTTCTCCGGAACTACCGACACCAACGCCACGGGGACCTCCTCATTCCAGAGCTTCAGCAGATTGAGGTGGTAGATCTGTAGCGCCCCCTCCCTGTCCGTTCGCCTAACCTCATAGTCGACGTCCCCGACTCGCCGTGTGACCTCAAAGGGCCCTTGCCACTTGGCGATTAATTGGGAGCTCGACGTGGGCAACAGGACGAGTACCTTATCTCCCGGAGTGAACTCTCTAAGGCGCGTGCCCTTGTTGTACAGGCGGGTTTGCCGTTCCTGGGCCTGCCGCAAATTCTCCTGAGTTAAGTGGGTGAGCGTGTGGAGTTTTGCGCGCAGATCCATAACGTATTGAATTTCATTTTTGCTCTGCGAAGGTCCCTCCTCCCAATTTTCCCGCAGTACATCTAAGATGCCACGCGGCTTACGCCCATACAGTAATTCAAATGGGGAGAACCCCGTGGAGGCTTGGGGGACCTCTCGCACTGCAAACAACAAGGGTTCGAGCCACTTATCCCAGTTACGTGCGTCCTCACTTACGAATTTTTTGATAATATTCTTGAGGGTGCGGTTGAACCGTTCGACTAAACCGTCCGTTTGTGGGTGATACACGCTGGTGCGGATCGGCTTAATACCCAGTAGCCCATACAGTTCGGCCAGTGTTCGTGACATAAACGAGGTGCCTTGATCAGTCAGAATCTCTTTCGGGATTCCGACCCGGGAGATGACGTGGAAGAGGGCCTCTGCAATACTACGTGCGGAGATATGGCGAAGAGGCACCGCTTCCGGGTATCGCGTTGCATAGTCCACCAGAACCAATATAAAGTGGTACCCTCGTGTTGACCGATCTAATGGCCCGACGAGATCCATCCCAATTCGTTCAAACGGGGTCTCGATTAATGGTAGGGGGCGCAAGGGCGCTTTTGGAATGGCCGCTGGATTTACTAACTGGCATTCGCGGCACGCCGTACACCACTTACGGACGTCGCCACGAATCCCCGGCCAATAGAATCGGGCCATTATCCGGGCGAGTGTTTTATCCTGCCCGAGGTGTCCCGCCATGGGATTAAAGTGAGCCGCCTGGAATACCAATTCCCGGCGGCTCTTTGGAATTAACAACTGGGTGACACGCTCCTTCGTCTGAGTGTCCTGCGTCACTCGGTATAACCTATCCTTTAAAATGGAAAAATAGGGGAAGGTCGGGGTGGCGTTCGGCTGGAGCGTTTGACCATCGATTACTCTCACTTGGTCAAACGCGTGTCGCAGAGTTTCGTCTCGCGATTGTTCCAGTGGGAAATCCGCGAGGGATTCCCCAATAGAAAGAGGAGGGGCCGGGGGCTCCTCACTCTGGCGCGGAGATGACGTAGATGGCTCTGCGACCGCAGCTCCAGCCAAAACGACACCGGGACCCCCCCCGGCTAACTGGCAGGACCCACTCTTTACTAGGTGTGCCATCAACCCCCGGAATCCCGGCCAATCAGTCCCCAAGATTAAAGAGTGGGTAAGGCGAGGATTAACCGCCGCCTTTACTATAGATTTGTCCCCTCTGAAATGTATGTGGACCGACACCAACGGGTAGCAGTGAACATCCCCGTGCACACACAACACCTTCACCCCTTGTGCTCCCCCCAATGCCTCGTCTTGCACCAGGCTTTGGCGGATCGAGGTCTGGTTGCAACCCGAATCCACCAACGCCTGATAGGTCGCCCCTTGTACACTTACCGGTATGCGATATGCTCCGGCCTGATCGAGGGCAGCCTCTGGCGCGTCGGGGATCCGCACCACCGCCCCCACCTCCATCGCGGCACACTGTTGCTGCAGGTGGCCCGGTTCCCCGCAGCGCCAGCAAACCGGCCCGGGCCTCCCCTCTGCAGCTGTGGATTGAGGGTCACTCACCTGAGGGGGGGGAGAGACAGACACAGAAGGGAGAAACGGGAGGGCACCACGGGTGCGGCGGGCCGGCTGGGGTGGGGCCGGCCCCCGCCTCCGTGGTGGGGGAATGGGGCGAGGACGGGACACGGGAGGAGGGGGGAGAGAGAGAGAGAGAGAGAAGAGGAGAGAGAAGATGACATCCGTTGTCCTGCCGCCGGGACAGCCGCCAGATGATCCTCCGCCAGTCCTACGGCCTGATCCAGCGACGCCGGGCGGTGGCACTGGACCCACTCCGCGGTTCCGGCGGGTAGGCGGGCGATGAACTGCTCCAGCGCCACCTGGTCGATGATCCCCTCGGCGTCGCGATCTTCGGCCCTCAGCCACCACCAGCAGGCGTCCCGGAGCTGCTGGCCGAACGCGAACGGGCTGCCGACTTCCTCCATTCGCAGCGCGCGGAAGCGCTGGCGCTGCTGCTCCGGCGTGCGCCCCACGCGCTGGAGGACAGCCCGGCGAAGGTCGGCGTAGGCCAGCCGGTGGTCGGCGGGGATCTGTAGTGCGGCTAACTGCGCCTCTCCCGTCAGGAGGGGGAGGAGGCGCGCCGCGCGCTGTTCCATCGGCCACCCCGAGGCTTCGGCAACCTGTTCGAACAACGCGATGAACGCCTCGGGGTCGTCCTGCGGGCCCATCTTAGTCAAGGTGATGGGAGATGGGCCCGCGGCCAGGGCGCTGGTGGACCCCCCCGACGCGAGGAGGTGCCGGAACGCCTCACGGTCTTCCTGTTGAGCCAGCACCAGGGCTTCGAAGCGGCGCTCCTGCTCCTTCCGGAGCGTGACGAGCGCCTGGTGCTGGCTCTGCTGAGCCGTGGCGAGGGCGTGGACCAAGTCCGCGAACGGGGAGGATTCCATGGGGCTGCAGGACAGGTGCTCCACGATCCCGGGTTTCAGCACCACTGTAGCGAAGATTGCGTGTGGGTGGAGCACAGAGGACGGCAGGACAGAGATCAGGTTTAGCTCTCGGCTTTATTGCCACACTTTTCAGGTTTACAATAATGCTCAACAAATAGCGAGAGAGACACACACACAGCGTCTCGTCCGGGGATGCTCCCCTCTGCTCTCGCTCTCCCTCCTTAAATAGGGCGGTTTACTGGGGAGAACACACAAAACACAGGTTAATGACACTCAGGTGAAGCGATTCTGCCACTTACCTTCCCCAACTCCGCCCTCCTGTCACAGACCGGTGCTTGACCACGCCCCCACTGCCACAGGGACCTACGCTATAGTATTCGAAAACCAAAGTACAAGCCAGGAAGTGCTTCAGCTAAGCCAGTCAAAGAACCATGCAACTACTCTAAGTCAAAGGTGGAAAATGTCACGTTATGTAGGTTGTGATTTCCCCCATACATTTGTCACATATTGGCTTTGCACTGATTTGTAAAACGCTTTACCTAGTGTTACAAAACAGACAGCCCACCAAAACTAAAAGCAGTAATCTTCTTTTGAATGTTTGACACGTTTTTTTAATGTGTGTAGCCTATGTTGAGGAACTCATGGCTGATGTATCGGAGCAAGACTTTGACACTTCACCACCAGAGAGGCACCCATCACCACCACCTTTGAGCAGCGGCCATGTGTACACCCCCCCCCCCCCCAAAAGAGGAGATAATCCGATGCCATCACAGCCGATTTTCCAAAAAATGATTGATGTGTACATACAGCACAATACAGAGAAACTTTTAATGGGCAAATGTGTGTCATGTATGATCTTGTGCCTTTTTGGGTCTTTGAAAACTTTTTCAGTTCTGTTTCAACACCATACATATTATTTATTATTATTTTATTTATTTATTTATTTTTATCATCATTGCTGAGGTTATTTCAGGCAAGTGTTAGTGTTGATTATGGACATATAATGTATCCACACTGGATTGGAAAGGATTGCTGTGTGAATCCTTTTCCCAGGTCTTTGGACCTCTGGTTTGTCTTTGTTATAGGGTTAACAAATGCATTAGAACAAATAAATCTGATTCAAGTATGCATTCAAACGTCTTTATTTGCCACATTACACCACATCCTGGAAACCTGTATATTCAGTGGATGGGAATGTCTTTGTGACTGCACAGGATGGCAGTGGAACGTGAACATGACGGCCTAGGTACTCCCAGCACCATCTAGCCAGCTGCCGATATGCAGTATGTCTGAATTTCCTGTAAATTCAATGTACTTTGTGAATTTACTTTGTGTGTGGTTTTATTATTATTTTACTACAGTAGTGATGACTTTAGCTGCAGCAATACATGAAATCTCGGCACTTTTGTTACCAATCAGAGTTTTAGGGGGACAACTCACTCATTTTCAGATGGATCCTGCCTTGCATGCCCACCATCACCGTTCGAACTACGGGGGTACTCGGGGGATCCGAGATCCCCTGAAACAGACATGAGATCCCTTGAAAACATGATTTGGGAAATGTTGGGGGGGGGTCTCTAAAATATTGGCAAAATGATGTTTATTGACATAGCAATCGTGTGTAACGGGAAGCATTTGCATATCCGAAGTGTTGTGGAAGATTGGTTGTTGACATGATTTCCAGTGATGCTTTGGTGCTGCTGTGGATCAGATGTGTTGAGTAGCCTGACTGTTTTTTTTTTTTTTTTTTTGCATGTGGTATCATTGTTGACGCGAGGTTGTTTTTTGAACATGCCAATGCGGACACGATTTCCCCTGATGAGTTGACTTCAGACGCGATGCGTGTGTGGAGGTGTGGAGTCCGCGTGATATGTGCGTAAGATAGGCTTCTCATGTGTTTGGAGATCCGCGCTCTGAGACAAGCGCAAGCGCCCCCAGGGGAAAAAAAAAGGGACCCCCCGAAAATATCGGCATAGTTCGAACACTGCACCATACTGCTGCACATACTGGTAGTGTGCTGTCTCCAGTACCCATCTATCCAGGCAGACTGTTTGAAAGCCTGGGTGAGACGTGATGCACTCTAGTTGTGCATTCTGTTGCTCATTGTAGGCTTGTATTTTTGCAGCCACTTCGGGGATCTCTCTGCAGCACACTGATTCGACGGCAGTCGGCATTGACGCACAGGCAGAGCATGTGTACCTGTGTCACGGAATGAAAATAGTCAACCTACAAATCAGGGCGTTGAAATAATAACATCTTATTTGCTACACAGGCCTACACCTTTCGTGACACAATGGAAAACAATGCAAAACACAATGTGTCCCTTTTTATTTCGATCCTTATCGATCATTTCCACAAAAACTGCAGGGAGTTCTTCAGGTACTTTCTGCATTGTATTCTGAAACATACCGGTATGTCATCACCTGTTGTCCAATCAGAAAGGGATATTTTGTAACTTCACTAAAAATATACGATTTTGAGAAGAACAACTTTCTTGCTTTACTTCCAAGTTGGGTTTTGTGTTTTTAGGTAAGAATAAACATAT
Organism: Neoarius graeffei; assembly: GCF_027579695.1. Lineage (NCBI taxonomy): Eukaryota > Metazoa > Chordata > Actinopteri > Siluriformes > Ariidae > Neoarius > Neoarius graeffei. The sequence goes on from NC_083585.1 coordinate 14,999,809, forward strand.
TATGAAAGTTATTTTTTTAACTTAGTTGACCTTTAAAGAAAAAAGAAATATAGATCAACTTACAACAAAGAATAACTTTATTAACATTGTTTTTTAGTCTGTAACAGAAAAGATTTAAAGTCCATCAAAGTGCTTGCAATTTGCAAAATTAAAAAAAAAAAACATTTAAACTATAGAGTGCTTCGAGGTCAGCGCGAACCCAGCGGCGGCCATATTGGAAGTCAAAGGTCGCTGTGTCAGTGCATTGTTGTTGTTCAGCGAAGCAAAAAGGGGTGACAATGCCGAATACATGTGTCATTGTTGGCTGTAGTAGCCGGGGGGAAAAGGGTGGCAAAAGCTTCCACAGACTCCCTAAAGTCGTGACTAACCAGGGAATTGCAGCACAGGAGAAAAGCGAGCGGAGGAGACGACAGTGGCTGGCTGCCATTAACCTATCAAATTTAGGACAACTTGACTGTATCCGGATTTGTTCTGATCACTTTGTGACAGGTAGGTTAAATTGTCTTGAATTTCATAGTTACTAAAATAAATGTGATACAAACTTATCTTTTCTATGTACTTTCAGCAATGATTAATGGATATATTTGTCACATTAGGTAGCTTATGTCTACTGCAGTGCATTGTTGCATCAAATGCCATTTAAGATCTAGGCCTAGTAATGTTTATGTACACATGCTTTAGTTCACAAAATGGACTTGGGTGAAACACTAGATAGTTCACAAGATCAATGTATGTCACATGTGGCAACAAGCTGGGGTCAGCTTTCCATTCCTTCTCACTAACAGTGTATGGATCTACATTCCCAATGAAACGTACCTTCTCAGCATAACGCTCCCGTGCCTGCTTATCCAAACTTTCACAGTAGTGCTCCATCACTTCAGATGTCTAAATTCTTAAAAATCCAAGCTTCTAAGCCCTCTAACGCGGAAACAAATTGGTGAATGTGTACTCTATGAGCGATCTGGAGCGAGTGACTTCCAAGATGGCCGCGCAGACCGCAGTGTTACTATTTTTAGCATCATCTCGGAGCACTCTATAAACATTTTTTAACAGACTAATTCAGTCCTTTTCAAATAGTGGCGCGCGCCCCATTTGATACTGAAAAATAAAATTAAATAAAATCAATAAATAATAATAAATTCAAATTGATCAGCAACATTAACTCAGGAGCACAATATCATCTCATCTCTAGCCGCTTTATCCTTCTACAGGGTTGCAGGCAAGCTGGAGCCTAAGGAGCACAATATATAAAACTAAATAAAATCAATGCAAGTTCACTGCACTTCTTATCTCCTGCTCTGTGCACGCAAAAAAAACCCTACCCCATAGCGCGAATACTCCCCGCGCACACCCTGACCATGAGAGCGCCACTGCCACCTACTGTAGTGGATGTGCAATTACACTTTATTCTAGTACGGCAAAAGCATGTTCCCCGGGGTCACATGCGCCCCCCTGGCATCGTACCGCGCCCAGTTTTGTTTTGCTTTGTAAAAACTTAGCCAACTTTATCTAACCTATTTATTTAGGGGTAAGTTAACTTAATACTTATTTTGGGAGTTGAGAGAGAGTTGACTGTTGTTGGGTTTTGTGTTGAACGTAGTGGTTGATTATGAATTATTGTGTTCACAAAGGTGTTTCTTCAACATCAATCCAGAGAAGGGCACAAAAGTTGAAACCAAAACAAACAAGAAGCATCTGTCAGTGAATCCACGAGTCCTCACCCTCATCGCAGATCTCTCTGATCATGAGTGGACAAGTTAAAGATGGACTTGAACTGAACTGTTTAGACTGTCTAGCAGTCTTGTTACATGGAACAGTATACACTATACTGTAGTTTACAGTATTATTTGATTTAAGTCTAGTGTTTTAATAAGCAGTTTTATGGGTTATGTTAAATGCATTATTAAAACTCTGAAGAACATTTGAGGTTTTGTTTCTGTGCTTTTTGTGACACTTCAGAGTAGGCTGAAGGCTGGTGGTATTGCTAAGACTCTCCTTTAAGGTAAGTAAACTGAACACATCTAATAAATCTTTTAACACGATAAGGGTAAATTGTTCTCTTCATAACAAGTGTCAATATTCAAGTCTTTTGCTCCTGCCACCTTTCAGGTATTGCATTCAAACTCCTATGAGTGGTTGTGGACTAAGAGGAAACAACTTGCTGATGTTTGTGACACCCCGGAAAACAGTGAGTGTCTAATCCATTTAAATGCCAAAAACAACCTGTTTTTTTTTTTGCTATATACTCTTCTTCGTCCTCGTCGTCGTAGTAGTAATTTTTCTTTTGTTGTCTTTTTTTTTCTGCCTGCAAAGAGGATCTTGCCAGGCCACAGTGTACACCTGATAGACAGCTTGTGAGTCTTCAAGGAGAAATGATGACAACACCTGCTCAAAGTTCCAGTTTCCTGAACATCATACTGTCTGTATGAGACTGTCCCACCTGCCTTCAAGTCTGGACCCAATGAATCAGACACCAGTCCTGTCAAAGCTAATTAGAGGTAAGAATTGGTTTATGTCAGTGTAGCAAACAAAAGGTAGATGCAAGCACAACTCAAACTTCACTCAATCGATCTTCCTCAGGTGCATGCTTCTGATGACCTGCAAAACTATATTCCAGAATGCTGGTTTCTTCTATGTATAGCTCATTGGAGCTCAGTTTAACAACAAAAGGCTGAATTTATCTCTGTGTAGCCATCATGCTCAAGCAGTGCATCAATCTAACTTTTGCTTTGTTTCTGTTTCTGGCTGCAGAGAGGATCATGCCAGTCCACAGTGAACTCCTGATGGACAACATGTGAGTCCTCAAGCAGAACTGGTGACTGGGGAATGCTTTAAGTTCCAGTTTCTTGAACACCATGTCCATGTTGAGTGCCCTCTTCAGCCAAGTCTGGACTCAGTGACTCGTTACTCTTGCTTAACCCAGGGCAAGTTCATGATGTATAATTCCTTCCACCATGGATTATCCTTCACATATGGACACTTGCTGTTTTTTCAAGATCTCACCACTGCTTTGTAATCAGTTATTTGATCAGTTCAATCTGTTTTTCACAGTGTGTGTAAATGCAAAAACAGTTTCTCAAAGTTTACCAGTAATAGTCTGTACCTTGGTTTACATTTGGCTTGGTTATTTCCTTTATAATTTACCATATGCAGTTGCTGACTGTAAAATCTACGCCAACCAACTGTAATTCCTCATGTGTTATACTGTATTTTTACGGTGAAATTCTGGCAACCACAGCTGCCGGTAATTTACCGTAAAGTTGAATTTTGCAATAAAAAAACAGTACTATATCATACAGTTGTACCGTGTTTATCACTGAGATATACTGTAAATCTGATTACAGTATATCTGTTATTTTTAATATAGTCTCCTGTAAACAGGTTTATATCTCATCTCATTATCTCTAGCCGCTTTATCCTGTTCTACAGGGTCGCAGGCAAACTAGAGCCTATCCCAGCTGACTACGGGCAAAAGGCGGGGTACACCCTGGACAAGTCGCCAGGTCATCACAGGGCTGACACAGACAACCATTCACACTCACACCTACAGTCAATTTAGAGTCACCAGTTAACCTAACCTGTATGTCTTTGGACTGTGGGGGAAACCGGAGCACCCGGAGGAAACCCACGCGGACACGGGGAGAACATGCAAACTCCACACAGAAAGGCCCTTGCCGGCCATGGGGCTCAAACCCGGATCTTCTTGCTGTGAGGCAACAGCGCTAACCACTACACCACCGTGCCGCCCAGGTTTATATTAAAACTGTTATTTTTAAAGCAAATTACCGTAAACAGGTTTATAATTTAATTGTTATTTTTACACTAAATTACTGTAAACAAGTTAACAATATATCTGTTTTTTTCATAGTAATTTACCGTAAACAAAAATAGTTCTCTATTGTGAAATTAACGGTTGCCAAAAGAACATACCGTAATGTCTCATACATTGTGACCGGTATTTTACCGTAAATTCTACAGTTTTTTTTTTTTTTTCTTTACAGTGTACTGAGGGGAGCGCTACACCTGCAAAACAAAGAAGCATTCTTCGGCCTTTTCCTCTCAACGTGCCGAAGTACTCGGCAGCCGAACGAGCCTGTTGGACCAATAAAACTCCCAAACCACGAAGGGTTTTTCAGGTATGTATAATGTTCAGTGTACCTCACTAGTGGCATTCACTGAAGAAAATGCATTTATACGGAACATGACACAGCAGATCAGTGGGTTTCCAAAGGTTTTCTTTTTTAATGTTTCCTGATATCAAGTTTTATTTAACTAATCACTCATTTATCAGTCGGACTGTTATTCGCCCACAAGTCCCCCATGAGAGCACTGCTCCACGCCAATTCCCGATATTCAGATAGATTTCTTTTCTCGATAAAGTTTAACTGGTGCAATATCCGTCTTCAGAAATAAGACATTCTGAGATTTGATGTTGTTGTACAGCAGGGCCGTGCAAAGACCTTTGGAGGGGCAGGAGCTCAACATTCAAAAAAGGGCACTTGGAACAAATTTTTCACACAAGTTAACTTTATTCAAAACTAAATTTCAATTGCAACTGAACATTCTGTATGTCTTGATAGAATATGTTGTGGACGTCGTCATTCAGCCTTAAGTTTTCGAAGCTGCTAGAATATGTTATTAACGCCGTCGTTCAAACTAAAGTTTCCGAATCTGCCACGTTAATGAAATGGATGGAGCAAACGGTTTAAATATAGCCTAGGCGGCTTCATTAAATGATAAACAACCCTACGCATTTACTGTTGTGTTCTAAGCTGCACAATATTGCATGTTCAGATAAGAAATGAAAGGAGACTTTCAGTGTGACCTTACCATGCCGTTCCTCGCACTGTCTCCCACTGTCAACCGCCTGCATGCGCTTTCTGCACGGAGGCTCACTGAATGCATGACGTCACGGATTGATGCCCGCATTATAATCTATAATTTCATATATTATTGTCAAATTGTAGAGAATATTGATGTTGGAGCTAACTTATCTTTTACAAATATAAAAAAACAACAACAACAAAACAGTCCCTATGAAAAGGGCACTTTGGACAGCAAACAGAAAAGGGGCAGGGGCTAGAGCACCTGTAGCACCGGTTCATTGCACGTGGGTGCAGGGGCGCAGATAGGATTTTTGAACTGGGGGGGACTGAGCTGTCAGCAAATGATTCCATTTTGTGTGTGTGTGTGTGTGTATATATATATATATATATATATATATATGAGTGATTCCACGCTTATGGGTACTGAAATGGGGACATGAACTTATTTTTAAAAATTCACCTAAAACCATTTCTTTTTTTTACCATCAGGTCACAAAACATGTAATCTTTAATGAATGATATGTTAAAAGATAACTTTAATTTTCTGAGATGTAATAAAAACATATTTATATGCCAAAGTCAGAACGTAACAGAAGTGTTGTGGACATATATATTCTCAATTTTAACAATGTAGAATTACTTTTTGAAACATAGGAAGGTGATATTTTAGCAAATATAATTAATAAACATGTGTAGTAGAATAAACATACACATTCTTTCAATAAGATTAACATGGTATATAGCTAGATTGTAATTAATTTGTAACAGACGCGAGATGGACAATCGTAACAGAAGTAATGTAACAGACATCATTTTGGAACTCATAGGCTTGACTTTGGCATATAAATATGTTTTTATTACATCTCAGAAAATTAAAGTTATCTTTTAACATATCATTCATTAAAGATTACATGTTTTGTGACCTGATGGTAAAAAAAGAAATGGTTTTAGGTGAATTTTTAAAAATAAGTTCATGTCCCCATTTCAGTACCCATAAGCGTGGAATCACTCATATACTCATATATTGAGACTATACACTAAGCGGAAAGAGGGAGGCCGAGGGTTAGTGAGCATCAAGACCACGGTCCAGGATGAAACATCGAAAATCCGAGAATACATCAGAAAGATGGCCCCAAAGGATGAACTGCTAAGTGAATGTCTCAGGCAGCAGAACCCTGATGAGAGTGCAGAGGAGGAGGAGGAACAGACAACCTGGAGGGACAAACCCCTACATGGCATGTACCACCGTCAGATAGAGGAAGTGGCTGATATCAAGAAATCCTACCAGTGGCTGGATAATGCAGGACTGACAGACAGCACAGAGGCACTAATCATGGCAGCACAAGAACAGGCCATAAGCACAAGAGCCATAGAGGCCAGGATCTACCAGAGTAGATCAGACCCAAGATGCAGACTGTGCAAAGAAGCCCCTGAAACAGTCCAGCACATAGTAACAGGGTGTAAGATGCTAGCTGGATCAGCATACATGGAGAGGCACAACCAAGTGGCTGGGATAGTATACAGGAACATCTGCAACCAGTATGGAATAGAAGTACCCAAGTCCCAATGGGCCATACCACAGAAGGTGGCTGAGAACAACAGGGCCAAGGTTCTGTGGGACTTCAGCTTCCAGACTGACAAACAGATCCTGGCTAACCAACCGGACATAGTGGTGGTGGACAAAGAGCAGAAGAGGGTGGTGGTGATAGATGTGGCGATCCCAGCTGACGCCAACATCAGGAAGAAGGAACATGAGAAACTTGAGAAGTATCAAGGGTTGAAAGAGCAGCTGGAACGGATGTGGAAGGTCAAGGGTTGCGTGGTCCCCGTGGTAGTGGGGGCACTTGGGGCAGTAACCCCCAAACTGGGAGAGTGGCTCCAGCAAATCCCAGGAACAACATCTGAAGCCTCAGTCCAGAAGAGCGCAGTCCTAGGAACATCGAAGATACTGCGCAGAACCCTCAAACTCCCAGGCCTCTGGTAGAGGACCTGAGCTTGAGGATGACATGGATACCACCCCCCCCCCCCGCCGGGGGTGAGAAGGAGATTTTATATATACACTACCGTTCAAAAGTTTAGGGTCACTTTGAAATGTCCTTATTTTTGAAAGAAAAGCACTGTTCTTTTCAATGAAGATCACTTTAAACTAATCAGAAATACACTCTATACATTGCTAATGTGGTAAATGACTATTCTAGCTGCAAATGTCTGGTTTTTGGTGCAACATCTACATAGGTGTATAGAGGCCCATTTCCAGCAACTATCACTCCAGTGTTCTAATGGTATAATGTGTTTGCTCATTGCCTCAGAAGGCTAATGGATGATTAGAAAACCCTTGTACAATCATGTTAGCACAGCTGAAAACAGTTTAGCTCTTTAGAGAAGCTATAAAACTGACCTTCCTTTGAGCAGGTTGAGTTTCTGGAGCATCACATTTGTGGGGTCGATTAAATGCTCAAAATGGCCAGAAAAATGTCTTGACTATATTTTCTATTCATTTTACAACTTATGGTGGTAAATAAAAGTGTGACTTTTCATGGAAAACACAAAATTGTCTGGGTGACCCCGAACTTTTGAACGGTAGTGTGTATACATGTTATTTCACCTCCCTCACTGCCATCACCAGGAACTACCTGCAGGCCAGGACAATGTTAACATTTTAACATAGCCTATGGAAATCCAAAGTTTACACATTATCATCACGCACAGAAACTGCAAAACTAGTTTTAAAACCGCTAAATTCCAACTGTTAAACATACGGTAGCGAGAGGCTGGGCTACGTGTGTGTGTGTGTGTGTGTGTAAAGTGTAAACCAGTGCATCCTGACTTTCTGACTATGCCTGTGTGTTGCGTGAGCGGTAGTCAGTCAACAACTCTTCGCAAAGTTTCCTTATGAAACAATATGCTCGCTGAAATTATGGCAGGGAATGCCAGATTAAACATTAAAACTGCCTTCTGAGCACTGTATCTACAGGCTACCACCGAAAGGAGGCTACCAGAAAGGCATCTCTCCGTACGATTTTACTTTCACTACGACATTACTTTGAACAGACTATCAAAGAATTGCAAGGTGATATGATAAAGTAAGGCACAGTTTACTTACAGTCGTTTTTCTTTTTTAAACGATGCAATCATTTTCTGCCTTTTGGCACCCTTCATCATGCCGTGTTGGGGTCCTGAACTAGGAGGAGCTGTCCCCGACATGCCTGTCAAACTTGTTGTGGGTAACCATAGCAACCAAGCTTGAGCTCGCAACCTGTGCAGTCTGCGCAGTTGCAACTACAGTGGTGCTTGAAAGTTTATGAACCTTGTAGAATTTTCTATATTTCTGCATAAATATGACCTAAAACATCATCAGATTTTCACACAAGTCCTAAAAGTAGATAAAGAGAGCCCAGTTAAACAAATGATACAAAAATATTATACATGGTCATTTATTTATTGAGGAAAATGATCCAATATTACATATCTGTGAGTGGCAAAAGTATGTGAACCTCTAGGATTAGCAGTTCATTTGAAGGTGAAATTCGAGTCCAGTGTTTTCAATCAATGGGCTGACAATCAGGTGTGAGGGGGCACCCTGTTTTATTTAAAGAACAGGGATCTATCAAAGTCTGATCTTCACAACACATGTTTGTGGAAGTGTATCATGGCACGAACAAAGGAGATTTCTGAGGACCTCAGAAAAAGTGTTGTTGCTGCTCATCAGGCTGGAAAAGGTTACAAAACCATCTCGAAAGAGTTTGGACTCCACCGATCCACAGTCAGACAGATTGTGTACAAATGAAGAAAATTCAAGACCATTGTTACCCTCCCCAGGAGTGGTCGACCAACAAAGATCACTCCAAGAGCAAGGCGTGTAATAGTCGGCGAGGTCACAAAGGACCCCAGGGTAACTTCTAAGCAACTGAAGGCCTCTCTCACATTGGCTAATGTTCATGAGTCCACCATCAGGAGAACACTGAACAATAATGGTGTGCATGGCAGGGTTGCAAGGAGAAAGCCACTGCTCTCCAAAAAGAACATTGCTGCTCGTCTGCAGTTTGCTAAAGATCACGTGGACAAGCCAGAAGGCTATTGGAAAAATGTTTTGTGGACGGATGAGACCAAAATAGAACTTTCTGGTTTAAATGAGAAGCGTTATGTTTGGAGAAAGGAAAACACTGCATTCCAGCATAAGAACCTTATCCCGTATGTGAAACATGGTGGTGGTGGTAGTATCACGGTTTGGGTCTGTTTTGCCCAAACAGGCCAAATATCATTGATGGAACAATGAATTCTGAATTATAGCAGCGAATTCTAAAGGAAAATGTCAGGACATCTGTCCATGAACTGAATCTCAAGAGAAGGTGGGTCATGCACCAAGACAACGACCCTAAGCACACAAGTCATTCTACCAAAGAATGGTTAAAGAAGAATAAAGTGAATGCTTTGGAATGGCCAAGTCAAAGTCCTGACCTTAATCCAATCAAAATGTTGTGGAAGGACCTGAAGCAAGCAGTTCATGTGAGGAAACCCACCAACATCCCAGAGTTGAAGCTGTTCTGTACAGAGGAATGGGCTAAAATTCCTCCAAGCCAGTGTGCAGGACTGATCAACAGTTACCGGAAACGTTTAGTTGCAGTTATTGCTGCACAAGGGGGTCACACCAGATACTGAAAGCAAAGGTTCACATACTTTTGCCACTCACAGATATGTAATATTGGATCATTTTCTTCAATAAATAAATGACCAAGTATAATATTTTTGCCTCATTTGTTTAACTGGGTTCTCTTAATCTACTTTTAGGACTTGTGTGAAAATCTGATGATGTTTTTGGTCATATTTATGTAGAAATACAGAAAATTCTAAAGGGTTCACAAACTTTCAAGCACCACTGTATGTATGTACTGCTGTGCACCGCAATAAACCGAATGGTAATTAGTCTTTTGATTTTTCCGTGAGGTTTGCCTTATGCAAAGAAAGACAGCATAGACGTTTTTTCCTCCCTATAAGTGGGGGGGACCGAACGAGGTGAATTTAAATCTGGGTGGGACGAATCCCCCCCGTCCCCCCCTCTATCTTTAAACCACATTGTACCATTAGAACACTGGAGTGATAGTTGCTGGAAATGGGCCTCTATACACCTATGTAGATGTTGCACCAAAAACCAGACATTTGCAGCTAGAATAGTCATTTACCACATTAGCAATGTATAGAGTGTATTTCTGATTAGTTTAAAGTGATCTTCATTGAAAAGAACAGTGCTTTTCTTTCAAAAATAAGGACATTTCAAAGTGACCCCAAACTTTTGAACGGTAGTGTGTGTGTGTGTGTGTGTGTGTGTGTGTGTGTGTGTGTGTGTGTGTATATATATATATATATATATATATATATATATATATATATATATATATATATATACACAAAATGGAATCATTTGCTGACAGCTCAGTCCCCCCCAGTTCAAAAATCCTATCTGCGCCCCTGCATTCAAGGTCTCTACCAAGAACCTACAGCGAGGATAAAAATCAATGGACACTTAACTGATAGATTTGTCTTACAACGAGGGACTCGTCAAGGATGTTGCCTTAGCCCCACCCTGTTGGCAATATTTACTGAACCACTGACACAAATTATCAGACAGAATAACAGCTTAAAAGGAATTCATATAGGAAAACAAGAACACATCATGGGGCTTTTTGCAGATGACATTATTGGGACTCTCCAGGAGACAGAACCTTCCCTAAGTTAATGTCAGTATTAGAAGACTTTGGTAGATACTCAGGTTATAAATTAAACATAGCAAAAACACAAATTCTCACATTAAATTACTCTCCTGGCCAAGAAATTAGAGAAAAATACAAAATCAAATGGAATGCTAAAGTAATTAAATATCTGGGTGTGGTATTGGCAAAAAAAAATCTAAATAAAATGTTTGAAATAAATTATAATCAAATTAATAATAATATAAAGGTGGATATCAGGTGGTGGTCTACCTTCAACCTGGATTTTGGCACATGAATTGAGGTAATCAAAATGAATGTGTTACCAAGACTGCCATACCTTTTTCAGTCCATTCCACAAATGATTCCAGTAACACAATTTAGGCCACTGGGACAAATATATATCAAGATTTATTTGGGCTGGTAAGCCACCAAGGGTTAGGTATAAAACACTTCAATTACCAAAAGATGAAGGTGGAATGTCTATACCCAACCTGAAGAAATACTTTTACACAGCCCAAGTGAGATTCCTAGTATGTGGATGCTGCCCTCTATACCAGAAAAGATGGAAAGACATAGAAACCAAGATAGATACTTTCCAAACCCAAGCAACTTTAGGAGACATAGGGAGTAAAAAGCATCAGGAAAGCAATAATGAAATTATTAAACAGACACTGGATATTTGGGGGAAAATGGAAAAAAAATATAATATGGAGGGAGACATCAAATTATTAATTTGGCCTGGCCTTGACCCCAAATTCAAACCAGGAATACATGATGTAATCAGACAGTGATGGTACATGGGTATTACAGCAGCATGTACACTAACTCACAGTGGGATCTTAAAAGGTTTTGGAGAATTGCAAAAGGAATTTGGACTCGAAAACAAAGACTTCAGATACCTTCAAATAAGAGATTATGATAAAATGATAAAACCAACATTATCTGGAGATGCAATGATCGATATTATGACTGAAGCCTATAAAAAGAAGAATGAGAAAATAATTTTGAAAATATACCAGGGCCTTCAGAAATGGAATGGGAAGAATATGGGATACATTAAAACAAAATGGGAGAAAGAACTAAACATAGAAAGATCACAGGAGGACTGGCATTCAATGTGGAGTACACAGCATTCTTCCAGAAGTTCAAAGAAATGGAGAGAATTCGGCTGGAAAAATTTGATCCGTTTCTTCATTACACCACATCTCATCTCATTATCTCTAGCCCCTTTATCCTGTTCTACAGGGTCGCAGGCAAGCTGGAGCCTATCCCAGCTGACTACGGGCGAAAGGCGGGGTACACCCTGGACAAGTCGCCAGGTCATCACAGGGCTTCATTACACCACATATTAAAAGTAAACTATCTCAGTCACGGGAACAGTGCTGGAGGTGGTGCGGAAACTTGGATGCCAATCACTCTGATATCTTCTGGTCATGTCCAAAAATCCAAACATTTTGGAGAAATATATGTCTTACTGACTCTAAATTGACCGTAGGTGTGAATGTGAGTGTGAATGGTTGTCTGTGTCAGCCCTGTGATGACCTGGCGACTTGTCCAGGGTGTACCCCGCCTTTCACCCGTAGTCAGCTGGGATAGGCTCCAGCTTGCGCGACCCTGTAGAACAGGATAAAGCGGCTAGAGATAATGAGATGAGATGAGATATGTCTTACTCTAAGAAAGAGCTTGGGATATGAAATTACTAATAATGTTAAGATCTTGTACTTTTGTGTTTTAAAAGAGATGATTTAAAAAAAAAGATTGGTATCTATGTAAAATACTTCTAATGGCCTGTAAAAAAAAAAAAAATATATATATATATATATATATATATATATATATATATATATATATATATTTTTTTTTTTTTTTTTTTTTAAATGGTATAAAGCTGAGTCCCCAGGCCTCAATCAGTGGATGGACAGAGTTAAGGAAATCTATACAGTGGAGATGACATTCCGCCTGAGGTCCAGAGAAGCAATCTTTCCCAGAAAATGGGAGAAACTGACTGCTTATATCAAAGGGGTAGAGGATACTACCTGAACATTGGATACAGTCTGGGTTGCCAGATTGGACTAATTTCGAACTTCAATGTGCTGTTACATGAAGTACAACCCCGATTCCAAAAAAGTTGGGACAAAGTACAAATTGTCAATAAAAATGGAATGCAATGATGTGGAAGTTTCAAAATTCCATATTTTATTCAGAATAGAACATAGATGACATATCAAATGTTTAAACTGAGAAAATGTATCATTTAAAGAGAAAAATTAGGTGATTTTAAATTTCATGACAACACATCTCAAAAAAGTTGGGACAAGGCCATGTTTACCACTGTGAGACATCCCCTTTTCTCTTTACAACAGTATGTAAACGTCTGGGGACTGAGAAGACAAGTTGCTCAAGTTTAGGGATAGGAATGTTAACCCATTCTTGTCTAATGTAGGATTCTAGTTGCTCAACTGTCTTAGGTCTTTTTTGTCGTATCTTCCGTTTTATGATGCGCCAAATGTTTTCTATGGATGAAAGATCTGGACTGCAGGCTGGCCAGTTCAGTACCCGGACCCTTCTTCTACACAGCCATGATGCTGTAATTGATGCAGTATGTGGTTTGGCATTGTCATGTTGGAAAATGCAAGGTCTTCCCTGAAAGAGACGTTGTCTGAATGGGAGCATATGTTGCTCTAGAACTTGGATATACCTTTCAGCATTGATGGTGTCTTTCCAGATGTGTAAGCTGCCCATGCCACATGCACTAATGCAACCCCATACCATCAGAGATGCAGGCTTCTGAACTGAGTGCTGATAACAACTTGGGTCGTCCTTCTCCTCTTTAGTCCGAATGACACGGCGTCCCTGATTTCCATAAAGAACTTCAAATTTTGATTCGTCTGACCACAGAACAGTTTTCTACTTTGCCACAGTCCATTTTAAATGAGCCTTGGCCCAGAGAAGATGTCTGCGCTTCTGGATCATGTTTACATACGGCTTCTTCTTTGAACTATAGAGTTTTAGCTGGCAACGGCGGATGGCACGGTGAATTGTGTTCACAGATAATGTTCTCTGGAAATATTCCTGAGCCCATTTTGTGATTTCCAATACAGAAGCATGCCTGTATGTGATGCAGTGCTGTCTAAGGGCCTGAAGATCATGGGTACCCAGTATGGTTTTCCGGCCTTGACCCTTACGCACAGAGATTCTTCCAGATTCTCTGAATCTTTTGATGATATTATGCACTGTAGATGATGATATGTTCAAACTCTTTGCAATTTTACACTGTCGAACTCCTTTCTGATATTGCACCACTATTTGTCGGCGCAGAATTAGGGGGATTGGTGATCCTCTTCCCATCTTTACTTCTGAGAGCCACTGCCACTCCAAGATGCTCTTTTAATACCCAGTCATGTTAATGACCTATTGCCATTGACCTAATGAGTTGCAATTTGGTCCTCCAGCTGTTCCTTTTTTGTACCTTTAACTTTTCCAGCCTCTTATTGCCCCTGTCCCAACTTTTTTGAGATGTGTTGCTGTCATGAAATTTCAAAATGTCTCACTGTCAACATTTGATATGTTGTCTATGTTCTATTGTGAATACAATATCAGTTTTTGAGATTTGTAAATTATTGCATTCCGTTTTTATTTACAATTTGTACTTTGTCCCAACTTTTTTGGAATCGGGGTTGTATAAAGAGACCAACTTTAAACCAAAACTGCAACATTTAATACAAATAAAAATAGTTAAAAACAAAATAGATTTGCAAAATTCTAATTCCAAAAGTTTTTTTCATGTTCCAGATGTGAATTCATCCTTTCGTGTTCTGGATTTAAGAGGGGATTTGGCATCCCAGGATACAATGGACAATTAAGGACACTGGTCATGATGTATCACAAACTAAGGTGCCCCCACATTGTTTTTCTTTGTCAGTCGGTTATTGCTCATTTGTTTCATTTTATGCCAAAAATACTAAATAAAAGTATTTTATTTATCAAAAAAAAGAAATAGTAAAATGTCTTAGTTAAAACATTTGATATGTTGTCTATGTTCTGTTGTGGGGGAAAATATTGGTTTATGAGATTTGCAAATCATTGCACTGTTTTTATTTACATTTTACACCGCGTCCCAACTTTCTTGGAATTGGGGCTGTAGCAACAAACTGTTTTTCAGAATTTAAACCTATTTTTATTTTTGTTTATTGTATATCAGTATTTTAACAAAATACCATGTATGATATATTAAGTTTTATAACTTTACATGAATAGAAACAGCCGTTTTTATATGTTAAAAAAAGCTTTCAGTGGTGCGCGCTACCATAGGTATGTATTCTACAGGAGACATGCTTTTCTCAGCATAACACCCACGGATGGTTGTGCCACCACTGGGATTTGAACTCGCAATATCCAGAGAACAGGATGAGTGCTTATCTCTCTCTCTCACTCACTCACTCACACACAAAAAGAATTTTATTAAATTTTATTTTATTTTCCATTTTTTTTTAAATGGAAAAATGGGCATTGAACCTGTTATGATCTTTGTCTCATCCATGTGATATGATTAAACTGTATTTATATTTATTTCTCCCACTGCTCTCCCTCTAAAGCCAAACAGGCACGAAAATGTTTTTCTCCAAGCTGTCTCTCTCTCTCTCTCTCTCACCTATTTGTCTCTTTCCCCCCATCTTTCTGTTGTTTCCTCCTAGAATGCCATCTCTTTCTTCCAGCTCTCTTTATCTTTCTCTGGGACATCTATCAACTCTGCTATTTTTTCCTCATTCCTCAAAGTGCAAGATGTGTTGCTGAATTGCAGTGTTCCTCTCTTCCACTTGCAGCGTTCAACTCTTCCAGGTTGTCTTGTTCCTCCAATTCTCCAGCCTGTGTTTCTGCATCCATAAGCATCAGAACGACTTTCCGTCTCAGCTTCTTTAGCCACTGTCTCGCTCTGCTACAGCTCTTTCTGTCTTTCATTTTTGGATGACTGTAAAACTTTTGGTTTCACGAACATGAATCACATGTGGAGGGCTTTCTTAATCGGCAGTTTCTGCTCAGCAGAAAGATTCTGTGGGAACTGTGTATTAAACTGGATGATCAGGTCTCCACGTGCAGCTGGGTTGCTGGATAAAGGCATTCCCTCTCCTATCACCAGCTTGCTGTACTCCGGGTGTACAATGTCATTGACAGGAATATTGAGAAGTTTGCCATCTAGTGTCTCCACATCCACTGAAAACCCAGTTAATGCCTCCTTCAATGAGATGTTTTCTGTGTAAATCAAGTTGTTATTTTGACGGACAAACAGGGGGTGGGGCTTTTGACGAACAATGAAAATGATGTCTGCTGGGATGATGTTCAGCCCCTGATTACCCTCTTTAGGGAATGTAATCCTTGTACCTTCCTTCCAGCCTGGTTTCACCATGATTGTTAAAACCTTGTCTTTGATGCTTGTTGTCTGACCATCTTCATTCATCACACTTCGGGATATCTTTATCTTTTTGGTGCATCCATGGTAAAGGTCCTCTAAGGTTAAATACAGGTCACGTTCAATAGGTGGATCCTGCCTTTTCACCAGCTGTCCATGGAGGCCTCCAAAACTGAGGTCCACTTCTGTGGTTTGAAAATCAGCGAAAGGATTATTTCCGCCAAAGAACTGTCTGAATGTTTCCTCAGGATTTTTATGGTAGGTGTATCCCGATGACCATGCGCCACTTACCACTGACTCTGGAGGTATTCCATGTCTTAGGCCTTCCTCTCCAAACTTATCATACGTGGCCTTTTTCCGAGGGTCACCCAGAACATCGTAGGCTTCTCCAAGTTGGTTGAATATTTCAGAAGCACCTGGCTGGCAGTTGTTCTGAGGATGATATTTCAGTGCTAGTCGACGATACGACTGTTTAATGTCCAAGTCAGTTGCATTTCGGTTAATCTGCAAAGTAGTGTAATAGTCTTTTCCCATTTCTAATTGAAGTCGCTAAGGAAACTTTACACACGTCTTATTGCATTCACCAAAGGTTTCCTTAACATCCCTTTGACGTCAGATCCCTATGACGTCTTCCTTCGTGTCGTCATAAAGGAAGCGTAAGTACAGGTGCCACACTGGTCACGTGATCGCGCATGAGCCCGTGTCCTGCGCCGTTTCCCAAAAGCATATCACATCATTAAATGGTAGAGCAAGTAGTACAATGAATGCTCTCTCTCTCTTTAAGACGCTCTTAGCGTTAAGAGGCTTTTGGGAAACTCGGTACTGGTGTTTTAATAAGAAAACTGCATTGATTCTGCACGACTGGAACCGAAGGCTGCGGATATCGTGCATTTTAGCCGACTTTGGAGCGCTATTTCTGTTTCCTTCAAAGGGCAACAAGAGCTGCAGTTCCGGGTCTCAGCCACTAGGTGGCGTCAGAGACTGAGTGAGAGAGAGAGACGCCATGTGGTGGTATTCAGCGCTGAAGAAGAAAAAAAACAACAACTCAGCACTTGACACATAATCAGTCCTGGAGTTTTACACTGTGACGGAATAATAAAGAAATAAATCTTTTATTTGGATTTACTCCACAGTGCAGTTAATGCAGTTTGATGTAATAATAATAATACAGTACGACGTATTTTTGAAACAATACAAACTTTTTTTTTTAACTCGTATGGAAATAAATGACAGCAGTGATTTAAAAGGAATCTGAAACAGGCTACGCTGAGCTCTATTATTATTATTATTATTATATTTTCAAAGATTCACAGTATATCAGCCAGTTCGTAGTTCCTATTGTGTATGCTCACAGCTGAGCGTATAGTTTCCGTGTCAAAGGTCAAGCTTGGTCATGAAACATTATCTAATCTCATTATCTCTAGCCGCTTTATCCAGGGTCGCAGGCAAACTAGAGCCTATCCCAGCTGACTACGGGCGAAAGGCGGGGTACACCCTGGACAAGTCGCCAGGTCATCACAGGGCTGACACATAGACACAGACAACCATTCACACTCACATTCACACCTACGGTCAATTTAGAGTCACCAGTTAACCTAACCTGTCTTTGGACTGTGGGGGAAACCGGAGCACCCGGAGGAAACCCACGCGGACACGGGGAGAACATGCAAACTCCGCACAGAAAGGCCCTCACCGGCCACGGGGCTTGAACCCGGACCTTCTTGCTGTGAGGCGACAGTGCTAACCACTACACCACCGTGCCGCCCCACGAAACATTATATTGTCTTTTTTGAAATAAGTATTTTTACAGATAAATAAGCATTTTACATGCCTGTTTGTGCAGTGGTAGGTTGTGGAAACTGTGATTATGGTTTGACTAAATGGAAATCAATTGACTGTAAGGAGTAATCCTGCAAATATGGTGTTGGAAATTATACGTGCACCAACATTTACACTTTTTCCATTTCCTACAACAGGGGTTCTCAACCTTTTGCAACCTGGGCCCCACCAAAGCTGGTTCATTGCAGTTGGGGGCCCCTCTTCTCGCCCCGCCCCCATCCCCCCCCAAACACACTCACCCGCAGTGACGCCACCCGACCTACAGCACCTTATATCGACCGATAGATAGATAGATAGATAGATAGATAGCCCTGGGCTAGATTATTATTATTATTATTATTATTATTATTATTGGCGGCACGGTGGTGTAGTGGTTAGCGCTGTCGCCTCACAGCAAGAAGGTCCTGGGTTCGAGCCCCGGGGCCGGCGAGGGCCTTTCTGTGTGGAGTTTGCATGTTCTCCCCGTGTCCGTGTGGGTTTCCTCCGGGTGCTCCGGTTTCCCCCACAGTCCAAAGACATGCAGGTTAGGTTAACTGGTGACTCTAAATTGACCGTAGGTGTGAATGTGAGTGTGAATGGTTGTCTGTGTCTATGTGTCAGCCCTGTGATGACCTGGCGACTTGTCCAGGGTGTACCCCGCCTTTCGCCCGTAGTCAGCTGGGATAGGCTCCAGCTTGCCTGCCACCCTGTAGAAGGATAAAGCGGCTAGAGATAATGAGATGAGATGAGATGAGATTATTATTATTAGTAGTAGTAGTAGTAGTAGCAGTAGCAGCAGTAGTAGCATTATCCATTCCATAGAAATACATAGGCCTATTATCATTATTAGGCTACTGTTATAATTGGCAGTAGCACCACATTTCTAATCTGCTTTCGGGCATTATTATAATTATAATTATTATAATAATAATTATTATTATTTTATTATGGCCTATTATCATTACTAAGCTGTTGGCAGTAGTACAAGACTTATGTTCTTTCAGGCATTATTATTATTATTAGGCCTATTATTATTATTATTATTATTATTATTGCTGTTGTTGGTTGTTGATATTATTATTATTATTATTATTATTATTAGTGTTTTTATTAGGTATTTTATTAGGCTTATCATTAGCTGGCTATTGATATCATTGGGAATTGGGACCAGGCGTGAATTTAGGTTTTACTTTTTACTGTGCCTTTGTGATCTGCATTTGCGTTAATGCGAGACCTGAGCCTGCTTTGCCTTACAAAGATCCTCGATTCTTGGCGAAATGTTTGACAAGCACAGTCTCAAGTCATCCTCAATTTGCGCACGATTGCGATATTTCGTTTTGAGCGCAGTCATTTTTGAAAATCCTGCCTCACACAAGTAGGTCGATGCGAATGGGATGAGCAGTTTCAAGGCTACGTCACACAGTTGCGGGTACTCCTGCATCAATGCTGCCCAGAATGTCGAAAGAGGGCATGAGGTGAAGACTGCCTTAAGTCTACTGTCACTCTTCAGCTCAATAAGCTGTTCCTGCATGTCAACTGAAGTTCGTCAGCAGTACACACAAATGGATCTCGAACCCATGCAAAAGAGCGATAATCCTCTGTGAAGTATGCCGCAAACTGTTTTCTCATTACCTACAGGTGCTCTGACGCTGCTTGAAAGAAAGATGAGAAATCGTGGGAAGTGCCTGCATTACTGATAAAGTCTGCAAGGCTTGGGAACATATCACAGTTCCCCCGACTGATGCGGCCACACCAGAGGTCAAGTTTTTGCTTGAAGGCATCCACTTTCTCTGCGAGAAGCAAAATGTGAGTTTCTCGGCCTTGCAAAGACAGGTTCAAGCCATTCAAGCGGTCAAATATATCGACCAAATAGGAGAGACACGCCAGCCACAAAGGGTCATCCAGATTTTTCGCCAGGTTTGAATTGATTTGTGTCAAAAACCGCTTCACCTCATCTCGCAGCTCATACAAACGTTGTAACACCCGCCCCCTGGACAGCCAGCGAACCTCAGTGTGCAGAAGCAGCTGTTCGTGCTCTGACCCCATCTCCTGACAGAGGACCTCAAACAAGCGAGAGTTTAGCGGCCGTGACTTGATGAGGTTGATCATTTTTACTGATTGGTTCAGCACGGATTCCAACAGAGACGGCATTTTTTTTGCAGCGAGTGCTTCGCGATGAACCATGCAATGGGTCCATTTTACAAGTGGAGCTACCTGCTTAACGCGAGCAGCTAGACCTTGCTCACGGCCCGTCATTGCTCGTGCGCCATCCGTGCACAAGCCAACGCATCGGTCCCACGCCAACCCATTCTCGCGAATAAATGAATCAAGGACACTGAAGATGGCCTCTCCAGTTGTGTGTGACTGAAGAGGGCGGCAAAAAAGGACATCCTCCTCAATTAATTTATCCCTGACATACCTGACATATGTAAGAAGCTGTGCCTGTCCAGCAATATCGGTAGACTCATCCAACTGCAAGGCATAGTATGGACTATTTTTAATAAACTGTATTAATTGCTCTCTGATATCATTGGACATATCAGCAATTCTCCGAGCAACTGTATCATTTGAATGTGGCACGGTGCCTAATTTGGCTGCTGCACTATCCCCGAAGAATATTCTGCACATGTCCTGCGCAGCTGGCAAAACGAATTTCTCGGCATCAGTGTGCGGTTTGCCTACACACAAGATTTTATGATAGATTGATGATAGATTTTATAATAGTATTGATTTGTATGTAATAGTCCAATGTCCTGCATTTTGACATGGGTAAATGTGTTGCATCTGCTTAGCTACTATAGCCTGTTAGCCCCAGATTTTTTTTTTCCTCCATACATGAAGCCTACTCGCGACCCCCCTGGAGTACCTCCGCGCCCCACCAGGGGGGCGCGCCCCCCCGGTTGAGAACCACTGTCCTACAATAAAGACCCAGAAAGGAGTGGATTAAACTAATAAACAGAAAGGATGAGAAAGGTGCTAAGTTTTTCAGTATTGTATTTTTCGGAGTTGCTGTATAGTGCTAGCTTTGGGGGGGGTTTGTTTGCTTGTTTTTACATGTGATTTGTACTGATCTATAATGGCAAATGTCATAAAGAATCACCAATGCATTTACCTTTTCAGCCTCTTCATCAAAACAATATATGATAAACTATATTTTGATATTTAACTTGTGCATAAAATCTATACATTTCATCTGGGGAAAAAAACGCTAAACTAAGAATATTCCAAAAGTAACATAAGATAGCAATCTGGAGTCAGTAATTAAAAGTTAGTCATTAGTAGAAATCTTACTGTTTAAATTTATCCAAAAGCATATTGACATTATACAAGACACATCTGTTTGTTTTATCTGTAACCGCTTATCCCGTGCAGGGTCGCAGGGGGCAAGCTGGAGCCAATCCCAGCTGACCATGGACGAGAGGCAGGGTACACCCTAGAAAAGTCACCAGCTCATCGCAGGGCTGACACACACAGAGACACAAACAACCATTCACACTCACGGTCAATTTAGAGCCACCAATTAACCTAACCTGCATATCTTTGGACTGTGGGAGGAAACCCATGCAGACATGGGGAGAACATGCAAACTTCACACAGAAAGGCCCTCATCAGCCGCTGGGTTTGAACCCAGAACCTTCTTGCTGTGAGGCGACAGTGCTAACCATTACACCACCGTGCCACGTATTTCACTGTATATCTATTAAAATAAATGCCATGATTATTACCTTAACTACTGATATAACATAATGAATGCAAATAATAATCTGTGGAATCTTCAACAGTATAAAGCCCTAAAAAATAAATGCATGTGTATGTTTAGATTCATGCTTGAACATCAACATTCAAACATTTATATGGAGATATATGAAAATCATGGTGGGACGGTGGTGTAGTGGTTAGCGCTGTCGCCTCACAGCAAGAAGGTCCGGGTTCGAGCCCTGTGGCTGGCGAGGGTCTTTCTGTGCGGAGTTTGCATGTTGTCTGCGTGGGTTTCCTCCGGGTGCTCCGGTTTCCCCCAAAGACCATGAAGGTTAGGTTAACTGGTGACTCTCAATTGACCGTAAGTGTGAATGGTTGTCTGTGTCTATGTGTCAGCCCTGTGATGACCTGGCGACTTGTCCAGGGTGTACCCCGCCTTTCACCCGTAGTCAGCTGGGATAGGCTCCAGCTTGCCTGCGACCCTGTAGAACAGGATAAAGCGGCTAGAGAAGATGAGATGAGTTTTGTTTTTTTCCATTAAACATTGTAAACTGTACAAGTATATTTACATTACATTACAGGCATTTAGCAGACGCTTTTATCCGGAGTGATGTACAACAGGACCCACATACCCCCAGCAGTGGGCAGCCCAGGGAGCAGTTGGGGGTTAGGTGCCTTGCTGAAGGGCACTTCACCCATTCCTGCTGGTCCAGGAAATCGAACCAGCAACCTTTTAGTCACAAAGCTGCTTCTCTAACCTTTGGCCATGGCTTAAATTTACTTATATATATATGTGGCAGTGGGGGCGTGGTCAAGCGCCGGTCTGTGACAGGAGGGCGGAGTCAGGGAAGGTAAGTGGCAGAATCACTACACCTGAGAGCAATTAACCTGTGTTTGTGTGTCTTCCCAGTGACCACGCCCTACTTAAGGAGGGAGAGCGAGAGCAGAGGGGCTCTTCCGGAACCAGACGCCGAGTGTGTGTGTGTCTGCAAAGTGCATACCAAGTTGTTATACTAAAAAGTGTGGCAATAAAATGCTCTGTCAAACCTGATCTCTGTCCTGCCGTCCTCTGTGCTCCACCCACCAACACTGAACGGCTACAGTGGTGCCGAAACCCGGGAGAATTGTGGAGTACAGCAGCCGATCAGCCCCATGGAGTCCTCCCCGTTCGCTGACCTGGTCCACGCCCTCACCACGGCCCAGCAAAGCCAGCACCAGGCGCTCGTCACCCTCCGCAAGGAACAAGAACGGCGCTTCAAGGCCCTGGTGCTGGCCCAGCAAGAAGATCGGGAGGCGTTCCGGCACCTCCTCGCGTCGGCGGGGTCCACCAGCACTCCCACCTCGGGCCCATCCCCCCTCACCGTAACCAAGATGGGTCCGCAGGACGACCCCGAGGCTTTTATCATTCTCTTCGAGCAAGTCGTAGAGGCCTCAGGGTGGCCGATGGAGCGGCGCGCCTCCTCCCTCTGCTAATGGGAGAGGCGCAGCTAGCTGCGCTACAGCTCCCCGCCGACCGCCGGCTGGCCTGCGCGGACCTCCGCCGGGCTGTCCTCCAGCGCGTGTGGCGCACCCCACACTCTTCTGCGCCTTGCACTTGGAGGAAGTCGGCCGGCCTTTCGCGTTTGGCCAGCAACTCCAGGACGCCTGCTGGCGGTGGCTGAGGGCCAACAACCGCAACGCCGAGGAGATCGTTGATCAGGTGGTGCTGGAGCAGTTTGTCGCGTGCTTGCCAGCAGGAACCGCGGAGTGGGTCCAGTGCCACCGCCCGGCGTCGCTGGATCAGGCCATCGAGTTGGCGGAGGACAATGTGGCGGCTGTTCCGGCGGCAGGACAGCAGACAGCCTCTTCTCTCCTCTTCTCTCTCTCTCTCCCCCTCCTCCTGTGTCCCGTCCTCGCCCCATTCCCCCACCGCAGAGGCGGGGGCCAGCACCACCCCAGCTGGCCCGCCTCACCCGTGGTGCCCTCCCGTTTCTCCCTTCTGTGTCTATCTCTCCCCCCCCCCTCAGGTGAGTGAGCCCCAAAACACTGGTGCAGAGAGGAAGCCCGGGCCGGTTTGCTGGCGCTGCGGGGAACCGGGCCACCTCCAACAGCAGTGCACGTCAATGGAGGTGGGCGCAGTGGTTCAGATCCCCGACGCGCCAGAAGCCGCCCTCGATCGAGCCGGAGCGTATCGCATACCGGTGAGTATTCAAGGGGATACATATCAGGCGTTGGTGGATTCTGGTTGTAATCAGACCTCAATTCACCAAAGCCTGGTTCAAAACGAGGCATTGGGGGGAGCACAGGGGGTGAAGGTGATGTGTGTGCACGGGGACGTTCACAGCTAACTTTTGGTGTCAGTCCACATTTTTTTCAGAGGGGAAAAAGTTATAGTGAAGGCGGCGGTTAATCCTCGCCTTAACCACTCTTTAATTTTGGGGACTGATTGGCCGGGATTTCAGGATTTAATGACACACTTAGTAGAGAGTGGGTCCTGCCATTTAGCAGGGGGAGGTCCCGGTGTCACTTTGGCGGGAGCAGCTGTCACAGAGCCGTCTACGTCATCCCCGCGTCAGAGTGAGGAGCCCCCGGCTCCTCCTCTCGCTCTCGGGGAATCCCTCGCGGATTTCCCGTTAGAGCAATCGCGAGACGAGACTCTGCGACATGTGTTTGACCAAGTGAGAGTAATCAATGGTCAAACGCTCCCGCCGAACGCCACCCCGTCCTTCCCCTATTTCTCTATTATGAAGGATAGATTATACCGAGTGACACATGACACTCAGACGAAAGAGCAAATCACGCAGCTTTTAATTCCAAAGAGCTGCCGGGAATTGGTATTCCAGGCGGCTCACTTTAATCCCATGGCTGGACACCTAGGGCAGGACAAGACACTAGCCCGAATAATGGCCCGATTCTATTGGCCGGGGATTCGCGGCGACGTTCGTAGGTGGTACAGCGTGCCACAAATGCCAATTAGTAAATCCAGCGGCCATTCCAAAAGCGCCTTTGCGCCCTCTACCTTTAATCGAGACCCCGTTCGAAAGAATTGGGATGGATCTCGTTGGGCCATTAGATTGGTCAGCACGAGGGTACCGCTTTATATTAGTTCTGGTGGACTATGCAACGCGATACCCGGAAGCAGTGCCTCTGCACAATATCTCAGCATGCAGTATTGCAGAGGCACTCTTCCGCGTCATCTCCCGAGTCGGAATCCCGAAAGAGATTCTGACTGATCAAGGCACTACATTTATGTCACGGACACTGCGCGAACTGTATGGGTTATTGGGGATTAAGCCGATCCGCACCAGTGTGTATCACCCACAAACGGACGGTTTAGTGGAACGGTTCAGTCGCACCCTCAAAAATATCATTAAAAAATTCGTAAGTGAGGACGCACGTAATTGGGATAAGTGGCTCGAGCCCTTGTTGTTCTCAGTGCCAGAGGTTCCCCAAGCCTCCACGGGGTTCTCCCCGTTCGAATTATTATATGGGCGTAAGCCGCGCGGCATCCTAGACATGCTGTGGGAAAATTGGGAGGAGGGACCTTCACAAAGCAAGAACGAAATTCAATGCGTTATGGACCTGCGTGCAAAACTCCACACGCTCACCCACCTAACACAGGAGAATTTGCGGCAGGCCCAGGAACGGCAAGCCCGCCTGTACAACAAGGGTACGCGCCTTAGGGAGTTCACACCGGGAGATAAAGTACTCGTACTGTTGCCCACATCGAGCTCCAAATTGATCGCCAAGTGGCAAGGGCCCTTTGAGGTCACACGGCGAGTCAGGGACGTCGACTATGAGGTGAGGCGAATGGACAGGGGTGGGGCGCTACAGATTTACTACCTCAATCTGCTTAAACTCTGGAATGAGGATGTCCCCGTGGCGTTGGTGTCGGTGGTTCCGGAGTAGGCAGAGCTGGGGCCGGAGGTTCAAAAAGGGGCATTGGCATCACGTACCTCTCCGGTCCCCTGTGGAGCCCACCTCTCCCCGACCAAACTCACGGAGGTCGCCCAGTTGCAGACCGAGTTTTCGGATGTGTTCTCGCCCCTGCCCGGTCGCAATAACCTCATAGAGCACCACATAGAGACGCCCCCAGGGGTGGTAGTGCGTAGCCGCCCTTACAGGCTACCCGAACACAAAAAAAAGATGGTTCGGGAAGAACTTGAGACCATGCTCGAAATGGGCATCGTCGAGGAGTCCCACAGTGACTGGACCAGCCCGGTGGTCTTGGTACCCAAGGCCGACTGGTCGGTCTGGTTCTGTGTGGACTATAGAAAAGTCAACGCGGTGTCTAAATTTGACGCGTACCCAATGCCTCGTATTGATGAGTTGCTCGATCGACTCGGCACGGCTCGCTTTTATTCGACACTGGATTTGACGAAGAGATATTGGCAGATCCCCTTGACTCCACAATCCCGAGAAAAAATGGCCTTTTCCACACCGTTTGGTTTATACCAATTCGTCACACTTCCGTTTGGGCTGTTTGGGGCGCCTGCTACGTTTCAGCGGCTGATGGACAGGGTCCTCCACCCCCATGCCACCTATGCGGCCGCCTATCTCGACGACATCATCATATATAGTAATGACTGGCCGAGACACCTTGAACACCTAAGGGCCGTCCTTAGGTCGCTGAGGCGAGCGGGTCTCACAGCCAACCCGAAGAAGTGTGCGATTAGGCGGGTGGAAGTACGGTATCTGGGCTTCCACTTGGGCAACAGGCAGGTGTGTCCCCAAATTAACAAGATCGCAGCAGTTGCGGCCTGGCGGAGGCCCAAGACCAAAAAGGGGGTGAGACAGTTCTTGGGGCTGGCTGGCTATTATCGTAGGTTTATACCTAATTATTCGGACGTCACCAGCCCGCTGACTGATCTCACTAAAAAGGGGACACCAGATCCGGTCCAGTGGATGGAGCAATGCCAGCGGGCTTTTTCTGAGGTAAAGGCTGCACTGTGTGGGGGGCCACTTTTACACTCCCCTGACTTTTCTCTCCCCTTTATGTTGCAGACCGATGCGTCGGACAGAGGGCTGGGGGCGGTTTTGTCCCAGGAGGTGGAGGGGGAGGACCGCCCTGTCCTGTACATCAGCAGGAAGCTGTCGGTGCATGAGGGGCACTACAGCACCATAGAGAAAGAGTGTCTGGCCATCAAGTGGGCGGTCCTTGCCCTCCGGTACTACCTGCTGGGGTGCCCGTTCACCCTCTGTTCGGACCATGCACCCCTCCAGTGGCTCCACCGCATGAAGGATGCCAACGCGCGGATCACCCGTTGGTATCTGGCACTCCAACCCTTTAATTTCAAGGTGGTCCACAGGCCGGGGGCACAGATGGTCGTGGCAGACTTTCTCTCCCGTCGGGGGGGCGAGTCGGCTGCTGGCCGGACGGCCGCCCGGCCTGAGTCGGGCAGTGGGGGTATGTGGCAGTGGGGGCGTGGTCAAGCGCCGGTCTGTGACAGGAGGGCGGAGTCAGAGAAGGTAAGTGGCAGAATCACTACACCTGAGAGCAATTAACCTGTGTTTGTGTGTCTTCCCAGTGACCGCGCCCTACTTAAGGAGGGAGAGCGAGAGCAGAGGGACTTTTCCGGAACCAGACGCCGAGTGTGTGTGTGTCTGCAAAGTGCATACCAAGTTGTTATACTGAAAAGTGTGGCAATAAAACGCTCTGTCAAACCTGATCTCTGTCCTGCCATCCTCTGTGCTCCACCCACCAGCACTGAACCGCTACAATATATATATGACATGTATGCACTGACAATCACATTACCTGCAAAACAAGAGCAATAGGCACAGATAATTTTTCCTATTTTCTTTGAGATGCACACCCAGACATCATGTGGAAAATGGCTTACTGTGTATATATACAGATGGGCAGCACTTTGATTTTAAAAAACAGTACAAAAATTCCTCCAAAATGGGATGATAGAGAACTTCCTTCCTATCTACCTTGACTCAAAATAGGAGTATGCTTTACACTCCTTGTCATCAGTAAGAAGTCTTGATCTAAGGTCTCTTTCTTTTTTTTTTTTTGACAAGATATTCTGATAAAATCACCAAACGTTGTGGGCCATAAAGATATTCCACATTCCTCTCTGACCCAACTATCAGCTAAATCTGATAAGGGATCAGGTAATTGTTTGTCATCAACTGTCAGTAAATCCTGGAAAGAATCTGCCTGAATTTTCCTCTCCTCTTTAATGGTACATTAAAATATTCAGCCTCATAAACCAAGGCAACCATATCTTCCTTTCTACCTGTTGTAGGGAGTCCGATCTCTCACAAGTATTCTTTTAAACAATCTTTTTTCCACAGCACTAGTTGATCATAACTAAAGGCAGAAGCCCATTTTATCACATTTGTTTATCTGCCTTGACCTTTGACATTACCCACAACTCACTGCACACATGGAATTCCAAAATCGCGGATTACATTTCCTGCATCATATATAAAAACGCAACATGATGCATGTGTGTCTTTTGAACATGAATAAAATAACCATTAAATGACGATCTACATTCTTAGAAAGGATGTGTTCAAACTGATAAACTGTATTAAATTTATACACATCAGTGGGGGAGGTTTAGGAGAACGCTTGTGTTAATTTTGACACATTCACTGTGTAAATTATTAACACAGTGAATGTGTCAGGAAGGTTAACACGAAGATGTGTAAACGTATAATATTAACATATGTGCTGTCCTTGACTACACACATTGTTTTAAAAACATGCCTAAAGCCTGACACAAAAAAAGTGTTATTTGACACAAAATTAGTTCATGACAAGAATACACTATTTATGGGGTCAGTACATTTATTATCATGAAGGATTAACAATAAGATTCACAGAAATCTAACTGCAGAATCTGACAATACAAATTCATAGAATTTCAGCAGTAGTAAAGCAAATACAAAACAGGACAAAACAGTTATTTTTCCAATTTCATGGGGCAATATGGCCCATAACCACACTTTCTACATTTCACTTATTTCAAAACTTTGTATCTTGGATTGATATAGATCTGATTGTCTCAAGAACCCAGGAATCACTACATGCACATAGAGAAAATCGAATTTCTGCCGTTGCTCGACTGAAATTGAAGTTCTAAATGCCATGGAAACACCTTAGCTAGGCTGAAATCGAACCGAACTTGATTTCTCGTAATCGAGCTACACGACCTAGATGATGTGATTTTAGCCAAGCTACTTAGTGCATGTAAACCCTGTCGAGCTACAACCCCGATTCCAGAAAAGTTGGGACAAAGTACAAATTGTAAATAAAAACGGAATTCAATTATCTGGAAGTTTCAAAATTCCATATTTTATTCAGAATAGAACATAGATGACATATCAAATGTTTAAACTGAGAAAATGTATCATTTAAAGAGAAAAATTAGGTGATTTTAAATTTCATGACAACAACACATCTCAAAAAAGTTGGGACAAGGCCATGTTTACCACTGTGAGACATCCCCTATTCTCTTTACAACAGTCTGTAAACGTCTGGGGACTGAGGAGACAAGTTGCTCAAGTTTAGGGATAGGAATCTTAACCCATTCTTGTCTAATGTAGGATTCTAGTTGCTCAACTGTCTTAGGTCTTTTTTGTCGCATCTTCCGTTTTATGATGCACCAAATGTTTTCTATGGGTGAAAGATCTGGACTGCAGGCTGGCCAGTTCAGTACCCGGACCCTTCTTCTACGCAGCCATGATGCTGTAATTGATGCAGTATGTGGTTTCGCATTGTCATGTTGGAAAATGCAAGGTCTTCCCTGAAAGAGACGTCGTCTGGATGGGAGCATATGTTGCTCTAGAACCTGGATATACCTTTCAGCATTGATGGTGTCTTTCCAGATGTGTAAGTTGCCCATGCCACACGCACTAATGCAACCCCATACCATCAGAGATGCAGGCTTCTGAACTGAGTGCTGATAACAACTTGGGTCGTCCTTCTCCTCTTTAGTCCGAATGACACGGCGTCCCTGATTTCCATAAAGAACTTCAAACTTTGATTCGTCTGACCACAGAACAGTTTTCCACTTTGCCACAGTCCATTTTAAATGAGCCTTGGCCCAGAGAAGACGTCTGCGCTTCTGGATCATGTTTAGATATGGCTTCTTCTTTGAACTATAGAGTTTTAGCTGGCAGCGGCGGATGGCACGGTGAATTGTGTTCACAGATAATGTTCTCTGGAAATATTCCTGAGCCCATTTTGTGATTTCCAATACAGAAGCATGCCTGTATGTGATGCAGTGCCGTCTAAGGGCCCAAAGATCACGGGCACCCAGTATGGTTTTCCGGCCTTGACCCTTACGCACAGAGATTCTTCCAGATTCTCTGAATCTTTTGATGATATTATGCACTGTAGATGATGATATGTTCAAACTCTTTGCAATTTTACACTGTCAAACTCCTTTCTGATATTGTGCCACTATTTGTCGGCGCAGAATTAGGGGGATTGGTGATCCTCTTCCCATCTTTACTTCTGAGAGCCGCTGCCACTCCAAAATGCTCTTTTTAAACCCAGTCATGTTAATGACCTATTGCCAATTGACCTAATGAGTTGCAATTTGGTCCTCCAGCTGTTCCTTTTTTGTACCTTTAACTTTTCCAGCCTCTTATTGCCCCTGTCCCAACTTTTTTGAGATGTGTTGCTGTCATGAAATTTCAAATGAGCCAATATTTGGCATGAAATTTCAAAATGTCTCACTTTCGACATTTGATATGTTGTCTATGTTCTATTGTGAATACAATATCAGTTTTTGAGATTTGTAAATTATTGCATTCCGTTTTAATTTACAATTTGTACTTTGTCCCAACTTTTTTGGAATCGGGGTTGTACTTACTTCAGCACTGCCCCTTCCGGAAGTGACGAGTGACGAGACCACAAGCGGGAAACACAACAGCCTCGGTTGGCAGGACAACGAATCATGACAACGGCATGAATCTTTTCTTTTTGTGGCATTGTTTGCACTGTTAAAATTTAGCTCACTTACTGTATCACCAAATACATCTGTACAGCTGTTGCATAGCTGTGAATTGTGTACATAAACAAGTCACTGTATTTGTGTGTGTGTATATATATATATATATATATATATATATATATATATATATATATATATATGTCCAACATCTGAAGAATGTCAATAAAAACAAAACAATTGAACTTTTTGTGTGTTTATTAAGACATAAGTTAAATTGTAAGCAAAAAATGGACTTTAGAAAAATATACAATTGTGCAAAATAAGTTGTCTTACAAAACAGTGGTCTGCGCAGGACAGTTTGTAGCCATACAGTCTGTTAGAGCAAGCCTAACAGCTTGAGCACGGAACTTGTGAACACGGAACTGCCAGTGTTGCCAGATTGGGCGGTTTTAAGTGCATTTTGGAGGATTTGAACATGTTTTGGGCTGGAAAACGTCAGCAGTATCTGGCAACACTGCTGATAACTTTGTTTATACTCTTGAATAGCTCTTCTTCATGACGACAACCGGAAGTGTACCAACACGATGGGGCGTGTAGCGCCACCTGTGGCTCGGGTGCACAATGTACCTCACACAATAGCTCGATTTCCTTGTGTGCATGTAGGATTGGATTTCTCTGGCACCCCTGCTGGGACCCTTAGCTCGATTACCAACAGTAGCTCGATTTGGATGTGCATGTAAACGCACTGACTGGCCGAGCATCATCTTCAGATCTGGACCTAAATGAATAAAATGTTAACATTTAGAGAGACGATGCAGCAGCCTTTTTTTGTTTGTTTGCTTGTTTTAACAATATTTTTACACAAAGCATTAGCTGATATCAGAGCTCAACCCCCCACCAACATAAAATCTATAAACTAATTGTGAGGTAACATGAGGCTGCAGCTACACATTCATACACCAACATTCTTACAGATCTGAGCTCTATTTTCTTAAATGTATTTGTATTAAAAGTATTACAGTCATGTGCAATAATTGGATTAAACTAGCCATGGCTAAATGAGGGACATTTTAGTTAGCTATACCTAACTAGCAGTTAAGGCCTGGTCCCATAATACTGATAACTATAACTACAACTATAATAATAACTATAAATAAATCAGTCCCCTGCAGTTTATGTGGTTGGTCAAGTCAAGTCAAGTTTATTTGTATAGCACTTTTAACAATAAACATTGTCGTAAAGCAGCTTTACAGAATTTGAC
The DNA here is from genome assembly GCF_027579695.1 of Neoarius graeffei. NCBI lineage: Eukaryota > Metazoa > Chordata > Actinopteri > Siluriformes > Ariidae > Neoarius > Neoarius graeffei. Next base: position 15,031,422 of record NC_083585.1, read on the forward strand.
CGACTTAAAATATGAGCTAATTTTATCCATAATCTATCCCCAATGAGCACGACGGTGGCAAGGAAAAACTCCCTCAGACAACATGAGGAAGAAACCTCGAGAGGAACCAGACTCAAAAGGGAACCCATCCTCATTTGGGCAACAACAGACAACATGACTATAACATTAACAGTCCTAACATAAAGTCAGCTTCGTTGATGCTATAAACCCCCCACCGACAGAAACCCGAGCACAAAACCATTCACGACAACCGCAGTCCCAAAGTCAGCAAGTCAACTGCAGTCCTAAAGTCAGCAAGTCAACTGCAGTCCCCAGCCACAAAAGCACCACTGCAAGAGTCCAGAGTGTCCTCCAGGCGCGACCCCCAACTGTCCACATGGGGCCACCCTCCACAGAAGCGATGCAATGAGATTCCAACCAGACACAGGGCACCAGGATAGATCAGGCAGGTCCGAGGAGTAGAAGAGGTCAGCATCTCGATCCCAGGACCGACATGTAACTCAATCGGTTGGTGGTCACACCAGACCGATAACGATAATGATACCTGTAGCCTAGGCCTGGGTTTATCGGTAATTGTGAGGTTGCTTCTGGAGTGATTTTTCCAGGCCTGGACCTGATCCAATAAAACATCTGACCAATCAAGTAATTGTTTACATGTGACATTGTCTGAGTACATGCTATTTTCCCCGGGCATCTTTGTACATCCTTGTTGTATGATGAAGTCATGGAATATGGATTCACAGAAAATAAAAAATATAATACAAAGCACACATCTTTTTATACAAAAATATAATACAAAGCACGCATCATGGGGATAAATTAGGGATAAAATTAGCTCATGTTTAAAGCCTTTAATTTTCTGTAATGCTGCTTTGCGACAATGTCTATTGTTAAAAGCGTTATACAAATACACGACTTTTATTCATGGATATGTGATTTTCCATGAAATATCAATAGTAAATTAATAAAGTAATTATATAAGTGCAGGTAAGATATTTTAATTATGAACTTTGGTGGTCCAAACATTTAATTGTTTTAGACTTCTTAATTTTTTATCCGTGATGCATCATCCGTATGAAACCTGTAACCAATCAGTAATATACTGAAAAGTCTGTGGCCAATCCATAAATTATTAGCATCCGTGATGCATCCGTGTTAACCACTCTGTCTTTTGTATCCTTTTTTTATTATATTTCCGTAGTCCATGACCTATGCATATTTTGTCAACCTCCAGAGTACATGGGTTGTTTTGAAGTCCAAGCTGTATAGTATGGCCCAGAATAATGTGCAGTAACGCACAAGTAGTGCACTTGGAAAAAACTTCCATGACTATTCTTAAGTTGCATGCATTTATTTACCTGAGTGGCAGGACTAACCAATATCATAGTTGGGATTATAGTTGTGGTGTGACTGCTCCAGACTGGAACTAAATTCAGGCATAGGTATAGTCATAGTTGTAGTTATAGATATAGTTATAGTTATTGGTGTTGTGGGACCAGGCCCTTAGCCTGAAGATTAAAGCTATCAATAATGAATTAAGCTGAGATCAAGAGAATAGCTACCCATTTTAACTAAAATTTAACGTGTTACATTTGACATACAGCTCAAGGTTTGTGTCTTCCTGTGGGTTTTTAAACACCCATTTCCTGCTAAAATATGTTAGTTTTCTAGTTACAATGCTAGTTCAGTTTAGCACAGCCCAATTTTAGCGAACATGAGCTTTAAATGGACATTTCATCTATTTGAGCAGTTTTCGTGACATTTGTTGTCTTGAAAACAACCTCTTGTCTGAATTTGTAAAAAGCTTTAAATAACTTATTTTTGCACATTGCACATCACAACTTCAACAATCTGGCAAGGAGTGAGTGGGAAAGGGCCAGTTAAGTACTGTAGGGCTGGTGAGAGAAGTGGAAACAGGGGTGTAGATGGGTGGGTCAGTAAGGCAATGGGGAAAGAAGGGATGTCAGAGGGGATCTGGTGGACAACTTGATGGCAGGTTTGGGGTGTTGGAGAAGTGGCCTGGCAGAAGTGAGGACTGGAGACAGGAACAGAGAGCAATGCATAAAGCTTGGGGAGAGAGTGTGGCTGAAGGGAGGGATTGAGGAGCAGATTGTGACAGACAAATGCCGCTTTTCCACTACCAACGCGGCTGAGTTGGGCTGAGCCGTGCCATGCTGAGTTGGGCTGAGTCGAGCTGAGTGGGGCTGTTGGAGTTGCATTTCAACTACAACCGCGCTGAACCATGCTGGCTGGAAGTGGGTGGACACATTGGGTGGAGTTAGCGAAAGTGGGTGGACATCACGTGATGTCGTTAGGCGGCGCAAACAGTGACATCAGTGACCTTTTAAGCGGTAGTCTCATGACCCGGATAGTAAACAATAAACATGGAGGACATGGAGTTGTTAGTGTTGCTGGTCTTGGTGCTGTGGCTTGTTGTCACTGACAATGCCAACAGATACTGGCAAGAGCGTATAGATGAGGCGAGGTGCATAAGGCTTCAGAAATTCTCGTAATTCGTAATTATTCTTCTTCCGGGTTTACGGTGTTTACAGATCCCAGCGTGCTTGCGGGGCATGTGGGCATGTGAGGACACTCCTCCTCACCAATCAGTGCACAGGGGAGTGTCTCCTCATGCCCCTAGCCCCACTTGGCTCGGTTTGGCTCACTTCAGCCCCACTCCAAAACCGTGCGAGTTTTGGGTGCTGAGTAGGACTGAAGAGAGCTGAGTCGTGCTGCTCTGAGGTAGTCGAAACGTGAGCCGTGTAGGGCTGAAGTGAGCTGAAAAAGGGTAGTGGAAAAGGGCCATACGTACTTCTGTGAATATGCAAGGGGTGTATCCCTATATTGAGACATTGAAAGGAATGCCATAGGTGCTAAAGAAGGCAATTGGACTTGCTTGAAATACTTGAAGATGTTTCACCTCTCATCCGAAAGGCTTCTTCAGTTCTGTCTGACTAGTGGGGAGTTCCAGGTATTTATCCTCTAGTGGACCAAAAGCAATCCTAAGGAGAGTCATTGAGGTCACGTGAGTTGTTGACCATCTCAGTCATCCTGTAGGTTGTTAAGGTCACTGGAGGCTGGGTGTGAACAGAGTTAGCAGCCTAGAGGGTCGTTAGGGTGATCTGTGGGTCATTGGCTCTCTTTGCCATCATATGAGTTATTGAAGTCAGTTGAGTCTCGGGATGGATGTGTATTCCGTTTTCTGGGAAGTGTGCCAAGGACTGCATTGTAGGTGGCTGATAAGTGGTGTCTCAGGCTACATCCTCTGTTCAGTGATGGATGTTCCAGGTTGACAATGATGGCTTCTTTTACTCCTCTTTCAAACCACCGGTCTTCTCTGGCTAAAATGCATACATTGCGGTCCTGAAATGAGTGTCCTTTGTTATTGAGATGAAGATAGACTGCAGAGTCTTGGCCTGAAGAACTGGCTCTCCTGTGGTGAGCCATGTGCTTGTGAAGCAGTTGTTTCATTTCCCCAACGTACAGGTCTGTGCATTCCTCACTGCATTGAATCGCGTGCCACTATGTTGTCCTGTTTGTGTCTGGGTATTCTGTGCTTAGGGTGGACCAATTTCTGCCTCAGAGTGTTACTGGATCTGAAGTGTACAGGGATGTTGTGATTGTAGAAGATCCTCCTGAGTTTCTCAGATAGTCCAGAAATATAGGTAATGACAATGTTCTTGCATTTGTTGCTGTTTTCTTCCCTGTTCATTATGTTTCTTTTCTTAGTCTTGCTGAAAGCCTAGTTGGGATACCCACACTTCTGAAGTGCTTCCTTGATGTGTTTTTGCTCCTTTTCTTTTCTCTCTGTCGTTATAGGAATGTTCTGAGCTCTGTGATGGAAGGTCCTAATGACCCCCAATTTGTGTACCAGTAGGTGGTGAGAGTCAAACAGTAGGTACTGTTCTGTGTGTGGGGCTTTCCAGTAGACCTTGATGCTAAGGCTTCTGTCTTGTTTGATGTGCATGCCGCAGTCCAAAAAGGCTAGGTTGATTCCACTGACATCCTCCCGAGTGAACTTGATGTTGATATTTGCTGCATTGATGTGCTCTGTGAAGGCTTCCACCTCATGGGTTTTGATTTTTACCCAGGTGTCATCCACATACCTGAACCAGTGGCTGGGAGTGACTCCTGAAAAAGTGGTCAAGGGTTTGTTTTCCACTTCCTCCATGTATAGACTGGCTACTATAGGGGACACCTATGAGCCCATGATGCATCCATGTTTCTGTCTGTAGAAATATTGGTTGAACTGGAAAGAGGTGGTGGTCAGGCAGAGGTCAGGCAGGGTGGAAATGTGGTCTGTGGTGAGGTTCATTCTGTCTGGTAAGGTGCTGTCTTGAAGAAGTTGTTTCCTAACAGATTTGACTGCTTCTGTGGTGGGAATGCAGGTGAAAAGATAAGTGACATTGTATGAAACCATGGTTTCATCTGAGTCTAGCTTTAAGTCTGCAACTTTAGTGGCAAAATCTTGGGAGTTATTGATGTGATGTATGTTTCTGACAATGGTGACTAGGTGTTTGGCGATTGTGGCAGTGGGGGCGTGGTCAAGCGCCGGTCTGTGACAGGAGGGCGGAGTCAGGGAAGGTGAGTGGCAGAATCACTACACCTGAGAGCAATTAACCTGTGTTTGTGTGTCTTCCCAGTGACCGCGCCCTATATAGGGAGGGAGAGCAGAGAGCAGAGGAGCTCTAACCCTGAACACACACCCGTCGTGTGTGTGTGTGTGTGTCTGTCTGTCTGAGTGAATGTTATGCTGAAAAGTGTGACAATAAATACTAAATTGGAACTTGATCTCTGTCCTGCCGTCCTCTGGGCTCCACCCACCTGCTCCGAACTGCCACAGTGGTGCCAAAACCCGGGACCTGGAGCACAGCAGCCTCACAGCCCCATGGAGTCCTCCCCGTTCGCTGAACTGGTCCACGCCCTCGCCATGGCCCAGCAAAGCCAGCACCAGGCGCTACTCACCCTCCGAAAGGAGCAAGAAGAGCGGTTAGAGGCCCTGGTGTTGGCCCAACAAGAAGATCGACAGGCGTTCCGGCACCTCCTCGCGTCGGCGGGGCCCACCAGCGCTCCTACCGTGGGCCCATCTCCCCTCATCGTCACCAAGATGGGCCCGCAGGACGACCCCGAGGCGTTCATCACGTTCTTTGAGCAAGTCGCCGAAGCCTTGGGGTGACCGATGGAGCAGCGCGTGGTGCATCTCCTCCCCCTGCTCACGGGAGAAGCACAGCTGGCCGCGCTACAGCTCCCCGCCGACCGCCGGCTGGCCTACGCGGACCTCCGCCGGGCCGTCCTCCAGCGCGTGGGGCGCACTCCAGAATAGCAGCGCCAGTGCTTCCGCGTGCTGCACTTGGAGGAAGTCGGCCGGCCGTTCGCGTTTGGCCAGCAGCTCCGGGACGCCTGCTGGCGGTGGCTGAGGGCCAACAACCGCAACGCCAAGGAGATCATTGATCAGGTGGTGCTGGAGCAGTTCGTCGCTCGCTTGCCAGCAGGAACTGCGGAGTGGGTCCAGTGCCACCGCCCGGCGTCGCTGGATCAAGCAGTCGAGCTGGCGGAGGACCATTTGGCAGCTGTCCCAGTGGCAGGACAGCAGATGGCATCTTCTCTTCTCTCTCTCTCTCTCTCTCTCTCTCCCCCTCCTCCTGTGTCCCGTCCTCGCCCCATTCCCCCACCGCGGAGGCGGGGGCCGGCACCACCCCAGCCGGCCTGCCGCACCCGTGGTGCCCTCCCGTTTCTCCCTTCTGTGTCTGTCTCTCCCCCACCTCAGGTGAGTGAGCCCCAGATCACCGGTGCAGAAGGAAAGCCCGGGCCGGTTTGCTGGCGCTGCGGGGAGCCGGGCCACCTCCAACAGCAGTGCACGGCAATGGAAGTGGGCGTGGTGGTTCGGATCCCCGACGCGCCAGAGGCCGCCCTCGATCGGGCCGGAGCGTATCGCATACCGGTGAGTATCCAAGGTGCTACATATCAGGCGTTGGTGGATTCTGGTTGTAATCAGACCTCAATTCGCCAAAGCCTGGTTCAAAACGAGGCATTGGGGGGAGCACAAGGGGTGAAGGTGTTGTATGTGCACGGGGATGTTCACAGCTACCCTTTGGTGTCGGTCCACATTATTTTCAGATGGGAAAAATTTATAGTGAAGGCGGTGGTTAATCCCCGCCTTACCCACTCTCTAATTTTGGGGACTGATTGGCCAGGATTTCGGGGTTTAATGACACGCCTAATAAAGAGTGGGTCCTGCCATTTAACAGGGGAAGGTCCTGGTGCCGCTTTGGCGGGAGCAGCTGTCGCAGAGCCGTCTACGTCATCTCCGCATCAGAGTGAGGAGCCGCCGGCTCCTCCTCTCTCTATTGGGGAATCCCTCGCGGATTTCCCATTAGAACAATCGCGAGACGAGACTCTGCGACATGCGTTTGACCAAGTGAGAGTAATCGATGGTCAAACGCTCCAGCCGAATGCCACCCCATCCTTCTCCTACTTCGCAATTATGAAGGATAGGTTATACCGAGTGACGCAGGACACTCAAACTAAAGAGCGAGTCACGCAGCTTTTAATTCCAAAGAGCCGCTGGGAATGGGTATTCCAGGCGGCTTACTTTAATCCCATGGCTGGACACTTAGGGCAGGATAAAACACTAGCCCGAATAATGGCCTGATTCTATTGGCCGGGGATTCGAGGAGATGTTCGTAGGTGGTGTACGGCATGCCGCGAATGCCAGTTAGTAAATCCAGTGGCCTTTCCAAAAGCGCCTTTGCGCCCTCTTCCATTAATCGAGACCCCGTTTGAGAGAATTGGGATGGATCTCGTCGGGCCATTAGATCGGTCAGCACGAGGGTACCACTTTATATTAGTTCTGGTGGACTATGCAATGCGATACCCGGAAGCAGTGCCTCTGCGCAATATCTCAGCACGCAGTATTGCAGAGGCGCTCTTCCACGTCATCTCCCGAGTTGGAATCCCGAAAGAGATTCTGACTGATCAAGGCACTACGTTTATGTCACGGACACTGCGCGAACTGTATGGGTTATTGGGGATTAAGCCGATCCGCACCAGCGTGTATCACCCACAAACGGATGGTTTAGTAGAACGGTTCAACCGCACCCTCAAAAATATTATTAAAAAATTCGTAAGTGAGGACGCACGTAATTGAGATAAGTGGCTCGAACCCTTGCTGTTCTCAGTGCGAGAGGTCCCCCAAGCCTCCACGGGGTTCTCCCCATTCGAATTATTATATGGGCGTAAGCCGCGCGGCATCCTAGATGTGCTGCGGGAAAATTGGGAGGAGGGACCTTCACAAAGCAAAAACAAAATTCAGTACGTTATGGACCTGCGCGCAAAACTCCACACGCTCACCCACCTAACTCAGGAGAATTTGCGGTAGGCCCAGGAACGGCAAGCCCGCCTGTACAACAAGGGTACGCGCCTTAGAGAGTTCACTCTGGGAGATAAAGTACTCATACTGCTGCCCATGTCGAGCTCCAAATTGATCGCCAAGTGGGAAGGACCCTTTGAGGTCACACGGCGAGTCGGGGACGTCGACTATGAGGTGAGGCGAACGGACAGGGGTGGGGCGCTACAGATTTACCACCTCAATCTGCTTAAACTCTGGAACGAGGAGGTCCCCATGGCGTTGGTGTTGGTGGTTCCGGAGAAGGCGGAGCTGGGGCCGGAGGTTCAAAAAGGGACATTGGCATCACTTACCTCTCCGGTCCCCTGTGGAGACCACCTCTCCCCGACCCAACTCACGGAGGTCGCCCAGTTGCAGTCCGAGTTTTCGGATGTGTTCTCGCCCCTGCCCGGTCGCACTAACCTCATAGAGCACCACATCGAGACGCCCCCGGGGGTGGTAGTGCGTAGCCGCCCTTACAGGCTACCCGAACACAAAAAAAAGGTGGTTCGGGAAGAACTTCAGACCATGCTCGAAATGGACATCGTCGAGGAGTCCCACAGTGACTGGAGCAGCCCGGTGGTCTTGGTACCCAAGGCCGACGGGTCGGTCCGGTTCTGTGTGGACTATCGGAAAGTCAACGCGGTGTCTAAATTTGACGCGTACCCAATGCCTCGTATTGACGAGCTGCTTGATCGACTAGAAACGGCTCGCTTTTATTCAACACTGGATTTGATGAAGGGATATTGGCAGATCCCCTTGAATCCACTATCCCGAGAAAAAACTGCCTTTTCCACACCGTTTGGGTTACACCAATTCGTCACACTCCCGTTTGGGCTGTTTGGGGCGCCCGCTACGTTTCAACGGCTGATGGACGGGGTCCTCCGCCCCCACGCCACCTATGCGGCCGCCTATCTTGATGACATCATCATATATAGTAATGACTGGCCGAAGCACCTTGAACACCTAAGGGCCGTCCTTAGGTCGCTGAGGCGAGCGGGTCTCACAGCCAACCCAAAGAAGTGTGCGATTGGGCGGGTGGAAGTACGGTATCTGGGCTTCCACTTGGGCAATGGGCAGGTGCGTCCCCTAATTAACAAGACCGCAGCGATTGCGGCCTGCCCGAGGCCCAAGACCAAAAAGGGGGTGAGACAGTTCCTGGGGCTGGCTGGCTATTATCATAGGTTTATACCTAATTATTGGGACGTCACCAGCCCGCTGACTGATCTCACTAAAAAGGGGGCACCAGATCCGGTCCAGTGGACGGAGCAATGCCAGCGGGCTTTTTCAGAGGTAAAGGCTGCACTGTGTGGGGGGCCACTTCTACACTCCCCTGACTTTTCTCTCCCCTTTATGTTGCAGACCGATGCGTTGGACAGAGGGCTGGGGGCGGTTTTGTCCCAGGAGGTGGAGGGGGAGGACCGCCCCGTCCTGTATATCAGCAGGAAGCTGTCGGTGCGTGAGGGGCGCTACAGCACCATAGAGAAAGAGTGTCTGGCCATCAAGTGGGCGGTCCTCACCCTATGGTACTACCTGCTGGGGCGCCCTTTCACCCTCTGTTCAGACCACGTGCCCCTCCAGTGGCTCCATCGCATGAAAGATGCCAACGCGCGGATCACCCGTTGGTATCTGGCACGCCAACCCTTCAATTTCAAGGTGGTCCACAGGCCGGGGGCGCAGATGGTCATGGCAGACTTCCTCTCCCGCCAAGGGGGGGGGGGTCGGCTGCAGGCCGGACGGCCGCCCGGCCTGAGTCGGGCGGTGGGGGTATGTGGCAGTGGGGGCATGGTCAAGCGCCGGTCTGTGACAGGAGGGTGGAGTCAGGGAAGGTGAGTGGCAGAATCACTACACCTGAGAGCAATTAACCTGTGTTTGTGTGTCTTCCCAGTGACCGCGCCCTATATAGGGAGGGAGAGCATAGAGCAGAGGAGCTCTTCCCTGAACAGACACCCGTCGTGTGTGTGTGTGTCTGTCTGAGTGAATGTTATGCTGAAAAGTGTGACAATAAATACTAAATTGGAACTTGATCTCTGTCCTGCCGTCCTCTGTGCTCCACCCACCTGCTCCGAACTGCCACAGCGATGTTTATGCTGTGACCGAGTTTATGCTGCTGCTGATGGGTTTGAGTGGAGCTCCTTCTTTGTGAATCTTTGGGGAGTCCATAAATGAGAGGAATCCATACGCAAATGTAATGTATATATTTTGAATTTCCATATATGAAATATATGTACATAAGAGGTAAACACACACTATATATATATATATATATATATATATATATATATATATATATATATATATATAAAGTAGTGGAGGAGTCTAAGTATCTCGGGGTTTTGTTCACGAGTGAGGGTAAGGGGGAGTGGAAGTTGGACAGATGGATTGGGGCAGCATCAGCAGTGATGCAGGCACTAAACCAGTCTGTGGTGGTAAAGAGAGAGCTGAGCTAATAGGCAAAGCTCTCAATTTACTGGTCCATCTATGTTCCCACTCTCACCTATGGTCGTGAGCTGTGGGTTGTAACCAAAAGAATGAGATTGCGAATACAAGCAGTAGAAATGAATTTTCTCCACAGGGTGTCTGGGCCCTCCCTTTGAGACAGGGTGAGAACCTTGGTCATTCGGGAGAGACTCAGAGTAGAACCGCTGCTCCTACACATCGAAAGGAGTCAGTTGAGGTGGTTCAGGCACTTTGTTAGGATGCCCCCGGGATGCCTCCCAAGGGAGGTTTTCTGGGCATGCCCCACCAGGAGAAGACCTGGGACAGACCCAGGACACACTGGAGAGATTACATCTCTCAGCTGGCCTGGAAACTTCTTGGTATTCCCCTGGAAGAGCTGGTGGAGGTGGCCAGGGAGAGGGAAGTCTGGGCTGCTCTGCTTAGGCTGCTACCCCCACGACCTGGATCTGGATAAGTGGTAGAAGATGGATGGATGGATGGATGGATGGATGGATACACATATAACCTATTAGAAATTAGAACAATTTCATATATTGACATGTATGTCTATCGCCTCACAGCAAGAAGGTCCTGGGTTCGAGCCCCGGGGCCGGCGAGGGCCTTTCTGTGCGGAGTTTGCATGTTCTCCCCGTGTCTGCGTGGGTTTCCTCCGGGTGCTCCGGTTTCCCCCACAGTCCAAAGACATGCAGGTTAGGTTAACTGGTGACTCTAAATTGACCGTAGGTGTGAATGGTTGTCTGTGTCTATGTGTCAGCCCTGTGATGACCTGGCGACTTGTCCAGGGTGTACCCCGCCTTTCGCCCATAGTCAGCTGGGATAGGCTCCAGCTTGCCTGCGACCCTGTAGAAGGATAAAGCAGCTAGAGATAATGAGATGAGATGAGATGAGACATGTATGTCTAGCCCATACAAATATGTACTGTATGTTTATGTATGTATAATGCATATTTTGACATATGTAATTTATGTAAGTATTTATACATTGACATATATGTATATATATAAATTATATATAAATTAAATATATATAATTAACATATATGGTTGCAACATATAACACCATATAAAAAATCCTCATATAAATATTTTTAATACATGTACATATGCAAATTTTGCTATGGGTATTTCATATATGTTATAAACTTATATCTTCATATACAACCCCGATTCAAAAAAAGTTGGGACAAAGTACAAATTGTAAATAAAAATGGAATGCAATGATGTGGAAGTTTCAAAATTCCATATTTTATTCAGAATAGAACATAGATGACATATCAAATGTTTAAACTGAGAAAATGTATCATTTAAAGAGAAAAATTAGGTGATTTTAAATTTCATGACAACAACACATCTCAAAAAAGTTGGGACAAGGCCATGTTTACCACTGTGAGACATCCCCTTTTCACTTTACAACAGTCTGTAAACGTCTGGGGACTGAGGAGACAAGTTGCTCAAGTTTAGGGATAGGAATGTTAACCCATTCTTGTCTAATGTAGGATTCTAGTTGCTCAACTGTCTTAGGTCTTTTTTGTCGTATCTTCCGTTTTATGATGCGCCAAATGTTTTCTATGGATGAAAGATCTGGACTGCAGGCTGGCCAGTTCAGTACCCGGACCCTTCTTCTACGCAGCCATGATGCTGTAATTGATGCAGTATGTGGTTTGGCATTGTCATGTTGGAAAATGCAAGGTCTTCCCTGAAAGAGACGTCGTCTGGATGGGAGCATATGTTGCTCTAGAACCTGGATATACCTTTCAGCATTGATGGTGTCTTTCCAGATGTGTAAGCTGCCCATGCCACACGCACTAATGCAACCCCATACCATCAGAGATGCAGGCTTCTGAACTGAGCGCTGATAACAACTTGGGTCGTCCTTCTCCTCTTTAGTCCGAATGACACGGCGTCCCTGATTTCCATAAAGAACTTCAAATTTTGATTCGTCTGACCACAGAACAGTTTTCCACTTTGCCACAGTCCATTTTAAATGAGCCTTAGCCCAGAAAAGACGTCTGCACTTCTGGATCATGTTTAGTTACGGCTTCTTCTTTGAACTATAGAGTTTTAGCTGGCAATGGCGGATGGCACAGTGAACTGTGTTCACAGATAATGTTCTCTGGAAATATTCCTGAGCCCATTTTGTGATTTCCAATACAGAAGCATGCCTGTATGTGATGCAGTGCCGTCTAAGGGCCCGAAGATCATGGGCACCCAGTATGGTTTTCCGGCCTTGACCCTTACACACAGAGATTCTTCCAGATTCTCTGAATCTTTTGATGATATTATGCACTGTAGATGATGATATGTTCAAACTCTTTGCAGTTTTACACTGTCGAACTCCTTTTTGATATTGCTCCACTATTTGTCGGCACAGAATTAGGGGGATTGGTGATCCTCTTCCCATCTTTACTTCTGAGAGCCGCTGCCACTCCAAGATGCTCTTTTTATATCCAGTCATGTTAATGACCTATTGCCAATTGACCTAATGAGTTGCAATTTGGTCCTCCAGCTGTTCCTTTTTTGTACCTTTAACTTTTCCAGCCTCTTATTGCCCCTGTCCCAACTTTTTTGAGATGTGTTGCTGTCATGAAATTTCAAATGAGCCAATATTTGGCATGAAATTTCAAAATGTCTCACTTTCGACATTTGATATGTTGTCTATGTTCTATTGTGAATACAATATCAGTTTTTGAGATTTGTAAATTATTGCATTCCGTTTTTATTTACAATTTGTACTTTGTCCCAACTTTTTTGGAATCGGGGTTGTATCTTATTATGAATTATCTTATTATCACCTATAGGGTGATAATATATCATTATCACCCTATAGGTAACATATATGACAATATCATTCTTGATATAAGGCCATATGTATATGCCATATATTACATTTCAGTATGGGAATGGCTTCCCCAGGGTACAGTCTGTAGTACAGAGATCAGTTGATGGCATGGTGCTTTTCTAGTTGTTGTAGGCAGCTCACAACTTTCTTTTTGTAACTGCTGGTGGGCTCCGGCCTCAGGGTTTTCATAGGTGCAAGGGCTGCTGAGGAGACTGGTCATCTTTGAGTGGTAGTCCGCTATGTTTAGCACCACTGTACATCTCCCTTTGTCAGCAGGAAGCATGGTGATGTTCCAGTCTCTTTGAAGCGATATAAGAGCCCTCCTTTCTTTTAGCCCACTAGAGGATAAATTCTTGGAACTCACCAATAGTCAGACAGAACTTAAGAAGCCTTTCGGATAAGAGGTGAACCATCTTCAAGTCCAGTTGCCTTCTTTAGCACCTACGGTTTACAATGACCTGGATGACTGAGAACCTTCACAGACATATTGAAAGGAATGCTTTCTTAAAATAAGTGAAAATATCATTTAGTGTGGAAGAGAAATGAGTAAGTAGTAGCTAGTTGTTAGGCTTGGGCAGTATATATTTTTTCATACCTTCATACCTACGCTGGGGTGCACAGTATATGACAGCATTTGTGTGTTAAAAAACCCCCAACATTGTTAGCATTCACATTCATGTGCTGTAAACTCTGGAATTATTCAAGGGCCTCAGTCTGCCCTTGAAGTTGAACACGAGCAAAACACAGAGAAAACTCCTTGTTCAAGAATTAAAAAGATTACCCTTCATTTATTTCAACAAGACCATTCCACTACTGGGTGGCACAGTGGTGTAGTGGTTAGCACTGTTGCCTCACAGCAAGAAGGTTCTAGGTTCGAGCCCAGTGGCTGGCAAGAGCTTTTCTGTGTGTAGTTTGCATGTACTGTGTGTGGGTTTCCTCCGGGTGCTCTGGTTTCCCCCATGGTCCAAAGACATACAGGTTAGACTAATTGGTGGCTCTAAATTGACCATAGGTGTGAGTGTGAATGGTTGTTTGTCTCTCTGTCAGCTCTGCGATAACCTGGTGACTTGTCCAGGGTGTACCTCGCCTCTTGCCCATAGTCAACTGGGATAGGCTCCAGCTTGTCTGCGACCCTGTAGACCAGGATAAGCGGCTACAGATAATGGATGGCACTCCACTATCTGTTGTCACAGAACACACAATGGGATCACCAAGACTGACCACTGGTGGCATGTAAGGTGCACTACAGTACATCATCCCCAGATCAAGGAAGAATCTGTATTTTTGACGGTAATCATATGGTCTGGATTTCTAAATACCCTAGTGTACCATAATACTGCGAGACTGCTCAAACCTAATAGCAGTTAAACCAAAGTAGCAGTCAAGTAAAAAGTACAACATTTCTCTCTCAAATGTAGTGAAGTAGAGGTAGTATAAAATGAAAATACTCAAGTAAAGTACAAGTAACTCAAAACTGTACTAGAACTAGATCAAGAGATACATGGTATTTATACTGTTTTACTCAAACCTGAAATGAAATATTCAAATATTTTTAGATTTTTTTTTTACTTTTTGCACTGTAGGCCATAATCAAACTTAAAATTTAAAAATGCTTGAAACATTTTAGTTTATGTGTAACGAGTCCATCCATCCATTATCTGTAGCCACTTATCCTGTACAGGGTCACGGGTAAGCTGGAGCCTATCCCAGCTGACTATGGGCGAGAGGCAGGGTACACCCTGGACAAGTCGCCAGGTCATTGCAGGGCTAACACAGAGACAAACAACCATTCACACCTACAGTCAATTTAGAGCCACCAATTAGCCTAACCTACATGTCTTTGGACTGTGGGGGAAACTGGAGCACCCTGAAGAAACCCATGCAGACACAGGGAGACCATGCAAACTCCACACAGAAAAGCCCTTCTCAGCCACTGGGCTTGAACCCAGGACCTTTTTGCTGTGAGGTGATAGTGCTAACCATTACACCACATAACACGTCCAGAACAGAATATATTAAATTTTCACTTTCTTAAATATCTGATGGAAAATATTTAACTTTTTCACAATGTTCTAATTTTTGGAGTATATTAGTTTCACTTAAACATATTAACCACCAGAAAATCACATTGTGAGTATGTAATATTTGGTTGCATGAACAAACCCCAGGCTTGCTCCCTGCCTGGCTCATAAACAGCCAGGTTTCATGGAGTTTCGTTTGCACCATCAACATGTGACGACAACAACAGAAACAGCATGGAGTGAGAAAATCAGCTTGTGTTTGGAGTGAAAAAACGAGCTATGTTAAATACTAGTGCATCTCAAACAATTAGAAGTGAATAAAGATGTACTTTGATTTGCACAGCACATGACTGCAATCATGACGTGCAAAGTTGTCCTCCCCCCACCAGACAGATGGATTGGTCCACTGCCCTGGTCTATGAGCTTATGTTGTTTGAATAATAAACTCATCTGTGTGAGTGAGTTCACACTGCACAGTGGCAACAGCGTCTACTAGAGTCACAGAATTTGGTGTTACACCAGATTGCTTGTCCCTGGTTTCTAGCTCAGCTTGTTGGAAGAATGCTGTATTCGTACCAGTACGACCTAGGTTCAATCCTCCCTCCACCCGGGTCATAGCACATTTTCCTCACTCCCACTTTATCGAGAGTGTAACTAAACATGCACTATTAATTTTATTCTCTTGTCCATGTCCTGCATTTGGATTAGACAGTTATCACCAGCCCTGACATTCGCTGTCATGTATATGCTGGAAGCAGTGAGGGAGTCGAACTCCTTGGTGGCACCACTGCCTATAAACATGTCCATTTCAAACCTGATCTCACAAAACAAATCACAGACTACAAACATGGCCACCATGGACTCCAGCACACAAACACACTCACTGTCACATTCACAGTAACCCAGTTTCTGATTTTACACACGTGGGCTGCATCCAAAAAGTCTGTCTCCTGTGTCCCTAAGTTGCATATGTTGTTACTATTAGTCAAGTCAATTTATTTGTATAGCGTTTTAACAACAGATATTGTCACAAAGCAGCTTTACAGAAGAATAAAGACTTTAAACATATTAACTAATTTTATCACTAATAAATTTACTGAGAGAACAGAGAGAGACAGACAGAGAGAAAACACAGGTTGTTAGGTATGCCCGTTGTCACCTAATGGTTAAGAATAGAATACATTTTGCACTGAGTACAAATGGGGACTCCAGCATGATTAACTACGACAGCATAACTAAAAAGGAGAGCCAGAAGGTAACCCAGACATGAGGGAGCCCTGGGACATAAAGCAGCCAGCCACTCCACCGTCAACAAACCTGAGTGAATGCGTGAGAGTAGGGGGGACAGCATCCATACATCCCAGTTTACCAAAACACTCTATGCCTGAGGACCCTCCAGATCTACTCTTTCACCAATAATGTATTAAAACTCTAATATCCAATTAATTTTAATCTTTGCTCCTATTAAAACACATTGTACTTGAACCTGCTGTAGGTATCATGCCGCCATCTTGGTCTAAGAACTACAACTACCAGGCAACTTCCGCGTTGACTACGTCACGCCTGGGCGGGATCACGTACACATTCCTCAGGTTTCAACAAAAGGACTTGGAACACAGCCATCTTTGCTCTTTCGCGTCGGACTCTAACCAGTGGTGTAGTCTACTTTTTTGCAGTGGGTATACTCAGTGCTTGACATGCAACGCCCCCCGGGAAAAAAATTTATACTCTCACACACACACACACATATATATATATATATATATACACGTGTGTGTTGTGGCTATACTGTTATACTTGTACTCATCCATCTTGTAACTGTCCGATAACCTCCTGAAAGCAACACCTCATGAGCACCATCACTGCCTAATCCATAGTAATATGCATCTTGAAACTGGTTTTGTGTACAGATCTACTGTATGCAAAACAAATGTGGTTTAAATGTACAAAATTTATAAAAATTTTGATTCACCGTTCAACTTAAGATAAGTGGGCTTTTCCATCATTGTTTTTTTTTTCATGTATCAAGAAAATTTGACATTGACATGTAAATTAAACACATATCACACAATAATATATTTTTAACATATTAAATGCATTTCTTATTTCTTATCTATTCAGCACATCAGCTTAAATGAACAAGAAAACATCTTAGATGTGCTAAAACAAATGTTTGCTTCAAAGAAGAATTAATTTAATTAACAAATACGCAATGCCCTTCAGTGTGTTAGTCCACAAGCCCTGCAAAAAAGGTCTACAGGACTTTACAGGTGTTTTTATATTCTGGCATTTGAGGTCTGCATTGCCTCCTTGGTTTGTTTTCGTTTCATGATTTCGTATCAAGGCAACAGGCATCAAACTATGTAGCTTCGTACGACCTGTATGCTTTCCTCTCTATTCTGACCTCATTTGACTGGCTACATACACGGCGAGTGCAGACGGCTGGCTTGACTGACATAGCAACAGTTGCTATGGGGGGCGGAGCTCCCGGAAGGGTCAATTCTGTGCTCTTGGATCAACTCGCAACGCCTTGAGTGCTGAGTCGGGCTCTGTCAGCGTCTTCTTAATGAAGCCCATAGGATTTGAATTGAACAGGCGCTTGTAGTGCTAAAGCGCGTTTGGTGGACACAGGCATCTAGGAATGGAACTGTGGAACATTCATCTGACAATGTTGACGTTGGTTTGGCCAGTTCAAATAACGAATATATTTTTCGGTAGGCGTATGCGCATACGCAAATCACTGAGCTCTTCAGTGAGTATACGGAAATCGCTGAGCTTTTCCAGTGGGCATACGGCGTATACCTGCGTATCACGTAGACTACACCACTGACTCTAACCGAGACTGACCTAAAAAGAGAACTCATCATCAGACGTCTAAACAGCGCGTTTCCTTCTTTAATCTGCTCCTGATCGAAGTAGATATCGGAAACACGCGATCATCAACTCAAGCGAGTTATTAACCGGTTTTTGCAAGTATCACTTCTCTTTTAAACGCATACGCGGCTGCGAGCAAAGGCAGTTTTCTAAAGGGCTCTTCTCTTTTCTTTCTTTTAAATCCATGCACGGTGTTGAACAAAGACTTTGTCTTATCAACTACGAAGATCACCAAAGAAAGCTTCAGAACTTCTCTCTCCCTCACCGAAGACTTCTGACCTCAGGAAGCGCGTGCAACTTCCTCGAGCCTCCAACTTCAGACAGAAGACAATCTTCCTCCGCAGTAAGAAAAGGCATTGGGCAAACAGAAGTTTAAGCCTTAGGAATTAGTAAGAAGTGAAGTTGTATGAAGTTAAATGAAGTGTATACACTGAATCTTGGTTCTCTATCATTTGTTTGTTGATTTAAAAATTGGTTAATCCATAAGTTGCATGCTCTCTCTCTCTCTCTCTCTCTCTCTCTCCTTTTAACATCCTAAATTCATTACTCACTCATATCCTGATCTCATTAAGATTTCAGTAACTCGGGTAATACTAGGAAGTTAAGAGAGTTAACACACGGGAGAAGTTTTCCTTCCACTGGGCCTCACACGTGTTTTACGCTACGTTCACACTGCAAGGCTTAATGCTCAATTCCGATTTTTTTGTGAAATCCGATTTTTTTGTGAGGTCGTTCACATTAACAAATATATGCGACTTGTATGTGATCCTCAGTATGAACGAAAAGCGACCTAAAAGTGTTCCGCATGCGCATTGCAGGATACGATGACGTCACACGCAGTGAGCATGGCCAGTGTTTACGGAAGTAAAACCGCCCGGTTGCGGTATGACCCATCCAATCTAGCTTGAATAGCTGCATCCCCCCAAATGGAAATCAGCTCCCTAACCTCTACGTCCTTCCATTGAGAAGATTCAGAACCTTCACAGCCCGAAGCGTCCCTCGCATTGATGTCATGCGCAGGGGCGCAGATACGTTTTTTGAACTGGGGGGACAAAGCTGCCAGCAAACCAACCCCAATATGCCTGTCAAACTTGTTGTGGGTTACCATAGCAACCAAGCTCGAGCTCGCAACCTGTGCAGTCTGCGCAGCTCAACCAACCGAATATCAGTCTTTGTTTTATGTGAGTTGTTGCAACTATGTATACACTGCCGTGCACCTCAATAAACCGATTGGTAATTAGTCTTTTGATTTTTCCGTGAGGTTTGCCTTATACAAAGAAAGACAGCATAGGTGTTTTTTCCTCCCTATAAGTGGGGGGGACCGAACGAGGTGAATTTAAATCTGGGTGGGACGAGTCCCACCCTCTATCTGCGCCCGTGATTATGCGCCATGTTGTTGTAACTTTTTTTGAGAGACCCGCCGCCTACTTCAGCGCAGAATAGTGACGTTTGTGGCTTGTTGATGACGTGTAAGTCGGATGAATGCGACCTGGCGGTTCAGACTGAAGTCGCATATGAAAAGAGCGGATAGGAATCGGAATTAGGACCACATATCCAAACGGCCTGGGTCGGATTTGAAAAAATTGGATCTGTGTCGTTCATATTGTCAATAAAAGATCGGATACAGGTCACATATGGGCGAAAAGATCGGATTTGAGTCAATTCAGCCTGCAGTGTGAACGTAGCCTTAGATAGCAAAGCAGAGCCAGATCCTTTGTTCTCCAAGGAGCAGATTTGGGCCCTGCCTCCACACACTAAGTTTTGAACACGTGGTCCTGTATCTCAGTATTAGATAAACATCATAAATCCTGAGTTTAATTCAACCTTGATAGCAATTCTCCTGTTTACATTTAAAGCCATATAAACTACAGATGACTGTTTGAATGTTTAATTTTAATTAAAGCCTTCAGCTTTTACACACTAGGGCTGGAAGCACATGGCTAGTTAGAAATTCTTTTGTTCAGTTAGCTCACAAGCTAAAACTGCTTACACACACACGTGCTCACTAAACTTTGAGGATTCCCCTCCTCCAAGATTGCAGATAGCACATCCTGGTACGGACACATTCCAACTTCGAGAGAGAGCCAAGGTCTCGCTCTCTTTTCTCACACACACACACACACACACACACACTCTGTTTACAGAAGATTTCAATTCTGCTGCTATTAGATTGTTCAAATTTTTCCTTTTCTTTTTATTAAAATTTTTATTATCTTTTTTATAATAAACTCCATCATTATTATTAAAACTGTGTCATTGTTTGTTTACAATACTTTGAAGTCGCCCACATTGTCAAAGAACTCCTAAGGTGTATGAATAATTAATTAGATGCAATTTGGTAAGTGATAAATTTGAATT
The DNA here is from genome assembly GCF_027579695.1 of Neoarius graeffei. Lineage (NCBI taxonomy): Eukaryota > Metazoa > Chordata > Actinopteri > Siluriformes > Ariidae > Neoarius > Neoarius graeffei. Next base: position 15,051,357 of record NC_083585.1, read on the forward strand.
ATCAGATTTTAAAATGATTCTTCACTTGATTCTTTAAATGATTCACTAAATGATTCATTTAATGATTCACCAAATGATTCACTGACTCGATTCACTGAATGATTCACTTCAACCAATTCAATAAGACTGATTCTATGGTATGATTCAATTCAAATGAGTCAAATTAAACAATTCAATAGGATTGATTAATTTTAACTATTAACCTTCAAATTTAATGAGACTGATTTCATTTAATTATTAAAGATTGATCATTTGATACCAATCTACATATCCATAATCATTAATTACACCTACATTAATTGGTGCCCCGTGTGAGGCCGATTGGTTTGTCGACTTCTTAAGTATTGTGCAACAGATAACCTGCCTGTTTGATTAACCCCAGGTCTGTTAAAACAGGAGTGTGATAACCATATCACAAATTCTCACAACCTATTGATAACTTAAGGATAAGAGAACATCTCCAAACAAATAAATCATTAATTAATTAATTACATAGTTAATATTAATTAATAATAATTTATTAATAATTAACTCATTGATTGATTAATTACCCAATACCTCATCTAGCTAAAATGGCATCCCCTCGTGCCTCAGAAACTGAAGACAACGGCCAAGACGTGTCTCTTTTTGAGGTCATCGCAGACCTCATTCACTGCTCTGACTCCGATAGGGCACTTATTAGGGGCATGAGTAGGCAGGAGTGCCAAGCTAGCATAATCAACTCAATAACACAAATGAGAGACCCAAAGAGAACAACAATCAGTGTCCAAGATGCACTAGGTAAACTATTCTTGTTACACTTCCAGGAAACTGATCGAGAGATCAGATCCCTCCGCGGAGAGGTTGACAGGCTGACCGCTTGCAACGCCGAGCTGGTAGTCGAGGTTAACGATTTACATAGGGAACGTAACCTCTTAAAGGACTCCCTTGATGAGTGTGCCGAGAAGCTAGAGAAGGCTGAGAAGGGTGCCGTAAGGGCTGCTGAGGAGCAGACCCCTGACGAAGGTCGTGGGGGGCGCGAGAAACCCCCACCCATGCGTCAAAGCTTAGAGCGGGAAGCGGCGTCCGAACCGGACACCGTGGATTACCTGGCCGAGAACCAGACATCCCGCCAAACTCCATCAACTCGCTACACGACTCCGTCGTCATCTAGCCAGGATGGAGCCGCCCTGCGCTCATCCCGAGCCCAGGCCCATAGCACACCTAGGTCAGTGCGCTACAGTTTCCCTGATCCATCTTCAGATGAATCAGACCACGCATCTCGTGCAAAGCGGGAGCGATTCCAGAGTAGCTCAGACAGTGAGTACTCAGGAGAGCAAAAGAAGTCGTGTAAGGACGCGCACCAAGCCCTCTGCCTACGGCAAATTGACCTACTTGCCCAAGATATTGAGCGATTCGATCCCGATAATAAAAGAACAAACGTAAATGATTATTTACAAGAAACTGACCGATGCCTATTGGACCTACCGAAAGCCACAACGCGAGAGAAACTCAAACTAATCTGGAAAACCTCCAGTAGTAGCGTCCGTGCTTTTTTAGAAACACTACCACCAGACGTTCATGATAGTTATTCGAAACTGCGCAATTACATGAGAGAAGAATATGTGCCATACACGGATGAAACCTCCACGACATTGTGTGCTATACAAATCAAACAAAAACGGTCTGAGGCACCTCATGAATATTATAGACGGCTACGTACTGCCTACTTCCAGGGTAGTAGCGCACCAGGCTTGGAAGAAGATAGAGGTTTCAAATCCCTCTTCTTATATAACCTCCACCCAAGCATGCGGAATCATGTCACACTGACGTGTCAACAAGGTTTCTACTCCATGAGGGAAACTAGGCGACTAGCCCAAATGACCTGGGAGACCATCGTCAAACCCACAAACGGGAACGATGACAACTCCAGAGTCCTTAGCCTCCAGGGTGAGGACAAGCCCCCGCTAACCTTAGAAGGAAGCGAAGCTCCAAAAGGGGGACCCACCTGGAGAAACTCCGGTCCAAACTGCCCCTTGCCGAGCCATCACCAAGGTGAGTGGGAGAATCGGCAAGGTAAGGCCAGGAGAAACCGATGGAAAGGCCACAGTGACCATGGCAACCGCTCATCAGATGAGAATGGTCATAAGGAACAAAACGGTAAACAGCAAAACCGTCATTCCCGCTCTGACCAGAGATGGCAGGAGCGTTCCGACCGTAGCTACCCACGTAGGGATAGAGGTGACCGAGACAGTGACTCGGACCAACCTGATGAGTCCCATTCAGAGCTGGACTTTTTGAAGGCCTGCTTGGCTGAATTTAGAAGACTGTTACAGGAACAGTCAAACTCCTCAACCGATAAAACCAAAGAGCCCGAGAAAAATGACAAAAGCTACCCACTGGCATGACTAGGCCAGGAACCACGAGTAGATCTCGTGAAAGGGGGAGGAAATCCCTCTGAAACAGCAGGCGAGGGTCAGGATGTAGGGCTCCCCCTGGTGGCGAAGGCAAACACACAAAACACACCTCTCACGTGCGCTAAAGTCTTCACCACCATCTCTGACACACGGCTCTCACAAGGCGACCCAATCCCAACCAAGCCCTGCAATATAAACTTAGTCAGCTTTACACAAATCAAAATCCCACAGTCGTTGGATCCCACAAAACATGCACAAACTCATTGCAATGAGATTAGTGCGAACACTGATCAACCAAGTGCCACGCAAGATCAAATTTCTGATGAACTTCAGTTCATGTCTTTGCACACCGAGTCCAATGTCGAAACACCCAACATCGCGACTCCCCCTAGTGGCCACAATTCTTTGAAAAACCTCTCTCTATCTATCGACTCAGACACAGGCACCCATTCCACTGCTGGTGTAATGGCTGCGCTGTGAAACATGTTAGGCGTTGAGGCGAAATTCGATATCGCATACCACCCTCAATCCTCTGGTCAGGCTGAGCGAGCCAATCAAACCATTGTGAGCATGCTGCAAAAGTATGTCACCCACCATGGTAAAATTTGGGATGTGAAACTTCCCTTGGTGCTAAGGGCCATTCGGTCCACCCCTCAGTGCACCACTGGAGTCACACCTTTTGGGATGATGACTGGGGAAGAAACGGTTCTTCCCCCTCATCTCCTATACGAACCAGAGGCCATGAGCGTCGCAACTGCATACACCGCACATCAACATGTCACCGACCTACAACGCCACCTACAGTCAACCTTTACAGGTGCCCAAAAGAATCTCGATTCGAGTGTAGGACACAACGCCTACTACGCCCGAATCTCAGAGAAGTTCCTACCATCCTGGTTGAGACCTTTCGATCATGGGAAAACCGTTCCCCGTCATGTATCACATTAGGACATCTAGGCCTAATCAAACGCTCTCATGTCGATGGATTCATAATAATCGAAGCAAACTTTTTGAACAGTCCTCACTCCAAAAGGGGGTGGATGATAGCTAGGCCCATCCTGTCTACTTAGATTGTAGGCATCACTTATCTTTAAGCATATACCGCAAACACTTCAGATCACTGATACCTTCGAGCGACGATAACGGACCAAATGGTGAGATATCTAATGCAGTTGTACACGCTAAACGCACCACTACCCACATGCTAGAACAGTTACAGAAATTCATAGTCACCAAGGAAGAACTGAGTGGTAAAACACGTCAGAAAAGGTTCCTCGGGGGATTTAATTATCGGTGCCTCTGCCATTGGATCCTTGTTTTCTATTGGTCTCTCTGCAGCCAACACCGTCAGTTTAAATACGCTGAAAAAGGAAGTTAGCATTCTGCAAAAGGAAATGCCAGAGATCCGAGAGAAACTGCTTATCCAACAATTCGAGCTGCAGGGCTTAGGCAAATTCCTGCAGGGAACTATACTAACCGTTAACATGCATACTGATCTAATCTATAACACTATGCAGACTGTAGACAAATTGGCTGGAAGAATCAAGAACAAGATCAGATATGTCAGAGACATAAGGGATGTAATGCAAGACCTGCTTAGAGAAGTAGGTGACTCAATTAGTTCCCTGAGTAGTGGCAAGGTCCCATCGTATCTCACACCCCTTAGCTTGGTGGAGAATATACTACAATCCACTACTACTACTAGAGACGTGCATTCCTCGCAAATACACCTGGCATATAGTCTCGGTAGTGCTATCCCCATTTTTGTGAGTCCACAAGATTTCGAGATAGGTTTCATACTAAATCTACCCATCATTGAGAGAAACCACATATATAGACTCAAATCTGTCCTCAACGTAGGTTTCTGGAAGGACAATGTCCGTATACGCATACAAACACCACCCATGGTAGCATACCATGATGACGACCCCTCTGTCTATTTTATTCCCAACCTAGAGATGTGCACTGCCACTAAAGACATCCACTGGGTCTGCCCAAGCAACCCATTTATTAGAGACACTACGGATCGCCTGTGCGGTCTGAGGGCGAAAGCGCTCGAACAAAAGTGTGTAGGTCAAATGTCCGCAAAGGACGAGGATATGGAAACTAGAGTAGAAAGAGCTGGTAGTCGGTGGGTTGTTAACACTCCAAAAACTGAAATCTTGATGTCATACAACCAGCACCACACAGCCACAAGAATGAAAATCCCAAACCAAACGGTGTTCCTTAGTGTACCACAGGGAGCCACCATTCACATAGATGACATCACCCTACACCATCTTAGTACTGACAGGTACGATTCGGAAATTGAGATGATAGACGCCTTCGAAGGTTATGATCTTGAGATCAGTAACACCCTCCAACAGCAACTGCTGGTTGAAGGGACCAAAACGGTGAAATTTAGTGGAGATCAGAATGGAATTTCGACCATAGTCTCCCAAAACCGGGTCAGAGGGTCACTTGACCTCGAATCTGCCCTAAGTCTGATTGTGTTGGGACTTCTTCTCTGTGGCTGGGTCTTTTCTGCTGGTATCGCATGTATGCTACACAAATGAATAGCAACGCTATACGCCAAGCTGGATAAAGGAGTCTGCATTCCTGACAGCGCACGCTTTCTGGCCAAACCAACTGTTGCCATTACCGTGCCAGAAGATTAGGTTAACCCCTAACCACTAACACTTCTTTTCTCTACTCCACTTCCTCTCTTTTCTTGTTTATTATTTTCTTTGAGTAGGAAATGAAGTATATATATGTAGTGTTCACTGAAATGAAGTATATATATAGTGTGCACTGAAATGAAGTATATGTAGTCTTCACTGGAAAAATATGTAACGTTGACTGTTTGAACTCTGAGGTAACCCTAATCTAGTTAGATAGTGATTATATGCCCAAAGTGCCTATGGTGATTATATGCTCAAATGCCTCTACCTCCAACTGTCTCACTGGAACTCACAAGTTTACACAGTCTTCACAGGAGACCATGAACTGTACAGAACGAGTCTACCTCAAGGACTATGGACACGGCAATGATACGGTACGGTGCTCTCAGTGCTACGACTCCGTCATACCCCTGAGACCAAAAGGGGGAATGTAGGTATCATGCCGCCAACTTGGTCTAAGAACTACAACTACCAGGCAACTTCCGCGTTGACTACGTCACGCCTGGGCGGGATCACGTACACATTCCTCAGGTTTCAACAAAAGGACTTGGAACACAGCCATCTTTGCTCTTTCGCGTCGGACTCTAACCAAGACTGACCTAAAAAGAGAACTCATCATCAGACGTCTAAACAGCGCGTTTCCTTCTTTAATCTGCTCCTGATCAAAGTAGATATCGGAAACACGCGATCATCAACTCAAGCGAGTTATTAACCGGTTTTTGCAAGTATCACTTCTTTTAAACGCGTACGCGGCTGCGAGCAAAGGCAGTTTTCTAAAGAGCTCTTCTCTTTTCTTTCTTTTAAATCCGTGCACAGTGTTGAACAAAGACTTTGTCTTATCAACTACGAAGATCACCAAAGAAAGCTTCAGAACTTCTCTCTCCCTCACCAAAGACTTCTGACCTCAGGAAGCGCGCGCAACTTCCTCAAGCCTCCAACTTCAGACAGAAGACAAACTTCCTCTGCAGTAAGAAAAGGCATTGGGCAAACAGAAATTTAAGTCTTAGGAATTAGTAAGAAGTGAAGTTGTATGAAGTTAAATGAAGTGTATACACTGAATCTTGGTTCTCTATCATTTGTTTGTTGATTTAAAAATTGGTTAATCCATAAGTTGCATGCTCTCTCTCTCTCTCTCTCCTTTTAACATCCTAAATTCATTACTCACTCATATCCTGATCTCATTAAGATTTCCGTAACTCGGGTAATACTAGGAAGTTAAGAGAGTTAACACACGGGAGAAGTTTTCCTTCCACTGGGCCTCACACGTGTTTTAGATAGCAAAGCAGAGCCAGCTCCTTTGTTCTCCAAGGAGCAGATTTGGGCCCTGCATCCACACACTAAGTTTTGAACACGTGGTCCTGTATCTCAGTATTAGATAAACATCATAAATTCTGAGTTTAATTCAACCTTGATAGCAATTCTCCTGTTTACATTTAAAGCCATATAAACTACAGATGACTGTTTGAATGTTTAATTTTAATTAAAGCCTTCAGCTTTTACACACTAGGGCTGGAAGCACATGGCTAGTTAGAAATTCTTTTGTTCAGTTAGCTCACAAGCTAAAACTGCTTACACACACACACGTGCTCACTAAACTTTGAGGATTCCCCTCCTCCAAGATTGCAGATAGCACGTCCTGGTACGGACGCATTCCAACTTCGAGAGAGAGCCAAGGTCTCGCTCTCTTTTCTCACACACACACACACACACACACACACACACACACTGTTTACAGAAGATTTCAATTCTGCTGCTATTAGATTGTTCAAATTTTTCCTTTTATTTTATTAAAATTTTTATTATCTTTTTTATAATAAACTCCATCATTATTATTAAAACTGTGTCATTGTTTGTTTACAATACTTTGAAGTCACCCACATTGTCAAAGAACTCCTAAGGTGTATGAATAATTAATTAGATGCAGTTTGGTAAGTGATAAATTTGAATTATCAGATTTTAAACGATTCTTCACTTGATTCTTTAAATGATTCACTAAATGATTCACTGAATGATTCACCAAATGATTCACTTCAACCAATTCAATGAGACTGATTCTATGGTATGATTCAATTCAAATGAGTCAAATTAAACGATTCAATAGGATTGATTCATTTTAACTATTAACCTTCAAATTTAATGAGACTGATTTCATTTAATTATTAAAGATTGATCATTTGATACCAATCTACATATCCATAATCATTAATTACACCTACACTGCCATAGAAGATATGTATCTCTCGGTTTCTATTGGCAGCATGTCAGGGGCTTCAAAGGAGATTTTCATACAGGCTGCACTGAAAATAGTTTGCACTGCAATGGACAGTGAGATACAGCAGTGATATATTTGATAATTTGATTCACAAAAATATTGAATTTCACCAAGAATGAAGAATAATACATATAAACACTTTAGTAAGCATTTCAGTGCTGCATTTTAATGAAATATTAAGGTATGCCAGGCTTCCCATGTGTTAAAGCAATCATCTGTGTCTTGAACATCACAGCAGTTAACAATTGGATTGAACAGACTTGGGAGGCAGCCCATATTTGAATGCAAGGTGCTATTCGCCATCAAAAACACCAAGCAGACCCCACATTGTCATACAGATCCATCTCTTTGATGTGGGCAGACATCTAGCTATCCATGAAGGATCTGAAACTCAAACTGTCTAGAAAACTTCATTTTACTTGTCCCTTTTATATCCTCAGACAAGTAAATACAGTTTCTAAACAAGAATTACCACTGACATACAAAATTGCTTCTACTTTCCATGTTTCTTTATTCAAACCCTACTTCTATCTCGACTGAAATAACCAGAGTTGAGCCACTGCCTTTAGAAGTTGAGGGAGCATCTTCGTTCAGAATCTGCAAGTTACTCAAGCTCAACCAATGGGGCAATATACTAGTGCATCTCAAACAATTAGAATATCGTGAAAAAGTTCACTTTTTTCATAGTTTAATTCAAAAAGGTAAACTTTAATTTTTTCCTGCATTCATTACACATAAAGTGAAATGTTTCAAGACTTTTGTTTTAATTTTGATAATTATGGCATATAGTTTATGAAAATCAAATCAAGTTTATTTGTATAGCGCTTTTAACAATAAACATTGTCGCAAAGCAGATTTACAGAATTTGAACGACTTAAAACATGAGCTAATTTTATCCCTAATCTATCCCCAATGAGCAAGCCTGTGGCGACGGTGGCAAGGAAAAACTCCCTCAGATGACATGAGGAAGAAACCTCGAGAGGAACCAGACTCAAAAGGGAACCCCTCCTCATTTGGGCAACAACAGACAGCCTGACTATAATATTAACAGTTTTAACAGGTATAACCCTCAACTGTCCTCATGGGGCCGTCCTTCACAGGAGCGGTGTGATAAAACTCCGACCAGACACAGGGCACCAGGATGGATCAAGCAGGTCCGAGGGGCAGAAGAGGCCAGCATCTCAATCCCAGGATCAACATGTAACTCAGAGGGACAGATTGGGGGGGGGGGGGGGGGGGGGGGGGGGGGGGGAAGAAAACACAGGTTGTTAGGTATGCCCTAAAAATGACAAAGTATTAAATCTGTGTGGTAGACTCGCAGAGACGAGAGTCTTTACATCAGGCATAACACACAACAATGGCATGTTAATATGGTAAAAAATATATCATGACCTGCTCTGGCTGGATGCTTGATTGGGTGATGGGAGCACACTCCTCAGCAATGATGAGATGCAGATGGGACCCTTAGGGCTGGCCAAGACAATTCAGTTACATTTCACCGGGTCTGGGACATGCGACAGAATGTCTGACGGCCGATTCCCTGCAGGCTACGATAGCCAGTCGAGGTCTCCACCCTCTCCACCAAAAGATTTCCTGTTGACTCCATGTAACTCAGAGGGACAGATTTGGGGTGGGGGGGAGGGAAAAAAACACAGGTTGTTAGGTATGCCCAATGTCACCTGAATAAGTAGGAGCAGTATACATATTGCACCGAGTACAAGCAGGGACTCCGGCAACTAACTATGACAGCATAACTAAAAGGAGAGAGCCAGAAGGTAACACAGGCATGAGGGAGCCCCGGGACATAAAGCAGCCAGCCACTACACTGTCAATAAACTCGAGTGAGCAAGCAAGTGGGGACTGACAGCATCCATACATCCCAGTTTACCAAAACACTCTATGTGTGAGGACCCTCCAGATCTACTCCTTTACCTCATAAACACGATTAACAAAAGGCTTGACTAAACAGATATGTTTTCAGCCTAGACTTAAATGCTGAGACTGTGTCTGATTCCCGAACACTACTTGGAAGGCTGTTCCATAACTGTGGGGCTTTGTAAGAAAAGGCTCTGCCCCCTGATGTAGCCTTCACTATACGAGGTACCAGCAGATAGCCTGCACCTTTTGATCTAAGTAGGCGTGGCGGGTCATAGAGGAGCAGAAGTCCACTCAGGTACTGTGGTGCGAGACCATTTAGTGCTTTAAAGGTCAATAGTAGTATTTTATAATCAATACGAAATTTGATTGGGAGCCAATGCAGTGTGGATAAGACAGGCGTGATGTGGTCATATTTTCTAGTTCTAGTAAGGACTCTTGCTGCTGCATTTTGAACTAACTGGAGCTTGTTTATGCACTTATTGGAACATCCAGACAGTAAGGCATTACAATAATCCAACCTGGAGGTAACGAAAGCATGGACTAGTTTTTCTGCATCATGCAATGACATTAAATTTGTTATCTTTGCAATATTTCTGAGATGAAAGAAAGCTATCCGGGTGATGTTATCAATGTGAGTTTCGAATGAAAGACTGGGGTCAATAATCACTCTGAGGTCTTTTACTGCTGCACGTGAAGAAACAGAAAGGCCATCCAGAGTTACTGTGTAATCAGAAAACTTACTTCTAGCTGTATGTGGTCCTAGCACAAGTACTTCAGTCTTGTCAGAGTTAAGCAGAAGGAAATTAATAAGCATCCAGTGTCTAATGTCCTTAACACATTCCTCAATTCTATTAAGCTGGTGTCTCTCATCAGGTTTTGCAGAGACATACAACTGTGTGTCATCAGCATAACAGTGGAAACTAATACAATGTTTACGAATAATATCGCCCAGAGGTAACATATATAGAGAAAAAAGCAGTGGACCCAAGACAGAACCTTGTGGAACACCAAACTTTACCTCGGTACGTCTAGAAATATCACCATTTATATCAACATACTGATAACGATCAGTTAGATAAGACCTGAGCGAGGAGAGGGCCATTCCCTTACCTCCCACAACATTTTCTAGTCTATCCAGAAGAATGGAATGATCAATGGTATCAAATGCTGCACTAAGGTCAAGCAACACAAGTAGCGAGACACAGCCCTGATCAGACGCCAACAGTAGGTCGTTTACTACTTTAACCAGTGCTGTCTCTGTGCTATGATGAGGTCTAAATCCTGACTGATACATTTCATGGATGTTATTCCTATGTAAATATGAGCCTAACTGCTGTGCCACAGCTTTTTCAAGGATCTTGGAGATCAAGGGGAGGTTTGATATTGGCCGATAATTGGACAGCTGACAGGGATCAAGGTCAGGTTTTTTAATCACGGGTTTGATAACTGCTAGTTTAAAGGATTTGGGTACATAGCCAATCATAAGAGAAGAATTTATTATTTTTAGAAGCAGTTCAATTACTCCAGGCATTATCTGTTTGAATAGATGTGTCGGTAAGGGATGTAGTACGCAAGTCGAGGCTTTTGATGTAGAGATTAATGAAAGTAGTTCAGTTTCTTTTAGGGGAGTAAAACATTCTAACTGATGATCTGATACAGTTATATTGTTAACTACAAGGTCACTTTCATTGTCTAACCTTAAATTAGTAGTTTGAATTTTTTGTCAGATATTCTCAGTTTTGTCATTAAAAAAATTCATGAAGTCGTTGCTACTACATACTTCAGGTGTGCATGTGTTGATAGTAGACTTATTCCTGGTTAATTTTGCTACAATACTAAATAGGAATCTAGGATTATTTTTGTTATCTTCTATTAGGGAGGATAAATATGTTGATCTCGCAGCACTAAGAGCTTTTCTATACTTCAGGAAGCTCTCCTTCCAAGCTAATTTGAACACTACCAATTTTGTTTGACGCCATTTACGTTCCAATTTTCGAGTGGTCTGTTTTAATGTGTGAGTGTCATCATTATACCAGGGTGCTAATTTTTTGTCTCTGACCATTTTCCTTTTTAGAGGAGCTACATTATCTAAAGTATGGCGGAATGTTGACTCTAAGCATTCAGTTGCCTGATCAAGTTCTGCAGGGGCTGACAGTGACCCAATCAAAGTTGACAGCTCTGGGAGATCATTTATAAAGCTCTGTGCAGTAGTTGACATGAAAGTACGTTTAATACAGTAGCGTGGTGAGGTGCATATATTATTACTCAGACATATTTTGAATGAGATGAGACAATGATCTGAGATAACTTCAGACTGTGGAAGTATGACTATATTGTCTACGTTTAATCTGAATGTTAGTATTAGATCAAGGGTGTGACCACCATTATGGGTCGGTCCTATGACATTCTGCTTAATCCCGACTGAATCTAAGATGGACACAAACGCTGTTTTTAAAGGGTCTTCTGGGTTATCGAAGTGAATATTAAAATCTCTGACAACTAAAGCTTTGTCTAAGGAAATAACCAGATCTGAGATAAAATCTGCAAATTCAGAAAGAAACTCAGAATATGGCCCCGGGGGCCTGTAAATAATAAACAATGGAATTAACTGGGTAGACTTATTTTTCGAGGCTACATACATTATATGAGTATGAAGAACTTAAAATATATTAAATTTATAACCAGGTTTGTGTGTTACCCCTAGATAATCGTTATAAATAACCGCGACGCCTCCTCCTCTGCCAGTTAGACGAGGCTGGTGTATATAACTGTATCTAGGAGGACTCGCTTCATTTAATGCTATATATTCATTTGGCTTAATCCATGTTTCTGTTAAACACAGTACATTAAACTCCTGATCAGTAATGAGTTCATTAACCATTAGCGCTTTAGATGTAAGAGATCTAATATTTAATAGCCCCACCTTTAGATCAAAGGTGCTGGCAGCAGCTGTACAGTCAGTATGATCTAATTTTATATTGATTAGGTTACTGGAACAAACTCTCTGAAAATAAAAAATTTGGGAATCTCAAATTATTAGAATATTTCCTAAGGTCAATCAAAAAAAAGGATTTATAATACAGAAATGTCAAACTACGAGGGCGACGAGTGGAAGACCGCCTTCAGTACCTGCGCCGGCCATTTTAAGTACCAGGTCATGCCTTATGGCTTCTCTTCGGCACCAAGTGTGCTCCAGTGCCTCATTAATGATGTGCTGCGAGAGGTATGTCATAGCTTACATCGATGACATCCTGATCTACTCCCCTGACAAAGAGAGTCATCTTAACCATGTTCGATCAGTACTCAAGTGCCTGTCTAAAAACCTATGTCAAGGCTGAGAAGTGTGAATTTCACATGCATAAGCTATCCTTCCTGGGGTACATCATCAGTGCTAAGGGGGTCAGCATGGACCCCTCCAAGGTAACTGAAGCCACATCCTGGCCTGTACCCACCTCGGTGAGGGAGCTCCAATGTTTCCTAGGCTTCTCAAACTTGTATCATCATTTTATTAGAGGGTTCAGCACCCTCGCGGCGCCCCTGACCTCCCTCCTGAAGAAGGGACCCAAACGCCTCCACTGGAACCCCACAGCCAAAAAGGCTTTCAACAGGCTCAAAATTGCTTTCACCACAGCCCCTATCCTTCAGCATCCAGACCCAACCCGAACTGTCATGGTCGAAGTGGACGCCAACAAGATGGGTATAAGAGGGGTTCTCTCCCAGCGCTTCGGTGAAAGGCCCAAGCTCTACCCGGTAGTGTTCTTCTCCAAAAAGCTCACTCCAGCAGAAAGAAACTATGATGTCGGAAACCAAGAGCTACTGGCCATCAAGCTCGCCTGAGAGGAATGGAGGTACTGGTTGGAGGGGGCCATATACCCCTTTGTCATTCTTACTGATCATAAAAACCTCAAGTATCTGAAGACGGCAAAGAGACTGAACCCATGCCAAGCCCGATGGGCACTGTTCTTCACCCATTTCAACTTCACAATATCTTATCGTCCTGGCACCAAAAACACCAAGGCTGATGCCCTGTCATGCATCTTCAGCCTGTTTCTTCATGACCAGAAACCTCATCCCATCCTGACACCTGAATGCTTCATCCAGGCGATCACTTGGGACCTCAACAAGAAGATTAGGGACTCACAACCACAGAATCCTCCAGTCAACTGCCCACCAGAGGACCAGAGGAATGAAGCTGGGTGGGAGCTAAGGACATTCACAAAGTTCTGTCTTGGGTCCACTGCTTTTTTCTCTATATATGTTACCTCTGGGCGATATTATTCGTAAACATTGTATTAGTTTCCACTGTTATGCTGATGACACACAGTTGTAAGTTTCTGCAAAACCTGATGAGAGACACCAGCTTTATAGAATTGAGGAATGTGTTAAGGACATTAGACACTGGATGCTTATTAATTTCCTTCTGCTAAACTCTGACAAGACTGAATTACTTGTACTAGGACCACATACAGCTAGAAGTAAGTTTTCTGATTACACAGTGACTTTGGATGGCCTTTCTGTTTCTTCACGTGCAGCAGTAAAAGACCTCAGGGTGATTATTGACCCCAGTCTTTCATTCGAAACTCACATTGACAACATTACCCAGATAGCTTTCTTTCATCTCAAAAATATTGCTAAGATAAGAAATTTAATGTCACTACATGATGCTGAAAAACTAGTTCATGTTTTTGTTACCTCCAGGTTGGATTATTGTAATGCCTTACTGTCTGGATGTTCCAATAAGTGCATAAACAAGCTCCAGTTAGTTCAAAATGCAGCAGCAAGAGTCCTTACAAGAACTAGAAAATATGACCACATCACACCTGTCTTATCCACACTGCATTGGCTCCCAATCAAATTTCGTATTGATTATAAAATACTACTATTGACCTTTAAAGCACTAAATGGTCTCGCACCACAGTACCTGAGTGAACTTCTGCTCCTCTATGACCCGCCACGCCTACTTAGATCAAAAGGTGCAGGCTATCTGCTGGTACCTTGTATAGTGAAGGCTACATCAGGGGGCAGAGCCTTTTCTTACAAAGCCCCACAGTTATGGAACAGCCTTCCAAGTAATGTTCGGGAATCAGACACAGTCTCAGTGTTTAAGTCTAGGCTGAAAACATATCTGGTTAGTCAAGCCTTTTGTTAATGGTGTTTATGAGGTAAAGGTGTAGCTCTGGAGGGTCCTCAGACATAGATTGTTTTGGTAAACTGGGATGTATGGATGCTGTCAGTCCCCACTCACTTGCTCACTTGAGTTTGTTGACGGTGTAGTGGCTGGCTGCTTTATGTCCTGGGGTTCCCTCATGCCTGTGTTACCTTCTGGCTCTCCCCTTTTAGTTATGCTGTCATAGTTAGTTGCCGGAGTCCCTGCTTGTACTCAGTGCAATATGTATACTGTTCCTACTTATTCAGGTGACATTGGGCATACCTAACAACCTGTGTTTTCTTCCCTCTCTCTCTCTCCCCCCTCCCCCCAAATCTGTCCCTCTGAGTTACATGGAGTCAATAGGAAATCTTTTGGTGGAGAGGGTGGAGACCTCGACTGGTTATTGTAGCCTGCAGGGAATCGGCCGTCAGATATTCTGTCACATGTCCCAGACCCGGTGAAATGTAACTGAATTGTCTTGGCCAGCCCTAAGGGTCCCATCTGCATCCCATCATTGCTGAGGAGTGTGCTCCCATCACCCAATCAAGCATCCAGCCAGAACAGGTCATGATATTTTTAACCATATTAACATGCCATTGTTGTGTATTATGCCTGATGTCAAGACTCTCATCTCTGCAAGCCTACCACACAGACTTAATACTTGTGTCATTTTTAGGGCATACCTAACAACCTGTGTTTTCTCCCCCCCCCCAATCTGTCCCTCTGAGTTATATGTCGGTCCTGGGATCGAGATGCTGACCCTTCTGCCCCTCGGACCTGCTTGATCCATCCTGGTGCCCTGTGTCTGGTTGGAGTCTTATCGCATTGCTCCTGTGGAGAATGGCCCCATGAGGACAGTTGAAAGTTACACCTGGAGGACGGTCTGGACGGTTCTTATTGTCACTTTGAAATGTCCTTATTTTTGAAAGAAAAGCACTGTTCTTTTCAATGAAGATCACTTTAAACTAATCAGAAATACACTCTATACATTGCTAATGTGGTAAATGACTATTCTAGCTGCAAATGTCTGGTTTTTGGTGCAACATCTACATAGGTGTATAGAGGCCCATTTCCAGCAACTATCACTCCAGTGTTCTAATGGTACAATGTGTTTGCTCATTGCCTCAGAAGGCTAATGGATGATTAGAAAACCCTTGTACAATCATGTTAGCACAGCTGAAAACAGTTTAGCTCTTTAGAGAAGCTATAAAACTGACCTTCCTTTGAGCAGGTTGAGTTTCTGGAGCATCACATTTGTGGGGTCGATTAAATGCTCAAAATGGCCAGAAAAATGTCTTGACTATATTTTCTATTCATTTTACAACTTATGGTGGTAAATAAAAGTGTGACTTTTCATGGAAAACACAAAATTGTCTGGGTGACCCCGAACTTTTGAACGGTAGTGTGTATACATGTTATTTCACCTCCCTCACTGCCATCACCAGGAACTACCTGCAGGCCAGGACAATGATAACATTTTAACATAGCCTATGGAAATCCAAAGTTTACACATTATCATCACGCACAGAAACTGCAAAACTAGTTTTAAAACCGCTAAATTCCAACTGTTAAACATACGGTAGCAAGAGGCTGGGCTACGTGTGTGTGTGTGTGTGTAAAGTGTAAACCAGTGCATCCTGACTTTCTGACTATGCCTGTGTGTTGTGTGAGCGGCAGTCAGTCAACAACTCTTCGCAAAGTTTCCTTATGAAACAATATGCTCACTGAAATTATGGCAGGGAACGCCAGATTAAACATTAAAATTGCTTTCTGAGCACTGTATCTACAGGCTACCACTGAAAGAAGGAGGCTACCAGAAAGGCATCACTCTGTACGATTTTACTTTCACTACATTACTTTGAACAGACTATCAAAAAATTGCAAGGTGATATGATAAAGTAAGGCACAGTTTACTTACAGTCGTTTTTTTTTTAAATGATGCAATCGTTTTCTGCCTTTTGGCACCCTTCATCATGCCGTGTTGGGGTCCTGAACTAGGAGGAGCTGTCCCCGACATGCCTGTCAAACTTGTTGTGGGTAACCATAGCAACCAAGCTCGAGCTCGCAACCTGTGCAGTCTGCGCAGTTGCAACTATGTATGTACTGCTGTGCACCTCAATAAACCGAATGGTAATTAGTCTTTTGATTTTTCCGTGAGGTTTGCCTTATGCAAAGAAAGACAGCATAGATGTTTTTTCCTCCCTATAAGTGGGGGGACCGAACGAGGTGAATTTAAATCTGGGTGGGACGAATCCCCCCCGTCCCTCCCCTATCTGCGCCCGTGCTATACAAATAAACTTGACTTGACTTGACATCCTAGACCCTCTCCTTACTCAAGAATTTTCACAATCAACACCCTGACAAGCCCACACCCAGAAGGAGGGGGCATCCTACAAAGAATGTAGCTCCTGGAGGGAGCTCCTGGGGGGGGGGTCTGTCAGTAATGCGATAGAGAGTGCCATTTCCATTCAGACTACAAACATGGGCGGTCTCAACTACAACACCCAAGAACCACAGCACCCTCTATCGCCTGTCTGTTAATTACACCTGTAACTCATTTCCTGGTAAATCAGCCCACACTATATAAACACCTCTCCCACACTCACTCAATCCAAAATATCTTTCAAAGTCTTACCCGTCATACCAAGCCTTGTTATTCCGCCTGCCTTATCGTGTTCTCAGCCCTCGTTATTGTTACTCTTTAGTCTTGCCCTTATTACTCTGTCTGCTGATTGATCGACCCCTCCCTGTCCCTAGACTTCGATTTCATCTAGCATTTTGGATTTATTTGCCAGTCTGCGTTCCCTGCTCTCCCCTGCACATACATCCGTAAGTGCCTGCATCCTGACAGTGTGGTTTTATCACACAGACAATGATTTAATATTCTATTAATTTGAAATATTTATATTATATATTCTACTAATTAATAAATATTTAAGTCAATATTAAATGATTATTTGATAGACTGGATTTCTCAATGGTACTATTACCAGTACCAGTTCTGAAGTAGGTTCTGAAGAATAATTTAGGAAGGATCATTTAGGATAATGATTTCATTATTCTCTATGTAACCATAATACAATCTCGTAATATTTTCAGCACATTGTCATGTCAGTTTTGAAAATATGGCATACCTGATTGTTCCTCCTGGCCACAGTGATAAAGCAAGCACAGCTGCAAGAAAAATTTGCCTCTGCTCATGAATGCTGAGTGTTGGGGAACTAGGCAACACAAGGTTTCCTCAGGAGAAGCTGCTGGATATTTATCTTCTGTTCTTGAGTATGTCACAGGAAGAGCTTGATAGAGCAATATTGTCTAATCTGCCCTGTGTTATACACCTGTCTGTAACCACTGTCAAATCCAGGAAGAGGAAATTAGACTGAGCTTAAAGAACAAAACACTGATTTCTCTACAGTGCTTATATGCATAGATGTTTTCAAATGTGTTAAAGGAATCAAACAGGATAAGCTTTAATGCTCTGATTAAGCATTACAAAATTGCTGGTGTGGAAGCAAGAGTTCATAAAAAAGTAAGGGTTCCCATTAAATTCACTGAAACTGAAATACACAAGAGCAGCTGTAGATTTCATTCTCAGCTGAAGCCAATGGCATTGTTCTACCTGGCTGCACACCACAGCACAGGAAAGCAGATCTGAAACTACTGCCATCCATTTGCAGTAACCTGTATAGTTTCACTCGGGGTGTTTTGAAAGTTATGGCAACAGCTGGTGCCTGATATGACAATGAAGCACCACAGATCTTTGCAGTTTTTTTTCAGTCTGGACTACAAAGCTAGCCCATACTACAAACCTTCTAGATGAATAGAAAAATCCTGCTGTACATGCTGTGGAATAAAATATGGATAGATAGATAGATAGATAGATAGATAGATAGATAGATAGATAGATAGATAGATAGATATTTTGTCAAAAGGGGACTGTCGTAATGACATTGCTAATATTGCTAATGTCAACACAGCTGCCCAGAATTGAGAATGGTGAAGTTATTTTGTTCCAACATCTGACTGGATAAATTTCCTTGTCATTTTTTCAACAAGGTGGTAGGAAGTAAGCAACAACTAACTGACTGTTCTCTTGCTGCCTAATATATCCCACCCCTTAACAGGTGCTATTGTAATGAGATAATCAATGTTATTCAATTCATCTCTCAGTGGTCATAATGTAAATGGCACTACATAACATTATACTACATAATGTTGTACAATCATTCTGCCACAGAAAAAGAACAGCTCAAAGAAATAACTGAAAGCCCAATATTACTAAGACATTCATGTCCATAATTACATTCATGTCCCTGTATATTAACTTTTGACCACAACTGTAAATAATTCAGTCCCCACTGAAAGTATTTGAATGGCAAGGCCAATTCTTTTCTTTTTTGCTATACATTGAAGATATTTGGGTTTGAGATCAAAAGAGGAATATGAGATGAGAATTTCAGATTTCATTCCTTGATAGTTACATGTAGATGTGTTAAACAACTTATAACATGGCACCTTTTATTTGGACCCACACGCTTTTCAAGTCACCACAAATATTGTATACTAGTGTTTGTTAGAGCATAGCAGTGACTGGTTTAGCAACAAATCACCCCAGCCTACTGATGCTAATGTTGTGCCACTGGAGGACAAGATCGAGCAAATTGTGGCTGTCCAAGCCCAGGAGTATGATATGGCTACATCAGCAACTAATCTCCCACATAGTTCCATACACAATGGAGACAATGAAAAGAGGCTCATCACACTATTACATTATTCAGTACTGTTCCTGCATTTCCTGACAGTTCTTTCATACACTCACAATGATGGTACTTTATAGTCAGTGTCTAAAAGAGCTCCTGAAGATGAATGTTTTGGCTTCATCTGCAGTTTGCTTCTCCCGCTCTCCCCGGTGCCTGCATTAAGTGCCTGCATCCTGACACTCACGTGAAGGGATTTTGCAAGTACTATAATATATCTATTAGTGCTGTCAAGCGATTAAAATATTTAATCGCGATTAATGTCGCGACTGTCATAGTTAACTCGCAGTTAATCGCAATTTAATCGCACATTTTTGTCACATGAAAAAACATGTAATTCTCTTATCAGCATAAAAAAGTGAATGGGCTTGCTCACCGTTTGAACTACGGGGGTACTCGGGGGATCCGAAATCCCCTGAAACAGACATGAGATCCCTTGAAAACATGATTTGGGAAATGTTGGGGGGTCTCTAAAATATTGGCAAAATGATGTTTATTGACATAGCAATCGTGTGTAATGGGAAGCATTTGCATATCCGAAGTGAGCGCGCGATGGAGATCCGCGCTCTGAGACAAGCGCAAGCACCCCCCCAAGGGAAAAAAAGGGACCCCCCGAAAATATCGGCATAGTTCGAACACTGGTTGTACCAATGGTTTTTTTTGTTTTTTTAATTGCAGAGCATAACACGTCTTGTCACAGCCACTGCAAAGTGGGGCTGGAGCCGCCGATGGGAAAACGAAACCTAAGCCAAGCACCGTTGCTCTTCAGGGGAGGGCAGAGGACTCTGGCTGTGCAGGGCGTGGCATTACAGTCTAGCTGCTATCGTTTTTCTAAGCAAAGTCTCTGTTCCAAGTTCCTGGCAGTTTCAAAAGCTTATGAAAAACCTACATCATGTCACAGAGCGTTAATCTCGCGATGAAAAAATTATCGCCGTTAAAATTGAGTCAAGTTAACGCGTTAATAACCTGACATTTTTGACAGCACTAATATCTATATTATAGTACTTGCAACATCCCTTCACGTGAGTGTCAGGATGCAGGCACTTACAAATGCAGGCACAGGGGAGAGCCGGAGAAGCAAACTGCAGATGAAGCCAAAACAGTAGACTAGAATCATGGTCAAAGAGATGGGTGGAGAGTGGTCAATTGGCAAATGGAGTGTTGGAGGCGAGACTAAGAGATGAGGTCGGGGAAAACATAAACAAAGGTTGAATAGCGAATGGGTAGGCAGAAAGCAAATGGCTCAGTACAACAGGAGATAAACACTGAACGATACTTCGCATTGAATGTGACGGAGAGTGGAGTTTAAGTAACAGAGATAGTTAAGGCAGAAATGAGTGACAGGTGTACTTCATAGGCTGGAGACAGAGGACGCTGTGGTTCGTGGGAAGTGTAGTTCATGGTGGCCATGTTTGGAGGCTGTTTCAGTCTTACACTCTCTACGCTGTTACTGACAGGAGAGAGAGAGAGAGAGAAAACACAGGTTGTTAGGTATGCCCAATGTCATCTGATGAGTAGGAACGGTACATTTTATACATTTTATACTGAGTACAAGCAGGGACTCCGGCAAAACTAACTACAACCCCAGTTCCAGAAAAGTTGGAACTGTATAAAACATAAATAAAAAGAGAATGTGATGATTTGCAAATCATGGAAACCCTATATTTCATTGAAAATAGTATGAAGACAGCATGTCAAATGTTGAAACTGAAATGTTATTGTTTTACGAAAAATATATGCTCATTTTGAATTTGATGTCAGCAACACGTTTCAAAAAAATTTGGACAGGGGCATGTTTACCACGGTGTTGCATCACCTCTACTTTTCACAATACTCTGTAAACATTTGGGAACTGAAGAGACCAATTGCTGTAGTTTTGAAAGAGAAATGTCATTCCATTATTGCCTGATATACAATTTCAGTTGCTCAACAGTTCAGGGTCTCCTTTGTCATATTTTGTGCTTCATAATGAGATAAATGTTTTCAATAGCAGACAGGTCTGGACTGCAGGCAGGCCAGTTTAGCACCGAGACTCTTTTACTATGGAGCCATGCAGTTTTAATATGTGCAGAAAGCAGTTTGGTGTTGTCTTGCTGAAAGAAGGAAGGCCTTCCCTGAAAAAGATTTAGTCTGGATGGCAGCATATTGCTCTGAAATATGTATATATCATTCAGCATTAATGATGCCTTCCCAGATGTGCAAGCTACCCATATCATGTGCACTAATGCCCCCTCATACCATCACAGATGCTGGCTTTTGAATTGTGCACTGATAACAAGCCGGATGGTCCCTCTCCTCTTTAGCCTGGAGGACATGGTGTCCATGAGTTCTAAAAAGAATTTCTACTTTTGATTCGTCAGACCTCAGGATAATTTTTTGCCTCAGTCCATCGTAAAAGAGCTCAGGCCCAGAGAAGGTGGCGGTGTTTCTGGATATTGTTTATATCTGGTTTTAACTTGCATTTGTGGATGCAGTAATGAACTGTTTTCACAGACGATGGTTTTCTGAAGTGTTCCTGAGCCCATACAGTGATTTCCACTACAGACACGTGTCTGCTTTTAATGCAGTGCCACCTGAGGGCCTGAAGATCACAGGCATCCAATGTCAGTTTTCAGCCTTGTCTCTTGCATACAGAAATTTCTCCAGATTCTCTGAATATTTTAATGATGTTATATACCATAGATGATGTGATCCCTAAATTCTTTGCAATTTTACATTGAGGAACGTTATTCTTAAATTGTTGCACTGTTTGCCCATGCAGTCTTTCACAGAGCGGTGAACCCCTCCCCATCTTTACTTCTGAGAGACTCAACCTCTTGGCAATGCTCTTTTTTTTATCTAGTCAAGTTACTGACCTGTTGCCAATTAACCAAATATTTTTTTAGCATTACACAACTTTTTCAGTCTTTTGTTGCCCTGTCCCAACTTTTCTGAAACATGTTGCTGACATCAAATTCAAAATGAGCATATATATATATATATATATATATATATATATATATATATATATATATATATAATTTTTTAAAGCAATAAAATTTATCAGTTTCAACATTTGATATGTTGTCTTTGTACTATTTTCAATGAAATATAGGGTTTCCATGATTTGCAAATTATCACATTCCATTTTTATTTACAGATTACACAGCATCCCAACTTTTTTGGAATTGGGGTTGTATGACAGTATAACTGAAAGAGGAGAGCCAGAAGGTAACACAGGCACGAGGGCACCCTGGGACATAAAGCAGCCAGCCACTACACCATCAACAAACTTGAGTGAGCAAGTGAGTGGGGGACTGATAGCATCCACACATTGCAGTTTATCAAAACACTCTGTCTGAGGACCCTCCAGATCTACTCCTTTACCTCAAACTGTCAGGACAGACAGACGAGGACCCAAGAGCGCAAGTTGAATGTTGAGTTTATTGATAGCAGGGGAAAGGGAGTTGGGAGGATGTGTGTGTGAAGCTCAGTGGCAGGGGGACTGAGAGGCGGAGATGGCTGGTGGGAGCATGGAGGTGGCGTCTGAGGGTTCCCAGCGAGCAGTCTCTCAGCAGGTAGACCGGACAGCACGACAGACAGGAGTTTGGGAACAGGCTGAAACACAGTCACAGGTCAGGTAGCGAGAATGGAGACAGAAATACAGGGTCAGGTTACCAGGGCTGAAGAGTTGACAGAGTCGGTTCTTTCAGGGTCGGCAACAGGGAGTCAGATTGGGCTTCCCATCAAGCAGGGGAACCATACTTTGAAGACAATCTGACACTGAAGCTTGGGAGGACTGCAGTTTAAATACACAGAGAAGGCAGCAGGTGATAGGCAACAGCCAATGACAGCCACTGAAAGTCAATGATGGTAAATTGGCAGCAGGTGAGTCTGATAGAGAAGGAGCATGCGGGCGTGGCCAGTGTTACTGAGTGGAGTGGAGTAGAATGTTACCTGATGAGAGGAAAACCACAGGTAGGACCATGACAGAACCCCCCCCAAGGGACGGCTCCAGAAGTCCCGAGACACAGACCCACCAAGATGGGCGGGAGGAGGGGGAATACCAGTGGAGGGTCAGAATTCCTCTGACCGGTCAGTGTCCATAGCCTCCGCACCATCATCACTGTCGGAGGACTCGTCATCCAAGGGCCCCCACCCAGGATTTGGTTCAGAGTCAGACTCGGACACTGGAGCAGGGGTGGCGGCAGGGTCCGGAAGTGGATCCGCACGGTGAGAACCCCTACGTCGACCCCATCGGATGGAGGGCTGGTCAGGGTGTAGGCGATGGAAGTCGGCGATGAGGGCCGGATCCAAAATTCTTCCAGCGGGGACCCATGCCCTCTCCTCAGGACCATAACCCTCCCAGTCTACCAAGTATTGGATACCCCTACCCCTTCGTCGAGAGCGGAGCAGTCGCCGGACCGTGTAGACTGGTCCACCATCAATGAAGCGTGGAGGAGGAGGCGGCAGTGCTGCCGGGACCAGGGAGCTCTCGTGCACCAGTTTGAGTTTGGAGACGTGGAAGATGGGATGTACTTTCATGGTCTTGGGCAGCAGCAGCCGAACTGCCGTTGGACTGATGACCTTCTGTATGGGAAAGGGTCCGATGTAGCAAGGCGCCAATTTGCATGACTCCACCCGCAGTGGTAGGTCTCGAGCAGACAACCATACCTTCTGGCCGACATGGTAAATGGGTGCAGGGGTCCTCTGCCAGTTAGCCCCAATAGCATAGCTGGCACTGGACTTCAGGAGTGCAGTGCAGGCCTGGGCCCACATGCGGCGGCAGCAGCAGGCGTAGGCGAGAGCAGAGGGGCAGGTAGCATCTCCCTCCTGGCTGGCAAACAGAGGTGGTTGATATCCATACACACACTGGAAGGGGGATAGTCTGGTGGCAGAACTGGTGAGGGAGTTGTGGGCATATTCCACCCAGAGCAGATGTTGAGCCCAGGTGTGGGGGTTGCGTGAAGCCACACACCTTCTCCAGTTCTTGGTTCGTGCACTCCGTTTGGCCATTTGACTGTGGGTGAAACCCAGATGACAGACTGGCAGTGGCCCCGAGGAGGTGGCAGAATTCTTTCCAGAAACTGGCGGAGAACTGCAGTCCCTGGTCAGACACGATATCCCTGGGCAGACCATGGACTCGAAAGATGTGTTCTAAGATGACCCGGGCAGTCTCCTTCACAGTTGGCAGCTTTGGGAGAGGCACAAAGTGGGTCATCTTACTGAAGCGGTCCACAATGGTGAGGATGACCATATTACCTTCCGACGGAGGAAGACCAGTAACAAAATCCAGGGAGACATGGGACCAGGGACACATGGGTACTGGCAGGGCCTGGAGTAACCCGGCTGGGGGCTGACTGGGGGATTTGTGCTGGTTGCAAGTGGGGCAGGCTCTCACAAACTCCTGGATGTCCTTCCTCATCAACAGCCACCAGAACCGCTGGGACAGCAGATGGAGGGTGCGTGTGACCCCAGGGTGACAGGCCAGGCAGGAGTCATGTCCCCACTGAATCACCTGAGACCTCAGACCGGCTGGGACATAGAGACGGTTGGAGGGGCAAGCACTGGGGCTTGGCTGGTTCCTGATGGCTTCTCAAACCTGCTCCTCGATGTTCCAGGTCAGAGCAGCAACGACACAGGGGCTCGGGAGGATGGGTGTTGATTCCTCCTTGGATGCCTCATCCTTCTGAAACATCCGGGAGAGTGCATCGGGCTTGATGTTGTGGGAGCCAGGACGGTAGGAAAGGACAAAGTTGAATCAGGTGAAGAATAATGACCACCGGCGCTGGCGGGAGTTTAGCCTCCTGGCTGTCCGGATATACTCCAGGTTTTTGTGGTCAGTCCAGACCACAAATGGAACCTTAGACCCCTCCAACCAGTGGCGCCACTCCTCGAGGGCGAGCTTGACAGCCAGTAGCTCGCGGTTGCCGATGTCATAGTTGCTCTCTGCTGGGGTCAGTCTTCAGGAGTAGAAGACACAGGGGCGCATTTTGCCATCCTCTGCTGCTCGCTGGGAAAGCACAGCCCCGACTCCCACATCCGAAGCATCTACCTCCACCACAAACTGCTGCTCGGCGTCAGGCATCCGGAGGATGGGAGCTGAAGTGAAACGGGCCTTGAGGGTTTCAAAGGCTTTGTCAGCTGCTGCAGTCCATTGGAAAGGCTGTTTGATGCTGGTCAGTGCGGTGAGTGGGGCTGCCACGGTGCTGTAGCCCCGGATGAATCTCCTATAAAAGTTGGCAAACCCCAGGAACTGCTGCAGTTTCTTACGACTCTCTGGAACCGGCCACGATGTCACTGCCGACACCCTCGCAGGGTCCATTTGAATGCTGCCGTCGGTCACCACATATCCCAGGAACGAGACAGACTGAGCGTGGAACTCGCACTTCTCTGCTTTCACAAACAGCGAGTTCTCAAGCAGGTGGTGCAGGACCAACTGGACATGGTGGGTGTGTTCTGACAGGGTTTTTGAGAAGATCAAAATATCGTCCAAGTAAACAAAAACAAACTTATTGAGCATGTCTCTGAGGATGTCATTTACCAGCACCTGGAACACTGCTGGGGCATTGGTGAGACCGAATGGCATGACCAAGATATTCATAATGTCCCGTCGGGGTGTTGAATGCAGTCTTCCACTCGTCGCCTTC
Source organism: Neoarius graeffei (assembly GCF_027579695.1). Lineage (NCBI taxonomy): Eukaryota > Metazoa > Chordata > Actinopteri > Siluriformes > Ariidae > Neoarius > Neoarius graeffei. The sequence continues at coordinate 15,077,098 of NC_083585.1, forward strand.
TCTCACTCGCACCACATGGTAAGCGTTCCGGAGATCTAGTTTGGTGAACACTGTGGCCCCTTGCAGCAGTTCAAAGGCGGAGGAGAGTAGTGGCAGAGGATAGCGGTTCTTAACTGTAATGTCGTTCAAGCCCCAGTAATCTATGCATGGGCGAAGAGAACCATCCTTCTTTCCCATGAAGAAGAATCCAGCTCCGGCAGGAGAGGACGATGGATGGATTATGCCAGCAGCCAGAGAGTCGTTTATGTAGTCCTCCATGGCCTTTCTTTCCGGGGCTGACAGGGAGTAGAGACGGCCCTTCGGGGGTGCAGTGCCTGGCAGGAGGTCGATGGCGCAGTCGTATGGTTGGTGTGGGGGCAAAGACGTGGCCTTGGACTTGTTGAACACCTTTCTCAGGTTGTGATAGCAGACAGGAACCTTGGATATGTCGGGGGCGGAGCTGGTGGTCTCCTGGTTGGTTGGCAGGATGGCTCCCTTTAAGCAGGTCTGATGGCAGCCCCTTCCCCACTCTCGTATTGTGCCAGTCTCCCAGTCAAGTTGGGGGTTGTGTTGACGGAGCCACGGGTAACCTAGGATGAGTGGTTGGCTGGGTGAGTGTAGGAGGTGGAACTGGATGGACTCCTGGTGGTTTCCTGACAGCAGCATTGTCACGGGGGCTGTGATGTGTGTCACTGTGCCGAGACGATGTCCACCCAGCGCTCGTGCGGGAACAGGTGCAGTGAGATGGTGACGGCCCACACCCAGCTGCCGTGCGAACTCTGTATCCATGATGTTTGCTTCGGCTCCAGAGTCCACCAGGGCAGCCAGGGTATGAGTGGTGTCGGGAAGCTGAAGGCGGAGCTGAAGCAGGGGTTGTCGGATGGAAGGAGACTGGATACATGTCAAGCTCACCCGGATCTCCCCTACGCCTGGTGAACTCTGGCTTTTGCCGGGCAGGTGGTGACACGGTGACCTTCACCTCCGCAGTAGAGGCACAGGTTTGAGGTTAGGCGGCGCTGTCGCTCTTCGGGGGTGAGGGAGGCGCGGCCGATCTCCATGGGCTCAGGCTGATTATGTTGGCTTTGGGGCGTGACAGGCGGGAACTGGGCAGCAGAAGACTCACCCCGAGTGCGGGTGGCAGGTTGACTTGGACGCCCCTTCTCTCATCTGCGGATCTGGATACGGTGATCGACGCATATGGCAAGGGCAATGGCCTCATCGAGTATCGGGGGTTGCTCATGGGAAACAAGCTCGTCTTTGACGTAGGCCGCCAAACTGTGGAGGAAGGTGTCCACTTGTGCCGCCATGTTCCATGAACTGCGCCTCACCAGGGTACGAAAGTCAATGGAGTAGTCCGCCACCGTCTGGTTGCCCTGACAGATACTCATCAGTGCTCGTGATGCCTCTGTTCTTGACGAGCCCAGGTCGAACACTTTTAACATCTCCTCGGCGAAGGCACTGAAGGAGGCACAGGCCGGGGTCTGCCGGTCGAACTCTGCTGTCCCCCACAACCGAGCCCGGCCGGTCAGGTGAGTGATGACATACCCCACCTTGGCTCCCTCCGTCGAGAAGGTCCTGGGCTGCAGAGAAAACTGGATACGGCAGCTGGTCAGGAATGGCCGGACCTGGTTTGGATCACCATTGAAACGTTCCGGATTACCAATCTTCGGTTCCGGGTCACCAGGAGCTAGAGGCTGTGCTGCCAGGACTGAAGCAACTGGATTTCGAGGGGAGGCCACAGCAGAGGGGCTTGGTGGTGCAGACGGAGCTGGAGCAGGTGGAGCAGGAGCAGATGGAGTGGTAAGATTGGTGAGTACTTGCAGGACTTGGGTTAGCTGATGCTGCTGCTGTTGGAGCTGTTGCTGTTGTTGCTGAAACAGTTGTTGCTGCTGGTTGAACTGCTGTCGTTGTTGGTGGCCAAGCTGGAGCAGAGATGCAATGTCGCCGGACATCCGGTTTATGTCTCCCTCTGTGCGTTCCAGTCGCTGCAGAGCAGTCATTTCGGGCTCAACTCCCATGCTGGTTGGGAAGGGCGCTGGGTCCATGATGGTCAGATCGTTCTGTCAGGACAGACAGACGAGGACCCAAGAGCGCAAGTTGAATGTTGAGTTTATTGATAGCCGGGGAAAGGGAGTTGGGAGGATGTGTGTGTGAAGCTCAGTGGCAGGGGGACTGAGAGGCGGAGATGGCTGGTGGGAGCATGGAGGTGGCGTCTGAGGGTTCCCAGCGAGCAGTCTCTCAGCAGGTAGACCGGACAGCACAACAGACAGGAGTTTGGGAACAGGCTGAAACACAGAGTCACAGGTCAGGTAGCGAGAATGGAGACAGAAATACAGGGTCAGGTTACCAGGGCTGAAGAGTTGACAGAGTCGGTTCTTTCAGGGTCGGCAACAGGGAGTCAGACTGGGCTTGCCATCAAGCAGGGGAACCATACTTTGAAGACGATCTGACACAGAAGCTTGGAAGGACTGCAGTTTAAATACACAGAGAAGGCAGCAGGTGATAGGCAACAGCCAATGACAGCCACTGAAAGTCAATGATGGCAAATTGGCAGCAGGTGAGCCTGATAGAGAAGGAGCATGCGGGCATGGCCGGTGATACTGAGTGGAGTGGAATGTTACCTGATCAGAGGAAAACCACAGGTAGGACCATGACACAAACACTATTAACTTGACTGAACAGATATGTTTTCAGCCTGGACTTAAACTCCCAATCTACCAGGTATTCCAGTTGTCCTTGTCTGTGTCTGGAGTTTAGGATCTTGTTTGCCTGGTAGATGGGTTCCCGTTCAACATTGGTGCTTGAAAGTTTGTGAACCCTTTAGAATTTTCTATATTTCTGCATAAATATGACCTAAAACGTCATCAGATTTTAACACAAGTCCTAAAAGTAGATAAAAAGAACCCAGTTAAACAAATGAGACAAAATATTATACTCATTTATTTATTGAGGAAAATGATCCAATATTACATATCTGTGAGTGGCAAAAGTATGTGAACCTCTCAGATTAGCAGTTAATTTGAAGGTGAAATTAGAGTCAGGTGTTTTCAATTGATGGGATGACAATCAGGTGTGAGTGTTCACCCTGTGTTATTTAAAGAACAGGGATCTATCAAAGTCTGATCTTCACAACACGTTTATGGAAGTGTATCATGGCACGAACAAAGGAAATTTCTGAGGACCTCAGAAAAAGCATTGCTGATGCTCATCAGGCTGGAAAAGGTTACAAAACCATCTCTAAAGAGTTTGGACTTCACCAATTGACAGTCAGACAGATTGTGTGCAAATGGAGGAAATTCAAGACCATTGTTACCCTCTCCAGGAGTGGTCGACCAACAAAGATCACTCTAAGAGCAAGGCATGTAATAGTCGGCGAGGTCACAAAGGACCCCAGGGTAACTTCTAAGCAACTGAAAGCCTCTCTCACATTGGCCAATTTTAATGTTCATGAGTCCACCATCAGGAGAACACTGAACAACAATAGTGTGCATGGCAGAGTTGCAAGGAGAAAGCCACTGCTCTCCAAAAAGAACATTGTTGCTCATCTGTAGTTTGCTAAAGATCATGTGCACAAGCCAGAAGGCTATTGGAAAAATGTTTTGTGAATGGATGAGACCAAAATAGAACTTTTTGGTTTAAATGAGAAGTGTTATGTTTGGAGAAAGGAAAACACTGCATTCCAGCATAAGAACCTTATCCCATCTGTGAAACATGGTGGTGGTAGTATCATGGTTTAGGCCTGTTTTGCTGCATCTGGGCCAGGACGGCTTGCTGTCATTGATGGAACAATGAATTCTGAATTATACCAGTGAATTCTAAAGGAAAATATCAGGACATCTGCCCATGAACTGAATCTCAAGAGAAGGTGGGTCATGCAGTAAGACAACGACCCTAAGCATACAAGTCGTTCTACCAAAGAATGGTTAAAGAAGAATAAAGTTAATGTTTTGGAATGGCCAAGTCAAAGTCCTGACCTTAATCCAATCGAAATGTTGTGAAAGAACCTGAAGCGAGCAGTTCATGTGAGGAAACCCACCAACATCCCAGAGTTGAAGCTGTTCTCTATGGAGGAATGGGCTAAAATTCCTTCAAGCTGGTGTGCAGGACTGATCAACAGTTACCGGAAATGTTTAGTTGCAGTTATTGCTGCACAAGGGGGTCACACCAGATACTGAAAGCAAAGGTTCACATACTTTTGCCACTCACAGATATGTAATATTGGATCATTTTCCTCAATAAATAAATGACCAAGTATAATATTTTTGTCTCATTTGTTTAACTGGGTTCTCTTTATTTACTTTTAGGACTTGTGTGAAAATCTGATGATGTTTTGGGTCATATTTATGCAGAAATATAGAAAATTCTAAAGGGTTCACAAAATTTCAAGCACCACTGTATGTTGGGGGGGAGGCTCTTGGGAGGGAGTGTTCTCAAGACAGTGGTCTTTGGTTGGATGGCTTCAAGCATGAGATGTGAAACGTGGGTGCTATATGGCTATGAGGTGGGAGCTCTAGTTTGTATGAAACCTCATTTATGCAACAGAGGACTTTGTATGGTCCAATATAGTGTGCCTGAAGTTTCTTGCACGTGTTGGGTTCCTTCAGGTCCTTAGTGGAGATCCACACCCGGAGAGTATTCTGGATCCTTGCACCTGTGTTTATGAGCATACTGCTTATACTTGGTGTTGACTACAGTTGAAAGTCACACCTGGAGGACACTCTGGACACTTACAGTAATGCTTTTATGGCTGAGGACTACAGTTGACTTGCTAACTTTAGGCCTGCAGTTGTCATGAACAGTTTTGCACTCAAGTTTCCATCAATGAAGTGTTATAACATCAATGAAACTGACTTCATGTTAAAACTGTTAATGTTATAGTCATGTTGTCTGTTGTTGCCCAAATGAGGATGGGTTCCCTTTTGAGTCTGATTCCTCTTGAGGTTTCTTCCTCATGTCGTCTGAGGGAGTTTTTCCTTGCCACCGTCACCAAAGGCTTGCTCATTGGGGATAGATTAGGGATAAAATTAGCTCATGTTTTAAGTCATTCAAATTCTGTAAAGCTGCTTTGCGACAATGTTTATTGTTAAAAGTCCTATACAAATAAACTTGACTTGACTCGACTACTTCAATTCTCTGGTGAAACTCCTCTCATGTCTGTTGGTGCCATGAGAACCAGTTGTTACTGCTTGTACTTGGACAGGTGTGTCATCCCATGGGAACAAGGGGTTGGTAGCTGAGTATGCACTGAAATGGGGTTCGTTGTGTTGCTGAATGCTTGAGCAAACTTTGCATACTCAGCCCATGGGAGGAATTATGCCCAGTCCCCCTGGGTATCCGTAGGAAGCACCCTACTTCCTGGTTGGCCCATTCAACCTGGCCATTGGATTGTGGGTGATAGCCAGAGGTGAGACTCATTGAGATTCCTAATTGTTCCATAAAACACGACCAGAGTCTGGAGATGAACTGAGGCCCACGGTTGCTGACAATATCCTCTGGGATGCCAAAATATCTGAGCACATACTGGAAGATGAGTTTGGCAGTTTGGAAGGCTGTGGGAATACCAGGTAATGGTCTGAGCCTTAGGGCTTTGGAAAATCTGTCCACAATGACCAAAATGGTTGTGTTGCCCTGGGACAGAGGTAGGTTGGTAATGAAATTGATGGCCAGGTGAGACCAGGGTCTTTGAGGTACCAGGAGGGCGCATAATTTTGGATATTGTCAGCAACCGTGGGCCTCAGTTCATCTCCAGACTCTGGTCGTGTTTTATGGAACAATTAGGAATCTCAATGAGTCTCACCTCTGACCCTTGACCCTAAACACTTCCCTGCATGCTAGGGAAGCTCTTCCTGGTTTACGCACTTCCTGTTTCCTGAGTTGTTCGCGCCGAGTCCTTTTTCCCGCGAGTGCCGGCGTTAATTACTAATCCTTTTTGAACTTTTTTTCGATAAATAAATTTCCAGTATCCTCTTCATTTTTATTATACTGTCGCTTTCATTTTTGTACTTTTCACTTTCCTTTTTCCGTTTTTTTTCCTGGTTTTTTCTCTTTCTTTTTTCGGAAGAACGCCGAGACCGGAAGCTTTCTTTTTCTCTCCTCCTGTGTAAAGTCCACAAGCGGAGGCCATCTGATCTGCTTTAATATCAACAGATCTTCATTTAAGGTACGTGAATCTTTTCATCATGGCACCCCTTCAGCCTGTTCAGTGTGCTGAGTGCAGGATGTTTAGTCATTCTTCCTCCGTCACTAGCGATAGCTCTATTAGCTTTTACTTGTGATAAGTGCAGATTAGTTAGCTGTCTGACGGAGAAGATTTCAGTGCTAGAAGCGCGTGTCCAGGCTTTAGAGCAGGTTAGTGAGCGTGAGAACAGTGTAGTTTCTGTTAGGGAAACTCTGGACGCCCTAGGTGGAGTTAGCAATCCCCCAACTCCGGCATTAGAGCCCTTACAGCGGGGCGAATGGGTGACGGCTCGGCGGCATAAGTGTAGAGCCAAAGCTACCGCTGAGGCTCGCCCACGGGAGCACCACTCCTCTCCGCGTCACGTGTCGAACAGGTTTGCTCTCCTTAGTGATGCACCCACTGAGAAACCTGAAAGAGCTCTGGTTATAGGGGACTCTATCATACGGCACGTGAAATTAGCTCAGCCTTTAGGGGCACCAGCAGCTTTAGTCAGGTGTATACCGGGAGCCAGGGCGCCGGACATAGCAGGTAATCTTAGGGTCCTAGGCAAGCACAGGTTCTCAAAGATAGTTATCCATGCAGGAGCTAATGATATACGCCTTCGTCAGTCTGAGGTTACTAAGAGTAACTTTGTAGAGGTGTTTAAATTAGCGAAGGCGATGTCCGATGCTGTAGTATGCTCTGGCCCCATCCCAATGCGGCGTGGCGATGTAGCTTACAGCAGGTTATGGTCGCTGAACTGCTGGCTGTCCAGGTGGTGCTCTGAAAACAGTGTGGGCTTTATAGATAATTGGGCTAATTTTGAGGGCACTGCTGGCCTGTTAGGGCGGGACGGTATCCATCCCACTCGGGAAGGTGCTGCTCTCATTTCCTGCAGCATAGGTCATAGTCTCAGAACAGGCCTAGTTAATTTCTGACAATCCAGAGCCAAGGCCAGGGAGCAGACGAACAGGCTAAACCGACTGTCTGCTAGCTGCACAGAGTCGTCACTCAGGGCCCACTACATCGAGACTGTGTCTGTTCCCCGAGCTCAACAAAAAGGTAGAAATTTTCAGAGAGTTTGTTCCAGTAACCTAATCAATATAAAATTAGATCAGACTGACTGTACAGCTGCTGCCAGCACCTTTGATCTAAAGGTGGGGCTATTAAATATTAGATCTCTTACATCTAAAGCGCTAATGGTTAATGAACTCATTACTGATCAGGAGTTTAATGTACTGTGTTTAACAGAAACATGGATTAAGCCAAATGAATATATAGCATTAAATGAAGCGAGTCCTCCTGGATACAGTTATATACACCAGCCTCTTCTAACTGGCAGAGGAGGAGGCGTCGCGGTTATTTATAACGATTATCTAGGTGTAACACACAAACCTGGTTATAAATTTAATACATTTGAAGTTCTTCATACTCATATAATGTATGTAGCCTCGAAAAATAAGTCTACCCAGTTAATTCTATTGCTTATTATTTACAGGCCCCCGGGGCCATATTCTGAGTTTCTTTCTGAATTTGCAGATTTTATCTCAGATTTGGTTATTTCCTTAGACAAAGCTTTAGTTGTCGGAGATTTTAATATTCACTTCGATAACCCAGAAGACCCTTTAAAAACAGCGTTTGTGTCCATCTTAGATTCAGTCGGGATTAAGCAGAATGTCATAGGACCGACCCATAATGGTGGTCACACCCTTGATCTAATACTAACATTCAGATTAAACGTAGACAATATAGTCATACTTCCACAGTCTGAAGTTATCTCAGATCATTGTCTCATCTCATTCAAAATATGTCTGAGTAATAATATATGCACCTCACCACGCTACTGTATTAAACGTACTTTCACGTCAACTACTGCACAGAGCTTTTTAAATGATCTCCCAGAGCTGTCAACTTTGATTGGGTCACTGTCAGCCCCTGCAGAACTTGATCAGGCAACTGAATGCTTAGAGTCAACATTCCGCCATACTTTAGATAATGTAGCTCCTCTAAAAAGGAAAATGGTCAGAGACAAAAAATTAGCACCCTGGTATAATGATGACACTCGCACATTAAAACAGACCACTCGAAAATTGGAACGTAAATGGCGTCAAACAAAATTGGTAGTGTTCAAATTAGCTTGGAAGGAGAGCTTCCTGAAGTATAGAAAAGCTCTTAGTGCTGCGAGATCAACATATTTCTCCTCCCTAATAGAAGATAACAAAAACAATCCTAGATTCCTATTTAATACTGTAGCAAAATTAACCAGGAATAAGTCCACTATCAACACATGCACACCTGCAGTATGTAGTAGCAACGACTTCATGAATTTTTTTTTATGACAAAATTGAGAATATCCGACAAAAAATTCAAACTACTAATTTAAGGTTAGACAATGAAAGTGACCTTGTAGTTAACAATATAACTGTATCAGATCATCAGTTAGAATGTTTTACTCCCCGAAAAGAAACTGAATTACTTTCATTAATCTCTACATCAAAAGCCTCTACTTGCGTACTAGATCCCTTACCGACACATCTATTCAAACAGATAATGCCTGGAGTAATTGAACCGCTTCTAAAAATAATAAATTCTTCTCTTATGATTGGCTATGTACCCAAATCCTTTAAACTAGCAGTTATCAAACCCCTGATTAAAAAACCTGACCTTGATCCCTGTCAGCTGTCCAATTATCGGCCAATATCAAACCTCCCCTTTATCTCCAAGATCCTTGAAAAAGCTGTGGCACAGCAGTTATGCTCATATTTACATAGGAATAACATCCATGAAATGTATCAGTCAGGATTTAGACCTCATCATAGCACAGAGACAGCACTGGTTAAAGTAGTAAACGACCTACTGTTGGCGTCTGATCAGGGCTGTGTCTCGCTACTTGTGTTGCTTGACCTTACTGCAGCATTTGATACCATTGATCATTCCATTCTTCTGGATAGACTAGAAAATGTTGTGGGAGTTAAGGGAATGGCCCTCTCCTGGCTCAGGTCTTATCTAACTGATCGTTATCAGTATGTTGATATAAATGGTGATATTTCTAGACGTACTGAGGTAAAGTTTGGTGTTCCACAAGGTTCTGTCTTGGGTCCACTGCTTTTTTCTCTATATATGTTACCTCTGGGCGATATTATTCGTAAACATTGTATTAGTTTCCACTGTTATGCTGATGACACACAGTTGTATGTCTCTGCAAAACCTGATGAGAGACACCAGCTTAATAAAATTGAGGAATGTGTTAAGGACATTAGACACTGGATGCTTATAAATTTCCTTCTGCTTAACTCTGACAAGACTGAAGTACTTGTGCTAGGACCACATACAGCTAGAAGTAAGTTTTCTGATTACACAGTGACTCTGGATGGCCTTTCTGTTTCTTCACGTGCAGCAGTAAAAGACCTCGGAGTGATTATTGACCCCAGTCTTTCATTCGAAACTCACATTGATAACATCACCCGGATAGCTTTCTTTCATCTCAGAAATATTGCAAAGATAAGAAATTTAATGTCATTGCATGATGCAGAAAAACTAGTCCATGCTTTCGTTACCTCCAGGTTGGATTATTATAATGCCTTACTGTCTGGATGTTCCAATAAGTGCATAAACAAGCTCCAGTTAGTTCAAAATGCTGCAGCAAGAGTCCTTACTAGAACTAGAAAATATGACCACATCACGCCTGTCTTATCCACACTGCATTGGCTCCCAATCAAATTTCGTATTGATTATAAAATACTACTATTGACCTTTAAAGCACTAAATGGTCTCGCACCACAGTACCTGAGTGAACTTCTGCTCCTCTATGACCCGCCACGCCTACTTAGATCAAAAGGTGCAGGCTATCTGCTGGTACCTCGTATAGTGAAGGCTACATCAGGGGGCAGAGCCTTTTCTTACAAAGCCCCACTGTTATGGAACAGCCTTCCAAGTAATGTTCGGGAATCAGACACAGTCTCAGCATTTAAGTCTAGGCTGAATACATATCTGTTTAGTCAAGCCTTTTGTTAATGGTGTTTATGAGGTAAAGGAGTAGATCTGGAGGGTCCTCAGACATAGAGTGTTTTGGTAAACTGGGATGTATGGATGCTGTCAGTCCCCACTCGCTTGCTCACTCGAGTTTGTTGACGGTGTAGTGGCTGGCTGCTTTATGTCCCGGGGCTCCCTCATGCCTGTGTTACCTTCTGGCTCTCTCCTTTTAGTTATGCTGTCATAGTTAGTTGCCGGAGTCCCTGCTTGTACTCGGTGCAATATGTATACTGTTCCTACTTATTCAGGTGACATTGGGCATACCTAACCACCTGTGTTTTCTTTCTCTCCCCCCCCCACCCCAAATCTGTCCCTCTGAGTTACATGGAGTCAACAGGAAATCTTTTGGTGGAGACGGTGGGGACCTCGACTGGCTATCGTAGCCTGCAGGGAATCGGCCGTCAGACATTCTGTCACATGTCCCAGACCCGGTGAAATGTAACTGAATTGTCTTGGCCAGCCCTAAGGGTCCCATCTGCATCTCATCATTGCTGAGGAGTGTGCTCCCATCACCCAATCAAGCATCCAGCCAGAGCAGGTCATGATATATTTTTTACCATATTAACATGCCATTGTGTGTTATGCCTGATGTAAAGACTCTCGTCTCTGCGAGCCTACCACACAGATTTAATACTTGTCATTTTTAGGGCATACCTAACAACGTGTTTTCTTTCTCTCTCTCTCCCCCCCCCCCCACCCATCTGTCCCTCTGAGTTACATGTTGATCCTGGGATTGAGATGCTGGCCTCTTCTGCCCCTCGGACCTGCTTGATCCATCCTGGTGCCCTGTGTCTGGTCGGAGTTTTATCGCCCCACTCCTGTGAAGGACGGCCCCATGAGGACAGTTGAGGGTTATACCTGTTAAAACTGTTAATATTATAGTCAGGCTGTCTGTTGTTGCCCAAATGAGGATGGGTTCCCTTTTGAGTCTGGTTCCTCTTGAGGTTTCTTCCTCATGTCGTCTGAGGGAGTTTTTCCTTGCCACCGTCGCCACAGGCTTGCTCATTGGGGATAGATTAGGGATAAAATTAGCTCATGTTTTAAGTCGTTCAAATTCTGTAAAGCTGCTTTGCGACAATGTTTATTGTTAAAAGCGCTGTACAAATAAACTTGATTTGATTTGATAATTTTCTGGCAGGTGGGTTTTGTGGTACCTTGGCCTGGGCACACTCTGAACATGAAGAAACAAAGTGATTGATCTCTGTCAACATGTCCTCCCACCAGTACTTGTTCCATAGTAGCTGATGTGTGCAGTGGCTGCTGGGGTGACCAGTGGCAGGAGATGCATGAGCCCAAGTAATGAGCCTGCCTCTGAGGTTGTGTGGGATGTACAGGAGACCAGGTGGACAGTCTTCTGGAGGAGTTTGAAGTTGTGATTCCTCAAACTCCAAGTCCCATCCAAGTCCTCCAAGTCCCATGTGATGGCTTGAACAAAACATTCAGGTGCTAGGAGGGATGTGGTTCTGAGTTGTGTGGAGAGGAGCTGTGAATTCTGGACAGTGTGTCAGCCATAGTGTTCTTGGTGCTGGGATAGAAGGATATCATGAAATTAAAACATGTGAAAAACAATGCCCATCTAGTTTGGCATGGGTTGAGACATTTTGCCTTCTTGAGATATTCAAGGTTCTTATGATCAGTTAAGATAACAAAGGGGTGCATGGCTCCTTCCAGCTAATGGCTCTATTCTTCCAGGGCTAACTTATTTGCCAGTAGTTCTCTGTTGCCAATGTCATAGTTCCTCTCTGCGGGTGTCAGCTTCTTAGAAAAAGAAGCCATTGGGTGAAGTTTGGGCTTCTCCCTGAAGCATTGGGAGAGCATGCCTCCTACTCCAGTCTCAGATGCATCCACTTCCACTATAAAGGGTTTAGTGAGATCAGGATGCTGAAGTATGGGGGCCGTAGTATTTTCTTGAAGGCCTCCTCGGCTCCTGGAGTCCACTGGAGGTGCCGGGATCCATTCTTTAAGAGGGAGGTCAGTGGTGAGGCGATAGTGCTAAAGCTCCTAATAAAGCAATGATAGAAGTTGGCAAAACCCAGAAATCATTGCAGTTCCTTGACAGAGGAGGACACAGGCCAAGACGTGATGGCTGATACTTTGGACTGGTCCATATTGACTCCCTCAGCGGTGATAATATACCCCAAAAAAGGAAATCTAATGTATGTGGAATTCACACTTCTCAGCCTTCACATACAGATGGTTCTCAAGAAGATGGGAGAGTACCGATCTGACATGTCAAAGATGGTTTTATTCATCTGGGAAGTAGATCAGGATGTTGTCGATGTAAGCTACAACATACCTTCCCAACATGTCTCAGAACACGTCATTAATCAGACACTGAAAGACGCTGGGTGCCAAAGAAAGGCCATACGGCATCACCTGGTACTCAAAATGGCTGGCAGTGGTACTGAAGGCCATCTTCCACTCGTTCCCTTCTCTCATTCGGATCAGATTGTAGGCATTGCATAAGTCTAGTTTGGAGATGATCTTTGCAGCACGTAGTTGTTCAAGGGCTGAAGGCACCAGTGGAAGAGGATAGGGGTATTTCACAGTGATTTGGTTGAGGCCCCTATAATTAATACATGGTCAAAGACTACCTCCTTTCTTCTCCACAAAGAAGAAGCCAGCTGATGCAGGTGAGGTGGAAGGGTGGATGTACCCTTGGTTTAGGGCTTCTTGTACATACTCCTCCATGGCAGTTTGTTCGGTCTGGGACAGTGGATAGATGCGGTTGTGAGGTGGAGTGGTACCTGGGAGATCAATTGCACAGTCATAGGTACAATAAGGAGGTAGGCCACAAGCCTTACCCTTGCTGAAGACCTCCTTCAAGTCCATGTAGCATTCAGGAACGTTGCCCAGTGAATCAGGCTGGGAACTTTCCACGGACGTGGAGGAGAGGGTCAGTTGAGGACAAAGTAAGCAATTTTGGAAACAAGTGGGTGACCAACTTGGAGAATGTCCTTGTGTTGCCGGGAGATCAACAGATCATGTAATTTAAGCTATGGATAGCCCAGAATTATGTCGTGGTGTGCCATGGACGTGACCAGACGTGAGATGAGTCCTGAGTAGAGTGCCCCCACCTGAATGTGCAGTGGGGATATGCAAGTGGTGATGAGTCTGTCCCCTATGGGCCCTCTGTCAATGGTTTTGAAGCTGAATGGTCTCTGCAGTATGTTAATGGGCAGACTGACCTTCTGGATGATAGAGCTGTCGATAAAATTCCCCTCAGCCCCTGAGTCAACCAGTGCAGAGAGCATGTGCATCAACAATGAAATGGCTTCAATAAAACTGGCATATTTTGAAAGACTGTGTTTTAAGAGGTAGCAGGGAATTCACCAGGCTGGATGAGGCTTCAGTGGACCTGGTGTGGGGTGGACGAACGGAGCACTTGAAAATGAGGTGATTGGGATCCCCGCAGTAGAGACAGAGTCCCTCGTGCTTTCTTCTTTCTCTCTCACAGCGCTTTAAATGAACCCGAGATATCTCCATGGATGTGGGTGTATCGGTGGTAGGATTCAGCATGGCAGCATTTTGTAGAGATGGTTGATTGTTAATTAGGTGATCCAGTCAGATGGCAAGATCTATGAGAGAATCCAGAGTGAGATGTTCATCTCTACACGTGAGCTCGCTTAATACTTCCAGGCAGAGACCTTGGCAAAAGACCACCTTCAGAGCTGGCTCATTCCAACCACTGCCTGCAGTGAGGGTTCAGAAGTCCAGGGTGTATTCTGCAATTCTTCTTGTACCCTGCTTGAGAGTCAGCAGACTTTCTCTGACTTCGATGCCCTCTGGTTCATGATTGAAGACTTGTTTGAATAATTCTAGGAAACGGTCGTATGAAGTTGTGTGCTCACCTCCACACTCCCAAACAGCACTAGCCCATTGCAACGATTTACCAGTCAGCAGTGAGAGAAACTTGGCAATTTTCTGTTCCTCAGATATACCGTTGAGAGATGAGAAGTACAGGGAGCTGTGGAAACCAGGAAAGAGGGAGAAAATGGTCCATGACATGAATGGTGCAGGCTCAGAAGATAATGATAATTACCAGAAATGACATGTCTAGAGCTACATTCTCTAAAAAAGATAGACCACAATAGAATCTGGGTGGCATCTGTAATTGAAGGAGTAAAATTAAAGATGAACTTTTCACACATGAAACTGAAACCTATCAGTTATTCTAAAACCAGATACAGGAGAGAAAATTGTACCTGTGGGAAAAACTGAAAATGAAAGTGAAAATGAACACAAATGAAGAACACTTGCCCTGTATGAACTGTAGACCATGTTGTTAGACAATATAATTATCACTGGCAGTGATGACAAGATTCACCTGACAAATCTTGAAGCAGTTTTGACTAAAGATTCCATAGAATAGAGAGTATGCATTGAAGTCACTTTCTCACCAGAATATGCCCCTCTCAGTTGAATGTAATGGTAAAACATATTGTAGCATGGCTAGCATTATTAAGGGGAAACAGCAAAACCAGGAGTAAAAAAAAAAAGATTTTTGCTTAAATTAAAAGAAGTTGGGCACAACAGCAATCCTTAGACTCTTCCAAAGAACCAGTCATGTATGGATTTTGACAGCAGTATACAGTGGAAATAAAAAGTATACACACCCCGTTAAAATGATAGGTTTGTCTGATGTAAAAAAAAAAAGAGACCTCGATAAATAATTTCAAAACTTTTCCCACCTTGAATGTGACCTATAAACTGTACAATTCAATTGAAAAACAAATATGTTGGGGGAAAAACATAAAAAATTAAAAACGTACAATAAGCTGGTTGCATAAGTGTGCACACCCTTAAACTATTAGTCTGTTGAAGCACCTTTTAATTTAATTACAGCATTTAGTCTTTTTGGGTCCACACCTGCCATCAATTAAAATGACTCTGATTAACCCCAAATAAAGTTCAGCTGTCCTAGTAGGATTTTCCTGACATTTACTCAGTTGCATCCTCCAGCAAAAGCCATGGTTCACAGACAGCTTACAAAGCATCAAAGGGATCTCATTGTTGAAAGGTATCAGTCAGGAGAAGGGGACAAAAACATTTCCACGGCATTAGATATACCATAGAGCACAGTGAAGACAGTCATCAAGAAGTGGATAAAATATGGGACGACAGTGACATTACTGAGAACTGGACGTCCCTCCAAAATTGATGAAAAGACAAGACGAAAACTGGTCAGGGAGGCTGCCAAGAGGCCTTTAGCAACACTGAGGGAGCTGCAGGAATTTCTGGCAAGTACTGGTTGTGTACTACATGTGACAGCAATCTCCTGTATTTTCCAGATGTCTGGACTGTGGGGTAGGGTCGCAAGGTGGAAGCTTTTTCTTACAAAGAAAAATCCAGACCTGGCTAAATTTAGAAAAAAAAATACATCAACTCTCCCAAAAGCATGTGGGAAAATGTGTTATGGTCTGATGAGACCAAGGTTGAACTTTTCGGCCACTATTCCAAAAGGTATGCTTGGCGCAAAAACAACACTGCACATCACCAAAAGAACACCATACCCACGGTGAAGCATGGTGGTGGCAGCATCATGTTTTGGGGGTGTTTTTCTTCAGCTGAAACAGAGGTTTAGTCAAGGTTTGTGAGTGGGATTGTGGGAAGTGGAGTCCAGAGTGTTAGGTGAGCCCGGGAGCATGACAGTATCCCCCTCCCCCCAAGAAGTCCAATGAGGCCGAGGGACAAGGATGACCATGACGACCACCACCCATGCTGCAGGGAACACTCCTGAGTGAGCCTTCAGAACTGCCACAGTGCTGGACAGAGGGTCGTCATCGCAGACGACCCCTGGGACCACTGCTGCGCAGACCACTGGGAGGGCTAGGCCCATGGCACCTGGGATGGCCCTGAGGCCGAGGCACGGGCTTCTCTGGATGACACTGGTGGAACTCCTGCAACAACCCTGGATCCAGGATATCTCATGCGGGAACCCAGTTATGCTCCTCAGGCCCAGATCCCTCCCAGTCCACAAGGTACTGCAGAATCCCACCTCTCCTTCTGGAGTCCAGCAACCGGTGGGCCACATACCTTCGATGTACCTTTGATGTCCACTGGCGGTGGGGGTGTGACATCAGGCGTGGCCTCATCCAATGGACCTGGGACAACAGGTTTCAAGAGAGCAAATGAAAAGAGTTAGAAACACGGTAATGTACAGGCAGATCCAATTTATATGTAACTTCATTAATTCTCTGGAGAATTTTGAACGGTCCTATGTATTTTGGTAATAACTTTCTACCTCCCTCAGGAAACCTGAAGTCCTGGGTCGACAGCCACACTCTGTCCCCTGGGAGGTAGGTAGGGGTGTCCCCTCTATTGTGAGCTGCCTTCCTCGTGTCGGCAGAGGGCGTTCTCGACCTGCTGGTGGGTCTGCTCCCAGACCTGCTCGCTCCATTGCATCCAACTGTCCATGGCTGGATTGTCAGAGGGTGTGGCCAACCAGGGCATTAAGGGAGGTTGGTAGCCCAGCATGCATTGAAATGGGGTGAGGCCAGTAGCAGAGCTGACTAACGAGTTTTGGACTATTTCAGCCCAGGGCAAATAGTTTGACCAATCGGTTGGGTTCTCATGACAGTAAAGCCTCAAAAACTTTCCCAGTTCCTAGTTAACCCTCTCACATTGACCATTAGACTGGGGGTGGTAACCGGAAGTTAGGCTGACGTTAACCCCTAGTCTCTCAAAGAATGCTGACCAGACATGTGAGGTGAATTGGGGCCCTCGATTGGACACTATGTCTTCTGAGATACCAAATAGATGAAACACATGATTAAAAAGGGTCTCCGCTGTCTGAAAGGTGGTGGGCAGGCTAATGAAAGGAACAAATCTAACCCCACGTGAAAACCTATCCACAATGATCAGAATGACCATGTAATTCTGTGAGGGGGGAAGGTCAGTGACAAAGTCTACTGCTACATGGGACCATGGGCGAGAAGGGACAGGCAAGGGCTTGAGTTTACTGGCAGAAAGAGTTTTGGGTGTTTTACATTGTTTCCTCGTGCATCACCTGTTCCCAAACTTATGGATATCGGATAACATGTTCTCCCACCAATATCTGCCAGCTAATAACTGGTGTGTATGGGTCTCACTTGGATGGCCAGATGACAGAGAGGAATGGGCCCACATAATTTACTTACCCCTGTATTGAGTGGGTACATATTTACTTCCGACGGGACAAGACTCTTTCAAATAGTTCTTGGTCGATCTCTTCATCTACTTCCCATCTAATGGGGGCGACCACAATGGATGGGGGAAGTACATTGACTGCTTCTGAGGAGGCTTTGGGTCTGGGATATATGCAGGACAGGGCGTCGGCTTTTGTGTTACGGGAATCAGGGCAATAAGAAATGGAAAAATTGAACTGGGAAAAGAAGAGGGACCACCGGGCCTGACAAGGGTTGAGCTGCTTAGCTGACCATAAATATTCTAGGTTCTTGTGATTGGTTAACACGAGGAAGGGATGCATAGCTCCCTCTAGCCAATGGCGCCATTCTTCAAAGGCTAGTTTCATAGCCAGCAGTTCTCAATCAATGGGTTGTAGTTTACAGGGGTCACCTATGCGCTGGGACAGCACTGCCCCAGTGCCCACCTCAGAGGCATCTACCTCAACCACAAAAGGCCGAGTGAGATCAGGATGCTTCAGGATGGGGGCAGTGGTGAAGGCAACTTTGACTTTCGAACGCCTCCTGCACCCAGGGGTTCCACAAGAGTCGTTTGGCACTGCCCTTCAATAAGGTGGTAAGGGGAGCTGTGAGGCTACTGAAGTTACAAATGAATCGACGGTAGAAATTAGCAAACCCAAGGAAGCGTTGGAGCTCTTTTATGGATGTAGGGACGGGCCAATTAGTTACAGTTCTCACTTTCTCATCGTCCATAATGACACCTTCCGGACTGATGACATAACCTAAGAAGGAGGTAGAAGGGAGGTGAAATTCACACTTCTCTCCTTTGATGAATAACTGATTTTCAAGCAGACGCATGAGGACGGAACAGACATGACAAATATGGGTTTCAAGATTCGGGGAGTAGATCAAAATATCGTCGCTGTATGCAATGACATATTTGCCAAGCATGTCCCGGAGTAAGTCATTTATGAACACCTGAAAGATGGACTGGGCATTGCGTAACCTAAAGGGCATTACCAAATGTTTATAGTGCCCCCTGGTGGTGAGAAATGCTGTTTTCCATTCGTCGCCCTCCCTTATTCGGACTAGGTTGTAAGCGCTTCTTAAATCAAGTTTTGTAAAGATTTGGGCTCCACGAAGTAGTTCTAGCGCTGCAGGAACTAAGGGCAACAGGCAGGAATACGGTCTTGTGACTTGGTTTAACCCACGATAATCAATGCAGGTCCTAAGTCCCCATCTTTCTGCAGCAGTGGGGGAAGTAGAAGGATGGATGAAACCCTGTTGTAAGGCCTCCTGATTATACTCCTCCATAGCTTTCTCGTCTGCCTCAGTAAGTGGGTATATCCTAGATTTAGGTGGGACCGCACCATCTAGTAACTCGATAGAACAGTCGTATTCTCTATGAGGGAGAAGCTTGATAGCATTCTTTTTACTAAAGGCTTCTATCAAATCACTATATTTGAGGGGTACGGAAACTATGGCATTGTCATTGGGGCTTTCTATAGTGGTAGATGATACCAGGGTTGTGGGAAGCGTGAGACAATGATCATAACAGTAACTGGACCATGAGAGAATTTCCTTATCAGACCAGGATATGACAGGGTTATGTTTTTTGAGCCAAGACAAACCTAAAATAATAGCATACTCACAAGCATTTAACACAAAAAAAATTAATCTGTTCAGAGTGCAAAGCTCTGACAGTCATCTTGATGGGTTTTGTAACCCAGGTAACAAGTCCTTCTCCAACTGGGTCCCCATCGACAGCCATAAGTCTCAGTGGCGACTCCAGCAGCTCCACGGGAATCTGGAGTTGCTCCACCAGCTCAGCGTGGATGAAATCCCCCTCAGCTCCGGAATCAATTAATGCTGGAAACACAGACAGACTGAGGGCAGTAAACGGTCACAGGCAGGAGGAAGGACTTGGAGACCAACCCCTTAGTGGGTGCACTCACCACATTAGTGTGTGGAGCAGGCTCCACGCGCTTTCCCGGGGTTGATGTCAAAGTGCTGCATCGACAGAGTTGACGGTCACTTAGGAGGTGACCCACTGCTCCACAATAAAGACACAGCCCTTGATGGCGACGTCATTGCCTCTCCTCTGCAGACAAACGGAAGGAGTCACACTGCATGGGCTCGGGGATTTCTGGCTCCTGAAGAGTCCGGGTCAGCGGTGAACATGGGCAACGAGGAGCCAGTGTAGCAGCTGGGGCCATAGGTGACTTACACTGACCTCTCCTGTGCTTCAGTTGGTCCAGGCAAATGGTGAGAGAAATTAGCCTCTCTAGGGAAATGCCGTCGTCCTTGCATGCCATCTCTGCTAGTATGTCAGGGTTCAGACCGTTGTGAAATGTTACTAATAATGCCAGCTCATTCCAACCACTCCCTCCCAGCCGCCAGAGTGTGGAATTCTAAGGCGTAGTCCGACACTGAGCAATTACCCTGACGTAAATGGGTGAGCGATTCCCCTTGCAAGTGACCCTCATTGGTGTGATTGAAGACAGCGTTAAATTCTTTAATGAAGTTGTCATAAGTGTCAAACTGGACAATGGGCCAAACCGCAGTAGTCCAGTTTAAAGCCTTGCCCGTAAGGCGAGAAATAACAAAGGAGATGTGAGCCTTGTCTGAGCTCTGAGGGGAATTCGCAAAAATTATAGAACATTGTAACAAACCCCCCTTACACTGATTCAGTGAGCCATCAAATTTATCCGGCTTGCTGACAACAAACGAACAGGTACCTGCCGTGGGGGGAGCAGCCTGGTTAGTGACCCTCGGTGTGCTGAGGAGGCTGAGTTGTTGGAGTTGAGTTGTGATTTCTTTCATGCTTTTGGCAATCTGTACTAACTGTTTTTGCTGCTCCCCTGCTGCTGAGTAAGATTCTGGATGGACTGGGTTACGGAGTCAAAACGCTGGTGATGTTGTCCAAGCATCTGTCCTTGATTGCTAAGCACCACCTGTAGCTCTGTGTAATCCGCCGTCTGCATGTTGGCACAGTATTCTATAACGCGGCAATGACAGACCAGACGCTTGAGGATTAAGAACAAACTCAGGGTTTTAATAGACACAGTGAGAGAAGGCGATGTACAATAACCAGGCCAGGTCAATACCGGGAAATCCAACTGAGTAATGAGGGCTAGACAAATCGTGGTCATGAAACAGGCAAGAGTCCAAGAACCAGAAATCAGGAAAACACAGGCAGAAAAAACACAAGGGCTAGGCAAATCGGAGTCAAGAAACAGGCGGAGATCAAGAAACCAGGAAGTGAGAGAAAAGATCAAACAAACAAAAGAGGAAGAAACGGGCTAAGCAAAATGGGATGAAACCGGAAGGCAAAAAGGGTCATACACGGAAATGCAATCAGATACAAATGCTCAGTAGGCTCACGAAAAATGTGGAGGCAATACTGTGCAAAGAACTAAACAAACAGAGTGGTATAAATACAGACATAAACAAAAAGGTACAGGTGATAACAATTAGAACTCAGGGGAGCCATTCCTAGGAAGTGGCTCCAGATTGGTGGATTGGGTGCATGTGGTAGTGTCAGGTGTGTGAGTGGGATTGTGGGAAGTGGAGTCCAGAGTGTTAGGTGAGCCCGGGAGCGTGACAAAGATGAAGAGGAATTTCATCTTTCAGCACGACAATGACCCCAAGCATACATCGAAATCAACAAAAGAATGGCTTCACCAGAAGAAAATTAAAGTTTTGGAATGGCCCAGCCAGAGTCCAGACGTAAATCCAATTGAAAATCTGTTGGGTGACTTGAAGAGGGCTGTGCACAAGAGATGCCCTCGCAATCTGACAGATTTGGAGCACTTTTATAAGGAAGAGTGGGCAAATATTGCCAAGTCTAGATGTGGCAGGCTGATAGATTCCTATCCAAAAAGACTGAATGCTGAAATTAAATCAAAAGGTGCTTCAACAAAGTATTAGTTTAAGGGTGTGCACACTTATGCAACCAGCTTATTGTAAGTTTTTAATTTTTTGTTTTTTCCCCTAACAGATTTGTTTGTTTTTCAATTGAATTATGCAAGTTATAGGTCACAATAAAGGTGGGAAAATTTTGAAATTATTTATCGTGGTTTCATTTTTTTTTTACATCAGAAAAACCTATCATATTAATGGGGTGTGTATACTTTTTATATCCATTCTATCTATCTATCTATCTATCTATCTATCTATCTATCTGAACAGACCCAAAAAATGATTGCAGCTGACTCATATTTACCAATCTGTGTGCCTTGAGAACGGTAAATATGAGTCAGCTGCAATCATATTTTTAGGGTCTTGTCAACTATTGCTACAAATTCTTGCCAAATGTCTCCATCTACATAATCATTTGTTGCAAACAGGAGACCACATGGAAATGGAATATCACTTCTTCTAGCTTGTCCCACTTGTGTGTGGGGTCACTGCCATGTCCTTGACATGTTATATTAATTGGAGCATAGTTTTACACTGGATGCCCTTCCTGCTGCAACCCTCCCATTCCCAGGCTTGGGATCAACCATTCACACAAACACCTACAGTGGTGCTTGAAAGTTTGTGAACCCTTTAGAATTTTCTATATTTCTGCATTTTCACACAAGTCATAAAAGTAGATAAAGAGAACCCAGTTAAACAAAGGAGACAAAAATATTATACTTGTCAGTTATTTACTGAGGAAATTGATCCAATATTACATATATAGGTGGAGTTAGTAATCCACCAACTCCGGCATTAGAGCCCTAACAGCGGGGTGAATGGGTGACGACTCGGTGGCATAAGCGTGGAGCCAAAGCTACTGCTGAGGCTCACCCACAGGAGTACCACTCCTCTCCGCTTCACGTGTCGAACAGGTTTGCTCTCCTTAGTGATGCACCCGCTGAGAAACCTGAAAGAGCTCTGGTTATAGGGGACTCTATCATACGGCTCGTGAAATTAGCTAGGCTTTTAGGGGCACAAGCAGCTTTAGTCAGGTGTATACCAGGAGCCAGGGCGCTGGACATAGCAGGGAATCTTAGGTTCTTAGGCAAGCACAGGTTCTCAAAGATAGTTATCCATGCAGGAGCTAATGATATACACCTTTGTCAGTCTGAGGTTACTAAGAGTAACTTTGTAGAGGTGTTTAAATTAGCGAAGGTGACGTCCGATGCTGTAATATGTTCTGGCCCCATCCCAATGTGGCATGGCGATGTAGCTTATAGCAGGTTATGGTCGCTGAAGTGCTGGTTGTCTAGGTGGTGCTCTGAAAACAGTGTGGTCTTTATAGATAATTGGACTAATTTTGAGGGCACTGCTGGCCTGTTAGGGCGGGACGGTATCCATCCCACTCGGGAAGGTGCTACTCTCATTTCTTGCAGCATAGGTCATAGTCTCAGAACAGGCCTAGTTAATTTCTGACAATCCAGAGCCAAGGCCAGAGAGCAGACGAATGGGCTAAACCGACTGTCTGCTAGCTGCACAGAGTCGTCACTCAGGGCTTACTACATTGAGACTGTATGTTCCCCGAGCTCAACAAAAAAGTAAAAATACTCAGAGTTTGTTCCAGTAACCTAATCAATATAAAATTAGGTCATACTAACTGTACAGCCACTGCCAGCACCTTTGATCTAAAGGTGGGGCTGTTAAAAATTAGATCTCTTACATCTAAAGCACTAATGGTTAATGAACTTATTACTGATCAGGAGTTTAATGGACTTTGTTTAACTGAAACATGGATTAAGCCAAATGAATATATAGCATTAAATGAAGCGAGTCCTCCTGGATACAGTTATATACACCAGCCTCATCTAACTGGCAGAGGAGGAGGCGTCGCGGTTATTTATAATGATTATCGAGGTGTAACACACAAACCTGGTTATAAATTTAATACATTTGAAGTTCTTCATACTAATATAATGTATGTAGCCTCGAAAAATAAGTCTACCCAGTTAATTCTGTTACTTACTATTTACAGGCCCCTGGGGCCATATTCTGAGTTTCTGAATTTGCAGATTTTTATCTCAGATCTGGTTATTTCCTTAGACAAAGCTTTAGTTGTCATAATTTTTAACATTCACTTCGATAACCCAGAAGACCCTTTGAAAACAGCGTTTGTGTCCATTTTAGATTCAGTAGGGGTTAATCAGAATGTCATAGGACCGACCCATAATGGTGGCCACACCATCGATCTAATACTAACATTCATGTTAAACGTAGAAAATATAGTCACACTTCCACAGTCTGAAGTTATCTCAGATCATTATCTCATCTCATTCAAAATATGTCTGAGTAATAATATATGCACCTCACCACGCTACTGTATTAAACGTACATTCATGTCAACTACTGCACAGAGCTTTATAAATGATCTCCCAGAGTTATCAACTTTGATTGGGTCACTGTCAGCCCCTGCAGAACTTGATCAAGCAACTGATTGCTTAGAGTCAACATTCCACTATACTTTAGATAATGTAGCTCCTCTTAAAAGGAAAATGATCAGAAAGAAAAAATTGGCACCCTGGTATAATGATGACATTTGCACTTTAAAACAGACCACTCGGAAATTGGAATGTAAATGGCATCAAATAAAATTAGTAGCGTTCAAATTAGCGTGGAAGGAGAGATTCCTGAAGTATAGAAAAGCTCTTAGTGCTGCTATATCAACATATCTCTCCCCCCAATAGAAGATAACAAAAATAATCCTAGATTCCTATTTAATACTATAGCAAAATTAACCAGGAATAAGTCCAATATAGACACATGCACACCTGCAGAATGTGGTACCAATGACTTCATTAATTTTTTTTAATGACAAAATTGAAAATATCTGACAAAAAATTCAAACTACTAATTAAAGGTCAATGTAAGTGACCCTGTAGTTAACAATATAACTGTATCAGATCAGCAATTAGAATGTTTTACTCCCCTTAGAGAAAGTGAATTACTTTCAGTAATCTCTGCATCAAAAGCCTCAACTTGCGTACTAGATCCCTTACCTACAGTTCTATTTAAACAGATAATACCTGAAGTAATTGAACCGCTTCTAAAAATAATAAATTCTTCTCTTAGGACTGGCTATGTACCCAAATCCTTTAAACTCGCAGTTATCAAACCCCTGATTAAAAAAACCTGACCTTGATCCCTGTCAGCTGTCCAATTATCAGCCAATATCAAACCTCCCCTTTATCTCCAAGATCCTTGAAAAAGCTGTGGCACAGTACTTATGCTCATATTTACATAGGAATAACATCCATTAAATGTATCAGTCAGGATTTAGACCTCATCATAGCACAGAGACAGCTCTGGTTAAAATAGTAAATGACCTACTGTTGGCATCTGATCAGGGCTGTGTCTCACTGCTTGTGTTGCTTGACCTTAGTGCAGCATTTGATACCACTGATCATTCCATTCTTCTGGATAGACTAGAAAATGTTGTGGGAGTTAAGGGAATGGCCCTCTCTTAGATCAGGTCTTATTTAACTGATAGCTATCAATATGTTGATGTAAATCGTGATTTTTCTAGATATACTGAGGTAATGTTTGATGTTCCACAAGGTTCTGTCTTGGGTCCACTGTTTTTTTCCTTATATATGTTACCTCTGGGTGATATTATTCATAAACATTGTATTAGTTTCCACCGTTATGCTGATGACACACAGTTGTATGTTTCTGCAAAACCAGATGACAGACACCAGCTTAATAGAATTGAGAAATGTGTAAAGGACATTAGACACTGGATGCTTATTAACTTCCTTCTGCTTAACTCTGACAAGACAGAAGTACTTCTACTAGGACCACATGCAGCTAGAAGTAAGTTTTCTGATTACATAGTAACTCTGGATGGCCTTTCTGTTTCTTCATATGCAGCAGCAAAAGACCTCAGAGTGATTATTGACCCCAGTCTTTCATTCGAAACTCACATTGATAACATTACCCGGATAGCTTTCTTTCATCTCAGAAATATTGCTAAGATAAGAAATCTAATGTCACTATACAATGCAGAAAAACTAGTTCATGCTTTTGTTACCTCCAGGTTGGATTAGTGTAATGCCTTACTGTCTGGATGTTCCAATAAGTGCATAAACATGCTCCAGTTAGTTCAAAATGCAGCAGCAAGAGTCCTAACTAGAAAATATGATCCCATCACCCCTGTCTTATCCAGACTGCATTGGCTCCCAATCAAATTTCATATTGATAATAAAATACTACTATTGACCTTCAAAGCACTGAATGGTCTCGCACCACAGTACCTGACCGAACTTCTGGTCCTTTATGACGCGCCATGCCTACTTGGATTAAAAGGTGCAGGCTATCTGCTGGTACCTTGCATAGTGAAGGCTACATAAGGGGGCAGAGCCTTTTCTTACAAAGCTCCACAATTATGGAACAGCCTTCCAAGTAGTATTCGGAAATCAGACACAGTCTCAGCATTTGAGTCTAGGTTGAAAACATATCTGTTTAGTCAAGCCTTTTGTTAATGGTGTTTGAGGTAAAGGTGTAGATCTGGAGGGTCCTCAGACATAGTGTTTTGGTAAACTGGGATGTATGGATGCTGTCAGTCCCCACTTGCTTGCTCACTTGAGTTTGTTGATGGTGTAGTGGCTGGCTGCTTTATGTCCTGGGGCTCCCTCATGCCTGTGTTACCTTCTGGCTCTCCCCTTTTAGTTATGCTGTCATATTTAGTTTTGCCGAAGTCCCTGCTTGCACTCAGCACAAAATGCATACCGTTCCTACTTATTCAGGTGACGTTGGGCATACCTAACAACCTATGTCCCCCCCAAAAAAAAATCTGTCCCTCTGAGTTACATGTCAATCCTGAGATCGAGATGCTGACCTCTTCTGCTACTCGGACCTGCCTGATCCATCCTGATTCCCTATGTCTAGTTGGAGTCTCATCACATCGCTCCTGTGGAGGATGGCCCATATGGACAGTTGAAAGTCACACTCGGAAGACACTCTGGACACTTACAGTAATGCTTTTATGGCTGAGGACTACAGTTGACTTGCTCACTTTAGGACTGCAGTTGTCATGAACAGTTTTGCACTTAAGTTTCCATTAATGAAGAGTTATAACATCAACGAAACTGACTTCATGTTAAAACTGTTAATGTTATAGTCATGTTGTCTGTTGTTGCCCAGATGAGAATGGGTTCTCTTTTGAGTCTGGTTCCTCTCGAGGTTTCTTCCTCATGTCGTCTAAGGGAGGTTTTCCTTGCCACCATCACCACAGGCTTTCTCATTGGGGATAGATTAAGGATAAAACTGTCTCATGTCTTGGGTCATTCAGATTCTGTAAAGCTGCTTTGGGACAATGTCTATTGTTAAAAGCGCTTTTCAAACAAACTTGACTTGACCTGACTTGACTAACCACTGCACTGTGCTGCCCAGGAAAATAAATATGACCAAGCATCTAAAGTAGCAAAAGAACTGATCACTTCTCAAAATATGCTGAAAATATGACCTACCTCTGTGCATAGCTTGTGCCACTCTGCTATATGACATTGGTGCAGTGTTATCACATCAGATGGTCAAGAGATCTGAGAGACTGTTAGCATTTGTATCAAGGTCATTAAACTAAGC
Source organism: Neoarius graeffei (assembly GCF_027579695.1). Classification (NCBI taxonomy): domain Eukaryota; kingdom Metazoa; phylum Chordata; class Actinopteri; order Siluriformes; family Ariidae; genus Neoarius; species Neoarius graeffei. The sequence goes on from NC_083585.1 coordinate 15,103,930, forward strand.
TTAACTACATCCCAATTGATAGATCGGCATTAAGCCTGGTATGGGGAGTAAGAAGGTGTAATTGGTAATTTTACATTGATAACCAATCATCAACCACTTTTCTCCATCTTCAACCCAAGGACAGCTGTACCAGCCATGGCTGCAACTTGTTTACAAGACTGGGCCCTGTATTTAGGGGCCCATGATTGTACCACTGAATTCAAAACACCATCCAAATGCTGATGGAGTTTCACATCTGCCATGTGAGCCAAAAGACAGGTTGCTGGGGACAGATCCAGCTGAAAAGTTCCACATGGCATAAATGGAAACTGCTCAAAACAACTGCTCAAATACAGAAAGAGAGGATTAAGAATTATTAAGAATATGAGAGCTGGTTAAACTAGATAGACCTCGACGCCAACGGCGTCGATGGGGATGCCTCCGCCCGGTAGACTACACGCCTTAAGTTATGATTTGGGGATGGACATTTGACCTCACAGTAATCTTGACCTGATGAAATTACTTGTATTAGCCTTGGAGATATTGTGTTCACAAGGTTCTCAGACAGACATTTGACCTCACAGTGACCTTGACCTTAGACCTTTTGATCTCAAAATCTAATCAGTTTATCTTTGGCCTGAAATGCACAAATGGTGAATGTTTGGTGAAATTCCTTTCATCTGCCTTGGAGATATTGTGTTCACAAGGTTTTCGGACAGACATTTGACCTCACAGTGGCCTTGACCTTAGACCTTTTGATCTCAAAATCTAATCAGTTCATGTTTGTCCCAAAGTGCACAAATGGTGAAAGTTTGGTGAAATTCCTTTCATTAGCCTTTGAGATATCGCATTCACAATGTTTCGGGATGGATGCACAGACACACGGACGGACGCACGGACAGACGGACAACCTGAAAACATAATGCCTCCTGCACCTTATGGTGGTGGAGGCATAAAAACAACAGAAAAAAATGTTTTAACATTTTGCCATGTCTCTAATTTTTTTTTTTTTTTACTGGAGTTAATGGATTCTTTTGAATAACTTTTAAGAGATCTATACAGTATTGTGGCAGCGGGGGCATGGCCAAGCAGCAGTCTGTGAATGGAGGGTGGGGGCGGGGAAGGTAAGTGGCTAAGTCATCCCACCTGCTGTCAATTAGTGTGTGTGTGTGTGTGTGTGTGTGTGTTATAGGGATGGAGCATAAAAGGAGAGAGAGCAGAGAAAAGGAGCTCTCTTCCCGACCACAATGCTTATGTGAGTGAGTGAAAGAAGGGAAGCTGAAAATCTAAAATAAAGTGTTGTATGCAACCATTAACTATCGCCTGCTGTGCTTCTGTGCTCCACCCACATCAGGAAGTGTTACAGTGATGCTGAAACCCAGGATCACAGAAAGGAACCACCCCGTGGAGTCCTCGCCATTCGAAGAGCTCATCCTTGCCCTCGCTACCACCCAGCAGAACCAGCATCAAACGCTGATCACCCTCCGAAAGGAGCAGGAGCAATGCTTCGAAGCCTTGATGATGGCCCAGCAGGAAGATTGCCAGACGTTCCAGCACCTGTTCGGGTCAGCAGGGGCATCGACCACCGCTGCTGTCACCCTCATGAAGATGGGACCGCAGGACGATCCAGAGGCATTCCTCGCTCTCTTCAAGCAAGCAGCCAAGGTGTGGGGGTGGCCGCTGGAGCAGCACGCTGAGCGCCTCCTCCCACTCCTGACTGGCGAGGCACAGCTCACAGTGCAGCGGCTCCCTGCTGACAGCCAGCTGGTCTATGCTGACCTAAGGAAAGCCATCCTGCAGTGGCTCGGCTGCTCCCCAGAGCAACATTGCCAGCGTCTGGAAGCACTGGCATTGGAGGAGGTCGGCCAGGCATTTGCATTCAGCCAGCTACTCCGGGACACCTGCCTGCAGTAGCTTAGGGCGGAAGACCATGACGCCGATGAGATCATCGATCTGGTGGTACTGGAGCAGTTTGTCTCTTGACTTCTGGAAGGAATGGCAGAATGGGTCCAGTGTCATTACCAGGCATCGCTGGAGCAAGCCATCAAGCTGGTGGAGGACCATTTGGAAGCGGCTCCGACAGCAGGCAGATGAGGTATCTCCCCTCGCTTCTCTTCTCTCTTTCCCTTTTCTCCCCCTGTCTCTCATTCCCCTGCTACAGAGGCAGCGGCTGGCTCCTCCCCAGCCGGCCCATCACCCCAGGGTCCTCCCCTCTCCCACTCCTGTGTCTGTGTTGTCTCCCCCTCAGGTGAGTGACACCCATAACACCAGTGCAGAGGGAAAGCCTGGGCCAGTGTGCTGGTGCGGTGGGGAATCGGAGCATCTCCAGGGTCAGAGCTCTGCAAGGGAGGTGGGTGCTGTAATCTGGATCCCCGATGCACCAGAAACCACCCCCAATCGGGCCGGAACATATCGCATACCGGTGAGTATTCAAGGGGCTACATATCACGCTTTGGTGGATTCCGGTTGTAATCAGACCTCAATTCGCCAACGCCTGGTGCAAGGTGAGGCATTGGAGGGAGCACAAGCGGTGAAAGTGTTGTGTGTGCACGGGGATGTTCACCATTACCCTCTAGTGTCTGTCCATATTCTATTCCGGGGCCAAATGCATAGAATAAAGGCGGTGGTTAGTCCCCGTCTCACCCACTCATTGATTTTGGGTACGGATTGGCCAGGATTTAAAAAACTAATGGAATATCTAACACGTAGTGGGTCCTGCACTAGTAGGTCATGGGAAGATCCCGGTGTGGCATTGACTGGAGAAGCTGTCACAGAGCTGTCTATGTCAACACCGCGTCAGCGTGAGCAGCAGCCTGCTCCTCCTCCCTCTTTCGGGGATTCCCTTGGGGATTTCCCATTAGAGCAGTCGCAAGATGAGACTCTGTGGCATGCATTTGACCAAGTGAGAGTAATCGATGGTCAAACTGTTCAGCCAAGCACAGCACCGACCTTCCCCTATTTTGCCATTATTAAAGATAGATTGTACCAAGTGAGGCAGAACACTCAAACTAAGGAACAAATAACCCAGTTGTTAATCCCAAAGAGCCGTAGGAAACTCATATTCCATGCGGCTCACTTTAATCCCATGGCTGGACACTTGGGGCAAGATAAAACACTAGCCCAAATAATGGCTCGGTTCTATTAGCCAGGGATTCGCGGGGATGTCCATCAGTGGTCTGCGGCATGCCGTGAATGCCAATTAGTAAATCCCACGGCCACTTCAAAACTGCCTTTGTGCCCTCTTCCTCTAATCGAGACCCCGTTTGAACGAATTGGGATGGATCTCGTCGGGCCATTAGATCGGTCAGCACGGGGATATCGCTTTATTTTAGTTCTGGTAGACTATGCAATGCGATATCCGGAAGCAGTGCCTCTCCACAATATCTCAGCATGCAGTATTGTGGAAGCACTCTTCCGCTTTATCTCCCGTCAGGATTCCGAAAGAAATCCTGACAGACCAAGGCACTATATTTATGTCAAGCACACTGCGTGAGCTGTATGGGTTACTGGGGATTAAGTCTATCCTCACCAGTGTCTATGACCCACAAACGGATGGCTTAGTAGAGCGATTTAACCAAACACTCAAAAACATAATCCGTAAATTCTTAAGTGAAGATGCACATAATTGGGATAAGTGGCTCGAGCCCCTGTTATTCGCAGTACGAGAGGTTCCGCAAGCCTACACAGGGTTTTCTCCCTTTTAATTATTATATGGGCGTAAGCCGTGTGGCACTCTGGATGTGCTACGGAAAAACTGGGAGGAGGGACGTGAATGGATAGGGGTGGGGCACTGCAAATCTACCACCTCAACCTTTTAAAATGCTGGAATGAAGGGGTCCCCGTGGCGTTGGCATCGGTAGTCCCAGAGAAGGCCGAGCTAGGGCCGGAGGTAAAAAAGATAACATCTCGGACCACTCCGGTCCCTTGTGGAGACCACCTCTCACCAGCCCAAATCACGGAAGTAGCCAAGTTGCAGAAGGAATTTTCTGACATGTTCTCGCCCCTTCCTGGTCGTACCCATCTCATAGAACACCACATTGAAATGACCCCACGGGTGGTAGTGCGTAGCCGCCCTTACCGATTGCCCGAACACAAGAAAAAGGTGGTTCAGGACGAACTCAAGGCCATGCTCGAAATGGGCATAATTGAGGAGTCCCACAGTGACTGGGGCAGCCCAGTGGTCCTGGTTCCCAAGACCGATGGGTCAGTCCGGTTCTGTGTGGACTATAGAAAGGTCAACACGGTGTCTAAATTTGATGCATACCCAATGCCTCGCATAGATAAGTTGCTTGATCGGTTAGGCACTGCTCATTTTTATTCAACACTGGATCTAACAAAGGGATATTGGCAGATCCCCTTGACTCCTCTATCCCCAGAGAAAACGGTCTTTTCCACACCATTTGGATTACACCAATTTGTCATGCTCCTTTCAGGTTGTTTGGGGCGCCTGCTACATTCCAGCAGCTTATGAACAGGGTCCTCCGCCCTCACACTGCCTACATGGCCGCCTATCTAGATGACATTATCATCTACAGTAATGACTGGCCGTGGCACTTTGAACACCTTAGGGCTGTCCGAAAGTGGCTGAGGCAAGTGGGCCTCACAGCTAACCCAAAAAAGTGTGCGATTGGGCAGGTGGAAGTATGGGATCTGAGGTTCCACTTGGGCCATGGGCAGGTGCGTCCCCAAATTAACAAGACCGCAGTGATTGCAGCCTGCCTGAGGCCCAAGACCAAAAAGGAGGTGAGACAGTTCTTGGGACTGGCTGGCTATTATCCTAGGTTTCTACCTAATTATTCGGATGTCACCAGCCTGTTAACCGATCTCACTAAAAAGGGGGCTCCAGATCCAGTCCAGTGCCAACAGGCTTTCCCTGAGGTAAAAGCTGCACTGTGTGGGGGGCCACTTTTATACTCCCCTGACTTCTCTCTCCCCTTTATTTTGCAGACTGATGCATCGGACAGAGGGCTGGGGGCCGTTTTGTCCCAGGAGGTGGAGGGCGAGGAGCGCCCCATGCTGTACATCAGCCAGAAACTGCTGAAAGCAGGTGAATGCGTGAAAGCAGGTACAGCACAATCGAGAAGGAGTGTCTCGCCATCAAGTAGGCGGTCCTCGCCCTCCGATACTACCTGCTGGGGCACCCTTTCACTCTCTGTTCGGACCACGCACCCCTCCAGTGGCTCCACCGCATGAAGAATGCCAATGCACAAATCACCCATTGGTATATCACCCTCCAGCCATTTAAGTTCGAGGTGATCCACAGGCCGGGGGCGCAGATGGTGGTGGCGGACTTCCTGTCCCTTAGGGGGGGAGTCAGCTTCAGGCTGGATGGCTCCCCGGCCTGAGTCGGGCGGTGGGGGTATGTGGCAGCAGGGGCGTGGCCAAGCAGCAGTCTGTGAATGGAGGGCGGGGGCGGGGAAGGTAAGTGGCTAAGTCATCCCACCTGCTGTCAATTAATGTGTGTGTGTGTGTGTGTGTGTGTGTGTGTGTGTGTGTGTGTGTGTGTGTGTGTGTGCTTGTTACAGGGATGGAGCATTAAAGGAGAGAGAGAGAGCAGAGAAAAGGAGCTCTCTCCCCAAACACAATGCATGTGTGAGTGAGTGAGTGAAAGAAGGGAAGCTGAAAAGCTAAAAGTGTTGTATGCAACCATCAACTCTAGCCTGCCGTGCTTCTGTGCTCCACCCACATCAGGAAGTGTTACAAGTATATTTATGTTTATGCTTGGTAGTATTTCTTAGCTGGTATGAAGGAAATGTAATGTCTAAGAAATATTCAGGTTAAAGAGCAACTCAAGTAGGAACTAGGTTGTTTTGCAAATCTCTGCATAATTACATATCTGGATACTCTATTCTCAGCTGGTGAGCAGTGGGACTGCTGGACCTTCTTTCTAAGCTGGAACAATCACCCAGTGACTGTGTCTTTGTCTTGGCTCTCATGAATTTGGTCTGGGGTAAGAAATCTACCTTAGGTTGATAAAAGCATATCCTTCACCATACTCTGAGCATGTTTCTCTTTATATCCTTTCTGAACCTGTCCTGATTCATTTCTTCAGTGCAATATTTCATGAAATTGTCCATGTCTAGAGGCATCCTGATAAAGGTAGCTATAGAAACATTTGCAAATGGCCTATTTTAGGGTTAGTGTGAGGTTTAACCCTTTGGTGACTGACCCCTTGAACATGGTTCCTCCAGGAACGATGACGTTTCAGTCGTCAAGACAACGGAAAAACTAAAATACAAGAGCATTTTGTTTTGTGCACAAGAGCATTGTGACGTATCTTTCTGTTTTTGTATTTTAGTTCTTCTATTGTCTTGACAACTGAAAAGTCATAGTTCCTGGAGGAACCATTTTCAAGGGGTCAGTCACCAAAGGGTTAAGGTTCTTGAATGCATTTGATAGTTTTGCTTGTGTGGGGTTAGTGTTCCAGAGCCATAGCAGGAATCATTTAGGGTTACTGAGTGCATTTAATAGTTTTCTTGTGGAGATTAGTGTTCTAGAGACATAGCCTATCACCACCATGCTCCCCTTTTGCTTCTGGTACAGCAATGCAAGAAGTTCCTTCTGTGATATGTTGCAATGGAAAATGGGGTTGTGCACACCCGGGTAACCTAGTATGGGGGCCTCAAGTAATTTTTCAAAAAGACTATGTAGTCTGTCTTTGTGGGTCTGTGTCCAGTTAATGGTAATTCTTAATAACAACTGCCATGACTTACTTGCTTTAACAGTTTTCTTGTTTCTCTTCTCTTTCTTATTCCTCAGGGGATAAGGACTAATACGTTGGGAGTGATAGGAGCAGATATAAAAACTTTTTGACCCTAGAAAATTTGAGAACTCATGTCTTACAGTATAAGAGGAAACCCAACATCCTTCTTAAAGCATATACACAGAACCATGGAATCACTTTTTGTTTATAAATGCCTTGAGACCTCAAGAATGGCACAGGAATAGTTTTAAGTGTTAACAATAAATCTAATATAGTAATTTTTATGATTAAAGTGATTCATATAGGTAGCAGTCTGAGTGAATGACCTTGACATCTGTGATGTCACAGCAGGAAGTCTATCGGTCTCATCACCATTTCTGCTATACTAAAACACGGAGCTGACTGCAACTCCAATCCTCCATTTTGAGCTAATTTATCACTATGCCACGTAGATGTGTTGCTGGCCGGTGCAGCAATATGACAGAAGGTGGATTTAGGTTGCATTCATGGCCCAAGAATGTTCAAACTGCAAAGATTTGGATGTGCTTTGCGAGAAGTTCATGAGCACGTAGGGCACCTTTTTTTGCACATTTTATTGAAGACTCGTACGAGACCTCTGATCTGTTGAGGAGCATTGGCTATAAGCCCGTATTGAAAGAGGGTGCAGTACCAACAATTAAAGGAAAATAAACTATAAGAAAAGGAAGAAAGTAAGTTCAGTTGCACTAGTTAAGTAAACGAACTTTCACGTCAACTACTGCACAGAGCTTTATAAATGATCTCCCAGAGTTGTCAACTTTGATTGGGTCACTGTCAGCCCCTGCAGAGCTTGATCAGGCAACTGAATGCTTAGAGTCAACATTCCGCCATACTTTAGATAATGTAGCTCCTCTAAAAAGGAAAATGGTCAGAGACAAAAAATTAGCACCCTGGTATAATGATGACACTCGCACATTAAAACAGACCACTCAAAAATTGGAACGTAAATGGCATCAAACAAAATTGGTAGTGTTCAAATTAGCTTGGAAGGAGAACTTCCTGAAGTATAGAAAAGCTCTTAGTGCTGCTAGATCAACATATTTATCCTCCCTAATAGAAGATAACAAAAATAATCCTAGATTCCTATTTAATACTGTAGCAAAATTAACCAGGAATAAGTCCACTATAGACACATGCACACCTGCAGTATGTAGTAGCAACGACTTCATGAATTTTTTTAATGACAAAATTGAGAATATCCAACAAAAAATTCAAACTACTAATTTAAGGTCAGACAATGAAAGTGACCTTGTAGTTAACTATATAACTTTATCAGATCATCAGTTAGAATGTTTTACTCCCCTTAAAGAAACTGAATTACTTTCATTAATCTCTACATCAAAAGCCTCAACTTGCGTACTAGATCCCTTACCTACACATCTATTCAAACAGATAATGCCTGGAGTAATTGAACCGCTTCTAAAAATAATAAATTCTTCTCTTACGAATGGCTATGTACCCAAATCCTTTAAACTAGCAGTTATCAAAAAACTGTTATTAAAAAACCTGACCTTGATCCCTGTCAGCTGTCCAATTATCGGCCAATATCAAACCTCCCCTTTATCTCCAAGATCCTTGAAAAAGCTGTGGCACAGCAGTTATGCTCATATTTACATAGGAATAACATCCATGAAATGTATCAGTCAGGATTTAGACCTCATCATAGCACAGAGACAGCACTGGTTAAAGTAGTAAACGACCTACTGTTGGCATCTGATCAGGGCTGTGTCTCGCTACTTGTGTTGCTTGACCTTAGTGCAGCATTTGATACCATTGATCATTCCATTCTTCTGGATAGACTAGAAAATGTTGTGGGAGTTAAGGGAATGGCCCTCTCCTGGCTAAGGTCTTATCTAACTGATCGTTATCAGTATGTTGATATAAATGGTGATATTTCTAGACGTACCGAGGTAAAGTTTGGTGTTCCACAAGGTTCTGTCTTGGGTCCACTGCTTTTTTCTCTATATATGTTACCTCTGGGTGATATTATTCGTAAACATTGTATTAGTTTCCACTGTTATGCTGATGACACACAGTTGTATGTCTCTGCAAAACCTGATGAGAGACACCAGCTTAATAGAATTGAGGAATGTGTTAAGGACATTAGACACTGGATGCTTATTAATTTCCTTCTGCTTAACTGACAAGACTGAAGTACTTGTGCTAGGACCACATACAGCTAGAAGTAAGTTTTCTGATTACACAGTGACTCTGGATGGCCTTTCTGTTTCTTCACGTGCAGCAGTAAAAGACCTCGGAGTGATTATTGACCCCAGTCTTTCATTCGAAACTCACATTGATAACATCACCCGGATAGCTTTCTTTCATCTCAGAAATATTGCAAAGATAAGAAATTTAATGTCATTGCGTGACACAGAAAAACTAGTCCATGCTTTCGTTACCTCCAGGTTGGATTATTGTAATGCCTTACTGTCTGGATGTTCCAATAAGTGCATAAATAAGCTCCAGTTAGTTCAAAATGCAGCAGCAAGAGTCCTTACTAGAACTAGAAAATATGAACACATCACCCCTGTCTTATCCACACTGCATTGGCTCCCAATCAAATTTCATAATGACTATAAAATACTACTATTGACCTTTAAAGCTCTAAATGGTCTCGCACCACAGTACCTGAGTGAACTTCTGCTCCTCTATGACCCGCCACGCCTACTTAGATCAAAAGGTGCAGGCTATCTGCTGGTACCTCGTATAGTGAAGGATACATCAGGGGGCAGAGCCTTTTCTTACAAAGCCCCACAGTTATGGAACAGCCTTCCAAGTAATGTTTGGGAATCAGACACAGTCTCAGCATTTAAGTCTAGGCTGAAAACGTATCTGTTTAGTCAAGCCTTTTGTTAATGGTGTTTATGAGGTAAAGGTGTAGATCTAGAGGGTCCTCAGACATAGTGTTTTGGTAAACTGGGATGTATGGATGCTGTCAGTCCCCACTCGCTTGCTCACTCGAGTTTGTTGACGGTGTAGTGGCTGGCTGCTTTATGTCCCGGGGCTCCCTCATGCCTGTGTTACCTTCTGGCTCTCTCCTTTTAGTTATGCTGTCATAGTTAGTTGCCAGAGTCCCTGCTTGTACTTGGTGCAATATGTATACTGCTCCTACTTATTCAGGTGACATTGGGCATACCTAACAACCTGTGTTTTCTTTCCCTCCCCCTCCCACCCCAAATCTGTTCCTCTGAGTTACATGGAGTCAACAGGAAATCTTTTGGTGGAGAGGGTGGAGACCTCGACTGGCTATCGTAGCCTGCAGGGAATCGGCTGTCAGACTTTCTGTCGCATGTCCCAGACCCGGTGAAATGTAACTGAATTGTCTTGGCCAGCCCTAAGGGTCCCATCTGCATCTCATCATTGCTGAGGAGTGTGCTCCCATCACCCAATCAAGCATCCAGCCAGAACAGGTCATGATATATTTTTTACCATATTAACACGCCATTGTTGTGTGTTATGCCTGATGTAAAGACTCTCGTCTCTGCGAGCCTACCACACAGATTTAATACTTGTCATTTTTAGGGCATACCTAACAACATGTGTTTTCTTTCTCTCTCTCTTCCTCCCCCCCAATCTGTCCCTCTGAGTTACATGTTGGTCCTGGGATTGAGATGCTGGCCTCTTCTGCCCCTCAGACCTGCTTGGTCCATCCTGGTGCCCTGTGTCTGGTCGGAGTTTTATCGCACCGCTCCTGTGAAGGATGGCCCCATGAGGACAGTTGAGGGTTATACATGGAGGATGCTCTGGACTCTTACAGTAATGCTTTTATGGCTGAGGACTACAGTTGTCTTGCTAACTTTAGGACTGCAGTTATCATGAACAGTTTTGCACTCAAGTTTCCATCAATGAAGAGTTATAACATCAACGAAACTGTCATCATGTTAAAACTATTAATATTATAGACAGGCTGTCTGTTGTTGCCCAAATGAGGATGGGTTCCCTTTTGAGTCTGGTTCCTCTCGAGGTTTCTTCCTCATGTCGTCTGAGGGAGTTTTTCCTTGCCACCGTCGAGACAGGCTTGCTCATTGGGGATAGATTAGGGATAAAATTAGCTCATGTTTTAAGTCATTCAAATTCTGTAAAGCTGCTTTGCGACAATGTTTATTGTTAAAAGCGCTATACAAATAAACTTGACTTGACTTGACTTGTTCTCCCGGAATGTGAGCCGAGGGTTGTTGCTAAAACCCAGGATGGAACGAGACATATTATCGCTCAGGCAGTGACCTCCCCGTGGTTGTTGCTAAAACCGGTGATGTCCTGTCCCATTCCGGGATTTAGTAATTGCCTGAGCTGAGCAGTAATGGTGGAGTACTCAGTATGGACAAAATGGAGAATGAGTGGACCAGCCGTCTGATTTTTCCACTGGATATACTTGCCTCAACAGCAATATCTCGCCCTTACGTGGAAGAAGCAAATGAATGGAGAACTGAACAAACAACTGAAAGTCAGATTGTTTAAAAACAATTGGCCACAAGTTAGGCCTTCAAGAGGCGAGAACACAAACAGGTAAACTGCGATTCTCATTTGTTTACCTGCATTTAGATTAATACATATACATATAACTTGTATTGTGTATTTAAGTTACCGGCATAAGATTATTTAATTTACTTCAGAATGTGATTGTCTCAGTTCATCTGATTATTTAATTAGCCTTTTACATTTTATCAGTGAAAATACATGCATGTACATGTATGTTGTATAAGTTTTAACACCTATCCTGTTTTAATGAGAGTCAACCCACAATCAATGAAGTCAAATCAGTCTTAGTTGAGCAAGTTGGTAACGGTATTTCTTACTTTCACCATAAATTTTTATTTATATGACTTTGGTCTATAGCTGTCAAAGGCCAAGGCCTTAAAACCAGTTACCGCTGAGATGTCACGCATTCAGGGCTGGCTGGCCCAGTCGGGCAGCTCAAATGCCAACTTTGCGGCCAATTTTAACTCTCAAAAATATATTCTTTTTATTCACATTTATGCAGCATACAAGAGTCAAGGATGGAGATACTCATCTCATCTCATTATTTCTAGCCGCTTTATCCTTCTACAGGGTCGCAGGCAAGCTGGAGCCTATCCCAGCTGACTATGGGCGAAAGGCGGGGTACACCCTGGACAAGTCGCCAGGTCATCACAGGGCTGACACATAGACACAGACAACCATTCACATTCACACCTATGGTCAATTTAGAGTCACCAGTTAACCTAACCTGCATGTCTTTGGACTGTGGGGGAAACCGGAGCACCCGGAGGAAACCCACGCGGACACGGGGAGAACATGCAAACTCCACACAGAAAGGCCCCCACTGGCCACAGGGCTCGAACCTGGACCTTCTTGTTGTAAGGCAACAGCGCTAACCACTACACCACCGTGCCGCCGGATGGAGATACTATCCACTCAAAAATGTATTTAAAAATAAAGGTTCTGCATATATCCTTTAAGTCTCTAAAAGTCAAGTCATGTCAAGTTTATTTGTATAGCACTTTTAACAGTAAACATTGTCGCAAAGCAGCTCCACAGAATTTGAACGACTTAAAACATGAGCTAATTTTATCCCTAATCTATCCCCAATGAGCAAGCCTGTGGTGATGGTGGCAAGAAAAAACTCCCTCAGATGACACGAGGAAGAAACCTCGAGAGGAACCAGACTCAAAAGGGAACCCACCCGCACCTGGGCAACAACAGACAGCATGACCATAATATTAACAGTTTTAACATGAAGTAAGTTTCGTTGATATTATAAACTCTTCATTGATGGAAACGTGAGTGCAAAACTGTTCATGACAACTGCAGTCCTAAAGTTAGCAATTCAACTGTAGTCCTCAGCCATAAAAGCATTACTGTAAGAGTCCAGAGCATCCTCCAAGTGTGACTTTCAACTGTCCTCATGGGGCCGTCCTCCACAGGAGTGATGCGATGAGACTCCAACCAGACACAGGGCACCAGGATGGATCAAGCAGGTCCGAGGAGCAGAAGAGGTCAGCATCTTGATCCCAGGACCAACCTGTAACTCAGAGGGACAGATTTGGAGGGAGGGAGAGAGAGAGAGAGAGAAAACACAGGTTATTAGGTATGCCCAATGTCACCTGAATAAGTAGGAACAGTATACATACTGCACCGAGTACAAGCAGGGACTCCGGCAGCTAACTATGACAGCATAACTAAAAGGGGAGAGCCAGAAGGTAACACAGGCATGAGGGAGCCCCAGGACATAAAGCAGCCAGCCACTACACCGTCGTCAAACTCGAGTGAGCAACCGAGTGGGGACTGACAGCATCCATATATCCCAGTTTACCAAAACACTCTATGTCTGAGGACCCTCCAGATCTACACCTTTACCTCATAAACACCATTAACAAAAGGCTTGGCTAACCAGATATGTTTTCAGCCTAGACTTAAACACTGAGACTGTGTCTGATTCCCAAACACTACTTGGAAGGCTGTTCCATAACTGTGGGGCTTTGTAAGAAAAGGCTCTCCCCACTGATGTAGCCTTCACTATACGAGGTACCAGCAGATAGCCTGCACCTTTTGATCTAAGTAGGCGTGACGGGTCATAGAGGACCAGAAGTTTACTTAGGTACTGTGGTGTGAGACCATTCAGTGCTTTAAAGGCCAATAGTAGTAGTTTATAATCAATACGAAATTTGATTGGAAGCCAATGCAGTGTGGATAAGACAGGGGTGATGTGATCATATTTTCTAGTTCTAGGAAGGACTTTTGCTGCTGCATTTTGAACTAACTGGAGCTTGTTTATGCACTTATTGGAACATTCAGACAGTAAGGCATTACAGTAATCCAACCTGGAGGTAATGAAAGCATGGACTAGTTTTTCCGCGTCACGTAGTGACATTAATTCTGAGATGAAAGAAAGCTATCCGGGTAATGTTATCAATGTGAGTTTCGAATGAAAGACTGGGGTCAATAATCACTCCGAGGTCTTTTACTGCTGCACGTGAGGAAACAGAAAGGCCATCGAGTTACTGTGTAATCAGAAAACTTACTTCTAGCTGCATGTGGTCCTAGTAAAAGTACTTCAGTCTTGTCAGAGTTAAGCAGAAGGAAATTAACAAGCATCCAGTGTCTAATGTCCTTTACACATTCCTCAATTCTATTAAGCTGGTGTCTCTCATCAGGTTTTGCAGAAACATACAACTGTGTGTCATCAGCATAACAGTGGAAACTAATACAATGTTTATGAATAATATCACCCAGAGGGAACATATATAAAGAAAAAAGCAGTGGACCCAAGACAGAACCTTGTGGAACACCAAACTTTACCTCAGTATGTCTAGAAATATCACCATTTATATCAACATACTGATATCGCTCAGTTAAATAAGAGCTGAGCCAGGAGAGGGCCGTTCCCTTAACTCCCACAACATTTTCTAGTCTATCCAGAAGAATGGAATGATCAATGGTATCAAATGCTGCACTAAGGTCAAGCAACACAAGCAGTGAGACACAGCCCTGATCAAATGCCAACAGTAGGTCATTTACTACTTTAATCAGAGCTGTCTCTGTGCTATGATGAGGTCTAAATCCTGACTGATACATTTCATGGATGTTATTCCTATGTAAATGTGAGCATAACTGCTGTGCCACAGCTTTTTCAAGGATCTTGGAGATAAAGAGGAGGTTTGATATTGGCCGATAATTGGACAGCTGACAGGGATCAAGGTCAGATTTTTTAATCAGGGGTTTGATAACTGCTAGTTTGAAGGATTTGGGTACATAGCCAATCGTAAGACAAGAACTTATTATTTTTAGAAGCAGTTCAATTACTTCAGGTATTATCTGTTTGAATAGACATGTAGGTAAGGGATCTAATACGCAAGTTGAGGCTTTTGATGCAGAGATTAATGAAAGTAATTCAGTTTCTCTTAGGGAAATAAAACATTCTAATTGATGATCTGATACAGTTATATTGTTAACTACAGGGTAACTTACATTGTCTGACCTTAAATTATTAGTTTGAAATTTTGTCGGATATTCTCAATTTTATCATTAAAAAAATTCATGAAGTCGTTGCTACTACATACTATAGGTATGCATGTGTCTATATTGGACTTATTCCTGGTTAATTTTGCTACAGTATTAAATAGGAATCTAGGATTATTTTTGTTCTCTTCTATTAGGGAGGAGAGATGTTGATCTCGCAGCACTAAGAGCTTTTCTATACTTCAGGAATCCCTCCTTCCACACTAATTTGAACACTACCAATTTTGTTTGATGCCATTTACATTCCAATTTTCGAGTGGCCTGTTTTAATGTGAGTGTCATCATTATACCAGGGTGCTAATTTTTTGTCTCTGACCATTTTCCTTTTAAGAGGAGCTACATTATCTAAAGTATGGCGGAATGTTGACTCTAAGCATTCAATTGCCTGATCAAGTTCTGCAGGGGCTGACAGTGACCCAATCAAAGTTGATAACTCTGGGAGATCATTTATAAAGCTCTGTGCAGTAGTTGACGTGAATGTACGTTTAATACAGTAGCGTGGTGAGGTGCATATATTAATAATAATAATACATTTTATTTAAAGGTGCCTTTCTTGCACCCAAGGACACTGTACAAAAATGAAAGACAAACCATACATTAAAATTACAAAAAAACAAACAAAAAAACCATTAAAACAAGTTACAATTCAAAATTAAAAATTACAGTGCAGTGATTAAATTTGAAAAGCAAGTTTGAACAGGTGTGTTTTGAGTGAGGATTTGAAATGTGGAAGGGAATTGATATTTCGAAGTTCGGGAGGTAATGAGTTCCAAAGCCGGGGAGCAGAGCGGCTGAAAGCTCTGCTCCCCATGGTGGTGAGATGGGCGGAGGGGACAGTCAAGTGGATAGAAGAAGATCTGAGGGAACGAAAGGGAGTGGCAACATGGAGGAGATCGGACAGATATGGGGGAGCGAGGTTGTGGATGGTCTTGAAATTTAACAGAAGGATTTTGAATTCGGGGCGGCACGGTGGTGTAGTGGTTAGCGCTGTCGCCTCACAGCAAGAAGGTCCTGGGTTCGAGCCCCGGGGCCGGCGAGGGCCCTTCTGTGCGGAGTTTGCATGTTCTCCCCGTGTCCGTGTGGGTTTCCTCCGGGTGCTCCGGTTTCCCCCACAGTCCAAAGACATGCAGGTTAGGTTAACTGGTGACTCTAAATTGACCGTAGGTGTGAGTGTGAATGGTTGTCTGTGTCTATGTGTCAGCCCTGTGATGACCTGGCGACTTGTCCAGCCTTTCGCCCGTAGTCAGCTGGGATAGGCTCCAGCTTGCCTGCGACCCTGTAGAAGGATAAAGCGGCTAGAGATAATGAGATGAGATGAGATTTTGAATTCAATTCGAAACTTGACTGGGAGCCAGTGGAGCTGCTGCAAGATGGCCGTGATGTGGTGGATGGAGGGAGTTCTGGTGATGATGCGGGCAGCTGAATTCTGGACCAGTTTGATCTTATGGACAGATTTGTGAGGGAGACCAGAGAGGAGGGAGTTGCAGTAATCCCGACGAGAAGTGACGAGGCTGTGGACAAGAATAGCAGTGGCATGGGGAGTAAGGGAGGGGCAGAGATGGTTGATATTGCGTAAATGGAAATACGCAGACCGGGTAATGTTATTGATGTGGGATTGGAAGGAAAGAGTGTTGTCAAGGATGACACCCAGACTCTTAACCTGTGGGGAGGGGGAGACAGAGCAATTGTCAATATAAAGAGAGAAACTGTCAATTTTGGATAGTGACAATTTGGTGCCAGAACCTCAGATTTGTCACTGTTTAGTTTGAGGAAGTTGGAGGAGAACCAGGTTTTTATTTCTGCTAGGCAGTCAGTAAGGGAAGAGGGTGGAAGGTTGGAAGTGGGTTTACTGGAGAGGTAGAGCTGGGTGTCATCCACATAGCAGTGGAAACTGATGTTATATTTACGGAAGATGTTGCCAAGGGGAAGGAGATAAATGATGAAAAGGAGGGGCCCCAGGACAGAGCCCTGGGGCACACCTGAAGTGACAGGGGAAGGGTGGGATGTGAAAGATTTAAGCTGAATGAACTGAGTGCGGCAGGAAAGATAAGATTTAAACCAGTCAAGGGGGGGTGAGTGATACCAATGGATGCTAATCTATTGAGGAGGGTGAAGTAACAAATGATATCGAAAGCTGCACTCAGGTCAAGGAGGATGAGGATGGTGAGTAAACCAGAATCAGCTGCCATGAGGAGATCGTTGGTGATTTTGATTAGAGCTGTTTCTGTGCTATGGAGGGGACGGAAACCAGACTAAAACTATTCATACAGGTTATTCTGAGACAGATGGAAGTGAAGTTGATTAGCTACTGTTTTTTCAAGAATTTTGGAAATGAAGGGTAGATTAGAGATAGGGCATAGGTTATTGAAGTTGGTAGGAACTGCACTGTTGGTTTTTTTTCAATATTGATGTTATTGCAACAGTCTTAAAGGATGTAGGAACAGTTCCAGTGGAAAGAGAGGAATGGATGATGGCAGAGATGAAAGGGACCAGAGAAGGAAGGCAGGCTTTAACAAGAACAGTGGGGAGGGGGTCCAGCTGACATGTGGATGGCTTAGACTTACAGATGAGATCTGAAATTTCTGAGGCGGTGGGAAGCTGGAAGGAGGAGAAGGAGTGAGAGGGTGGAGGAAGTTCAGGTAAACTGATGGGGGTGGATTGTGAACCAAGATGCTGGTGAATTGTTTGGATTTTTTCAGCAAAGAATGACATGAGGGAGTTACAGAAAGCAGGTGAGTACTGTACAGGTGAGGTGGTAGGGAGTCTGGAGGTTAGCTGAAGTTCTTGAGCAGTGAAAACAGTGATTTGGTGTTACCTTCGTTAGAACAGATTATACCAGAGAAATAGTTGGATTTGGCTTGAGCAATACAGTCCTTGTAATGAAGTACATGATTGTTGTACATGTCTTTATGAACAAATAGTCCAGTTTTCTTGTAAAGTCGCTCAAGTTGTCGGCCTTTGGCTTTCATGAGCCGAAGTTCAGGTGTAAACCAGGGAGCTGAACGGGAGAAGGAGACAGACCTGGTTTTTAGTGGAGCAAGGGAATTAAGGATGGTGTGAAGGCCAGTGTTGTACTGTGAGACCAGCTTTTCCAGGGTGGTTAAATTGTGAATGTCCAAGAGGGAGTCAATGCTAGAGGAGAGAGAATTTAAGTTGATATCCTTATATTACGGAAAGAAATAAGACGAGGGAGCTTAGTAGTGGAGAGAGAGAGTTTGGTATTAAATGAGAGGAGGAAGTGGCCAGTTATAGGGAGTTCATCTGCTGTACAGTCAAGGGGGGAGATACCAGAGCAACAAATTAAGTCCAAGATGTGACCTTTGGAGTGAGTGTGCTGCTGAAAACCGAATTGGTGTGCTGCTGAAAACCGAAACTCTCAAGGCAGGATGAAAAGTCTCTGGTAAGAGTGTTGTTGATATTGTCCATGTGGATGTTAAAATCTCCCAACAAAATAATGTTTGGTGAGAGAGTGGAGAGGTGTGTCAACAGAGCAGCAAAATCATTTAAAAAGTTTTTCTTTGGTTTGGGGGGGGGGCGGTAGACAGTTGCAATGATGGTGGGAGTAGATCCAGACAGTTGACATACAGTAAATTCAAAGGAGCTGAAGGCAGTTAGAGACACTGGCGAAACTTTCCATTTATCACGGTAAATTATCGCGAGACCTCCTCCCCGGCTGGAGCCACGAGGTTGACAGATGTAAATAAACCCTGGAGGAGTTGATTCATTGATTTGGGATTTGATTCATTGAGTTGATTCATTAGGTTGTTGCCATGTCTCAGTTAAACAGAGAAAGTCAAACTTACGGTCAATGAGGAGATCCTGGATGAGAGACCCTTTGCTCGTAAGGGAGCGGATGTTGAGTAGACCAAAGTTGACAGTGGCGTTGTCGCCTATGACAGCAATGTTAGCCAACCGAGCCGGGCTGGCTAGCACACGGTGGTCAACAACTCGACCGGTGTTTCATGAAGGGCGACGAGAGATGAACCAGATGGATTTTATTGTTGTCGAGGTGTCTTGATGAGGGCTCCGGCGGAATTCACGGTGAATGTATCTCCAGCGAGGCTGGGAGGCGATATCCGGATGAAAGTGAAGTAGAGCCAGTGGAGGCGCAGACAGGTGGAAGCGTAGCCGGAGAAACTCCACAGCTGAGTACTGGAGCAAACCAGTCGCGGGTTGGTGGACCAGCAACAGGAGAGGCCAGATAATCATGGACCAGATATATATCATATCGGACCACATTGTGCACAGGGACCCAGTCCCTTGGATGCCAGTGCAAGCAGAGTCAGGTGAGAAACCCTTAAAATTACTTTAAAAGTGGTTAGAAGTTGCCAGCGAGCAGCGGCAGCCAGTTGCACCAGCGTTCACTCAGCCAGAACCGGAAGTCTCCCACTTGTTGCTAGACAATTATTACTATATTTATTACTATAATTATTATAGTAATATTATTACTCAGACATATTTTGAATGAGATGAGATAATGATCTGAGAACTTCAGACTGTGGAAGTATGACTATATTTTCTACGTTTAACCCAAATGTTAGTATTAGATTGAGGGTGTGACCACCACTATGGGTCGGTCCTATGACATTCTGATTAATCCCTACTGAATCTAAAATGGACACAAATGCTGTTTTTAAAGGGTCTTCTGGGTTATTGAAGTGAATATTAAAATCTCCAACAACTAAAGCTTTGTCTAAGGAAATAACCAGATCTGAGATAAAATCTGCAAATTCAGAAAGAAACTCAGAATATGGCCCCGAGGGCCTGTAAATAATAAGTAACGGAATTAACTGGGTAGACTTATTTTTCGAGGCTACATACATTTATATGAGTATGAAGAACTTCAAATGTATTAAATTTATAACCAGGTTTTTGTGTTACACCTAGATAATCATAATAAACGCAACGCCTCCTCCTCTGCCAGTTAGACAAGGCTGGTGTATATAACTGTATCCAGGAGGACTTGCTTCATTTAATGCTATATATTCATTTGGCTTAATCCATGTTTCAGTTAAACAAAGTACATTAAACTCCTGATCAGTAATGAGTTCATTAACTATGAGCGCTTTAGATGTAAGAGATCTAATATGTAATAGCCCCACCTTTCGATCAAAGGTGCTGGCAGCAGCTGTACAGTCAGTATGATCTAATTTTATATTGATTAGGTTACTGGAACAAACTCTCTGAATATTTCTACCTTCTTGTTGAGCTCAGGGAACAGACACAGTCTTGATGTAGTGGACCCTGAGTGACGACTCTGTGCAGCTAGCAGACCGTCGGTTTAGCCTGTTCGTCTGCTCCCTGGCCTTGGCTCTGGATTGTCAGAAATTAACTAGGCCTGTTCTGAGACTATGACCTATGCTGCAGGAAATGAGAGCAGCACCTTCCCGAGTGGGATGGATACCGTCCCGCCCTAACAGGCCAGCAGTGCCCTCAAAATTAGCCCAATTATCTATAAAGCCCACACTGTTTTCAGAGCACCACCTGGACAGCCAGCAGTTCAGCAACCATAACCTGCTGTAAGCTATATCGCCACACCGCATTGTGATGGGGCCAGAGCATACTACAGTATTGGACATCGCCTTTGTTAATTTAAACACCTCTACAAAAATACTCTTAGTAACATCAGACTGACGAAGGCGTATATCATTAGCTCCTGCATGGATAACTATCTTTGAGAACCTGTGCTTGCCTAGGACCCTAAGATTACCTGCTATGTCCGGCACCCTGGCTCCTGGTATACACCTGACTAAAGCTGCTGGTGCCCCTAAAGGCCTAGCTAATTTCACGTGCCGTATGATAGAGTCCCCTATAACCAGAGCTCTTTCAGGTTTCTCAGCGGGTGCATCACTAAGGAGAGCAAACCTGTTCGACGCGGAGAGGAATGGTGCTCCCGTGGGCAAGCTTCAGCGGTAGCTTTGGCTCTACGCTTATGCCGCTGAGCTGTCACCCATTTGCCCCGCTGTAAGGGCTCTAATGCCGGAGTTGAGGGATTACTAACTCCACCTAGGGCATCCAGACTTTCCTCTACAGAAACTACACTGTTCTCATTCTCACTGGCCTTCTCTAAAGCCTGGACATGCACTTCTAACACTATAATCTTCTCCATCAGAGAGCTAACTAATCTGCACTTATCACAAGTAAAGCTATCGCTAGAGATGGAGGAAGAATGACTAAACATCCTGCACTCAGCACACTGAACAGGTTGAAGGTGTGCCATGGTGAAAAGATTCACATACCCTCAATCAAAGATCTGTTGATATTAAAGCAGATCCAATGTGGATGGCCTCCACTTGTGGTCTTTACGCAGGAGGAGAAAAAAAAAGAAAGCTTCCGGTCTCTGCGTTCTTCCAAAAAAAGAAAAAAAACTGGAAAAAGGAAAGCGAAAGTGGAAAGTGCAAAAAGGAAAGTGACAGTACAATAAAAATGAAGATGATACTGGAAAATTATTTGTAGAAAAAAATTTAAAAAGATTAGTGATGGGTATTTTCTTTTTTAATGCTTGCATAATGGAAACTTCTGTCTGGTCCATTGTGTACCTTATTACCTGGCACCACTCTACCTAGAAAGTACACTTTGAAAAGCTTGCCTGATGTAGTTTTACCCCATGTGTCAGTAATGACACTGAAAGCCCAAATTCAGAGCAGCCTCCAAACATGGCTGCTCCGGACTACACCTCCCAAGAGCCACAGCACTCCCCTGTCACCAGAATTCTAATTATATCACCTGGCACCAATCCACCTGCAATTGCCCCACCTATATATACACAACTCACACATGCATTCAGTGCAAAGTATCATTCTGTGTCCCTGTACCTGACTTTACTGAGCTGTTTTGATTTCAGCCTGACTTCACGTTTAGACCACTGTTTACGTTTAGTTTTGACCTTGTCTTTTTGTCTCCCCAACGTTGTTCTGTTCGCCTATCGACTGACCTCTGCCTATCCCTGACTACAATTCCTGTTTCCCGATTTGGCTCTGTTTACAATTTGCAATGCACTCACTCTCCCCTGCAATTGCATCCATAAGTGCCTGCACATTGACAGGATACTTCACCATCCATAGATGCAGCAAAGGAGGCAAAGCAAACTGCTGTCAACACTCAGGGGCATCTGTTAGGAGAGCACCAGCAGTTGATCAGTGATCTCAACACCAGCATGTTGCAGCTCACTGCTGTAGTGTCGCAGGCCATCCTCACATGCCCTGTATCACCCACTGGTGCATCTCAGATGATTCCTTGACCTGAAAGGTTTTCAGAGGATGTGTCAAGCTGTAAGGGGCTCCTTCTCCAGTGTTCCCTGTATTTTTTTTTTTCCTTGCTCACGGCAGCTACTGTCAAACAGAAGATTGCTCTGTTTATCAGTCTCCTATCTGGCAGAGCTTTATAGTGGGCAAGCATAGTGTGGGAGTGTGGAGGCGAACAAACCACATCTTATGACCGGTTCTTAGAACTCTTCAAACGAGTCCATCAGCTGAGGGTGTCAAAGTTGGAGAGAGCTTATTGATGATCAGACAAGGAAATAGGAGAGTTGCGGAATATGCACTAGATTTCTGTACATTGGCTGCTGGCAGTGGATGGAACAAGCCTGCATTGAAAGCCATGTTTGCCAAGGTTTACACCCCAAAGTGCTCAGTGAGCTAGCCTGTCGAGATGAACATCTCACCTTTCACTCTCTGATCGACTTAGCTATCCATCTGGATCACCTTCTCAAGAATCGACCCTCTTTACAACTGTCTCCCACTCCCTCGCCCACTCCCATGGAAGTCTCTCATACACAGCTGCAATGATCAGAGAGAGAGAGAGAAGAAGATGTGAGGTTCTCTGTTTCTACTGTGGTGAATCCAGCCATCAGATAGCCAAGTGCCCTATCCGCCCTCCACGGGAGAACCAAACCTGCCAAGTCACCAGCCCATCTTGCCCAGTGAGTCCTGGGATTATTCACAAAACACACTCCTTTAAAGTACCTGTGGTATTAAAACTGCCAGACTCAACCCATGTCCTCTCTGTGTTCACTGACTCAGAGGCAGAAGGAAACTTCATCAGCAGCTTGGTTGTCCAGAAACTTCACCTGTCCACAGATGAACTCCAGAGACCACTTCAGTTGAAGGCCATCGACAGGGGTCCCATAGGTGATGGACTTGTATCTATGCGCACCTCTCCTCTTGAGATTCAGGTGGGGGCTATACATTCAGATTGTATTTTTTCATTCATCACTCAAACTGCACATCACGATCTGATTCTGGGATACCTGTGGCTTCAACTACATGACCCTCTGACATCCTAGCAACAGAAGGACATTCTTCAGTGGTTTCCTGCCTGTCTTCAGAATTCTTTGAAACTGCCTCATTTAGTGCTCTCATCTACCTCTGTAGAAAGCCCTCAGCCTGACTCCCTTGACAACGTTCCTTCCCGTTACCTCGACCTCAAGGAAGTGTTCAGTAAAGGGAAAGCCTATGGACTGCTTCCTCGTTGTCCCTATGACTGCACCATTGACCACCTCCCAGGTACAACTCCTTCTCGCAATTGTATTTACCCTCTGTCCCTAGCCAAGCAAGCCACCATGGAGGAGTATGTACAAGAAGCTTTGAAGCAAGGGTACATCAGACCATTGATGTCACCAGCTTCAGTGGGCTACTTCGTTGAAAAGAAAGGAGTTCTCCGGTTATGCATTGATTATCGCAGCCTAAATCACATCACAGTAAAATACTGTTATCCTCTCCTACTGGTGCCCTCAGCCCTGGAACAGTTGAGAGCAGCCAAGAGCTTTTCTAAACTGGACCTCCGTAGTGCCTACAACCTGGTCAGGATTCGAAAGGGTGACGAGTGGAAGACTGCTGGCCACTTTGAGTATTTGGTCATGCCTTTTGGCCTTTCTTGCACACCAAGTGTATTCTTGTGCCTCATCAATGACATGCTAAGGCAGCGTTTCTCAACCTTTTTTCAGTCACGGCACCCTTCAGAAGTATGCAAATTCTCAAGGCACCCCCATATAAAATATACACAGTCACGCTGACCATACTCTGACCCCGGCAGTGACGTTGTGACATGGGAAAGGGGGTCGTGAGACAAATTTTGATGATGCATGAGGCGGTGATGATCTGCATTAGTGTAACTATCATTTTTTGGAATTTTAATTAATTTTATTTATTTCAATGTTAGAATATATAATTTTATGATGGCACCCCTAATGAAGCCAGACGGCACCCCAGGGTGCCACGGCACCCCAGTTGAGAAAGGCTGTGCTAAGGGACAGGCTGGGGAGTTTTGTGATCTCCTCCCCAGATGAGGACACCCACTATAAGCATGTCAGGTCAGTGCTCTCTCACCTGCTCCAAAACCACCTATATGTCAAGGCTAAAAAGTGTGAGTTCCATGTCAATCAAATCTCATTCCTAGTATATATCACCAGCTCAGAGGGGGTAAGCATGAACCAAACCAAGGTTTCAGCAGTCATGTCATGGCCCACTCCCATATCTGTAAAGGAGTTGCAATGCTTCCTGGGGTTTGCAAACTTCTATTGATGCTTCATTTATGGATTCAGCACCATTGCCACCCCTCTCACATCACTTCTTAAGAAAGAACCTTGTTGCCTCCATTGGAACCCTGCAGCCAATGAAGCATTTCAACAGGTCAAGGTGGCATTCACCACAGCTCCCATCTTGCAACATCCTGACCTGACTAAGCCATTCATTGTGGAGGTGGATGCATCAGAAACTGGAGCAGGAGGGATTCTTTCTCAGCATTTTGGGGACAAGCCCGAGCTTCACCCGGTAACGTTCTTCTCTAAAAAACTCACGCCTATTGAGAGGAACTATGACATTGGTAACCAAGAGCTCTTGTCAATCAAACTGGCCCTTGAGGAGTGGAGGCACTGGTTGGAGGGCGCAGCACACCTGTTTAGCATTCTCACTGATCATAAGAATCTGGAATATTTGAAGACAACCAAATGTCTGAACCCCCGGCAAGCCAGATGGGCCCTGATTTTCACTCATTTCCAATTCATGATCTCTTACTGTCCTGGCTCCAGGAATACTAAGGCTGATGCCCTCTCTAGAGTCTACAGTTCTTCATTAGACACCTCTGATCCAATTTTAGTCCTTCCACTTGAATGTTTTGTGCAATCCATCAAATGGGACATAGACAGAGAGATCAGTCACAACTCACTGAGCCTCCTGAGAACTGTCCTCCCAGGCTCTTGCAAGTCCCACCCAGATTCAGAGGCAAATTCGTCACTTGGGCCCACTCTTCTCCAGCCACAGAGCATCCCAGCAGCCAGCATACAATTGCTCAAGAACAAGTATTGGTGGGAGAACATGACCTTGCACATCAACCACTTTGTCTCCTCATGCTCTGCCTGTGCCCAAGTCAAGGTACCCTGGGCTCCACCTACTGGTAAACTGTGTCTTTTCCCAGTACCCCAGCGACCCTGGTCACACATCGCCATAGATTTCCTCACAGATCTGCGACAATCTCAGGGCAATACCATCATCCTGGTAATCATCAACAAATTCTCCAAGGCTCTCAAACTCATCCCACTACCTGGTATACCCACAGCTTTTGTAACTGCTGAGCTACTATTTAACCACATCTTCCATTATTATGGCATCCCTGAAGACATAGTTAGTGACCGGGGTCCCCAGCTCATCTCCAGGCTGTGGTCCAGGTTCATGGATAGACTGGGAGTGTCCGTGAGTCTCACCTCAGGATATCACCCTCAATCTAATGGCCAGGTAGTGTGCAAACCAAGAAGTGGGATGCTTCCTATGCATATTCTGCATGAGGAACCAAGGAGACTTAGCACAATTTCTTCCCTGGGCCAAGTATGCACAAAACTCTTTAAAACTCTTTCCCAGGGAGCTCAACCACTTTCGGCCAGTAGCTTTAACGTCTCACCTAATGAAGATCATGGAGAGGATTGTTCTCTCCCACCTCCGACACCTGGTGAACAGCGAGATGGACCCCCTGCAGTTTGCGTATCGACCAGGGATTGGTGTGGATGACGCTGTCATTTACCTGCTACACCGGTCACTTTTACACCTGGAGGGCACTGGGAGCACTGTAAGAATCATGTTCTTTGACTTCTCCAGTGCTTTCAACACAATCCAGCCATCACTGCTTAGGGAAACTGTTAGGACTAGGACTGTTTTGGCCTCTAGAGGCCGCTGTTATTTCCTTTTCATGTCATGTTTGTTTTGGCCTCTAGAGGCCGCCACTGTTCCTGTGTTTTGTGTTTGTGTTAATTGCCTGTTTAGTCCTGATTATTTTCACCTGTGTTCAATTTAGTTTGTGTATTTATACCCCCTTAGTTCAGTCCTCTTGTCACGGAGTCTTTGTGCTGTTATGTTTATCTCCAGTTTCCTCTGTATCGTGTTCTTTGTTTTGCACTTTGCTTTTCTTTTGGACCTAGTAGTTACTGTGTTTTTGGATCTTCTGAGCTTTGGTATTTTTGCCTTTTCTTTTCTGGTTTTTTGGCTTTTGTTTTGTACTTTTGGATTTTTTTTCCCTTATATCTTCTGAGTGTTTTTGGATTATTACTTTTTGGATTTTTTTTTTTGTGTATATATTGTAAATAAACCTTTTGATACTTTTTTCTACTTCTGCCTCATGCCTCTGCATTTGAGTCATCCCCCTGGTGGTCTAGTGGGGGTTTGCTGGATTATCACACCAACGAACCAGGTTTGAATCCCAGCAAAACCCTAACAGAAAGACTCCGTCATGACCGACTCAGCAGAGGCTGCTTCAACTGTCTACCCGGCCAACCTTCAGGGAATTATGGCAGCTTTGACACGCTTCGGAGCAACCATGGACGCTCATGGACGTACGCTCACCAGCCAATGTGAGGCCCTTGCTCGCCACGAGGAACTGCTTCAGCAAATTGGGAAAACCCTGGCACAGCTGACATCTCTGCCTGCATCTCCTCATCCTGATCCAGCTCCAGCTCCCGCTCCTGCTCCAGTGCCTCCTGCCATACTGCCTTCTTCACCTCGCGAACCCAGCCTTCCTGCGCCACAGAGGTATGATGGCAAGCACAGTGAGTGCCGAGAGTTCCTTACCCAGTGTCAACTCACCTTTGAGCTTCAGCCTACCACCTACACTACGGATCGCCGCAAGATTGCCTTTGTGATAACCTTATTAGCTGGTAAGGCGCGAGCCTGGGCTACTGCTATCTGGCAGAGACAGGGACCTGAGTGCCTTGATTTCCAGCTGTTTTCTGAAGAGATGCTTCGGGTCTTCGATCAGGCAGACATCAGTACCGACGCAGCCTGAAAACTCATGTCCATCCAGCAAGGAGGAAGCGTCGCAGATTATGCCATCTCGTTCCGGATGCTCGCAGTAGTAAGTGGATGGAACGAGACTGCCCTGGTGTCAGCCTTCCACCATGGTCTGTCTGACCCCATCAAGGACGGTCTGGCCTCTATTGGATGCCCAAGTGACCTCGAAACTCTCATCTCACATGCTATTCGTCTGGACAACAGGATTAGAGAACGCCACCAAGTCTTGAGCCCCCCCAGCCTCCCTACCTCTACCTGGAGTCCGTCTTCCTCCTTCAGTGACTGTCCAGAACCCATGCAAGTGGGTCGTACTCGCCTCTCCGCATCTGAGAGGGAGCGCAGAAGGAGGGACAAGTGCTGCATCTACTGTGGCAAGCCTGGTCACTTCCGAGCATCAAGTCCTGAACTCTCGGGAAAAGGACCGCCCCGTCCAGCCGAGGGAGGGTTGTGACGGGGCCTACCCTCTCTCCCGGACTCCCTGGCCAAGGAATCTACATCCCGGTCTCCATCTCCTGGGGTGAGTCTGTCCATTCTTGTCAAGCTTTGTTAGACTCAGGGGCGGCTGGGAACTTTATGGATATTCACTTCGCCCAAAGTATCAATGTTCCGACTGCACCTCTTGAAGTCCCACTGTCTGTGTCTGCCCTCGATGGCCAAGCGTTAGGTGATGGAAGAGTCACCCAAGTTACTTCTCCAGTCTTCCTCCAGTCTCAAGGTCACAAGGAAGAAATATCCCTGCACCTGATTCTTTCACTTGAGTTCCCAGTTATTCTAGGCCTTCCTTGGCTTACTCGCCACAACCCTCGCATAGACTGGGTAACAAGCCAGGTTGTGGAATGGGGCCCTGCATGCCATGCCTCTTGTTTGCTCTCTAGCTCTCCTGTGTCTCCTGCCGAGCCCCCTGATCTCACCCAGTTATCTCAAGTTCCCACAGAGTACTGGGATCTCAAAGAGGTCTTCAGCAAGAGCAGGGCCGCCGTTCTTCCTCCGCACCAGGCCTACGACTGTGCCATCGACTTGCTCCCTGGGACTACCCCTCCTCGTGGCAGACTGTTTTCCCTCTTTCAGCCAGAACGCAAGGCCATGGAGGAATACCTCAAAGATGCCCTGGTCTCTGGGTTCATTCGACCCTCCACCTCACCTGCTGGTGCCGGCTTCTTCTTTGTCGTCAAGAAGGATGGGGGGGCTCCGACCATGCATTGACTACAGGGGCCTGAACAAGATCACTGTGCACAACCGATATCCCCTTCCGCTGATGTCCACAGCTTTCGACCTGCTCCAAGGCACCACTGTCTTCACCAAGTTGGACCTACGGAACGCATACCACCTCATCCGTATCCGACAGGGAGACGAGTGGAAGACTGCCTTTAACACCCCGTCTGGGCACTACGAATACCAGGTGATGCCCTTCGGACTCACCAACACACCAGCTGTTTTTCAGGCCCTAATCAACGACGTCTTAAGGGACATGATTAACCTGTACGTTTTTGTCTACCTCAACGACATCCTTATCTTTTCCAAGACCGTGCAGGAGCACCGCCACCATGTCCGCCAGGTTCTCCAGAGGCTGCTACAGAACAATCTGTTCGCCAAGGCCCAGAAATGCGAATTTCATGTTCCCGAGGTCTCCTTTCTGGGATTTATTGTACGGACAGGCCAACTCCAAATGGACCCTGCCAAGACCCTGGCCGTCCGGGACTGGCCTACTCCCAAGTCTGTTAAGGAGGTTCAGCGGTTCTTAGGATTCGCTAACTTCTATCGCAAGTTCATCAGGAACTTCAGTTCTGTAGCAGCACCCATGTCGGACCTCACCAAAGGGACAGGTGGATCTTGTGTCTGGTCTCCTCAGGCGGAAAAGGCGTTCAAAGACCTCAAGGACCGCTTCTGCATGGCACCCATTCTGGTCCTCCCGGACACCTCCCAACCATTCATCGTGGAGGTGGACGCCTCGGACAGTGGTGTTGGCGCGGTGCTCTCTCAACGTTCGGAAAGCTGCACCCCTGCGCTTACTTCTCCCACCGCCTGAGTCCTGCGGAGTCCCGGTACGATGTGGGGGATCGAGAACTGCTAGCAGTCAAACTGGCCCTTGAGGAGTGGAGGCACTGGCTGGAGGGAGCGCAACATCCATTCCTGGTTTGGACTGACCACAAGAACCTGGAGTACCTCCAGCAAGCCAAGAGACTGAACCCTCGACAGGCTAGGTGGGCCCTGTTTTTCAGTCGGTTTGACTTCACCCTCTCGTACTGCCCCGGCTCCAAGAACACCAAACCTGACGCACTGTCCAGGCTGTTCTCTGCCACTAACAGGGAGAGTGAAGTCGGGCCTATTATCCCTGTGTCCCAGATTGTAGCCCCTGTCCGCTGGGGTATTGAGGAGGCTGTCCGATGAGCCCAACGCCAGGACCCCGGTCCTGGGACGGGGCCACCGGGCCTCTTGTATGTCCCACATCAAGCCCGGGCCAAGGTTTTCCAGTGGGGTCACTCTTCCCCTCTCACCGCCCACCCGGGAGCTCGGAGGACCCTGGACTTCCTGAAAAGACACTTCTGGTGGCCTAACATGGAGAAGGAAGTAAGGTCATTTGTCCTGTCCTGTGAGGTTTGCACCAGAACCAAGAACCTGCGACAGCGTCCCCAGGGTCTCCTGCATCCTCTGACCATTCCCCGGCGTCCCTGGTCCCACGTGGCAGTCGACTTCATCACGGGTCTCCCTGAGTCACAAGGTAACACGGTCATTTTGGTCATAGTTGACAGATTCTCCAAGGCCTGCCGCTTCATACCACTGTGCAAACTCCCCTCTGCTCTTGAAACAGCTAAACTTATGTTTAATCATGTCTTCTGAGTCTTTGGTCTCCTACAGGACATCGTCTCAGACCGAGGGCCCCAGTTCTCCTCCCGAGTGTGGCACGGGTTCTGCAAGGTCATCGGAGCCACTGCCAGCCTCTCCTCTGGGTTTCACCCACAGTCCAATGGTCAGACGGAGAGGCTCAACCAGGACCTGGAAACCACCCTGCGAGGCCTGGCTATGGATAACCCAACATCATGGAGCACCTGGCTGCCATGGGCAGAGTACGCCCATAACACCCTGCAGTCATCGGCCACCAAGCTGTCGCCATTCCAGTGCCAATTCGGGTTCCAGCCACCTCTGTTCCTGGACCAGGAGGAGGACGCGGGGGTGCCCTCGGTCAACCAATATGTGAGACGGTGTCGCAAGACCTGGAGCAAGGTCAGGAAGACCCTCATACAGACCTCCAGAACCAACCAGACTCAGGCCAACCGCCATAGAAGACCTGCACACGCTTTCCGCCCTGGGCAGCGGGTTTGGCTGTCCACTAAGGACCTTCCGCTGCGGGTGGAGAACCGCAAGCTTGCTCCTCGCTACATTGGCCCCTTCAAGGTGGTGCGCAGGGTGAACCCTGTCTCCTACCGGCTCCAGTTGACCCGGACTCTGAGGATCAACCCCACTTTCCATGTTTCCCTGTTGCGGCCCGTACTGACGTCTACGTATGCCCCTGCCCCTAGGAACCCCCCACCCCCCCGCATCTTCCAGGGTCAGACTGTGTTCACTGTGCATCACCTGCTTGACTCCCGCCGGGTCCACGGTGGGTTGCAATATCTGGTGGACTGGGAGGGCTATGGTCCTGAGGAGCGCTGCTGGGTTCCTGCTCTGGATGTCCTAGATAAAGAACTGTGTCGGGACTTCCATTCGGCCCATCCGGATCGCCCTGGGAATGTCAGGAGACGCTCCTGGGGGGGGGGGGGGGGGGGGGGGTCCTGTTAGGACTAGGACTGTTTTGGCCTCTAGAGGCCGCTGTTATTTCCTTTTCATGTCATGTTTGTTTTGGCCTCTAGAGGCCGCCACTGTTCCTGTGTTTTGTGTTTGTGTTAATTGCCTGTTTAGTCCTGATTATTTTCACCTGTGTTCAATTTAGTTTGTGTATTTATACCCCCTTAGTTCAGTCCTCTTGTCACGGAGTCTTTGTGCTGTTATGTTTATCTCCAGTTTCCTCTGTACCGTGTTCTTTGTTTTGCACTTTGCTTTGCTTTTGGACCTAGTAGTTACTGTGTTTTTGGATCTTCTGAGCTTTGGTATTTTTGCCTTTTCTTTTCTGTTTTTTTGGCTTTTGTTTTGTACTTTTGGATTTTTTTCCCTTATATCTTCTGAGTGTTTTTGGATTATTACTTTTTGGATTTTTTTTTGTGTATATATTGTAAATAAACCTTTTGATACTTTTTTCTACTTTTTTTTTAAACTTCTGTTTATTGATTTTTCATGTTAACACACACACACGTACATACACACACAACAGCAACACCAACAAACAAGCATTGTTGTCAACAATGAGCCGCTTTACATCAAAATCATTACAATACTATAGTCTCATATAGGTAGCAAAAGTTAAGAGGAATGCCTGGATTCAACATAGTCTATAAAGGGTTGCCAAGTCCTATAAAAACGATCAGTAGAACCTCTGAGAGTATATTTCAGTTTTTCCAGTTTAAGATGTTGCATAATATCATTGATCAATACTGTATGAGAGGGAGGGCGTGTCTGTTTCCAGTTCAAGAGAATTAATCTGCGTGCTAAGAGAACTATGAACCTGGCTGCCATGGACGCAGACCCTTTTAGAGGACTGTCCTCACTCAGTACCCCAAATAGAGCCAATGCCGGATCTGGTTCAAGTGTGTGACCAAAAACATCAGATAAGGTTTTAAAAATGGAAACCCAAAAATCTGATAACTCTGGACACAGCCAAAACATGTGACCCAGTGTAGCTGGAAATGCCCTGCAATGGTCACATAAGGGATCAATGTTAGGATACATTTTAGCAAGCTTGACTTTGGAGAGATGCAAGCGATGCAGCACCTTGAACTGTATGAGCCCGTGTCTGGTGCAAATGGATGCTGAGTGTACCCCCTCCTGTGCTCCCATCCACTGCTCCTCTGTCAAGTCAATGCCCAAATCTTCCTCCCAAGCAAATTTCAGAAAATCTAGAGATACATCTATCTGGCTAAACATGTGGTTGTACAAGTATGAAATCACCCCTCTAGATGAAGGATCAACTGAAAATAAAGAGTCCATCTGGGTGGGGGTGGGAGCATTAGGGAAAGAGTTTGTATTAGATCTTGTATAGTCACGAACTTGCAAAAAACGAAAGAAATGAGACTGAGGGAGTTTAAGCTTTCTACGCAGCGTCTCAAAAGATGGGAAAATAGCATCAATATAAAGGTCCTTCATTCTTGAGACCCCATTATGAGCCCATAGTTGAAAAGAATTATCTAACAAAGAGAGATGAAAGTGATGATTTGCACATAGAGGGGCTAGAAGAGATTTAGCATGCCAGCCAAAGTGTTGTCTTATTTTAGTCCAAATTTTCAATGATTCTGTCACTACAGGATTGGATTTGGCATATTCGACAGGTATTGGAAGGGAAGAGAATAACAACGCACTCAAGGAAGTAGGATGACATGAGGCCTGCTCAATCTGCAACCAGGCAGGTTGTTCTTCTGAGCCAGGGGTCTGATCCCAAAAAGAGAGAGCTCGTACGTTGCAGGCCCAGTAATAATACTGAAAATTTGGAAGGCTCATGCCCCCAGAACGTTTAGGTCTTTGCAGAAAATCTTTCCTAATTCTAGGGGTTTTCTTATTCCAAATAAAACTAGATATTTCACTGTCTAATTGTTTGAAAAAAGACTTATTAATGATGATGGGGATGGTTTGAAAAAGAAACAGGAATTTAGGAAGAATGTTCATCTTCAAGGCATTAACTCTCCCTGCTAGAGACATAGGAAGATGGGACCATCTACCAAAATCCTTAATAGTGCGATCAAATAAAGGTTTAAAGTTAAATTTGAACAGTGACTGGACAGACCTTGTTACAACTACTCCCAGATAATTGAAAGATCCATTAACCAACCTGAATGGGAACTGAGAATAAGACACAACCTGAGCAGCGTTGTTTATGGGGAACAGTATACTCTTAGATAAATTCAGCTTGTAACCAGAAATCTTGCCAAAAATTTTCAAAACAGACATAATATTGGGAATAGATGTGAGAGGGTCCTGAATATATAAGAGCAGGTCATCTGCATACAATCACACTCTATGCTCTCTCCCTCCTCTGAATATTCCCTGGTAGCCATTGAGTGAACGTAAGGCAATGGCCAAAGGCTCAATGGAAAGTGCAAATAATAGGGGGGAAAGAGGACACCCTTGTCTTGTGCCACGCCGCAAGGGAAAATAATTTGACCTGAAAGCATTAGTCTGAACCGAAGCCGATGGGGAAACATAAAGAAGACTGACCCAAGAGATGAACTTTTTGCCAAATCCAAATCTGTCCAACGCAGAAAAAAGAAAATCCCATTCAATTCGGTCGAACGCTTTTTCAGCGTCTAGTGAAAGGAGTACCTCTGGGCAGGAGGAAGGGCTGGGAGTGTAAATAATATTGTAGAGTCTACGAAGGTTTGAAAATAAAAGTCTATTCCTAATAAAGCCCGTTTGGTCCTGTGAGATAATTGTGGGAAGGACCCTGTCTAAACGGGTGGCCAAAGTTTTTGCTAATATCTTTGTGTCTACATTCAAAAGGCTGAGGGGCCTGTATGAACCTGGGTCAAGAGGGTCCCTATCCTGTTTTAGCAAAAGGGAAATGCAGGCCTGGTAAAAAGTGGCAGGAAGTGTATTAGCGCTGAATGATTCATTAAAGACATCTAAAAGTACAGGAGAGAGGAGATCTGAAAAGGCTTTGTAAAATTCCGAGCTATATCCATCAGGACCTGGAGCTTTAGAGGTTTGCATGCTCTTAATAGCGTTATTTAGTTCCTCAACAGACAGAGGTTCTTCAAGTTGTGCCTTATCCTCTTTGGAAATAGTCGGGATGTTCAACTTACTGAAAAAATCATCAATTAAAGAGGGATCACCTTCAGACTCTGAAGAATATAAGTGTGTATAGAATTGTTCAAATTCTCCATTAATATCCTGCTGATCAAGAATTGTTTGCCCCGATTGCGCACGAATTTCAGTTATCATTCTAGAGGCAGCTGATTTTCTGATTTGTAAGGCCAGAAGTTTCCCAGCTTTCTCTCCATGCTCGTAAGATCTATGGCGTGTTTGCAACAGAAGCTGTGCAGTTTCATTTGTGGATAACAGGTCAAATTCTGTTTGCAAAGCTAGTCTGTGTTTGTAAAGATCAGGACTGGGCGATACAGAATATGAGTGATCTAAATCTAAGATCTCATGGGTAAGACTGGAGATACGTTCAGCACGCAGTCTATTGGTACCCGCACTGTAGGAAATTATCAGGCCACGAAGGTAGGCTTTCAAAGTTTCCCACAGTGTGCTCTTGGACACTTCTCCTGTGTCATTGATAATCAAAAACACTTCAATGTTGGATTTTAAAAATTCTGTGAATGATTTATCTGCTAGTAACAAATTATTAAAGCGCCAAGTCCTGGGCATATGTTTGTTGGAAAAAGCCAGCTGCATTTGGTGCGGGGCGTGATCTGAAATAACAATAGCCTCGTAGTCACACCGCCTAATCGCAGGGACAAGTTTACAATCAATAAGAAAATAATCAATTCGACTATATGAATGATGAACTGGGGAGAAAAAGGAATAACTACGAGATGTCGGATACTTGAACCTCCAGGGGTCAGTAATTTTAAAGGTGTCCATAAAGGATCTAATTAGTTTGGCAGATTTTGTCAATGTTTGGGTTTTATTGGATGACCTGTCCAACTTGGGATCCAAGACGCAATTGAAGTCCCCACCTATAATCAGGCGGTGGGTGTTCAGGTCGGGGAGAGATGCAAAAAATGTAGAAAAGAAATGCTCATCATCAAAATTAGGACCGTACACACTGACTAATGTAAGGGGGGTATTATATAGGGACCCAGTCACCACTACAAACCTACCATGTGGATCAGAGGTAACAGAGGAGGAAATGAAAGGAATGTTCTTATTAATTAGAATCGCAGCCCCTCTAGACTTAAAGTGGAATGTTGAATGAAAAAGCTGACCAACCCACCCTTTTCGTAGCCTAAAATGGTCTTGGTTCCTCAAGTGAGTCTCCTGTAAGAATGCTATGTCAGTCTTAAGTTTTTTTAAATGGCCCAAGACTCTACCCCGCTTCATAGCTGTATTAAGACCTTTCGTATTCCAACTGACAAATTGCACCAGGCATTCCTCTTTAGCATCAAAAGAAGTCACAGCTATCATGTGTTTTCCCTATTATTGTACTTAATTCAGACATGAGTTTTTTACAAAGCGGCATTTTTGTAAGATGAGAGACATGCAAACAGCAACAAGAACAGCAAACAAACACCCCCCCCCACCCACTCCTGCCTTTCCCCAACTGAAAGGCCTTAGGACCAAACAACTTAAATAGGCCTACCTTAGGACGAAACATGGTACAGTCGCTGCACCACCTAAGCTAGTTCAGAGCTTGCTTAAACACCTGTTTAACTCGACTCCCTTTTTTTTTAATAAACATAGATAATTATAATTCAATCTAACCCATTGCATTTACATTCCATGGCCTATTCAATGGTGGAGTAAAATAAAGAAAACTGGACTAAATTAAAAATGGCACTGTGCTACTCTCAAGTGAGCCTATCAGGTGCAGACAGTGCATGAAAAAGCCCAGTCCAAATATGACAGAAGATAAAATAAAAAAATAAAATAAAATAAAAAATCCATTAAATATGAATTCCAATAAAAGTGCTCCCCAAAATGGGCTAGGCCTATGTTGTGGCATATTAAACATGCAAACCAAAGTGCAAGTGGCCTTTTGGGATTCAAGGCTGCTCTGCTATAATAGGCTAGCCATAGTGCTACATGCGCTTAAATTCTCAGCTTATTTAAACATTACACTATATCTTATAGAAGTATACATGTAGGCTAGGCTATATAGAAATCATAGGCCAGGGCATTACTCCAGTCCAGTCCAGTCCAGCCCAGTAAACTGAGTGCATGCACTGAGTCCACCACATGCGTTTTGTACAAATCAACATAGAAAAAAAAAAGTGACAGCAAAGTGAAACTTGGCAAAAACGTGGCACTGGCAGGCACGCTCTAGTATTGTCTTTTTCAAATGAAAATAGCTGAGGGCTTTGGACCTGCAAATGCAAGCCCTAATAGGTGGCTAGCTCATAACGAGAAAGAGAGGGGGGAAAAAAAAACTACCACCTATGGCGCATCAAACTATAACAATTTCGTTACTCACATGACCCTTCTACAGCTAGGTTCGGGGCGATCTTTGTCTGAAAAAACTTTTCAGCTGCTTCTGGAGTGTTGAACTTGTGCCGGACACCGTCGATGTTCACGGAGAGGACAGCAGGGAAGAATAAACTGTAGTCCATCTTCGCCTCACGCAGCTTTGCCTTCACCGGGTTGAAGGCGGCTCTGAGCTTACTAACCTCAGCAGGGAGATCGGGAAAGATGTGAACAGGGGACTGTTGATAAAGTAGCCGACCCTTTCCTCTGGAAATGCCCAGGATCCGCTCCTTTTCGGCGAAGTAGTGTAATCGTGCTATGATGGGGCGCGGGCGCTCACCCTTCTTCGGCTTCAGAGCCAGGGATCGGTGGGCACGATCGATGACGGGGGGAGATGTGAAGTTCTCAGGGCCCAACACCTCCGACAAGAATTCTTGTAAGAAACGGGTTAGGTTAGCTCCTTCAACTCCCTCAGGGACACCAACTATCCTTAAATTTTGTCGCCGACTTCTGGACTCAAGATCAGTACATTTCTCCTGTAAGCGTTTCAGCTCGCCTGAAAGAGAGCAATGCTCACGCTCAAGTCTTGCAATCTGTTCCAGTGCGTCGTTTAGACGGTGTCCCATACTAGCCTGCTCCGTAGTTACTTCTTTATGGTAATTCTGGAGTTTTACAATTTCCTCCTGTACATCTTCACGTAACTTTTGAGTGTTGGAGATTGTCTCCGTCCGAAGCGCCTCTATGTCTTTGCACAAATCCTGACGAAGGGTGACAATTTCAGCTTTAAAGTCTTTCAGGGAGGCTTGACGAGATAGCTGAAGTTCGTCTCTCAGTGTTTGTAGCATGAGCGGCGCCTCCTCCATCTTGTTAACGTTATCCTTCGCCATGAGGTTACTCACTTTGATAAACTTTGTTTCTTCCGGTTCAATTAAACGAAGTTTGGTGATGCCATACAGTCTCAAACTTTACTAAGCAAAATTTCGCAATGGGTAGTTAAGTACCTTGCAAATAAGTTAAAATATTAATGACAAATGCTCAGGAGCCGCGGAACTCCAGTCTACTCCATACCACCTGCAACCGGAAGTCCCAATACACAATCATACTTTTTTCTACTTCTGCCTCATGCCTCTGCATTTGAGTCATCCCCCTGGTGGCCTAGTGGGGGTTTGCTGGATTATCACACCAACGAACCAGGTTCGAATCCCAGCAAAACCCTAACAGAAACTATCACATTGGTGTCGAAACACAGGAGTACAGAAGGGAGCCCGCCCATGGAATCCTCACCGTTCAAGGACCTCATTCATGCCCTCACTACCGCTCAGCAGAACCAGGATCAAGCACTGACTGCCCTCCAGAAGGAGCAAGAAAAACGCTTAGCCAGCCTTCGCCTCCATGGTGGAAGAACAGGGCGGGGATGGGAAGCAGAGGGAGTGAGAGGGAGAGAAAAAAGAGAAGAAGCAACACATCCTCCTGTACATCCCCCTGCATTTGGAACCACTGCCAGGTGGTCCTCCGCCAGTTCGATGGCTTGTTCCAGTGATGCCTCGCGGTGACACTAGACCCACTGTGCCATTCCTTCCAGAAGTTGCAGGATGAACTATTCCAGTGTCACCAGGTTGATAATTCCCTCGGCATCGCGGTCATCTGCCCTCAGCCAGCGCTGGCAAGCTTCCCAGAGCTGTTGGCCGAACGTGAACAGCCGGCTGACCTCCTCGAACTTCAGTGCCTGGAAGCACTGATGCTGTTGTTCCAGGGAGCGGCCGACATGCTGCAGAATGGCTCGCTTTAAGTCGGCGTATATGAGCCAGCTGGCCCAGCAAGAAGATTGCCAGGTGTTTGGGTCAGCTGGGTCCTCAACCGCCACCACAGCAGACCCTCCCCACCTCACCCTAATGAAGATGGGTCCACATGACGATCTGGAAGCCTTCCTCATGCTCTTCAAGCAAGCAGCTGAAGCGTGGGGGTGGCCAGTCCAGCAGCACGCAGCACGCCTATTTCCGCTGCTGACTGGCAAGGCGCAGCTCCCCGCCGACAGCTGGCTTATATACGCTGACTTAAAGTGAGCCGTTCTGCAGCATGTCGGCCGCTCCCTGGAACAATAGCGTCAGCGCTTCCAGGCGCTGAAGTTTGAGGAGGTCAGGCGGCTGTTCATGTTCAGCCAACAGCTCTGGGACACCTGCCGGCGCTGGCTGAGGGTGGATGACTGCGATGCCGAGGGAATTATCAACCTGGTGACACTGGAATAGTTCATTGTGCAACTTCCAGAAGGAATGTGCAGTGGGTCCAGTGTCACCGCGAGGCGTCACTGGAACAAGCCATCGAACTGGTGGAGGACCACCTGGCAGTGGTTCCAATCGCAGGAGGATGTACAGGAGGACGTGTTGCCTCATCTCCTTTTTTTTCTCTCCCTCTCTCTCCCTCTGCTTCTCATCCCCGCCCTGTTCTTCCACCATGGAGGCGGGGGCCGGCTCCCCCCCAGCCAGCCCAACACATCCGTGGTTTTCCCCTTCCGTCTCTGTGTCTTCTCCCCCTCAGGTGGGTGACGCCCAAAACACCAATGCAGAGGGAGAGCCGGTGTGCTGGTGCTGCGGGGAGCTGGGACATCTTCAAGGGCAGTGCTCCGCAATGGAGGTGGGAGCAGTGGTCCAGATCCCCAATGCGCCAGAGACCGCCCTCAATCAGGCCGGAGCATATCATATACCGGTAAGTGTACAAGGGGATATGTATCATGCCTTGGTGGATTTTGGCTTTAACCAGACCTCAATCCACCAAAGCCCGGTACAAGGCAAGGCACTGGGGAGAGCACAAGTGGTGAAGGTACTGTGTGTGCACAGTGATGTTCACAACTACCCATTAGTGTCCATCCACATTCTATTTCGAGGAGAGAAGCATAGAATAAAGGCAGCGGTTAATCCTCATCTCACTCACTCACAATTTTGGGGACTGATCGGGCAGGGTTTAAAGAACTGATGGAACACATAGTAAGGGGTGGGCCCTGCATTGATATGCCATGGGAAGATCCTGGTGTGGCATTGGCTGGGGAAGCTGTCACAGAGCTGTCTACGTCAGCACCGCGTCAGGGCGATACAAGGAGTGAGGAGCAGCCCGCCCCTCCTCCCTCTCTTGGGGATTCCCTTAAGGATTTCCCATTACAGCAGTTGCAAGATGAGACTCTGTGCCATGCATTTGACCAAGTGAGAGTAATCGATGGTCAAACTCTCCAGCTGAGCGCAACACCAGCCTTCCCCTATTTTGCTATTATTAAGGATAGGTTGTACCAAGTGATGCAGGACACTCAAACCAGTGAACAAATAACCCAGTTGTTGATCCCAAAGAGCTGTAGGGAACTCGTATTCCATGCAGCTCACTTTAACCCCATGGCTGGACATTTAGGGCAGGATAAAACACTAGCCCAAATAATGGCCCAGTTCTATTGGCCAGGGGATGTCCGTCGGTGGTGTGCCGCGAATGCCAATTAGTAAATCCTGTGGCCACTCCAAAAGCACTTTTGTGCCCTCTCCCTCTAATCGAGACCCCTTTTGAGAGAATTGGGATGGATCTCGTCAGGCCATTAGATTGGTCATCACGAGGATATCATTTTATTTTAGTTCTGGTGGACTATGCAATGCGATATCTGGAAGCGGTGCCTCTCTGCGATATCTCAGCACGCAGTATTGCAGAAGCGCTCTTCTGTATCTCCCAAGTCGGGATTCTGAAAGAAATCCTGACAGACCAAGGCACTACATTCATGTCATGCACACTGCATGAACTGTATGGGTTATTGGGAATTAAGTCTATCTGCACCAGTGCCTATCACCCACAAACAGATGGCTTAGTGGAACGGTTTAATCAAACCCTCAAACTTAATTCGGAAATTTGTGAGGATGCACATAATTGGGATAAATGGCTCAAGCCCCTGTTATTTGCAGTTTGAGAGGTCCCGCAAGCCTCCACAGGTTTTTTACCATTCAAGTTATTATATGGGCAGAAGCCAAGTGGCATTTTGGACACCTCTATATTTGTTATCACGTAATGGATGACGTGCGGAAGATGGCGCCAGTGTGTGAGGCGTGCTGTCAGCTGCTCCGAATGCTGTGTGTGTTTTTGTTGCTTGTAGCACTTGTTATACATAATGTTGACTCTCTGCTGGTGTATGATCACCAAACGTTGCTGGATCTGAGGGTCTTTGCTAAGGATCTGGCCAACTTGGATCGTCATGGACAGCAGGCGCTGCCATTCTTTCTGTAGGACATCCCGGCATACCTCTGCCGCACGTCAGCGCCACTCCCTCGGTGAAAACGCCGCCGCCGCCAGGGTAAGCGTGGCGGGTGCCTGGTGAGGCTGAGGGCCGGGTTGGTGCGTCATGACTGCATTGGTTATGGAGCGATGCCTCGCCTTTGTGTCTCTCGATGTTGGTTGGACCCTGTCGCTGTCTGCCTGGTATCGGTAACCGGCTCGGATGATTTGTTCCTCCCCTGTGGTCCCTGCCCTCCTTGTCCGCGCTGGCGCGGAGTGGATCCGGGAAACCTGCGGCCTCTCCGCCGGGACCTACTGTCAGCTGCTCATCCAGACCCTCCAGCTCCCGCCAGGTTTGGCTTGGTTAATGCAAGATCGCTTGCGAACAAAACATTCGTCCTGAAGGATTTCTTCACATCTCGTGATTTGGACTTTCTCTTTGTCACTGAGACTTGGCTGAGTGTTGGTGAGTCCAGTGCCTTCACAGAACTTTTACCTGCCGAGTGCCGCTATTTTAATTCTCCGCGGATGTCTGGTCGAGGAGGAGGAATTGCAACTATTTTTAAAAGCGATTTTAAATGTAAACAGATATCGCTGTTATCGGCTTTTGCCAGCTTTGAATTAAGTTTGTTTGAGCTGGGAAGTTCTGACTGTGTGCTGTGGTTTATCGGCCTCCCAAATACAACAGAGACTTTTTAACTGACTTTTCTGTGTTCTTGGCTGATATTATGCCGAAATATGATAGGGTCCTGATTGTCGGTGATTTTAATATCCATGTGTGTTGTCCAGAAAACCCCCTCACGAGGGATTTTTTTAAATATAATTGACTCTTTTAATCTTGTACAGTCTGTACCGGGCCCGACACATGTACAGGGACACGCACTTGATCTTGTATTACTATATGGTTTGCCTGTTTTTAACTTGGAGGTCTGTGAAGCGTTTTTCTCTGATCATATGCCTGTTGTTTTTGAAGCCACTGTGTGCTGTCACCCAGTTAAAACTCACGCTCCTGCTCATAAATGCCGGGTTATTAACCCTTCCACTGCGGCTCGCTTTTCATCAGCCTTCACTCAAAACTGTGTCACTCCTGATCCTGTGTGCAATGATACAGAGGCTCTTAGTGCACAGTTTCTTGACACTTGTCAAATTGCTATGGACTTTGCTGCGCCATTAAAGAGCAGGTAGCGGAAAGTTAAATCTGAGCCTTGGTTGAATGAAACAACTCGCGCGGCCAGACAGGAGTGTCGGAGAGCCGAGCGTAAATGGAAAAAGGATAAACTGGAAGTGTCTTTTCAAATGTTGAGGGATTGTTGGCGTTATCAGTCCTCTGTGAAAGAGGCTAAAAGAAAATATTTTTCTGATATTATTGTTTTAAACTGTCACAAACCTCGTGTGCTGTTTAAAGTGATTAACTCTGCTCTGAATGCACCACAGACTGTGGGAATTGAGCCCTCCCCTTCTGTGTGTGAAAGCTTTTTGCAATTCTTTACTGCTAAAGTCACCTCTACTAGAGCACTTATTTCACTTCCTGCTTATGACCCCTCAGTGTTTGTACCCTGTTCTGCTACTTTTGATTCATTTGAACCAGTTACCCTGCGGTTTGTGCAGGAGACTATGGGACATTTAAAGCCATCAGGCTCGCCCAGTGACCCTGTTCCTCCTCAACTTTTTAAAGAGGTTTTCCTCACTGTGGGGCCATATTTACACAGCATCATTAACAGCAGTCTATGCTCAGGAGTGGTTCCTGTACATTTCAAACATGCAGTTGTGCAGCCACTGATTAAAAAACCTGGACTGGATCCTGCTGTTATGGCTAATTTTAGGCCAATTTCTAAACTTTCCTTCTTTTCAAAAATCTTAGAGAAGATTGTCTACTCTCAGCTCATGGACTTTTTTTAATGAACAAAATGTTCTTGAAATTTTCCAATCTGGTTTTAAAACATTGCATAGCACAGAATCAGCGCTTTTAAGGGTTTTTAATGACATCTTTTTAGCTACTGACTCTGGTCACTGTGTAATCCTTGTGCTCCTAGACTTAACTGCTGCTTTTGACACGGTGGACCATGACATACTGATTGATCATTTGGAGAAGTGGGTGGCCATCAGGGGCTCGGCATTGGAATGGTTCAGGTCTTACCTGTCTCACCGGACATTCTGTGTCAGGCTTGGTGACTCTGTGTCCTCCACTGCTCCTCTCTCATGTGGGGTCCCACAGGGTTCAGTGCTGGGCCCTCTTCTATTTTCTTTGTATCTTCTTCCACTTGGTTCCATTCTCAGGAAGCATGGCATTCTTTTCCACTGTTATGCTGATGACACTCAGATTTATGTGCCCCTAAAAAAAGCTGATTCATACTCCCTTAAGCCATTGTTAAATTGTTTAGAGGATGTCAAGGCTTGGATGTCTCTAAACTTTTTAAATTTTAATGAAAAAAAGACTGAAGTGATAGTCTTTGGTGGCACCTCTGTGACCCCCTCAGTCGATCTGGGTTCCTTGGCACAATATGCCAAACCTATAATTAATGATTTTGGGGTAAAAGTGGACAGGGACCTTAAGTTTGATAGCCAGATTAAAGCAGTAGTGAAAGGAAGCTATTTTCAGTTGTGGCAGTTGGCAAAAATAAAACCTTTTTTACCCAGACAGCATTTTAAAACAGTAATTCATGCCTTTGTGACCACTCGGCTAGATTACTGCAATGCACTTTATATGGGGGTCAATGGGTCCTCCATTGCACATCTTCAACTAATACAAAATGCAGCCGCACGTCTTTTAACTGGCACAAGGAAATTTGAGCAAATTTTACCGATTTTAGCTCCACTGGCTACCCATTCATTTTAAAATTCTTTTATTTGTTTTTAAATCTTTAAATGGTCTTGCTCCATCATACCTCTCTGAGCTGCTATACCCCTATACACCCAGCCGAGCTCTCAGGTCAGCTGATCAGCTGCTCCTGAGAGTTC
The DNA here is from genome assembly GCF_027579695.1 of Neoarius graeffei. NCBI lineage: Eukaryota > Metazoa > Chordata > Actinopteri > Siluriformes > Ariidae > Neoarius > Neoarius graeffei. The sequence continues at coordinate 15,147,325 of NC_083585.1, forward strand.
CCAAGACTAGGCTGAAGCTCAGAGGGGACCGGGCTTTTTCGGTTGCAGCTCCAAAACTAGACAGGGACACTCTAACGAGTGCAAACCCCGCCTTTTCCCTATTAAAATACATTGGGCGAAAATTTCAAAGCTCTGCCATGACCTTGACCTTTGACCTCCAAAATTTAATGGTTTCCTTCCTGGGTGATTGGCAACACATGTACAAAATTTGGTCCAAATCGATCCATTGGTTCTTGAGATATCTTGCAGACACACAGACAGACAGACAGATACACACACACAGACTGACGCAGGTGAAAATAATAACCCCTCTGACTACTGTCGGCGGGGTTAATTATGGAATGCATTGCCACTGCACATTAGACAGGCCTCCTCACTGTCTAATTTTAAAACTCTTCTTAAAACGCACCTTTTTTCTTTGGCTTTTAACACTGTGTAGGTTGTTAACCCCGCCGACAGTAGTCGGAGGGGTTATTATTTTCACCTGCGTCAGTCTGTGTGTGTGTGTGTGTGTGTATCTGTCTGTCTGTCTGTCTGTCTGTGTGTCTGCAAGATATCTCAAGAACCAATGGATCGATTTGGACCAAATTTTGTACATGTGTTGCCAATCACCCAGGAAGGAAACCATTAAATTTTGGAGGTCAAAGGTCAAAGGTCAAGGTCATGGCAGAACTTCGAAATTTTCGCCCAATGTATTTTAATAGGGAAAAGGCGGGGTTTGCACTCGTTAGAGTGTCCCTGTCTAGTTGATTTTATGTACACAGATATTTTATTTGGAGTGGACAGCCTATTTAATTATTTATTTTTTATGTTCTATGGTATTTTATTGTATAGTTTTATTGTGTTTATTGTACAGCACTTTGGAAACTTTTGTGTTTATTTAAACTGTGCTTTATAAATAAAATTGGATTGGATTGGATTTGCACACCTTGGATTTATACACTTGGGCAAGACCCATCTCACAACCTCCTTTTTTGCCTCACTGAGATGGTCAAGCTTGACAGGGGGTTCCTATTTGCTTGTTTTCTGTGATTTCTGTATCATTGTTTCCTAGTTATTTGGTTTTGTAACTTGTTTTGCATTCTTCATTATTTTCCTGTTTGTTACCAGGAAGTCTTTGTTCAGCTATCATGGGTTTTTACAGTCTGGACATGGCCTAGGACAGACCATTGAACAGATACAAAGAGTTCTGACCCCCTAAACTGAATTCCTGGGTTAGAACTGACATTGATTGTAGCAACCTGCTTAGCTGCCAAGTGGATGCTCTTCTTTCTTGTTTGAACAACTAGGGTATTCTCTATGACTAAATGTCATAGAGAATACCCTGCTAAGTGGCTGGATGCTATATGCACTTAGCCTATCTTTTTTGCTGGCCACTTCCTTGATTACATTGATTACATTGTTGACTTCTAATTATCCTAATGCAGCAATCAGTATTGCTGTTAACAATAGCCTTGCTGAGTTTGGGTTACCAGGAACCCAGGGTTACCCAGTTTAACTTTTACCTCGACCTCTAAATGAAACTATGATTTTCACTGTGTTAAACAGTGCTTCCACAGCTGTTCCATCCAGAAGACAGTGAACAATGCATCTATTTCCAGTCAGATTAAAAATGTTTTTGCATGGCGATAGAGCATTACTCATACATATGTTCTGGGTTGAAGAAGTATTCCCTTCATTACCATCATCCCTGATTTGTTCCGCTTTTGGGGGTAAGGGGTATTTCTCAGCAAACATGACAGTATGCATTTCACTGAGTCTCAGAGCCCTAGCCAAAACTGTTTTTTTCAGCTTCTGTTTGTTGCTCCTTTTCTAGGTTTTCAGCCACATTTACCATCCCTATCTACTTGTCAACTATGACTTTTTTTAATTTAAATAAGGCCTAAACTAGTATTTTACTGCATCATGCAACATATGGTAGATGTAGTAAATGTCAGCACACAGAGTTTCCAGATAAACAATATGATCAGCTTTATAAGCAAAGTACTTCTGAGGCTGTAGAGTCCAACTGATGAAGTACTTTTGTCTGAAATATCCTGTTTCTCTGAAAGCATTGTAGGTGCAATTTGTAATTAAGTGATCAATCTCATTAAATCAGTCTCATTAAATCAGTCGCATTAAATACCATTAAATCAGTCTCATTAAATAATACCTTTAATTTTGATGCTTAATAATCAGAGGTGGAAAGAGTACTAAAATATTATACTCAAGTACAAGTACTGTTACTCTGATGAAATTTTACTTAAGTACAAGTAAAGTTACCAGACAAAAAATCTACTCAAGTAAAAGTAAAAAGTAGATCATTTAAAATGTACTTTGAGTAAAAGTAAAACGTTACTTTTAACAATGGGTGTTTTCTGCCTCCATTGTGTTGTGCAAAAATGAAAAAGAAGAGGAAACAAGGATATATGTACATCTCAACCCAGATGTTTTATTTAAAGGAAGTGTATCAAATTGAATGCTTCGGATAATGCTGCATTAAAACTGAGACAAACAAAAAAGGTCAATACACACAGTCATGTCGTTTACATCACCCTGACCACACACAAAGCATTGTACACGAAATATGAAAGTGAAATGTTGCACCGAAATCTCGTAGCTTGCCTGTGTGCACTGTGTGTTATTGAACAATTCAATTCAAACATTATTTGTTTTGCTTAGTATTCCTTTCTGGCCTGTTGGATGTAGAATGGTAGGAGGACTGATCACGTCAGGTTGGCGAGCTAACTTGCTTGTATGATTAGCCAACCAAATAACAGACTAGTTACCGTTATGTTACAGTATCAACAGGTTGCTACTTCAACATTAGCAATGCCATCCACTATTTTTGGAATATAACCAGCCTATTGTCGGTTTTACTATGGAAAGGAAACATTATGATCAGGGGCGCAGATACGTTTTTTGAACTGGGGGGGACAAAAAACTGGGGGGGACAAAGCTGCCAGCAAACCAACCCCAACCCCGATATGCCTGTCAAACTTGTTGTGGGTAACCATAGCAACCAAGCTCGAGCTCGCAACCTGTGCAGTCTGCGCAGCTCAACCAACCGAATATCAGTCTTTGTTTTGTTTTATGTGAGTTGTTGCAACTATGTATATGCTGCTGTGCACCTCAATAAACCGAATGGTAATTAGTCTTTTGATTTTTCCGTGAGGTTTGCCTTATGCAAAGAAAGACAGCATAGACGTTTTTTCCTCCCTATAAGTGGGGGGGACCGAACGAGGTGAATTTAAATCTGGGTGGGACAAATCCCACCCTCTATCTGCGCCCGTGATTATGATGCCAATGACAATATTTACCTCAACATGCTTGCGCAGATTAGACGTCGAATTTTTGTATGCCGCAATGGTTGTCTTCTTGGGCACACATAATCTGCATTGCATAATGAAACTGTCACCCCTTTTCTCTACGAAGCTGAAGTGATCACGTATGTAGGGCCAGGGGTGCACTTCATTACTGGAAGAAATTGCGTTTTCTGCAGGGTCGTCCACCACAGGTTCCTCGGTCTCCTCCATGTCCGCAGGGGCACTTTATCAACACCCGTGGCCCAGGGGCTAGGCCCCTCATAGGCTACCTGTCAACCCTACCCTTACCGTTGGCCAGGAAAACACTCTTATTTTATTTGCAATACGTGTCAAGCATTTACAGTGTAAGCGCGTAATTAGCCTAGAAGCCTACGATAGGTTACGTTTGGCTCAGCGTAGCTGCGCAAGGCCCATGCTCACATCGCTCAACACATCCGACCACAGAGGGAGAGAAGAACGCGCGCATTATCATTACAGAGCCAGTTCTGATTATTACCACGGACAGGACAGTGATACTGCGTAACTTTCACGCAGGGGCATGGCCAGAGATAACCACACAAGCGCGCGTGCGCTAATGTAGACCTATGTGTTGTAAACATAAAACACACACACCTACAGACAAGTCCTTTTAAAAAATAAAATACATAAAAATAGCTCAGCGGCATGAAAACAAACATTCACTGCAAGACAAGGTGCCCTAGAATCGCCATCAGTTTTTAATATCTATATGGACTTTGTTGTCAGGATTGCACAGCATGAGATATCAAAACTGTACCCAGATACAGGCTTCAAGTTCAGATATTGCATTCCAAATGAAGTATCCACAAGAGAAATGCATACGAAAGCACAAGCATCAGGAGAGGGTTGCATAACAGAGATTCTATATGCAGATGATCAGGCCATACTCGCTGGATCCATCGAGGAGCTTCAGAATATTCTTCAGTTGTATGATGAGACCTACACCCGTTTTGGTTTACAAATATCATATGTCAAAACAGAAACAATGGCTTTTAACGTCAATGAGGATATCAAATGTAAACCAAGTATCATTTCCCTTGGCAGCACTAATATTAAAAACGTCCGCACCTTTAAATATCTTGGTTATAATGTCAGCAACTGTGATGAATCCTCACACTTCCTGCATGCTAGGATAAGTGCTGCATTCATGAAATGGAATGAACTGAAACACGTTCTAACCGACCACCGAATACTACTAAAAACCCATATAAAGTTCCTAGTGGCATGCGTTCGATCTCGTCTCCTGTACAGCACACAGGCATGGCAACTATCATCCAGTGAAATTCACAAAATTGAGGTAGTGTGGCACGGCTTCCTAAGGAAAATGATTAAAGGTGGATATAAACGAAAGAATGCCCCTGACCAAAAGAACACTACAAATGAAGATATAGACTGGAGCTACAAGATGTCCAATGCTGACCTCCGGAAACTGACAGGAAGCCAGGATATAAAACTATCCTGCTACGTACAACAACTAAAATATATTCCTCACGTTTGCCGGATGGGCAATAACCAAGTGCAAAAGCAGCTCCTGTTTGACAAAAATGGTTACAAATGGACAAAATGGGAAAATCTGCTGGGCATAGACACCCAACAGATAAGACGTATGATGATGGACAAATCAAACTTTGAGCAACTGCTGCAACTGCTACAGCAGAAGCACCCCTAGAGAGTTTAACTTTTGACAGGGGAACATGATGATGATGATGAAGGTACTTGGCTCGGCGGCCACATGAAACGTAAACACCATGGACAGAGGCCAAACTCATAACTCTACAGACCGAAATACACGAAATCAAGTCCTACTAGGGTCTATTTTACCGATCTATGTTCAAGCATCATGCAAGTCTTCCTTCTCCTTGAATAAGACTGTGCATTCAACTGCCTTTTTGACATGACTGCATAGAAATACCACTTGCAACAATATTTCACGCACTCCATCAAGAAAAAAGTTAAACATGATGAACACGGGCATACTGTTTTGAGCATACGATTTTTTAAAAAGAAACTAGCTACATCAAAGTCCTTCAATAAACCCATCCTTTAGCGCAAATGAGCTTAACCTAGTTCAAAGCATGACGCTAGCAGTAGCTGCATAAGGCAAAATCATGTGGGCCTTTCGTCAACAACAAGCCACGGCGGGCAAACAATAATCAAGTGTCCTTACCTTAAAACGTTGTCGTGACCACAGAACTTCTCAAGTATTTCACTTAAATCCACACGGGTTAACAACACACCCAACACAGCTAGCGAGAAATGTGGATATGCGCTAGCTTTGTATTGCTATTCCCCTCAGTATGCTTACTCTGTCTGCTGCCCAAACTGTGAACATTATAGGCTACAATCTTTTCATCAATTTCTTCAGTAGATGCCGTTTTAGACAGGGGCGTCAGAAGCATTTATAATGTGGGGGGGACGCACTGGCGGGGGGTCCTCCGCCAGAAAATTTTTAATTAATTTTCAACAATAAGTCCTCATTCAACTAGTCCATATATTCATCAGCCTGTTTTTAAACCCACCGCTACGCCTAAGATAATGAGATGAATGTGACACAATTTATCACCAACAATGACTTTATGGGTGCATTTTACTTTTTATTTTGTGTTTTCTATTTAGTTTTAGATGTAACACAACATGCTACTGGGCCAAGCAATAGTGACACTCTGTAACGAACTCGATACGAGCCGTTAACAAATCTTGTAACTTAATGCATGAAACGCGCTTACAACATATTTCCAAAGTGAATATTTTATTGTGTGATGGTGCATAATGAGAAAGAGTGAGAGAATAGCCTTCAGGGCAGAGTCTTTAGTCCAACCACTGCGCAAGCAGTATAACAAAAACCCGCGCACCGCCCGTGCGCTTTCCAAAAACAAACAATCCTCGCCAGCAAAAAAAATAGGAAAAAAAAAAAAGGAGCGATCTCACCTCATCAGATGTGGGTTTAAGTCCGTATGTACCTTCCTCAAAAAGGGCGAAGAAGGAAAAAAAATAATCCTTAAGCGTGTAGTAGTCAATCTATCTCGGAGCATTGAAGAGTACTGAAGGATGTCAGAATGTCCGTGCGCCGGCTTCCATCTACCTTCATTCATTCCTCTTTCCGCTCCTCCATTCAAAAACGAGCACGTGATTTAAAGGGTCTAAGACCATAGGACAGGGGTGAGGAGGTGTGTGCGTGTGTGTGTGTGACAGGGTGAGTGACAGAGAAGAACCCTATAGACTTCCTATGCTCACGCTCGCCCTGAATTTCTCTTAAAGTGAGGCTTTCTATGTCTTACTTTACATAGATACTATTTTACGCTACTGATAAGTAAAAATTTTATGTGGCTGATGCTACATAGTTCCCCCCCCCAGACTGGATATGTCGAGAGAAGGACCAAAGTAGGGTTTAAGATTCACCACGTTCACATTGTCAGTGGACTTGTCAGGGAACTGAACCTTGTAATTTAGGGCTCCCAATTTCTTCTTTACAATGCATGGTCCCGTCCACTTTGGTGCCAGTTTGGCTGAGAATCCTTTTACAGCATCAGATAGTGGATGGGCTTTGACCCACACCATGTCCCCTTCAAAAAGTTCCATGTTTCTCCTTTTTAAGTTGTAATATTTAGTTTGTTTGTCCCGTGCTCTTTTTACATTGGCAGCCACTTGTTTCGACAGTTCCAGCTGTCTTTCCAGTAGAGAGTGTTGCGAGGAGGTTGGAGGCAGAGCCTTTGACAAAAGTTGGTCAAGAGGACCTTTGAGACTACGTCCCAGATGCAGCATGGCTGGTGCAAAACCAGTGGACTCTTGCCATGAAGAGTTGATGGCGAACCGGAACTCATGTACCCACTGGTCCCAGTTGTTATGTTTTTCCCCCACATAGGAGGCTATCATGGTTTTGAGTGTTCGGTTGACCCGCTCAGTCTGGTTCGTTTGTGGATGATAGCTTGTGGTGAACTTATTTATCACTCCCCATGATTTGCAGGCAGCTTTCAAGAGGTGACTGGTAAACTGGCTCCCCCTGTCGGATAGAAGATATTTTGGTGTACCCCACCTCGTGAATATCTCTTCTGTGAGAATCCTTACTAGCTTTGGGGTCCGGCTATCACGCACAGGGAACAACTCTGTCCATTTGGAGTAATAATCCACAAGGACCACCAAGTAGCAGTTACCCTTGCGGCTGCGAGGAAATGGGCCCATGATGTCAATACCCATCATTTCACCAACCTCTAACACTTGGGTCGATTGCAGCAGACCACTGGGTTTAGAATTGGAAGGCTTATGTTGCTGGCAGACAGTACACTCTCTGATGTGGGCCCAGGTGTCTTTGCGGATATCGGGCCACCAAGCAACCTCTAGGATGTGCCGGAGGGTCTTCAGGCACCCAAAGTGTCCGCCTAAAGGATTGTCATGGTAATACTGCAAGAAAGTGGACTGCAGCTCCTTTGGGACAACTAGCTGGAATTTGTGCCCATCCCGTGCAATTGGGACTCGCCTGTAAAGCAGCCCCTGCTGGTCAACAAAGGTGATGCGGCTAGGAGAAACAGAGTCAGAGGAAGACATCTGCCCACGGACCCCTGCGATGTAAGTGTCTCTTCCTTGAGCAGCAGAAATTTCATCCAGGGAGTTGGGCAGATCAACGACCACTTTTGTGGAGGCAGCACATATAGCGAGGCGTGGTGTCATCATGGTGGTATTATCAGCGGACATTGGACTGCGTGACAAGGCGTCGGGAACAACATTTAATGTACCCTTTCTGTAACGCACAGTAAAGGTGAAGGGCTGGAGTCTCAGTGCCCAGCATATGAGGCGTGAAGAAGTTTTGGGGGTGTTAAAGACCCAAGACAGGGCTGCATGGTCTGTCACCACTTCAAATTGGACTCCTTCAAGGAAGTGTTGCCATTTCTCCACAGCCCATACAACAGCCAAACACTCCTTTTCAGATGTAGAGTAGTTTCTCTCGGCCCCATTCAGTAGGCGGGAAGCAAAGGCAATAGCGTGTTCGCCATCATCATCGTCCTGTGTCAATACTGCACCTAGCCCAATATCACTAGCATCTGTGGCAACCTTAAAGGACTTCGACAGGTCTGGATGAGCAAGCACCGGGGGAGATTGTAGTGCCTCTTTCAGTCTTTCCCAGCTCCTCTCACAGTCCTTCGTCCACTTCCATTCAACATCCTTCTTTTTGAGATTGTGAAGAGGGGCGGCCAGATCTGCAAAGTTTTTAATGAATTTATGATACCAGCCGGCAAGACCCAGAAACCTCTGGAGCTCTTTGATGTTTTGAGGCCTAGGATAGTCACTGATGGCCTTGAGCTTCTCAGAGTCAGCTGCAATACCCTGGCTGGACACTTGATGGCCTAAGAACGTCAAGGAGGTCTTGAAGAAATGACATTTCTTCAGGTTGAGGGTCAGTGAGGCTAGATGGAGCTTCTCAAACACCTTCCTCAGATCAGCCAGGTGGGCAGCTTCAGACTTTGAAAAGACAATAATGTCGTCTATGTAAACAAAACAGCATACCCCCTTCAATTCGGCCAGGACTGTCTCCATAAGCCTCTGAAATGTGGCTCCCGAGTTCTTGAGACCGAAAGGCATTGAAAGGAAATGGAAGAGACCATAAGGCGTGATGAATGCTGTTTTTTCAATACTGTCCTTGTCCATTGGGACTTGCCAGTATCCTGAGCGTAGATCTAGAGAGCTAAATACCGAGGCACCAGAAAAGGACTCAAGGATGTCATGGATCTTCGGCATTGGATAGGCATCAAACAGAGTCTTTTTATTCAGGCGCCTGTAATCGACACAAAATCGCCATTTCCCTTCAGGCTTGGGCACTAGAACAACTGGAGAGGCCCATGGGGAGGAGGAAGGCTCAATAATCCCATCAGCTTCCATCTCCTTCAGTTGCTGCTGGATAATCTCCCTCTTTAGTGGAGACACTCGATAAGATGGACAGCGCAAAGGGACGTCATCGGTCAGCCGGATGGTGTGTTCTACAGCGGTCGTCCTCCCAAGTCTTCCAGAGCAGACGAACGGCCACTTATTCATCAGCTGTAGCAGCTCAGGCCTAGGCTGCTGGGGTAAGTCAGACAAGATGCTAAGATGAACAGATGTGTTAGGTGCTGGCTTTCTATGAGGCAGAGCATAATAGATGTGAACTCTTGCTGGTTCCACTGTACACCATTCATTTCCCCACTCGTTCTGGTCAGGATGCAGATAGTGTGTTATTTTCCCTCCATTTCTTACTCCATAGGTTCCCCGCTTAAAATCCAGGTGCACGCCACTCTTTTGTAAGAAGTCTAGGCCTAAGATAAGAGGGAAAGCCAGATCTTCATCAGATAAGACATACATGGAGTGTGTCCAGTACGTGTTATGGAGGTCAAGGGTACAGTTAACTATCCCTAAGGCCTTTTTGGCTGTCCCATTGGCCAGGGCAAACTCCTGATCACCACACGGTGACAGGTTTTCCTGTGGCTTCTTAATCTGCTGCCACAGTTTGTCGCGCATCAGAGAGAAAGTACTCCCTGTGTCCAGCAGGGCGGCTCCTTGGAAACCTCTGATAGAGAGATTGACGGCCAGGAGAGACGGTAGATGTTTGGGAGGAGCGTGGGAGTGTGTTTCAGATTTCACAACAATTACTTCAGCTTTTTTTGTCTTTGGTTGCTGTTTAGCTGCTTTCTCATTATTGACTCGTGCCCAATAATTTTTCATTGATGCTAGATCATTCTCGATCATGCTGCCTACTTTCACTAATTCAGCCACTGTGTTCACTGTTCCACGTAGGCCTGAAGCGATTTTCGGATTGGCATTACTGAGAATGCGGCGGACCAATGTAGCCTCATCAATGTCGGGCTTCCATTTCAGACAGAGAGCTCTATAATCGTAAGCAAAGTCCCTAATGGGTTCATTTAGACTCTGGATACGAGTACGCAACCGTTCTTCAATTTCCTGAACAAAATCAGTGGACAAGAATGCTGATAGGAATGCAGTTTTAAATTCCTCCCATGTATGGATGTTCTTCCGCTCTGCTATCCACCAGCTTTTGGCTGGACCTTTCAGCACAGAAGACAGTGTGGCTAATATTTCATTGTCTGGTGTGGGTCTTAAATCCAGAAATTCCTTACATAGCTCTATGTAAGTCATGGGGTCTTTTATTTCACTGTCACCACCAAATTCGGGAAAATTCAATTTAATGGGGAGCTTAGATGTTCTTACACCCGTAAAGCTAGGGGGGCTCTGAGTGTCATATTGAAACCTCACAGGTGATTGTCCTTCTGTCTGATTCACAGGAGACAGTTTGGGCGTGCTGGTGAGTTTTAAGTGCCTCAACTGAGCTTCCCACTGATGGTCACGTCTTTGTAAGCAGCGTACAACTGCATCCTCCAGTTTCGCGACAATATTAACAGCAAAAGTTTTCACTGTCTCAATTTTATTGTCAACCATTTGTCTCATTAAACCTTCTCTGTTAATGATACTGGTGTTTGATTCAGACACTTGCGTTTCTAGATCAGTCAAACGAATTTTCATTTCATCAAGTGCTCTTCTGAGTTCGTGTATTTCCACTTGTTGGACAGACGCATGAGACACGGTAACATTTGTTTCATCTTCACCGTCATTGTTAATCTCTTCCTCCTCATTATAATCATCACCCTCCCCACCTTCAACATTAGAGCTTGTAGTTCTGCTCTCGTCCTCACCAAGATACAGGCTACCAAGGGATTCAGTGAGATGATCTACCCGTTCTCTAAAGGTAATGTGAGGGTGCGCTAGATGTGCCATTTCAGCATCAATGGATATTGGTGGCCTGTCTAACCCTCCCTGTTCATATGACTCACGTAAAGGCTCTAAAGCCCCCTCAGCAAGCTGCTCTGCCATATATGATGAAGGACAGAAAAGGAAAGGCTATTAGTAGGCGAAAGGTGAAAAATTAAAGTTAGAAAGAAAGCGCGTTCAAGTCCTCACTGGGGCCTCCACTGTAACGAACTCGATACGAGCCGTTAACAAATCTTGTAACTTAATGCATGAAACGCGCTTACAACATATTTCCAAAGTGAATATTTTATTGTGTGATGGTGCATAATGAGAAAGAGTGAGAGAATAGCCTTCAGGGCAGAGTCTTTAGTCCAACCACTGCGCAAGCAGTATAACAAAAACCCGCGCACCGCCCGTGCGCTTTCCAAAAACAAACAATCCTCGCCAGCAAAAAAAATAGGAAAAAAAAAAAAGGAGCGATCTCACCTCATCAGATGTGGGTTTAAGTCCGTATGTACCTTCCTCAAAAAGGGCGAAGAAGGAAAAAAAATAATCCTTAAGCGTGTAGTAGTCAATCTATCTCGGAGCATTGAAGAGTACTGAAGGATGTCAGAATGTCCGTGCGCCGGCTTCCATCTACCTTCATTCTTTCCGCTCCTCCATTCAAAAACGAGCACGTGATTTAAAGGGTCTAAGACCATAGGACAGGGGTGAGGAGGTGTGTGCGTGTGTGTGTGACAGGGTGAGTGACAGAGAAGAACCCTATAGACTTCCTATGCTCACGCTCGCCCTGAATTTCTCTTAAAGTGAGGCTTTCTATGTCTTACTTTACATAGATACTATTTTACGCTACTGATAAGTAAAAATTTTATGTGGCTGATGCTACAACTCAAATGTATGTTTAAAAATAAGAATATTCATAATCTCACACAATGAACAGGCATGACATGGCATCATGCAAACTTCATAGCACAAAATCACACTGTGTCAAGCAACGGTGACACAAAAAATAACTTCACACAATGAACAAGTGCAGTTTTGTCAACCTACATGCAATGGTGGTACTACAATAGCATTTACAGATTAGTATAACAAATAGATTTATAGATATAACTCCTTCTTATATTGGTGCCACCACCATTTCTACCACTTCATAACTTTTATCCCCCTTTCCTTCACAATCCACCTGGAATAACATCCATCTCTCTCCATCGCTTTCCTCTCTACTATTCCTTCCCCATACACTGATTTCCCATCTTATTTTCCAGAAAACTGCCAAAGACCAGACAAAACAAGGAATCAATAAATATCATCAGAGCAGACTTGACCTCATTCTTGGCATTACAGTAAGGCAGGCCTACTGGGTTTGAATTAAATGATAGCTAACGTTAAGCTAGCTGATACATCTCCTAACATTGACTAGCCAGCTAACTGCACTAACATTTCCATTGGGACAAAAAACCCTGTCCTGTGTGGAAATTTTGACTGACTTTCCGCTTCTTTGTAAAGAATGTCCTTATGTCCATTGTGTCTGGGGAGGAGCAAATACTGCAAACAATTCATCATCAACCAAGAATACCCCATTAGGCTAAGCTTATTTCACTGTTTAGTTGAATATTAATTTAACGTGTCCTAGGGTTAATTTTGAGGGCAGATAACAAAAGAATACGGTTTTAGCAAAAGCTAGACATTGTGAGGTTGCAATGGGGCTGACGTCACTTCCTCCACTTTCCAGCAGCTGCACCAACATTTCTCTGCTCACGCTGAGATTCTTCACTCGCGCGCGGTGAGTTGTTGTAGGGAACGCCCGGAAAACCCGGAGTGGATTTTCAGTGGTCTGTGTATTCTCTTATCAATCAAGTGGAATGGATTCTTTCACGAAGCAATAGAAACGGCGCTGGGTGAACTAATATTTTATGTTAAATGTGGGGGGGTCCAAACGAAGAATTATGAAATGTGAGGGGGACATGTCCCCTTCACATTCAATGGTGGCGACGCCCATGGTTTTAGACATTTTATTATCCCCATCGAAATATGCTATTATACTAACAGGATTATAACTCAAATCACACGACACGTATTCAAATCACAACTGATTTATTTTACTGTTGAGCAGATCATAGCATATCTAGCCTAGCTGCACATAGCCTAGCTGCTGGTAGGCTGATAACTGATAAGTAGCTGATATTCTGAACAGATTGGTGATCCTTACCTTAAAAAAGTCTGTGACTTTAGGCAATGATTCTATCATTATCTGCATCTCTCTTTTTTTCCTTTTATGCGCCCCGCTAACATGTGAACGCTTCATCTTTCAAAGCCTCTAAATTTGTGTCTCAGTAGTCTGTACTCTGCAGTCTTTGGCGTGCTTTCGTGCGTGACGTTACATTTTGTTCCATTTTATTCTGGTCCAGTTGTGGGTGTTCGTTTCACGAACCACATTCACCATGTCTCTTACAGCAGGCTACTGTGCGCTCATTTATTTCTAACCTTATTTCTATCCGTACATTAATGTAGGCCCATGATTCCGACAGTTTATTATTTTATTAATATTACAATGCCCCTGATTGGCTGTGGCCCAGGGGCTTGAGCCCCCCGAAGCCCCCCCCTTAAAGCGCCGGTGCATGTCCACCATCGTCTGTGTGAGACTCGCGCGCGCGACAACTGTCCTTCCCGTGATTCATTTCCAGAATGCATTTCCCCTTCTCCGTTTTAGCCTTTTTTAATTTTTTTTAATTTATTTTTTTACTCAGTAACGGTTGTGATGTAAAATGTACCGAAGTACACTACTTAAAAGAAAACATACTTAAGTAAAAGTACACTCTTTAAAAATTACTTGAAAAAGTATAAGTACACAAAAAAGCTACTCAAGTACAGTAACGCAAGTAATGTAATTCGTTACTTTCCACCTCTGTTAATAATAAATTATCAAACAGCTAAATTATGGTATATTCCAAATTATTATGATCACTTACCATATTACACAACCTATATGCACCTTGGAATCCTTTGAGATTGGGTAACTTCAAAAATATCGGTACAACAAATAAACACACACAGTTTCAATAATTAATTGAATTTATTGTAACAAAGATAAAAATGAATAATAGCAGTTGAAATCTTCAGCAAACAGTGAGGTGTGTGTGTGTGTGTGTGTGTGTGTGTGTGTGTGTAGCCATGTGTGGAGGCAAAAGATTAGCTTTGTGTTACTAGCTAAGGCCCAAAAATCCTACCTTGTGGAGTTGAGAACAAAAGGTGTGTGTGTGTGTGTGTGTGAGAGAGGCCTTATGGCCTAGCAAAAGGCTAGCGTGGGATGCTAGCTAAGGTGTGTGTGCATGCGTGTGTGTGTGTGTGTGTGTGTGTGTGTGTGATAAAAACATTTAAATATCAGCAGTTAAATACATTCAAATGGTTGTCATTGATATATGTGGGTTTGAATTGAATCAGGGCTTGGAATGTTATCTAAAGTGTGTTTGTGTTGTGGGGGGAGGTGACCACGTGTTTCTAAGTAGAACAAAAGAGTTAGCTTTGGTTGCTAACTAAGATATGTATGTGTGGAGGAGGGGTCACCACGTGTTCCTAAGTAGGACAAAAGAGTTAGCTTGTAGCCAACCCACTAGCTCATAACATTACTAAATTCACTGAAATCTTGATGAGGTCAAAATGTGTGTAATACTGAAATTAAAAGTGTTAGAAAGGAATAGAGAGCATGCAAAACCTTATCTATTAAACAAATGACTGAGAGAACATGGAACAATTATGGAACACAAAAAGTCAGTGTGCACACTTAAACAGTTCCTGAGTTTAAATTCACACTACTTCATAGGCTAATTCCTAAGACTAATTTGCCCAAAAATGCCAATCTTACTTCAGTATCTCACCTCTATGCAAGATTATGAGAAGATGTTCCGAGACTTTTGGAGTTTCACAGTTGTGGAGGCCTCCGTGAAGCGCAGAGAATTTCTTGGTCCGACGTGTGGTCGCTCGTGATGAAAAGAAGTCTCTGATCAAACAATGTGCATAACGCTTTAATTAGAAGGAAGCCGGTCACTTCTAACTTTAAATTAACTGCTTTGGGCTGCAGTCGTACGTACTTATAAGGAACAAATGAAACTGGTTATATCTCAAACTGAGTCAAAATCACGCGATTCTAGAGTTTACCATGGCCAAAGGTAAGTAAAAGAAAAGCACTAAATTCTGATTCTTGCCAGAAAGACGTCTTTATCTGGGTTGCTCGGCCGAGTGGATCTCTTTGTGCCTGCAGACAGCTGTCCAGACGAGAGAGAGAAAGAGCGGAAATGTGTTCAGTTACTTATGGCTTCACAGAGGATGTGACGTAGGTGATCCCGCCCAGGCATGACGTAGGTCAACGCAGAAACTGGTGATGGGAGTTGTAGTCCTGAAAGACGAGACAGGAGGTACCTACATTTCCCCCTTTTGGTCTCAGGGGTATGATGGAGCCGTAGCACTGAGAGCACAGTACCGTACAGTTCACGTGTTCATAGTCCTTGAGGTAGCCTTGCTCTGTACAGTCCATGGTGTCCTGTGAAAACTGTGTAAACTCATGAGTTCCAGTAAGACAGTTGGAGGCAGAGGCATTTGGGCATATAATCAGGCTATAGGCATTTTGGGCATATAATCACTCTATCTAACTAGGTCAAAACCACATCTATAAAGAAACATCAAACACCACACTATATATATATTTCATTTCTTATGCAAAAAAAAACAAGAAAAGAGAAGGAATGAGGGAAAGGAAAGAAGTATTAGTGCTTGGGTTAGTAAGCCTAATCTTCTGGAGAAGTAATAGCAGCAGGTGGTCTGGCCAGAAAGCATGCGCTACTGCAGCTAAAGTTGTCAGGGACGCAGACCATCTTATCCAGCTTGGCATGTAGTGTTATGTATTTGTATAGCATGTATGCGATGCCAGCGGTTAAGACCCAGCCACTGAGAAGTCCCAAAGCAATCAGACTTATGGTAGATCCTAGGTCAGATGACTCTCTGACCCGGTATCGGGAGACCATAGTCGAAATTCCAGTCTGATCTAAACTAAATTTCACCATTTTGGTCCCTTCAACCAGTAGTTGCTGTTGGAGGGTGTTATTGATCTCAAGATCATAACCTTGAAATGCGTCTATCATCTCAATCTCAGAATCGTACCTGTCGGTACTAAGATGGTGTAGGGTGATATCATCTACATGAATGGTGGCTCCCTGTGGTATACTAAGGAACACCGTTTGGTTTGGGATTTTCATTCTGGTGGCTGTGTCGTGCTGGTCGTATGACATCAATACTTCAGTTTTTGGAGTGTTAACAACCCACCGATTACCAGCTCTCTCTACTCTAGTTTCCATGTCCTCGTCCTTTACGGACATTTGACCTACACACTTTTGTTTGGGCGCTTGTGCCCTCAAACCACACAGGCAATCTGTAGTGTCTCTAATGAATGGGTTGCTTGGGCAGACCCAGTGGATGTCTTTAGTGGCGGTGCACATCTCTAGGTTGGGAACAAAGTAGACAGAGGGGTTGTCGTCATGAAATGCTACCATGGGTAGTGTCTGTATGTGTATACGGACATTGTTTTCCAGAAACCCATGTTAAGGACAGACTTGAGTCTATATATGTTGGTTTTCTCAATGATGGGTAGATTTAGCATGAAACCTATCTCTAAGGCCGAATCCCATTTCACCCCTTGGACCAACCCCTTAGCCCTTCCCCTCCATTTTGCGCGTTCACGTGAAGGGGTAGGGGCATCCCAATCCCAGTTAACGCGGAGGGGTAGGGGAAGGCGTAGGGCTTCTGTACCCCTCCAAACGGAGATTTTCCTGGAGCAGACTCCGAACGAAGGGGTTTGAGTGATTTCCCACAATGCCATGCGGATTTCAGCGAGATTTCATGCGGATTTCAGAAAGATGGCGGTTCCCGCGGCGAAAGATTGTCATAAATGTATTTTCTCCATTATTTACGTGTTTTAAGTTGTTATCCAGAGGAAACACGCCGCTTGATTCGCTTTCGAGCTGAGAATGAGCAGCGATTTCTGAAATCCAAGCTGCTGCTAAAAAGCTTTGGGAGTGAGTATTGTTTTCGGTTGCTTTACTGCGTATGTTTTGTTCTGTTATTCTCGCTTTTATTGTTTACATGAGTGTTCTGACACCTCATTCTGTCAGATGTGGTGCACGAAGCGCCAAAGATATCCCATTCAGTGGTGTTAGTTAACAAATCACACCCTGCCAGCAGAGATTTCTGCCTCTGGCTCTGACTGTAGCGGCTGGTCGCAGCCAATGACGCGTCGCGTTTTGCTAACATAAACGCTGACGGAGGTACGCGATGACGTATGCGATCGTTGAAGGGCTATCCCAATACGTAAGGGTTGAATTTCAAGCCCTATCCCTTGTAGCTCAGTTTCAAGGGGAAGGGCCAAGGGGAAGGCGGAGGGGAAGGGGGAGGGGTAGGGGTAGAAATTAGAATTGGGATTGGGCCTAAGTCTTGTGGACTCACAAAAATGGGGATAGCACTGCCAAGACTATAGGCCAGGTGTATTTGTGATGAATACACGTTAGAAGTAGTAGCGGATTTTAGTATTTTATCTACCATGTTAAGGGGTATCAGATACGGTGGGATCTTACCACTACTCAGGGTACTGATTGAGTTGCTGATTTCTCTAAGCAGGTCTTGCATTAAATCCCTTACTACTCGGACGTATTTGATCTCACTCTTGATTATTTCGGCCAATTTGTCTACGGCATGCACAGTGTTATGGATTAGAGCAGAATGCATGTTAACGGTTAGTATAGTTCCCTGCAGGGTTTTGCCTAAGCCCTGCAGCTCCTCTTGTTGAGAAAGCAGTTTCTCCTGGATCTCTGGCATTTCCTCTTTCAGAATGCTAACTTCTTTTTTCACCATACTCAGACTGACTGAGTCGGCTGCAGAGAGACCGACAGAGAACAAGGACCCAATGGCAGATGCAGCGGTAAGTAAACCCCCGAGGAACCTTTTCTGACGTGTTTTACCGCTCAGCTCTTCCTCGGTGACTAAGAATTTTTGTAACTGCTCTAGCATGTGGATAGTGGTGCGTTTAGCGTGTTCAACTGTATTCCAGATCTCGCCATTTGGTCCGTTATCATCGATCGATTGTGGTAGTGACTTGAGGTGTTTACGGTATACGTCCCATGGGTCTAGTCGGGCGTATACTCTGAGTGTGAATGCGACAGTTCGTAAGAAGGAGCCCAGGAGCCTCCTGCAGAATGATGCCAGCTGGGGGGCCAGGCTCCACCACCTCACTTGACTGACTCAGTTGTAGGGTGAGGAGGATGCACAGGATCCCGAGGGAGTCCATTCTGTAACATACAGAAGGGTTTTTATTTTATTGGGTTGGTAAATGTGACTGGGAGTGTTAGTGTACGCTTATGGGTGAGTGAGGCGTACAAGCTGGGTGGACTGGATGGGCCTAACTATTGTCCACCCCCATTTGGAATGAGGGCTGTTCAAAAGGTTTGATTTGATTGCTATGAACCCATCGGTAGGAGGGCGTTTGATTAAGCCTGGATGTCCTAATGTGATACGCGATGGAGGACAGTTTTCCCACGATCTCGAAAGGTCCCGACCAGTGTGGTAGGAACTTCTTTGAGACTCCTACCAGCTTGGTAAAGTTGAAGTAGAGGACTTTGTCGCCTATTTGATATTTGTGATGGTAGGCTTTTCAGTCGTAGTAGGCCTTTTGTCCTTTCACGCTCGTTTCGAGATTCTTTTGGGCCCATGCAAAGGTTGATTGTAGGTGGCGTTGTAGGTCGGCGACATATTGATGTGCGGTGTATGCAATTGCAACACTCATGTCCTCTGGTCTGTACAGGAGATGCAGTGGGAGAACCATTTCCCGCCCAGTCATCATCTCAAAGGGTGTGACTCCAGTGGTGCGATGAGAGGTGGACCTAACGGCCATTAGCACCAAGGGAAGTTTCACATCCCAATCTTTACCATGGTGGGTGACATACTTTCACAGCCTGCTCACAATGGTTTGATTGGCTCGTTCAACCTGACCAGAGGATTGAGGGTGGTACGCGATATGGAATTTCGCCTCAACGCCTAACATGTTCCACAGCGCAGCCATTACACCAGCAGTGAAATGGGTGCCTTTGTCCGAGTCGATGGATAGAGGAAGGCCCCAGTGGCTGAACACATGGTTCATGAGAAGGAGAGCAGTAGTCTCTGTGGTATCATTAGGGGCTGGTAGACATTCTATCTATTTGACGGTAAGGAGGTATTTGTTACCCTGGGAAGATTTTGGGACCGGACCGATCCAGTCCATTTGGAGGTTGGACCAGGGAAAGGTAATTCCGCGACCTTGCAGGGGAGCTCTATTTAGCGGTTTGGATGGGCGAAATTGACAACAGACCAGGCATCCCTTGACATACTCGGTTATGTCTTTGATCATGAAAGGCCAATAGACTATTGGCTGAAGGGTCTTGTAGGTGGCCCTAGCGCTTCTATGGCCTCCACATGGGCTGTCATGAGCATATTGCAAGACAAACCCCCTGTGGTCCATAGGAACGACCCAGCAGGGTGGTCCTTGGCCACAAGGCACGTACACCAGGAGCCCTTTCTCAAGCTTCAGGCAGTGCTGGAGGTTATGGAGGTGTTTTAGGTCTTTTGACTGTTGTAGCACCACTTCTGATATGGGGAATGCCCTTGGTCTGTAACAAAGTTGCGAATCTGGCTGATAGTTGGGTCCCTATCCTGCATACTTACCAGATCTGCGTCGCCTGGTTGTCTACCTAAATGGACGGTCAACGACTGGGGTTCAGGGTCTTCGCACCTTTCTCTAGCCTGTCGGCGAGTAATGGCGTTCATGACGTGACACGGTCTTTCAGGGAGCCATCCCTCCCAGAACTCCCAGGGGGGGCCGTCCACAGCTCCTGCTTTGGCGAGGCGATCAGCCTCATTGTTGCCAATTTTATCAGGTCCAGGGACTTGAGAGTGCCCTTTCACCTTTTTCCAGTACACGGTCATTCCCCGGCCTGCCACCAGTTTGTCACATGCCAGGAAAAGTTCAGAGTGTTTCACTACTTTTCCTCTAGCATTTTTCATGTCATTCATTTTCCATGTGGGGAAGTGAGAAATGAAGCTGTGACAGGCATAGTTGGAGTCAGAGCAGATGACTAGTTGCCCAATGCCCACTTCGCTAGCTTGTTGCAAAGCGATGAGCACTGCCACTATCTCTGCATATTGGCTTGTCCTGGCTCTGATTTGGTACTGGTATTGTCCTTTCAGAGGGCCTACTGTCCAAACAATACCAATGCCGGCTCGCAGTTCATTCCCATGGTGAGAGGAACAACCATCTACGTAGACCATGGGAAGGTCTTTACACAAGTTAACATCATAGTAGTGGTGGGCTGATGGAAGAGAAGGTGCAGTTAGAAGGACAGGATTCTCTCCTGCCTCCTGCCCACAATCACAGTGCTGGCAGTCAGCTAAGCCTTGGCCCAATGCCATTTTATGGTTCTGGGCATACTTCACCTCAATGTCGTAGCCCTGTAAGGCCATCATGCATGCCGCGATGAGGCTATTGGACACCCTTCTGTCTCTTAGCCTCTGACTGTTTAAGAAAGAGACAGGTTGGTGAGATGTCTCTATCACCACTTTCTGACCAACAATGTAGCTGCGGAAATGTTCAATGGCCCAAACAGTGGTTAACAGGGCTTTCTCGCAGTTTGAGAATTTAAGCTCCACACTACTAAGTGAACAGCTAGCGTATGCAATGACTCGCCTGTCATTATCATACTGCTGTGATAAGGCAGCACTTAAGCAGTGAGTGGAGAAGCTGGCTTCAAGGTAAAATGCTTTGTCCTTGTCTGGATAAGCGAGGCAGGGGGCGGAGCACAATTTCTGCTTCATTTTCCTGAAAGCATGTTCTTGAGGACTATCCCACTGAAATTCCTTATCCTTTCGGAGAAGCTCTGTGAGTGGTCTCTCAATTTCTGCGTAGTCCTCAATAAACTGCCTGGAATAATTGCAGATGCCTAGGAAGCTCCTAAGTTCTGACACATTAGTGGGGGCTTTAATGTCTTGGATGGCTTGGATTCTCCCTGACTGGGGTTCGATACCATCAGGCCCCACAAGCAGGCCAATGTATTCAACTTTTGTGCGACACCATTGGCCCTTAGTAATGGAGAGCTTGGCTCCAGCATTAGCAAGCTGAGTAAGGACATGTCGAATTTCAATTAAATGAGCTTCAAACATTTGCAATCTGATCAGGATGTCGTCAACATAAATCAAGTTTCCGCGAGCAGCAGCATCGCTCATGGCCTTGTGTAGGAATATGTTGAATTCTGCTGGTGAGTTGGAGTACCCAAAAGGGCATCGGTTCCAGGTAAACTGTCGATTTGCGAAGGAGAACGCTAGTTTATATTGGTCTTTAGGATCAACTTTCATCGTCCAGAATCCACTGGCCACATCGGCGGTGGAGAAAAACTTAGCGTCTCTCACCTTGGCGAGTTCTTGGTCTAGATGGATCATTGGCCACCTTGACAAGGGGACTTGCTTATTCAGCTGCCTGTAGTCAATGGTGAGACGCCATTTGCCATTAGGCTTCAGCATGGGCCACAAGGGAGAATAGTAGGTGGAATTACATTCCTGAATGATCTGCTTCTCCAGCAAAGTGTTTATGATCCCTTGGATAGAGTCATAAGTGGCTAAAGGGATTTTGTACTGGCGCACAAACGTTGGTTGTGCATCCGGGTCAGTGGGGATTTGTACGGTGTGGAGGTCGGTGACTCCGCAGTCATTAGAGTCCCGTGACCAAGTGTCCTTGAAATCATAAAACAATTGGCGGAGTTGTTGTCTTTGAGCGTCCAAGGTTAGGCTATCAGCCTTAGTAAGCTGTTGTTGGACCTCCAGTTCGAACCCTGGGTATGGTTCGCCTAATGAGGAATCTACAGCGTCTGACGCAGGGGTGTTTTCACCCAGCTGAGAGGAGAGGGCATATACCATCATGCCCTCTACTGTGTCAACTTTGGCCATGAAAACTCTGTCATTGCACAGCATGTCATGTGGCTCGATACGAATCATGTTATTGGGGACGGTAAAGAAAGTGTTTCTACTGTCTTCTAGTCCAACCAAAGAAAGAGGCAGTTCGCCTATGACTGGAATTGTTAGTTCAAAGTCATGGAATGATCTGTCTATCAGGAGACCTAGGGGCGGTGAGCAGGCACGGTAAGAGGGGTGGTTGTCAAGTTTTGCACCAGGAGGTAAGACGAACGATGGTTCAGTTCACGCAGAGGAGTGCCACAAACTGTTAGGTTACGTTCCAGAAATAGGGGCAGAGGTTGGAAGAAAGCCTCTGAAGTTGGAAGCTCTTGACCCCTCAGAATGACCAACTTAAGGGGAAAACCGGCCATCCTAGCAGGAATAACAACGTCAAACTCACTAGCCACCTGGCATGCCTGAGGGATGGTCTGTCCCGAGCACATGCGCTCAAGGTCAGCGAGGAGTGGGTGGTTGTTGATGTTGGCTTGAGTCCAGATTACCTGGTTTACCATGTCTATCTGGGCTCCTAGCCTAACCAGAATGTCTGCTCTGATGAAAAGTGGATTGGAGAGTTGAGGGACCATGCTCAAGAAATGGAGGAACTCTCTTTTTCCGATTGTCATGGTTACGGCACAGACGCCAACAGCCTTAACAGAGGTTTGGGGTTGTTCGGCAGAGAGAAGTCGGTGGCTCTTCTGCCCGAATACGGGGCAAGAACGGCTTTGACACAGCATGTCAAACAAAGTCTGGCTGATGGCTGATTTCTCAGACCAAAGTGTCATAGCTGCGTTGGGGACCGTTAACTCGCACTTCACCTGATAGGGTAGGGCAGTACATAGCTGAGGTTGAGTTACTCAAGGAGCAGAGGAAAGAGGCGTGGTTTTCCAAAGAATTGTGGCCACTAGGGGGATTCACAATGTCGGGTGTTTCGACACCAGACTCGGTGTACAAAGACATGAACCGAAGTTCATCGGAAATTTGGTCTCCCGTGGTGCTTGGTTGGTCAGTGTCTGCACTAATCTCATCGCAATGGGCTTGTTCATTGTGGCAGCGGGGGCGTGGTCAAGCGCCGGTCTGTGACAGGAGAGCGGAGTCAGGGAAGGTAAATGGCAGAATCACTACACCTGACGTCAATTAACCTGTGCTTGTGTGTCTTCCCAGTGACCGCGCCCTACTTAAGGAGGGAGAGCGAGAGCAGAGGGGGCTCTTCTCCCAATGAGACACCGATTGTGTGTGTGTGTATGTCTCTGTGGATTTAAAATAGTTGTTCACTGAAAACTGTGGCAATAAAAACACTGTACCAACCTGAACTCTGTCCTGCCGTCTTCTGTGCTCCGCCCTTCTATGAGAACCGTTACAGTGGTGCTGAAACCTGGGATATCTGGAGCGCAGAAGCCGAACAGCCCCATGGAGTCCTCCCCATTCACCGACCTGGTCCATGCCCTCGCCACGGCCCAGCAAAGCCAGCACCAGGCGCTCGTCACCCTCCGTAAGGAGCAGGAACAGCGGTTCGAGGCCTTGGTGTTGGCCCAGCAAGAGGATCGTCAGGCGTTCCGGCACCTCCTCGCGTCGGCGGGGTCTACCAACGCTCCCACCGCAGGCCCGTCCCCCCTCACCCTAACAAAGATGGGCCCGCAGGACGACCCCGAGGCATTCCTCACGCTCTTTGAGCAAGTTGCAGAGACCTCAGGGTGGCCGATGGATCAGCACGTGGTGCACCTCCTCCCCCTGCTAACGGGAGAGGTGCAGCTGGCCACGCTACAGCTCCCTGCTGACCGCCGGCTGGCCTACGCGGACCTTCGCCAGGCCGTCCTCCAGCGTGTGGGGTGCACCCCCGAGCAGCAGTGTCAGCGCTTCCGCACTTTGCGCTTGGAGGAAGTCGGCCAGCCGTTCGCGTTTGGCCAGCAACTCCGGGATGCCTGCTGGCGGTGGTTGAGGGCTGACAACCGCGACGCCGAGGGGATCATCGACCAGGTGGTACTGGAACAATTCATCGCACACTTGCCAGCAGGAACTGCAGAGTGGGTCCAGTGCCACCGCCCAGCGTCGCTGGATCAGGCCATTGAGCTGGCAGAGGACCATTTGGCGGCTGTCCTGGCGGCAGGACAGCAGACAGCCTCTTCTCTCCTCTCTCTCTCTCTCTCTCTCTCTCTCTCTCTCCCTCTCCTCCTGTGTCCCGTCCTCACCCCATTCCCCCACCGCGGAGGCGGGGGCCGGCGCCACCCCAGCCGGCCCGCTGCACCCGTGGTGCCCTCCCGTTTCTCCCTTCTGTGTCTGTCTCTCCCTGCCCCAGGTGAGTGAGCCCCAGAACACCGGTGCGGAGAGGAAGCCCGGGCCGGTTTGCTGGCGCTGCGGGGAGCTGGGCCACCTCCAACAGCAGTGCACGGTAATGGAGGTGGGCACGGTGGTTCAGATCCCTGACGCGCCAGGAGCCACCCTCGATTGGGCTGGAGCGTATCACATACTGGTGAGTATTCAAGGGGATACATATCAGGCGTTGGTGGATTCTGGCTGTAATCAAACCTCAATTCACCAAAGCCTGGTGCAAGACGAGGCATTGGGGGGAGCACAGGGGGTGAAGGTGTTGTGTGTGCACGGGGATGTTCACAGCTACCCTTTGGTGTCAGTCCACATTTTTTTCCGAGGGGAAAAATTTATAGTAAAGGCAGGGGTTAATCCTCGCCTCACCCACTCGATAATTTTGGGGACTGATTGGCCAGGATTTGGGAAGTTGATGAGACATTTAGTGAAGAGTGGGTCCTGCCATAGGTCAGCAGGGGGAGGTCCCGGTGTCGCCTTGGCGGGAGCAGCTGTCACAGAGACGTCTATGTCATCTCCGCTTCAGAGTGAGGAGCCCCAGGCTCCTCCTCCCTCTCTCGGGGAATCCCTGGCGGATTCCCCATTAGAGCAGTCACGAGACGAGACTCTGCAGCATGCGTTTGACCAAGTGAGAGTAATCAATGGTCAAACGCTCCCGCCGAACGCCACCCCGTCCTTCCCCTATTTTTCTACTGTGAAAGATAGATTATACCGAGTGACGCAGGACACTCAGACGAAAGAGCAAATCACACAGCTTTTGATTCCAAAAAGACACCGGGAATTGGTATTCCAGGCGGCTCACTTTAATCCCATGGCTGGACACTTAGGGCAGGATAAAACATTAGCCCGAATAATGGCCCGATTCTATTGGCCGGGGATTCGCGGCGATGTCCGAAGGTGGTGTACGGCGTGCCGCGAATGCCAGTTAGTAAATCCAACGGCCATTCCAAAAGCGCCTTTGCGCCCTCTACCATTAATCGAGACCCCGTTCAAAAGAATTGGGATGGATCTTGTCGGGCCATTAGATCGGTCAGCACGAGGGTACCGCTTTATACTAGTTCTGGTGGACTATGCAACACGATACCCGGAAGCAGTGCCTCTTCACAATATCTCAGCACGCAGTATTGCGGAGGCACTCTTCCGCGTCATCTCCCGAGTTGGAATCCCAAAAGAGATTCTGACTGACCAAGGCAACGCGTTTAGGTCACGGACACTGAACGAACTGTATGGGTTATTAGGGATTAAGCCAATCCGCACCAGCATGTATCACCCACAAACGGACGGTTTAGTTGAACGGTTCAATCGCACCCTCAAGAATATAATTAAAAAATTCCAAAGTGAGGACACACGTAATTGGGATAAGTGGCTTGAACCCTTGTTGTTTTCAGTGTGAGAGGTCCCCCAAGCTTCCACGGGGTTCTCCCCATTCGAATTATTATATGGGCGTAAGCCGAGTGGCATTCTAGATGTGCTGCAAGAAAATTGGGAGGAGGGACCTTCACAAAGTAAAAACGAAATTCAATATGTTATGGACCTGTGCACAAAACTCCACACACTCACCCACCTAACCCAGGAGAATTTGCGGCAGGCCCAAGAATGGCAAACCCACCTGTGCAACAAGGGTACGCGCCTTAGGGAGTTCGCACCGGGAGATAAAGTACTCGTACTGTTGCCCACATCGAGCTCCAAATTGATCGCCAAGTGGCAAGGACCCTTTGAGGTCACACGGCGAGTCGGGGACGTCGACTACGAGGTGAGGCGAACAGACAGGGTTGGGGCGCTACAGATTTACCACCTCAATCTGCTCAAACTCTGGAATGAGGAGGTCCCCGTGGCATTGGTGTCAGTGCTTCCGGAGAAGGTGTAGCTGGGGCTGGAGGTTCAAAAGGGAGCATTGGCATCGCGTACCTCTCCGGTCCCCTGTGGAGACCACCTCTCCCCGACCCAACTCGCAGAGGTCGCCCAGTTGCAGACCGAGTTTCCGGACGTGTTCTCGCCCCTGCCCGGCCACACCAACCTCATAGAGCACCACATTGAGACACCCCCGGGGGTGGTAGTGCACAGTTGCCCTTCCCAGCTACCCAAACACAAGAAAAAAGTGGTTCGGGAAGAACTCGAGGCCATGCTCGAAATGGGCATCGTCGAGGAGTCCCACAGTGACTGGAGCAGCCCGGTGGTCTTGGTACCCAAGGCCGACGGGTCGGTCCGGTTCTGTGTGGACTATAGAAAAGTCAATGCGGTGTCTAAATTCGACGCGTACCCAATGCCTCGTATTGATGAGTTGCTCGATCGACTAGGCACAGCTCGCTTTTATTCGACACTGGATTTAACAAAGGGTTATTGGCAGATCCCCTTGACGCCACTATCCCGAGAAAAAATGGCCTTTTCCACACCGTTCGGCTTACACCAATTTGTCACACTTCCTTTTGGGCTGTTTGGGGCGCCCGCTACGTTTCAACGGCTGATGGACAGGGTCCTCTGCCCCCACGCCACCTATGCGGCCGCCTACCTCGACGACATTATGACTGGCATAATGACTGGCAGAGGCACCTCGAACATCTGGCCATCCTTAGGTTGCTGAGGCAAGCGGGTCTCACAGCCAACCTGAAGAAGTGTGCGATTGGGCAGGTGGAAGTACGGTATCCTGGCTTCCACTTGGGCAACGGGCAGGTGCGTCCCCAAATTAACAAGACAGCAGCAATTGCGGCCTGCCCGAGGCCCAAGACCAAAAAGAGGGTGAGACAGTTCCTGGGGTTGGCTGGTTATTATCGTAGGTTTATACCTAATTATTTGGATGTCACCAGCCCGCTGACTGATCTGACTAAAAAGGGGGCACTATATCCGGTCCAGTGGATGGAGCAATGCCAGCGGGCTTTTTCTGAGGTAAAGGCTGCACTGTGTGGGGGGCCACTTTTACACTCCCCTGACTTTTCTCTCCCCTTTATGTTACAGACGGATGCATCGGACAGAGGGCTGGGGGCTGTTTTGTCCCAGGAGGTGGAGGGGGAGGACCGCCCAGTCTTGTACATCAGTAGGAAGCTGTCGGTGCATGAGGGGCGCTACAGCACCATTGAAAAAGAGTGCTTGGTGATCAAGTGGGTGGTCCTCGCCCTCCGTTACTACCTGCTGGGATGCCCTTTCACCCTCTGTTCGGACCACGCGCCCCTCCAGTGGCTCCACCGCATGAAGGATGCCAACACACGGATCACCCATTGGTATCTGGCACTCCAACCCTTTAACTTTAAGGTGATCCACAGGCCGGGGGCGCAGATGGTTGTGGCGGACTTCCTCTCCCATCAAGGGCGGGGGGGGGAGTCGGCGGCAGGCCGGACGGCTGCCAGGCCTGAGTCGGGCAGTGGGGGTATGTGGCGGCGGGGACATGGTCAAGCGCCGGTCTGTGACAGGAGGGTGGAGTCAGGGAAGGTAAGTGGCAGAATCACTACACCTGACGTCAATTAACCTGTGTTTGTGTGTCTTCCCAGTGGCTGCGCCCTACTTAAGGAGGGAGAGCGAGAGCAGAGGGAGCTCTTCCCCCATCGAGACGCCGATTGTGTGTGTGTGTCTGTGGATTTAAAATAGTTGTTCACTGAAAAGTGTGGCAATAAAAATGCTGTACCAACCTGAACTCTGTCCTGCCGTCTTCTGTGCTCCGCCCTTCTATGAGAACCATTACATTCATGTTTTGTGGGATCCAATGACTGTGGGGTTGTGATTTGGGCCCACAGTTGACTGTGACGACAATCAATGAGTGGCGCCAACCTGTTGAGTAGGTCTTGGCCAATCAGTAGTTCTTCCATACCCACAGAGCAGATGTAAGTGGGATGTATGATTGACATGCCTTGGAATGTGAGTTTCAACCATGCAATTTTTGTTACTGGGGCTTTGTTTCGCGTGAAGCTGACCAAGTTTATGTTGCAGGGTTTGGTTGGGATTGGGTCACCCTGTGAGAGCTGTGTCTGAGTGATGGTGACGAAGACTTTAGCACACATGAGCGTGATCTCCAATCCATTATCTAGAAGGGCGTGGAGGGTGATTGTACCCTCGACCACCACGGGGGTGTAAATGTGCTTAGCATTGCCCCTTCTAACTAGATCGCCTAAGAACTGCATCAGAGGAGCGTTTTGTGGGTTTGCCTTCACCACTGGGGGGGCTCTATATCCTGACCATCGCCTGCAGTTTCACAGAGATCTCCTCCCCATTTCACGAGATATACTTGTGGTTCCTGGCCTAGTCATGCCAGCGGGTGGCCTTCATCACCCTTCTTGGGCTCTTCTGTTTTGTCTGTTGAGGGGTTTGACGTCTTCTGTAACAGTCCCTTAACCTCAGCCAACTGGGCTTTCAAAGAATCCAGCTCTGAGCGGAACTCGCCAGGTTGGTCTGAGTCGCTGTGTTGGTCACTTCTACCCCTATGTTTGGAGCTATGGTCGGAGCGCTCCTGTCATTTCTGGCCGGAGCTGGGATGGTGATCTTGCTGCCAACCGCCTTGTTCCTTATAACCATTTTCATATGAGGGGCAGTTGCCATGGCCACTATGGCCTTGCCCTCGGTCCCTCCTGGCCTTACCTTGCCAATTCTTCCGCTTACCCTGGTGATGGCCCAGCAAGGGGCGGTTCGGACCAGGATTTCTCCAGGTGGGTCCCCTTTTTGGAGCTTCACCTCCTTCTAGGGTTAGCGGGGGCCTGTCTGCACCCTGGAGACTAAGGACTCTGGGGTCATCATCGTTTCTGTCTGTGGGTTTGATGATGGTCTCCCAGGTCATTTGGGCTAGTTGCCTAATTTCCCTCATCAAGTAACAACCTTGTCGACACATCAGTGTGACTTGAGTCCGCACGCATGGATGGAGGTTGTGTAAGAAGAGGGATTTGAAGCCTCTATCATCTTCCAGGCCTGGTGCATTACTACCCTGGAAATAGGCAGTACGTAGCCATCTATAATACTCACGAGGCGCCTCAGACCGTTTTTGTCTGATTTGTATAGCACAAAAATGTCGCGGAGGTTTCATCCGTGTACGGCGCATATTCTTCCCTCATGTAATTGCGAAGTTTTGAATAACTATCGCGAACATTTGGGGGTAGTGTCTCTAAAAAGGCACGAACGCTGCTACTGGAGGTTTTCCAGATCAGCTTAAGTTTCTCTCACATTGTGGCTTTCGGCAGGTCCATCAGACATTTGGTCTATTTCTCGTAAATAATCATTTACGTTGGTTCTTTTATTGTCAGGATCGAATCACTCAATATCTTTGGCAAGTAGGTCAATTTGCCGTATGCGGAGGGCTTGGTGCAAGTCCTTGTGCGGCCTCCTTCGTTCTCCTGAGTACTCACTATCTGAGCTACTCTGGAATTGCTCCCGTTCTGCACGAGAGTCATAGTCTGATTCATCCGAAGACAGATCAGGGATACTGTAGCGCACCGACCTGGGTGTGCTATGGTTCTGGGCTCGAGATGAGCGCAGTACGGCTCCACCCTGGCTAAATGATGGAGTCATGTAGCGAGTTGATGGAGTTTGGCAGGATGTCTGGTTCTCGACCAGGTAATTCACGGTGTCCGGTTCGGACGCCTCTTCCCACTCTGAGCTTCGGCGCATTGTTGGGGGTCTTTCACGCCCCTCGCACCCTTCTTGGGGGGTCTGCTCCTTGGCAGCCCTTTTAGCAGCCTTTTAGGCTTTATCTAGCCTTTCAGCGTACTCATCAAGGGAGTTTTTCAAAAAGCTCACGCTCCCTATATAAATCATTGACATCGGCTGTCAGCTCGGTGTTGCTGGTGGTCAGCCTTTTAACCTCTCCACGGAGGTGTCTGATTTCTAAATCAGTATCTCGGAAGTGTAATAGGAATAGCTTACCTAGTGCCTCTTGGACACTAATAGCTGTTCTCTTTGGATCTCCCATATGTTTTATTGAGTTATCTATGTTAATTTGGCATTCACGCTTACTCATGTCCCTAATGTTTGCCCTTTCAGAGGCAGAGCAGTGAATGAGGTCTGCGATGACGTCAAAGATAGACACGTCTTGAGTGTTGTCTTCAATTTCTGAGACACGAGGGGATGCCATTTTGCTTAGGTTGGATATTGGATAATTAATTAATCAATGAGTTAATTTATTAATTATTTTTATTAATTAATATTAACTATGTAATTAATTAATCAGTTGATAAAGTTTGTTTTGTTTGACAATGCTATCTCTTATCCTAAGTTATGAATAGGTTATTAGTATTTGTGATATGGTTATCACGCTACTGTTAACCGTCTAACACACCTGGGGATATACCTTGGCAACTGCTGAATCAAACTGATAGTTTATCTGTTGTTGCAACAATATTCAAGAAGTCAACACCAATCTCCTCACATGGGGCACCAATTTATGTAGGTGCAATTTGTAATTAAGTGATCAATCTCATTAAATCAGTCTCATTAAATAATACCTTTAATTTTGATGCTTAATAATAAATTATCAAACAGCTAAATTATGGTGTATTCCAAATTATTATGATCACTTACCATATTACACAACCTATATGCACCTTGGAATCCTTTGAGATTGGGTAACTTCAAAAATATCGGTATAACAAATAAACACACAGTTTCAATAATTAATTGAATTTATTATAACAAAGATAAAAATGAATAATAGCAGTTGAAATCTTCAGCAAACAGTGAGGTGTGTGTGTGTGTGTGTGTGTAGCCACGTGTGGAGGCAAAAGATTAGCTTTGTGTTACTAGCTAAGGCCCAAAAATCCTACCTCGTGGAGTTGAGAACAAAAGGTGTGTGTGAGAGAGAGAGGCCTTATGGCCTAGCAAAAGGCTAGCGTGGGATGCTAGCTAAGGTGTGTATGTGTGTGATAAAAAAAATTAAATATCAGCAGTTAAATACATTCAAATGGTCGTCATTGATATATGTGGGTTTGAATTGAATCAGGGCTTGGAATGTTATCTAAAGTGTGTTTGTGTTGTGGGGGGAAGGTGACCACGTGTTTCTAAGTAGAACAAAAGAGTTAGCTTTGGTTGCTAACTAAGATATGTATGTGTGGAGGAGGGGTCACCACGTGTTCCTAAGTAGGACAAAAGAGTTAGCTTATAGCCAACCCACTAGATCATAACATTACTAAATTCACTGAAATCTTGATAAGGTCAAAATATGTGTAATACTGAAATTAAAAGTGTTAGAAAGGAATAGAGAGCATGCAAAACCTTATCTATTAAACAAACGACTGAGAGAACATGGAACAATTATGGAACACAAAAAGTCAGTGTGCACACTTAAACAGTTCCTGAGTTTAAATTCACACTACTTCATAAGCTAATTCCTAAGACTAATTTGCCCAAAAATGCCAATCTTACTTCAGTATCTCACCTCTATGCAAGATTATGAGAAGATGTTCCGAGACTTTTGGAGTTTCACAGTTGTGGAGGTGTCCGTGAAGCGCAGAGAATTTCTTGGTCTGACGCGTGGTCACTCGTGATGAAAAGAAATCTCTGATCAAACAATGTGCACAGCGCTTTAATTAGAAGGAAGCCGGTCACTTCTAACTTTAAATTAACTGCTTTGGGCTGCAGTCGTACGTACTTATAAGGAATAAATGAAACCGGTTATATCTCAAACTGAGTCAAAATCGCGCGATTCTAGAGTTTACCGTGGCCAAAGGTAAGTAAAAGAAAAGCGCTAAATTCTGATTCTTGCCAGAAAGACGTCTTTATCTGGGTTGCTCGGCCGAGAGGATCTCTTTGTGCCTGCAGACAGCTGTCCAGACGAGAGAGAGAAAGAGTGGAAACGTGTTCAGTTACTTATGGCTTCACAGAGGATGTGATGTAGGTGATCCCGTCCAGGCGTGATGTAGGTCAATGCAGAAGCTGGTGATGGGAGTTGTAGCCCTGAAAGACGAGACAGGCGGTACCTACAGCATGTATACTATACTATACTTTTAATAATTCTACCATTATTACTGGAGTACACAGCAGCAATCTTCTGGATGTGTAAAGAACATTAGACACTGGACACTGTGAAAAACTAGTTTATTTATCATGTATTAATTCTAGATTGGACTATTGTAATGATGTGCTCTCTGGATGTTACAGTAAATGCATGACCAAACTCCAATTATTCCAGAATGCAGTTAGTAGTTCCTTACTAAAACTAGAAAATTTTATCATAACATCCCTATATTTATCCACAATATATTGGTTCCCTCTAACAGTCACATTATAAAAATATTACTAGAGGTCTACAAAGCACTGAATGGTCTTTCCCCACATTACCCATGTGACATACTGGTGTTTATTGCTCTGCTATGTCTGAATCAATGAAAAGGTGCAGTCTCTTTATTAATAGCTAGAATAATGAAGACTATGGCAAGGGGCAGAGCTTTTTCCTACAAAGACCCTGACTATG
The DNA here is from genome assembly GCF_027579695.1 of Neoarius graeffei. Lineage (NCBI taxonomy): Eukaryota > Metazoa > Chordata > Actinopteri > Siluriformes > Ariidae > Neoarius > Neoarius graeffei. The sequence goes on from NC_083585.1 coordinate 15,180,094, forward strand.
GAATAGTCTGAGTGCTTTTAATGTAATTTCAGTTTTCAGTCAGCCTTTTCATTAAATAGTTGTCTAATAATAACATATTCTCTCTCTCTCTCTCTCTCTCTCTCTCTCTCTCTCTCTCTCTCTGTCTGCCAAGTTGTACATGTACTCCTGGTGCCTCATGGGATGCCAGTGCCTGATCCTGACACACTTCCAAAACTGTAGCTTCTCTTGTCCAGACTGGCCTGATTCATCCTGAAGCTCTACTTCTGCTTTGAGCTGTCTGCATTGTGAGTCACCTTTTGCTGCTGTGGATAGGCCCACATGGATACACTAAGGATTGTTCTGGTTGGTCCTACATGGATATCCTAAGGATCATGCATTTACCATATGGATATCCTAAAGATTATGCACTTACCAAAAACAGTGTCTGTCCATGACTCACACTTCGTATGCCCATGACTCACCCATGGTTCTTCTCACTTTGATTTCTTCGTCATCAAGGTTTCTTTCTCATGTCACACTGTCCTCCTTGCATACTGTTACCTCTGGCTTTCTCCTTAGAGACTCTAAATCTACATCTGGATTTCTAAAGCTGTCTATTGTTAAAATTTCTATTATTTTAAATGCTATAAAAACAACATTAAATGTAATTAAATTGATGTAATACTGACAGCTGGCATAAATATAAAAATAATTCACACTACCCAAATAAGAAATGATCTGTTATTACTATATTATTTAATTTAAATTGCATCTTAGTCCTTAAATATACACTTTGCATTCGTACTGTATCAATCACACTGACTACTGTACACAGCTTTATTGAAAATCTTCCATATTTAAAGGAACAGTCCACTGTACTTCCATAATGAAATATGCTCTTATCTGAATTGAGACGAGCTGCTCCGTACCTCTCCGAGCTTTGCGCGACCTCCCAGTCAGTCAGACGCAGTCAGACGCGTTGTCACTCCTGTTAGCAATGTAGCTAGGCTCAGTATGGCCAATGGTATTTTTTGGGGCTGTAGTTAGATGCGACCAAACTCTTCCACGTTTTTCCTGTTTACATAGGTTTATATGACCAGTGATATGAAACAAGTTCAGTTACACAAATTGAAACGTGGCGATTTTCTATGCTATGGAAAGTCCGCACTATAATGACAGGCGTACTAACACCTTCTGCGCGCTTCGGCAGTGCATTGATATCTGAGCTCCGTATCAATGCTCTGTCGAAGCGCGCAGAAGGTGTTAGTACGCCTGTCATTATAGTGCGGACTTTCCATAGCATAGAAAATCGCTACGTTTCAATTTGTGTAACTGAACTTATTTCATATCACTGGTCATATAAACCTATGTAAACAGGAAAAACGTGGAAGAGTTTGGTCGCATCTAACTACAGCCCCAAAAAATACCATTGGCCATGCTGAGCCTAGCTACATTGCTAACAGGAGTGACAGCACGTCTGACTGCGTCTGACTGACTGGGAGGTCGCGCAAAGCTCGGACAGGTACGGAGCAGCTCGTCTCAATTCAGATAAGAGCATATTTCATTATGGAAGTACGGTGGACTGTTCCTTTAAAGACAGCTAAACACAATAGACAATCATCTATGGACAAACTAAAAACTGCTCACAGGTTAGTTGAGAACCAGTCATAACTGCTGATTGGATCATTTTCAAATGTAAGTTCTTCCACGGGTAGGCGAGTAGGTTACATTCTGCCACCACATTTTCAGGATGTGTCCATATTGAATTTGACAACTATGTGTGAGGTAAAAAGCAAAACTGAATGAGCAAAATCAAGATGAGCATGGTGTTGAGTTTGAGTCAGGTTATTGACTCATCCATTCAGGACCTTTTGGTTTTGATAACAAACCTGGTTGAGAGCTACAGCTTTTGTGATGTATCACTGGTCTACAATTTTTCAGACATTGCTTCAGAGGTGAAATCTGCTATTTATTATAGAATTTGGTGTGATGAATTCAAATATGACAAAATAGTTGATTGGCTATGGTTTCCAAGATCCATCCATTATCTGTAGCCGCTTATCCTGTTCTACAGGGTCGTAGGCAAGCTGGAGCCTATCCCAGCTGACTATGGGCAAGAGATGGGGTTTCCAAGATATTTAATATTTTATACCTGTCACATCCACATGCATTGGCTGACTCTTGCGTGTGCTCTGGAGAGTGCCTGCTACAAATGGACAAATGCATGCACGCCTCTAATAACTCACACCAGCAGTGGATTAAGGCACAATCAGTGCTCATATATAAGGACACCAAAGACTGACTCACATTGCAAAGTACTCAGCTGTTGATACACATTACAGAGCCATGCCTAGTTTTGATCTCCTGGTTTCCCAATTTCTGTTCCTGGTCTTTGATTCTGCTTTTATCTATGATGATCTGTCTGTGCCATGCTTGACCTGTTGTCTGTTTCTCTGTTCATGACTTATGCCTGCTGTTTTGAATTATTTGCCAGATTCTTATTCTTAATAAATATCTTCTGCACCTACATGTATCTTCACCACCCATCCCTGACAGAATACTTCCCCTGTCTGACAGAATACTTCACCCAAGATGGATGTAGCAGAAGTTAGTCAGCACACCACTCATTGCCATACCCGGGTTTCCATGCCTCAGCCCCTAGCTGTTTTTCTGACAGCAACTTGGGATAGACACCCCGGCACCCTATGATGGGGTGGAATATCACCCAAAGGGATTCACATTGCAGTATGCCTTTTTTATGCTGACCTGGAAGAGCCCAAGCCTCCAGAACCAGTCTGGGTCAGCTGCATGATTAACTGGCTCATAGGATGAGCATGCCGATGGGCCAATTACCTTATCAGAGTTGAAGACTGTGGCAGTTCGTAGGAGTGGGAGGAACACAGAAGACGGCAGGCCAGAACTGAGTTTCGTAACTCTTTTTATTTTACACTTTTCAGTGGTCTCTCATAACCATACATACAGCCAGACACGCGTGCACACACATCAGGTGTCTGGTTCGGGAGAGAACTCTCCTCTGCTCTCGCTCTCTCCTTAAATAGGGAGCGGTCACTGGGGAAGACACACAAACACACGTTAATTAACATTAGGTGCAGTGATTCTGCCACTTACCTTCCCTGACTCTGCCCTCTGGTCACAGACTGACGCTTGACCACGCCCCTGCTGCCACATACCCCCACCGCCCGACTCAGGCCGGGCAGTCGTCCAGCCTGCAGCCGACTCCCTCCCCCCTTGATGGGAGAGGAAGTCCGCCACGACCATCTGCGCCCCCAGCCTGTGGATCACCTTGAAGTTAAAGGGTTGGAGTGCCAGATACCAACGGGTGATCCACGCGTTGGCATCCTTCATGCGGTGGAGCCACTGGAGGGGCGCGTGGTCCGATCAGAGGGTGAAAGGGCGTCCCAGCAGGTAGTAACGGAGGGTGAGGACCGCCCAATTGATTGCCAGGCACTCTTTCTCAATGGTGCTGTAGTGCCCCTCATGCACCGACAGCTTCCTACTAATATATAGCACTGGGCGGTCCTCCCCCTCCACCTCCTGGGACAAAACGGCCCCCAGCCCTGTCTGACGCATCAGTCTGTAACATGAAGGGGAGAGAAAAGTCAGGGGAGTGTAACAGTGGTCCCCCACAAAGTGCAGCCTTTACCTCAGAAAAAGCCAGCTGGCATTGCTCCGTCCACTGGACCGGATCTGGTGCCCCCTTTTTAGTCAGATCAGTCAGCGGGCTGGTGACATCCGAATAATTAGGTATAAACCTATGATAGTAGCCAGCCAACCCCAGGAACTGTCTCACCCTCTTTTTGGTCTTGGGCCTCGGGCAGGCCGCAATTGCTGCTGTCTTGTTAATTTGGGGATGCACCTGCCCGTTGCCCAAGTGGAAGCCCAGATACCGTACTTCCACCCGCCCAATCGCACACTTCTTCAGGTTGGCTGTGAGACCCGCTCGCCTCAGCGACCTAAGGATGGCCCTCAGGTGTTGTAGGTGCCGCGGCCAGTCATTACTATAAATAATGATGTTGTCAAGGTATGCAGCCGCATAGGTGGCGTGGGGGCAGAGGACCCTATCCATTAGCCGCTGAAACGTAGCGGGCGCCCCAAACAGCCCAAACGGAAGTGTGACAAACTGGTGTAAGCTGAACGGTGTGGAAAAGGCTGTTTTTTCTCGGGATAATGGAGTCAAGGGGATCTGCCAATAACCCTTTGTCAAATCCAGTGTTGAGTAAAAGTGAGCCGTGCCTAGTCAATCGAGCAACTCATCAATATGAGGCATTGGGTACACGTCGAATTTAGACACCGCATTGACTTTTCTATAGTCTACACAGAACCGGACGGACCCGTCGGCCTTGAGTACCAAAACCACCGGGCTGCACTGTGCAACTCCTTGACGATGCCCATTTCGAGCATGGCCTCGAGTTCTTCCCGAACCACTTTTCTTGTGTTCGGGTAGCCTGTAAGGGCGTCTATGCACTACCACCCCTGGGGGCATCTCAATGTGGTGCTCTATGAGGTCAGTGTGGCCAGGCAGGGGTGAGAACACATCTGAAAACTCGGTCTGCAACTGGGCGACCTCCACGAGTTGGGTCGGGGAGAGGTGGTCTCCACAAGGGACCGGAGAGGTATGCGATGCCAATGCTCCCTTTTGAACCTCCAGCCCCAGCTCCGCCTTCTCCGGAATCACCGACACCAATGCCACAGGGACCTCCTCGTTCCAGAGTTTGAGCAGATTGAGGTGGTAAATCTGTAGCGCCCCACCCCTGTCCATTTGCCTCACCTCGTAGTCAATGTCCCCGACTTGCCGTGTGACCTCAAAGGGTCCTTGCCACTTGGCGATCAATTTGGAGCTCGACGTGGGCAACAGTATGAGTACTTTATCTCCCGGTGCGAACTCCCTAAGGTGTGTACCCCTGTCATACAGGCAGGTTTGCCATTCTTGGGCCTGCCGCAAATTCTCCTGGGTTAGGTGTGAGTGTGTGGAGTTTTGCGCGCAGGTCAATAACATATTGAATTTCATTTTTACTTGGTGAAGGTCCCTCCTCCCAATTTTCTCGCAGCACATCTAGAATGCCGCGTGGCTTACGCCTATATAATAATTCGAACGGGAAGAACCCCATGGAGGCTCAGGGGACCTCTCACACTGCAAATAACAAGGGTTCGAACCATTTATCCCAATTACGTGCGTCCTCACTTACCAATTTTTTAATTATATTCTTGAGGGTGTGATTGAACCGTTCAACTAAACCGTCTGTTTGTGGGTGATACACGCTGGTGCGGATTGGCTTAATACCTAATAACCTATACAGTTTGTTCAGTGTATGTGACATAAACGAGGTGCCTTGGTCAGTCAGAATCTCTTTCGGGATTCCAACTCGGGAGATGACGCGGAAGAGCACTTCTGCAATACTGCATACTGAGATATTGTGAAGAGGCACTGCTTCCGGGTATCGAGTTGCATAGTCCACCAGAACTAAAATGAAGCGGTACCCTCGTGTTGACCGATCTAATGGCCCAGTGAGATCCATCCCAATTCTTTCAAACGGGGTCTCGATTAATGGCAGAGGGCGCAAAGGCACTTTTGGAATAGCCGCTGGATTTACTAACTGGCATTCGCAGCACGCCGTACACCACCTACGGACATCGCCGCAAATCCCTGGTCAATAGAACCGGGCCATTATTCGGGCTAGTGTCTTATCCTGCCCTAAGTGTCCAGCCATGGGATTAAAGTGAGCCACCTGGAATAGCAATTCCCAGTGGCTCTTTGGAATCAAAAGCTGTGTGACTTGCTCTTTAGTCTGAGTGTCCTGCGTCACTCGGTATAATCTATCCTTCATAATAGAAAAATAGGGGAAGGACAGGGTGGCGTTTGGCTGGAGCGTTTGACCATTGATTACTCTCACTTGGTCAAACGTATGCCGTGGAGTCTCGTCTCCCGACTGCTCTAACAGGAAATCTGCAAGGGATTTCCCAATAGAAGGAGGAGGAGCTGGCGGCTCCTCACTCTGACGCGGAGATGACGTAGATGGCTCTGTGACAGCTGCTCCCGCCAATGCAACACCGGGACCTCCCCATGCATAACTACAGCAGGACCCACTCTTCACTAAATGATTCATTAATTCCCCAAATCCCAGCCAATCAGTCCCCAAAATTATCGAGTGGGTAAGGTGAGGATTAACTGCCGCCTTTACTCTAAATTTTTCCCCTCGAAAAAAAATGTGGACCGACACTAAAGGGTAGTTATGAACATCCCCTTGCACACACAACACCTTCACCAATTGTGCTCCCTCCAATGCCTCATCTTGCATCAGGCTTTGGTGGATTGAGGTCTGATTACAGCCAGAGTCCACCAACGCCTTGGACACTCACCGGTATGCGATACGCTCCAGCCCGATCGAGGGCGGCTCCTGGCGTGTCGGGGATCCAAACCACCGCACCCACCTCCATTACCGAGCACTGCTGTTGGAGGTGGCCTGGCTCCCCGCAACGCCAGCGAACTGGCCCGGGCTTCCTCTCTGCACTGGTGCTCTGGGGCTCACTCACCTGAGGGGGGGGAGAGACAGACACAGAAGGGAGAAATGGGAGGGCACCGCGGGTGTGGCGGGCCGGCTGGGGTGGTGCTGGCCCCTGCCTCCGTGTTTGGGGAACGGGGCAAGGATGAGACACAGGAGGGGAGAGAGAGAGAAAGAGGAGAGGGAAGAAGAGGTTGTCTGCTGTCCTGCCGTTGGGACAGCTGCCAAATTGTCCTCCACCAGCTCGATTGCCTGATCCAGCGACGCCGGGTGGTGGCACTGGACCCACTCTGCGGTTCCTGCTGGTAGGCGAGCGATGAACTGCTCCAGTACCACCTGATCGATGATTCCCTCGGCGTTGCGGTTGTCGGCCCTCAACCACCGCCAGCAGGCGTCCCGGAGTTGCTGGCCAAACGCGAACGGCCGACCGACTTCCTCCAAGCGCAGAGCGCGGAAGCGTTGTCACTGTTGTTCAGGGGTGTGCCCCACATGCTGGAGGATGGCCCAGCAAAGGTCCGCATAGGCCAGCCGGTGGTCGGCGGGGAGCTGTAGCACGGCCAGCTGCGCCTCACCCGTTAGCAGGGGGAGGAGGCGCACTGTGCGCTGTTCCACCAGCCAGCCCGAGGTCTCTGCTACCTGCTCAAAGAGCGTGAGGCAGGCCTCGGGGTCATCCTGCGGGCCCATCTTCGTTAGGGTGAGGGGGGAAGGGCCCACGGTGGTGGAGGTGGTGTACCCCACCGATGTGAGGAGGTGCCGGAATGCCTGTCGATCTTCCTGCTGCACCAGCACCAGGGCCTCGAACCGTTGCTCTTGCTCCTTCCGGAGGGCGACTAGCGCCTGGTGCTGGCTCTGCTGGGCCATGGCGAGGGCGTGGACCAGGTCAGCGAAAGGGGAGGACTCCATGGGGCTGTTTTTCTTCTGCGCTCCAAACCCCGGGTTTCAGCACCACTGTGGCAGTTCGTAGGAGTGGGAGGAACACAGAAGATGGCAGACCAGAACTGAGTTTCATAACTCTTTTTATTTTACACTTTTCAGTGGTCTCTCATAACCATACACACAGCCAAACATGCGCGCGTGCACACACATCAGGTGTCTGGTTCGGGAGAGAGCTCTCCTCTGCTCTCGCTCTCTCCTTAAATAGGGCGCGGTCACTGGGGAAGACACACAAACACATGTTAATTAACATGAGGTGCAGTGATTCTGCCACTTACCTTCCCTGACTCCGCCCTCCGGTCACAGACCGACGCTTGACCATGCCCCTGCTGCCACAAAGACCCTTTCCTATGAAACTCGCAGTCATTTCATGTTATGCTTTGGTACTTGTATAAGGCTTTGGAGAGGGAGGACCCCCATTAAATTTTTTTGGGGGGGCTACTATTTTGGAGGCCCAGCAGCAGCAGGGGAGGCTGTCACTCCACAGATCTTCCAAGGGCTGATGCAGTGGCAGTGGAGGAAGCTGTCACTCCGGAGCTCCTTCCTAAGGCTGACACATCAGTGGAGGAGGCCGCTGCTCCAGAGCCAATTCCAGACTCAGTTCTAGAACCAGTCCCACAGCCAGCACCAGAGCCAGCGCTAGAGCCAGAGCCAGAATAAGATCCAGAACTAGAGCCAGAGTCAGTTCCAGAGCCAGTGCCCGAACCAGAGCCAGCATCAGAGCCAGAGTCAGAGCCAGAGCCAGTACCAGAGCAAGAGCCAGAGCCAGAACCAGTCCCAGAGCCAGCTCCAGAGTCTGTTTCAAAACTGGTGCCAGAGGCCGATGGTGCAGCCTCTGCCCCAGACTTCAATGAAGATGACATTGTCCCACTGCCACCCAGATTTAAAGTCGTCATTGGCCCGCTGCCACCCAGCTTTGAAGATGTCATCCCACTGCCACCCAGCTTTGAAGACATCGTTCCACTGCTGAGTGATGAGGATGTCGCCGCGCTGCCAGGTTTTGGCATGGATAAGAGCGATGCTACAATCGAGCCTATGACCAGTCTGAAGCCCAAGTCCTGTCCAGAGCCTGAGCCCATGCTCGAGCCCATGTCCAGTCCAGAGTCCAAGTGCTGTCCAGAGCTTGAGCCCATGTCCAGTCAGGAGCCCAGGTCCTGTCCAGAGCTCAAACCCATGTCCAGTCAGAAGCCCAAGTCCTGTCCAGAGCTTGAGCCCATGTTCAGTCTGGAGCCCAAGTCCTGCTCAGAAGCCATGCCCAGTCCGGAGCCCAAGCCTGGTCCAGAGCCCAAGTCCAGGTCCTTTCCAGAGCCCAAGCTTAGGCTCAAGCCTATGTCCAGTCCAGATCCTGTCCAGAGCCCAAGCCCCCATCTGACCCAAGAATCAAGTGCCATGTCGGCCCAGAGTGGAGCACCAATGGCACGGTGTCTAACACCAGGCCCTCATCCCCGGGGCCATTAAAGATGGATTTAAGCACTTGGGGGAGTTTCTGTCACATCCGCTTGCATTGGCTGACTCTCGCGTGTGCGCTTGACAGCATGTGCTACAAACAGACTCACATATGTGTGCTGCTCATGACTCACACTGGCAGCAGATTAAGGTGTGATCAGCACGCATATATAAGGATGCCAAAGACTGACTCACATTGCAAAGCACTGAGTCGTTGATACACATTACCGAGCTGTGCCTTGTTTTGATCTCCTGGTTTCCTGATTCCTGTTCCTAGTCTTTGATACTGCTTTTGCCTATGATGGTCTGTTTGTGCCTTGCTCAACCTATTGCCTGTTTCTCTGTTCACAATTTATGCCTGCCGTTTTGGACCGTTTGCTGGGTTGTCTTATTCTTGAGTTACATGTTGGTCCTGGGACCGAGATGCTGACCTCTTCTGCTCCTTGGAACTACCTGATCCATCCTGGTGCCCTGTGTCTGGTTGGAGTCTCATCTCATCACTCCTGTGGAGGACGGCCCCATGTAGACAGTTGGGGGTCACACCTGGAGGACGCTCTGGACTCTTGCGGTGGTGCTTTTGTGGCTGGGGACTGCAGTTGACTTGCTGACTTTGGGACTGCAGTTGTCATGAACAGTTTTGTGCTCGGGTTTCCATCAGTGGGGGGTTTATAGCATCAACGAAGCTGACTTTATGTTAGGACTGTTAATGTTATAGTCATGTTGTCTGTTGTTGCCCAAATGAGGATGGGTTCCCTTTTGAGTCTAGTTCCTCTTGAGGTTTCTTCCTCATGTCATCTGAGGGAGTTTTTCCTTGCCACCATCGCCACAGGCTTGCTCATTGGGGATAGATTAGGGATAAAATTAGCTCATGTTTTAAGTCATTCAAATTCTGTAAAGCTGCTTTGCAACAATGTTTATTGTTAAAAGTGCTATACACATACACTTGATTTCTTAATAAATATTTTCTGCACCTACATCCGTCTCCACCAATCATCCCTGACAGAATACTTCACCTCCCTGACAAAACCTATGTACATTGTGTAGATAGTAGCATTTAATTATAATTGTAAACCTAAGTCTGTTCATGTGTTTATGGTTGCTTTACATGATTATATTTCACCTGTTCTCTTTTTGTAACACTTTAGAAAATCAGCAAAAAGGTGATATAAATAAAATTTATTATGAAATATATGGCAAAATCAATTATGCATAAATCATAAATTTATTCAAATATGCAATAACATATACACACAAAATGGCTAAAATATGTATTTTTAGTCATTTCTGGTTTAAATTAAAAACCCTTCCCTTTATAACTTGCATAACCTCTGCCATTCCCATGTCAAGGTTCGTATATATGGACCCAGTAGCATATCAAGTCAAGTCAAGTTTATTTGTATAGCGCTTTTAACAATAAACATTGTCGCAAAGCAGCTTTACAGAATTTGAAAGACTTAAAACATGAGCTAATTTTGTCCCTAATCTATCCCCAATGAGCAAGCCTGTGGCGACGGTGGCAAGGAAAAACTCCCTCAGATGACATGAGGAAGAAACCTCGAGAGGAACCAGACTCAAAAGGGAACCCATCCTCATTTGGGCAACAACAGACAGCATGACTATAACATTTAACAGTTTTAACATGAAGACAGTTTCGTTGATGTTGTAACTCTTCATTGATGGAAACTTGAGTGCAAAACTGTTCATGACAACTGCAGTCCTAAAGTTAGCAAGTCAACTGCAGTCCTCAGACATAAAAGCATTACTGTAAGAGTCCAGCGCATCCTCCAGGTGTAACCCTCAACTGTCCTCATTGGGCCGTCCTCCACAGGAGCAATGTGATAAAACTCCAACCAGACACAGGGCACCAGGATGGATCAAGCAGGTCCGAGGGGCAGAAGAGGCCAGCATCTCAATCCCAGGACCAACATGTAACTCAGAGGGACAGATTGGGGGGGAAGGGAGGGAGAGAGAGAGAGAAAACACAGGTTGTTAGGTATGCCCTAAAAATGACACAAGTATTAAATCTGTGTGGTAGGCTCGCAGAGACGAGAGTCTTGACATCAGGCATAATACACAACAATGGCATGTTAATCTGGTTAAAAAATATCATGACCTGCTCTGACTGGATGCATGATTGGGTGATGGGAGCACACTCCTCAGCAATGATGGGATGCAGATGGGACCCTTAGGGCTGGCCAAGACAATTCAGTTACATTTCACTGGGTCTGGGACATGCGACAGAATGTCTGATGGCCGATTCCCTGCAGGCTACGATAGCCAGTCGAGGTCTCCACCCTCTCCACCAAAAGATTTCCTGTTGACTCCATGTATCTCAGAGGGACAGATTTTTTTGGGGGGAGAGGGGAAAGAAAACACAGGTTGTTAGGTATGCCCAATGTCACCTGAATAAGTAGGAACAGTATACATATTGCACTGAGTACAAGCAGGGACTCCAGCAACTAACTATGACAGCATAACTAAAAGGGGAGAGCCAGAAGGTAACACAGGCATGAGGGAGCCCTGGAACATAAAGCAGCCAGCCACTACACCGTCAACGAACTCAAGTGAGCAAGTGAGTGGGGACTGACAGCATCCATACATCCCAGTTTACCAAAACACTCTATTTCTGAGGACCCTCTAGATCTACACCTTTACCTCACAAACGCCATTAACAAAAGGCTTGACTAAACAGATACGTTTTCAGCCTAGACTTAAATGCTGAGACTGTGTCTGATTCCTGAACATTACTTGGAAGGCTGTTCCATAACTGTGGAGCTTTGTAAGAAAAGGCTCTGCCCCCTGATGTAGCCTTCACTATACAAGGTACCAGCAGATGGCCTGCACCTTTTGATCTAAGTAGGCGTGGCGCGTCATAGAGGAGCAGAAGTTCACTCAGGTACTGTGGTGCGAGACCATTTAGTGCTTTAAAGGTCAATAGTAGTATTTTATAATCAATACGAAATTTGATTGGGAGCCAATGCAGTGTGGATAAGACAGGTGTGATGTGGTCATATTTTCTAGTTCTAGTAAGAACTCTTGCTGCTGTATTTTGAACTAACTGGAGCTTGTTTATGCACTTACTGGAACATCCAGACAGTAAGGCATTACAATAATCCAACCTGGAGGTAACGAAAGCATGGACTAGTTTTTCCGCGTCATGTAATGACATTAAATTTCTTATCTTAGCAATATTTCTGAGATGAAAGAAAGCTATCCGGGTGATGTTATCAATGTGAGTTTCGAATGAAAGACTGGGGTCAATAATCACTCCGAGGTCTTTTACTGCTGCACATGAAGAAACAGAGAGGCCATCCAGAGTTACTGTGTAATCAGAAAACTTACTTCTAGCTGTATGTGGTTCTAGTACAAGTACTTCAGTCTTGTCAGAGTTAAGCAGAAGGAAATTAATAAGCATCCAGTGTCTAATGTCCTTTACACATTCCTCAATTCTTTAAAGCTGGTGTCTCTCATCAGGTTTTGCAGAAACATACAACTGTGTGTCATCAGCATAACAGTGGAAACTAATACAATGTTTACGAATAATATCACCCAGAGGTAACGTATATAGAGAAAAAAGCAGTGGACCCAAGACAGAACCTTGTGGAACACCAAACTTTACCTCAGTACGTCTAGAAATATCACCATTTATATCAACATACTGATAATGATCAGTTAAATAAGACCTGAGCCAGGAGAGGGCCGTTCCCTTAACTCCCACAACATTTTCTAGTCTATGCAGAAGAATGGAATGATCAATGGTATCAAATGCTGCACTAAGGTCAAGCAACACAAGTAGCAAGACACAGCCCTGATCAGACGCCAACAGTAAGTCATTTACTACTTTAACCAGTGCTGTCTCTGTGCTATGATGAGGTCTAAATCCTGACTGATACATTTCATGGATGTTATTCCTATGTAAATATGAGCATAACAGCTTTTTCAAGGATCTTGGAGATAAAGGGGAGGTTTGATATTGGCCGATAATTGGACAGCTGACAGGGATCAAGGTCAGGTTTTTTAATCAGGGGTTTGGTAACTGCTAGTTTAAAGGATTTGGGTACATAGCCAATCATAAGAGAAGAATTTATTATTTTTAGAAGCGGTTCAATTATTTCAGGTATTATCTGTTTGAATAGACGTGTAGGTAAGGGATCTAGTACGCACGTTGAGGCTTTTGATGCCGAGATTAATGAAAGTAATTGAGTTTCTTTAAGGGGAGTAAACATTCTAACTGATGATCTGATACAGTTATATATTTAACTACAAGGTCACTTTCATTGTCTGACCTTAAATTAGTAGTTTGAATTTTTTGTCGGATATTCTCAATTTTGTCATTAAAAAATTTCATGAAGTCGTTGCTACTACATACTGCAGGTGTGCATGTGTCTATAGTAGACTTATTCCTGGTTACTTTTGCTACAGTATTAAATAGGAATCTAGGATTATTTTTGTTATCTTCTATTAGGGAGGAGAGATATGTTGATCTCACAGCACTAAGAGCTTTTCTATACTTCAGGAAGCTCTCCTTCCACACTAATTTGAACATTACCAATTTTGTTTGACGCCATTTACGTTCCAGTTTTCAAGTGGTCTGTTTTAATGTGCAAGTGTCATCATTATACCAGGGTGTTAATTTTTTGTCTCTGACCATTTTCCTTTTTAGAGGAGCTACATTATCTAATATCTTGAAAACTAGAACCAATTAACAATTTTAATCTTCCTTTTCTTTCTCAGCAACCTAGAATTAGTAAAGTTTGACGATATTTATTTCAAAAGAATTTTGGCTGTAGACAAAAATGTAGGAAGGATTTTGGCTGACCGAGCATTTGGTCATATCAGAGAACAGGGGAACTATATTTTTTTTCTAGAGTGATGCTTAAAAACTGGTAGTCATTCAGGATAGATGATATGCTTCCAGTCATGGAAGGTTCTTGTTTTCTCCATACCTCCTGTTAGGGTAGTTGGTGTGTGTACAGGTACAATATATGTTGGGCAGGAAACTACAAGTGCTAATAGAGGGCTACTGGGGTAGGAATCACTCTACCACATGCTTAATCTATGATTGTTTTGATTAAGAGTGCAGGAGGGACAATAGATAGTCAAGTCAATGTTATTTCTATAGCGCTTTTAACAATAGACATTTTCGCAAAGCAGCTTTACAGAATTTGAATGACTTTAAACATAAGTTAATTTTATCCCTAATCTATCCCCAATGAGCAAGCTTGTGGCGATGGTGGCAAGGAAAAACTCCGTCAGATGACATGCGGGAGAAACATTGAGAGGAACCAGACTCAAAAGGGAACCCATCTTCATTTGGGCGACAACAGACAACATGATTATAACATTAACAGTTTTAACATGAAGTCAGTTTCATTGATGTTATAACTCTTCAATTGATGGAAACGTGAGTGCAAAACTGTTCATGACAACTGCAGTCCTAAGGTTAGCAAGTCAACTGTAGTCCTCAGCCATAAAAGCATTACTGTAAGTGTCCAGAGCATCTTCCAAGCGTGACTTTCAACTGTCCATATGGGGCCGTCCTCCACAGGATCGATGTGATGAGACTCTGACCAGACATGGATGGATCAGGCAGGCCTGAGGAGCAGAAGAGGTCAGCATCTTGAGCTCAGGATTGACATGTAACTCAGAGGGACAGACTGGGGGGAAGGGGAGAAGAGAGAGAAAATACAGGTTGTTAGGTATGCCCAATGTCACCTGAATAAGTAGGAACAGTATACATTTTCCACTGAGTGCAAGCAGGGACTCCAGCAAAACTAACTATGACAGCATAACTAAAAGGGGAGAGCTAGAATGAGGAAGCCCTGGGACATAAAGCAGCAGCCACTACACTGTCAACAAACTCAAGTGAGCAAGCAAGTAAGGGACTGACAGCATCCATACATCCCAGTTTACCAAAGGACCCTCCAGATATACACCTTTACCTCATAAACAACATTTAACAAAAGGCTTGACTAAACAGATGTTTTCAGCCTAGACAAATGCTGAGACTGTGTATGATTTCCAAACACTACTTGGAAAGCTGTTCCATAATTGTGGGGCTTTGTAAGAAAAGGCTCTGCCCCCTGATGTAGCCTTCACTATACAAGGTACCAGCAGATAGCCTGCACCTTTTGAGCTGAGTAGGCGTGGCGGGTCATAAAGGACCACAAGTTTGCTCAGTTACTGTGGCGTGAGACCATTCCGTGCTTTAAAAGTCAATAGTAGTATTTTATAAACAATACAAAATTTGATTGGGACCCAATGCAGTGTGGATAAGACAGGGGT
Source organism: Neoarius graeffei (assembly GCF_027579695.1). Lineage (NCBI taxonomy): Eukaryota > Metazoa > Chordata > Actinopteri > Siluriformes > Ariidae > Neoarius > Neoarius graeffei. Next base: position 15,195,240 of record NC_083585.1, read on the forward strand.
GATGGGATCATATTTTCTAGTTCTAGTAAGGACTCTTGCTGCTGCATTTTGAACTAACTGGAGCTTGTTCATGCACTTATTGGAACATCCAATAAGTAAGGTATTACAATAATCCAACCTGGAGGTAACAAAAGCATGAACTATTTTTTCTGCGTCATGTAGTGACATTAAATTTCTTATTTTAGCAATATTTCTGAAATGAAAGAAAGCTATCAGAGTAATGTTATCGATATGAGTTTCAAATAAAAGTCTGGGGTCAATAATCACCCTGAGGTCTTTTACTGCTGCATGTGAAGAAACAGAAAGGTCATCCAGAGTTACTATGTAATCAGAAAACCTACTTTTAGCTGCATGTGGTCCTAGTACAAGTACTTCAGTCTTGTCAGAGTTAAGCAGAAGTAAGTTAATAAGCATCCAGTGTCTAATGTCCTTTACACATTCCTCAATTCTATTAAGCTGGTGTCTCTCATCTGGTTTTGAAGAAACATACAACTGTGTCATCAGCATAACACTGGAAACTAATATGTTTACGAATAATATCACCCAGAGGTAACATATATAAGGAAAAAAGCAGTGGACCCAAGACAGAACCTTGTGGAACACCAAACTTTACCTCAGTATGTCTAGAAAAATCACCATTTACATCAACATACTGATAGCAATCAGTTAAATAAGAGCTGAGCCAGGAGAGGGCCATTCCTTTAACTCCCACAACATTTTCTAGTCTATCCAGAAGAATGGAATGATCAATGGTATCAAATGCTGCACTAAGGTCAAGCAACACAAGCAGCGAAACACAGCCCTGATCAGACGCCAACAGTAGGTCATTTACTATTTTAACCAGAGCTGTCTCTGTGCTATGATGAGGTCTAAATCCTGACTGATACATTTCATGGATGTTATTCCTATGTAAATATGAGCATAACTGCTGTGCCACAGCTTTTTCAAGGATCTTGGAGATAAAGGGGAGGTTTGATATTGGCCGATAATTGGACAGCTGACAGGGATCAAGGTCAGATTTTTTAATCAGGGGTTTGATAACTGCTAGTTTAAAGGATTTGGGTACATAGCCAATCATAAGAGAAGAATTTATTATTTTTAGAAGCGGTTCAATTACTTCAGGTATTATCTGTTTGAATAGACATGTAGGTAAGGGATCTAGTACACAAGTTCAGGATTTTGATGCGGAGATTAATGAAAGTAAGATTAATGAATTTCTCTAAGGGGAGTAAAACATTCTAATTGCTGATCTGATACAGTTATATTGTTAACTACAGGGTCACGTACATTGTCTGACCTTAAAAGAGTAGTTTGAATTTTTTGTCGAATATTCTCAATTTTGTCATTGAAAAAATTCATGAAGTCGTTGCTACTACATACTGCTGGTGTGCATGTGTCTATAGTGGACTTAATCCTGGTTACTTTTGCTACAGTATTAAATAGGAATCTAGGATTATTTTTGTTATCTTCTATTAGGGAGGAGAGATATGTTGATCTAGCAGCACTAAGAGCTTTTCTATACTTCAGGAAGCTTTCCTTCCAAGCTACAGTAATTTGAATGCTACCAATTTTGTTTGACACCATTTATATTCCAATTTTCAAGTGGTCTGTTTTAACGTGCGAGTGTCATCGTTATACCAGGGTGCTAATTTTTTTCTTTCTGATCATTTTCCTTTTAAGAGGGGCTACATTATCTATAGTATAGCAGAATGTTGACTCTAAGCATTCAGTTGCCTGATCGAGTTCTGTGGGGGCTGACAGTGACCCAATCAAAGTTGATAACTCTGGGAGATCATTTATAAAGCTCTGTGCAGTAGTTGACATGAATGTACATTTAATACAGGAGCGTGGTGAGTTGCATATATTATTACTCGGACATATTTTGAATAAGATGAGATAATGATCTGTGATAACTTCAGACTGTGGAAGTGTGACTATATTTTCTATGTTTAACCCAAATGTTAGTATTAGATCGAGAGTGTGACCACCATTATGGGTCGGTCCTATGACACTCTGATTAACCCCTACTGAATCTAAAATGGACACAAACGCTGTTTTCAAAGGGTCATCTGGGTTATCGAAGTGAATGTTAAAAATTATGACAACTAAAGCTTTATCTAAGGAAATAATTAGGTTAGATAGGGCAGTTACTGATATTACCTGTGTTCATCAAGCACAGTTAAGGTGGCAGTCTTATGTCTGAGATTTTATGTTTGATCAACTAACCAGACTTGATCTTTAAGATCAGACTACATCTTTCTGTTTTCTAATTGAAAACTGATGTACATTTTTTTTTTTAATCTAGTTCATGTTTAAGAGTTGTCAACTCTCCACTGCCTGTTACGGGTTTACTTTAAAATTCACTAGATAATAGCCTATTGCATAGTTCATGTGTAAAATTCTCTCAACTTAATTTTGTTTGAGACTGGATCATATTTTATATCATCCTGCCCTACCATAATCTATAGTCACAAGCCATCCATGGGCAAGGTAATAGAACCTCATTTTAAAAAGTTGGGACAATGTGTAAAACGTAAATAAAAACAGAATGTGATGATTTGCAAATCATGAAAACCCAATATTTCATTGAAAATAGTATGAAGACAATGTATCAAATGTTGAAACTAAGAAATCGTATTGTTCTTTGAAAAACATATGTTCATTTTGAATTTGATGCCAGCAACACATTTCAAAAAAATTAGGACAACAAAAGACTGGAAAGGTTGTGTAATTAATAAATAAATAAATAAATAAATAAATAAATAAATAAGCTTATGGAACATCTCACAACTAATTAAGTTAATTGGCAATAGGTCAGTAATATGATTGGGTATAAAAAGAGCCTCCCAGAGATGCTGAGTATCTCAGAAATAAAGATGGGGAGGGGCTCACCGCTCTGTGAAAAACTGCATGGGGTAACAATTTAAGTATAACATTCCTCAACATAAAATTGAAAAGAATTTGGGGATCACATCATCCATGTTAAATAATATCATTAAAAGATTCAGAGAATCCAGAGAAATCTCTGTATGCAAGGGACAAAGCCAAAAACCAATATTAGATGCTTGTGATCTCCAGTCCCTCAGGTGGCACTGCGTTAAAAACAGACACAATTCTGTCATGGAAATCACTGTATGGGCTCAGGAACACTTCCGAAAACCATCACCTGTGAACACCATTCACCACTGCATCCACAAATGCAAGTTAAAATTTTACCATGCAAAGAAGAAACCATATATAAACAATATTCAGAAACACTGCTGCCTTCCAGACTCATTTACGATGGACTGAGGTGAAGTGGAAAACTGTCCTGTGAGCTGACGAATCAAAATTTGAACTGCTTTTTGGAAATCATGGATGCCATGTTCTCCAGGCTCAAGACCATCCGGCTTGTTGTCAGCACACAGTTCAAAAGCTAGCATTCGTGATGGTGTAGGGGTGCATTAGTGCACATGTAATGGATAGCTTGCACATCTGGAAAGGCACCATTAATGCTGACCAATATATACATGCAACATGGGGCAACATGTGCTGCCATCCAGATGACATCTTTTTCAGGAAGGCCTTGATTATTTCAGCAAGACAATGCCAGACCGCTTTCTGCACGTATTGCAATTGCATGGGGCTGTAGTAAAAGTCCAAGTGCTAAACTGGTCTGCCTGCAGTCCAGACCCAGCACTGTCAATTACTGCCAGCAGCTGGCAATTTTGCCGCCTATAAATGCTCCATCGCTGGCTACTCGCAGTGGCTCCTAAAATTTTTTAATTGTCCTTGTATTTTTATATGACATGCTTTTGTTAGTTTTTATTCACCGAGAAAAGCGATCTTTTTAGACGACAAGAATCACGTTTATCCTATGACAGAGGACAGTGTTTACTAGCATCTGTGTTAGTACTATGCATGCGTTATCTAGCTGAGTTCATGAAATCTTTTGATTCGTGTATTTTGTTACCAGCAAAAATCACATTGTTTGATTGAGCTCTTTATTGTCATTAATTAAGTACGAAGTTAATAAACAAGTAAAAAGTGACAATATGATATAGCACCAGAAAGTAATAAATGTAT